>NC_135318.1:88994295-89698331 GCF_048772815.1 Callospermophilus lateralis
TTTGTTGATGTCCAATGAGTGGAACCCCTTCCAGTAGGGAGCGTCCTGTCCTTTGCATTCCTAAGTATGGTTTTTGGCTCATTGGGGTTTGACAGGGCTGCTGGGAGGAGGAGATACAGAGGAGGATGTGACCCTGGAGTGTCCGGAGCCACTGTCACCTAGAGACAGTGCACCTGTGCAATGCCCTGAGAATGTGAGTTTTCATCCACAAAGACCTAATGCTCACCCTGAGGTTCAGCAGTACAGAACGCCCCGACTCTTTCGAGGGCCCGACTTCAGCACCCAGCATCCCTCAATATACTCGCGTGATTTTCCCTGGGCAGGTTACCTGAGATGCGCTCTCGGGAGCTCACATACCCCTTATCTGCTAGAGCCAGCAACCCCATGGTCTGACAGCCACAGCAACAGGTCCTGACATAAGAGGCTTCTGTCCCTCAGCTCAGAGTCCCCCATCAAAGACACAGATAGCTGGAGGAAGACCATCTGAGATCCCAGGAGTGCCCCACATGTCTCCCTGTCTCAGCCCCCATTTGCCCTGGGTAACTCCGGGTGTTTTTAAAAAGCAAAAAAGTTGTCAAAGGCCTCTGCTTGCGGCTCCCATTACCCCAGCAGACCCCCTATCTCTAATAGGGATCACCCATTAATGACAGAGACAAGTCCTCAGGAAGATTAAAGGCCTTGTATAATTAAAAAGATAAGAGCCGGCCTGGGAGAAGGAAATTGGGATTCAATTAACAAGAGGCCTCTCCCCCCAGCCTCTCCCAGCTCCGCTATCAAATGTTACACTCAGAAGTGCCCTCTCCACTGCACAGAGCGAGAGGCTGAAGGCTCTTATTTATGGCCTGCTCAGAGTGGGCCTCGGGCCTCACTTGGCTGGGCTTTGTTTACTCAGAGCTCAGGAGGGGGGGGACAGCAGTGCAAATCCTGCAGGACGGGCCGCAAGGTGCTTTTCACTCCTTTTCTTTCCCTTCTCAGTTCCTCTGATCTTCTTGACAGGGGAAGAAAAATACTCAATAGAAGGTCTATTTCCTTCCTCCCTCAGCCTGAGGCTGACACAACAGGCTAAGGGTCACGGCTGAGAAAGCTCTGCGGGGTTATTTGTGTTGGGAAACCACACCACTTCCCCCTTTCTGTCTTTCTCAGGTTTCCGTGGAGGCAGAAGGAAGATAAGGTTGGAGAGGCAGCCGCCCAAATGGCCCGTGGGACTGGATATGTGGGGTGCCTGGCTCCCAGGGAACCCCACTTCTACTGGCCTTCCAGAGGGTTCTGAAGCTGGGATCAGCTCAGGGATCATAGGGGCTGTGCATGAAGCTAGCATCTGCAGAGCAGGAACAGCACCTTGGGCCCCAGCAAACACCAGGTCTGTGGGAGATGGCCCTGGGGCCTTTACCAGTGGTCCTGAGAGGTAAGCGTGAGCTGAGCCCCAGGGCCTGGCAGGAATACCATGGGCGGTCCCTGGATGGATGGATGGATGAATGGATGGATGGATGGATGGGCTATACTTTGAAAGACCCTGCTCTTTCTGAAGGCTGGTGAAGCCCCCACTTGCAGCTTACCCAAGCCTCTCTCCTGGCAGGGACTCACAGAAGCTTGTCAGGACCTCCCCAGTAGGTAGCAGCCTCAGGCTGTCTGTGGGGTCCTCAGAACAGTGAGGTCTACGAGACCCAAGGAGAACATTCCAGGACATCTGGACAAAGAAGGCAAAACACAGTTGTGAGCTGAGAGGAATTAGAAACACACAAACAGGGTAAGATCATCTGGCTATGAGAATTTGCTCCGTGCCCGTTGGCCACCTGGAAGCTGTTTGGAAGGTGGCACATGAACTTCACCTGACACACCACAGACACCTCAATCTCAAGAGGGCTTAAGCCAAACCCCATACTTTAGCCATCCAATATCTGTGCTTTCCAGGTTCCCTCTTCCTGCCTGTGCCTCAGGAGGACCTGCCGAGCCCCAGGTGTTTTTCATTCCACACCTTAGGTTTTCAGTCCGCACCTGGAGGAACAATGCCAGCTCTGCCTACCTCAGATGACAAAACCCACCTGAGCCCAGACACCAACTCCTGTGGGAACATATCAAATGCAAACAGAGCACCAAGGCTGGAAACCCCGGCACTGCCCTGGGCCCTCCTCTCCCATAGGGGTCACCTCCTTATTGGCTCTCAAAGCAGGGGTTCTGTCACACGTGATGGCTCTGTGTGAACCACAGGGGTGGGGGGTTGGACTGGCAAGAGGCTGGCCAACTGACGCAGCTCAGCACAGCAAATCAAGAGCTCCCAAGACCCCCCCAGATGTGAGGCACCACCGTTTCTACAGAACGCCATCAGGGACTAAAGCGGAATTTTTATTATGGATCAAGGGGTTGCCAATGATAGGAATTTTTAGTAGACAGGAGAGGAGAGCAGACTTGAGGAAAAGATATTGGAACAAACAGGGACGTGGTTTCAGAGTGAAGACCAGAGAGAGGATCAGCCAGCTCCCTCATTCCCCAGAGGAAACTGAATGGCAGCCCCCACCCTCACCCCACCTGGGTCACCCCCTCCAGGTTCAATGGAGCTGATGCATGGACTCAAAGGCATATTGAGGAACCCAGATCGTGCCTAGATCTTAAAGCCATGGCGGTGTCTGCCTGGATCACTCGCTCTTTGGGAAGCCTACTGCCATGACATGAGAACCCTCAGCCATGGTGAGGCCCACATGGTAAGGACCTGCAGTCCTGGACAGCAGCCACAAGGAGCTGAGGCCTCCAGCCAGCATCGGAGCGAGTGAACCATCTTGGAAGAAGACTCTCAGACCTTGTCAAGCCAAGAGATGACTTCAGCCCCAGGCTGTGCCCTGAGCCCTGTGAGCAGAACCTTCTCATCACGCCAGCCCCATAAAACCATGAGATAATAAATGCTGGTTTTTCAAATTCACCAAGGTTTGAGGCCATTTGCTCTCTGACGTGGATCACCAGGACAGAGGGCAGATCCCCTTTCCAGTTTTGTCCTGAAGTTTCACGACATGCCCACAGTTATTATCTCGTTTCCTTGGTACCCTTACTCACTCTCTGGCGCAAAGGTTGAGGAGCTGCAGCTTGGAGAGATTGAATAGCCCCTTCCAAGTTCACTTCACGCATTGGCAGCAGAGAGACATGAAGAAACCACGCGTCTCGACCTCCCACACATATTCAAGCTGCCGAAATCACCGTCTGTGGACCTCTGTGCCCTGGGCCATTGTCTAGGGCCTGGGTAACTCGTGGCCTGGTGTCTAGGGCACAGGGGCAACTTCAGGTGGAAGTCGTCTGGTATCTCATATTTGGCACAGCCTGCTAAACGGGCTGCGTATCCCAGCCACCCTCTGACAAGCCTCAATTGAGTGCCTGCCCCATGACAAGTGTCAAAGAAGCCCCGTCTGCAGGCTGCCTTTCCTGGAGGCACAGTTCAATAGGGTGCCAGGGGGTGAAAAAAGAAGAAGAAAAGAAAAAATAAAAAAGCTATAACATTTGAGCTTGAAATGTCACAGGGAGCCAAGGCAGTTGTCTGATGGATTGCCCTGTCATCCCCAAGCCAAAAGAGAAAAAAACATCCAGAGCCATCAATTGGTTCCTGCCCTTTTAATCCAAACAATATTTTACAGCATCAGAAAGCAAAGAAATTATTTTCTTAGACATTCGGCTCTGTGTGTGGATTGCTGAGCACTTAGCCAGAAAGCAGCAAGGAAGCCGTTCAATGTCTGCATGTCTGACGGACCCAGGTTGGTCGTGGAACAGGCTCCAACAGAGACGAGAGGCTCCGTGGACACAGCCCCACTCCCTCCTTCATTGACTCACGTGGAGCCTGCTGTGTACATAGCTCTGCCCTTGACAGTGAACCTACATGACCCCCGTGTGCACACACTCCAGCTGCCTTCTCTCGACCTGCTCCTCTTTCTGGCTAGATATGTTCTCCAGGGTCCATCATCTCCTCAGGACACACCCTAGACTTCCACCATCCATCCCTTGGCTCAGATGCTTGGCTCTTAGACTCTGACCACACCAAGAATCTTCATCTGTGAGGATAAAACTTTGTTTGCAGGGTGGGGTGAAAGACTGTCTCCCCAACAAGATGACCGGCAGCATGAGGTGTACATGGCAGAAGTTTCCAGAAGGACAAGCACTTACTATGGCTTCCCGGGTGAGATGGGTTTGAGGAGAGATTCACCAGCCCTCAAGGTTTGCACTCCTGCATCCCCAGGGCCACACACACACACACACACACACACACACACACACGCTGCTTCACCCTGAGGCAGTCTCTTCTTCCCCGCACCCCAGTGGCATGACCTTTCCCTACCACCATGCTGGTTCCTGCACCTCTGTTGTGACTCTGTATGTGAATTACATTGTGTGCATCCGCCCCTCCCACCAGGGCACAGGCTCCACTGGGCATGGCCATGTCTCTGTCCCTATGTGATGACCAGCTGAGGGAGCAATCAATCTTCATCACAACGACTGGAGTAGGAAGAAACACAGTGGGTGAACATGGTTATGGAGATCAGACAGCACAAGGCATGATCAGGGACAGTCTAAGGGTAGGTGGGCTGGTGTCAGACAGGACTGAAGAGGGTCACACAGTCCTTTAAAAGTTAGACACTTGTCACAGCAGCCACTGAGTTCACTGACATACTCACAATCAATTAAATATACTCATACAAAGATATGTACGTGAATATCTGTGGCAGCCTTATTCATAATAACCCCAACCAGAAACAGCCCCAGTGTCCACATTAATACATTGGAATACTGCTCAACAGTAACAATGAATGAATGAAGGAACTGCTGGTACGTGTGACGATGTGTACGAATCTCAGAGATGTCGTGCTACACACAGAAGCCAGACATAGGAGACTATATACAGTCAGATTCTACTTAAAGGAAATTCTAGAAAATGCAAAACTATAGTGACAAGAGGAAGACTGTGGTTGTATAGGACCACTGCTGTTAGGGGATGGGTTGTAAGAGCAGGAACATCATAGGGACAAGGGAACCTTGTGATAGCATAGACTAAACTTAGTCGGGGTTATGGCTCTATGGAATACACTTCAAGAAAGTTGTAAGAAGAAAATGGACCCAGTATGGAGGATTTGGAGTGACTCTTTAGGTGATTTGGCCTTCTGCTATCTGTGCAAATACAGGAATGCTTGAGAAAGGGAGGAAATGGGTGGTATTGGGGAGAAGAAATTGGGTCTAGGAGGTTTTTGTTTGTTTGTTTGTTTGTTTATTTTTAAGAAGTTATGGGATGGAGGAGAGATTACAGCCAGGGTAGCCAAGGAAACAGAAATGGTCACATGGATACAGTAGACCAGGGAAGAATCACAAACTCTGATGACTGGGGACTCGAGGGGTGAATGTTGGGCTTATACTCCAGTTTGGTAATCTTGGCGAGAGATGTTAGATCTGTTCAAGTCAAAGCAGGGCACGGGCTGGGCTCAGCTCGAGAAGAAGGTGAGTGGAACCAGGACCTCAGATTCTACCGTGGAAGCAGAGTTAGGATCTTGATCAAGGTCAAGTGCCCAGAGAGTTCCACAAGGCAAGCCAAATCCCAGAAGCACAGGGGACAAAGATTCTGGCTTTGGTAATAAGAGGGAGTTGAGGCTCAATGGGAGTGGAGGCTCATGGACATTGCTTCCCTTCATAAAGGCCTTACCCCAGGAAGCCTCTGGACCTGCCATGTTCAGTGTCTGAGAGGGGGCTATGGAACTGGAGGGATCATCTAGGCAGGAGTGCCAGAGAGCACCATGCCACCATGAATGGGCGCAGGGAGCTGGAGAGTGAACCCAGGAAGGGGCATCTGGTATCACCTAGTGCTACCTCACAGCAGCAGAAGTTTCTGCCATATCCCAACATGGCTTATCTTGAACACTCTTCTAGAAATGAAAAGTTCACTGCTTTGTGAAGAGGTAGTTCTATTGCTGAACAGCTATAAATGATGGTGATGATTACAGTGATGATAATGGTGGTGGTGGTGGTGATGATGATGATGCTGATGATGTGATTATAGTGAGATGATGGTGATGATTACATTGATGACTGTGGTGATATGGTGATGGTGGTGGTGATGACAATGGTGATGGTGATGGTGATGATGATGGTGATGGTGATGGTGATGGTGATGGTGATGGTGCTGATGATGGTGATGGTGCTATGATGGTGATGGTGCTATGATGATGATGATTACAGTGATGATGATGCTGGTGATAGCACTGGTGATGGTGATGATGATGATGATGGTGATGATGATAATGATGATGATAATGATGATTACAGTGATGATGATAATGGTGGTGGTGATGGTACGATGCTGGCGATGATAGTGACAATGGCAATGGTGGTGATAATGCTGATGATGATGGTGATGATTATGGTGATGATGGTGATGATGGTGGTGATTACAATGGTGATGGTCATATTAATGATGATGTTGATGATTATAGTGATGATGATGGTGGTGATGGTGTTTACAATGGTGATGGTGGTGACAATGGTGATGATGATGGTGGTGATGGTGTCTACAATGGTGATGATGATGGTGATGATTACTGGGATGATGGTGGTGATGGTGGTGACAATGGTGATGGTGATGGTGATGATAGAAGGAGGAGGAGGAGGCAGGGATTGCTAATATGTGCCACACAGTCCCCTGGAGCTGAGCTTGTGCAAGGCACTCTACATACATTAGTTTGTTTGATCTTTGGAAGAACACTGTGATAGGAATGCCATCATCATCGGTCTTCATTTTGCACACGATGAAACACAGAAAGGAGCCTTTCCGGGGCCAACGGCTGAGAAGTTGCTGGGTGAATTGAGCCCATGCCATCCGAGTGAAGAGGCTTGGAGAGCTGTTGCCTGCTAGTGACCCCACACCTGCCTGTGGGCAATTCCCATCAAAGTCTGTTTTCTGTAGGCGTGAAAATCAGTAGATGAAAACTTTCTTCCATTTTCCAAGTGTATTCAGACAGCAAAGACAGGCTTCCCCTGTAGGTCCAGCATGTCCATCTCTCCAGTGTTCCCTAAGGTTTTCTGTGCTCCCTCGCCATGTGATCGCCTCTCTTGAGCATCCCTGAGTTTGTGACTGTGCTCACTGAAGGTGAAACCCAGATGTGAACATTACTTCCAGGTAGCTCAGCTAACTTGGAGCAAAACAGAGGGATGCTTTTCAGTGTGGGTGGAGCAGAGGGCAAGAGTCTGGGCCTGGGGAAAGCCCTTGTGTGAGGAGATAGGGTGAATCAGGAAGGGGCCAAGAGACAGAGGGTTGACAAGAGTCAGAGAGGCCATGGGAGGGTGCCTCACAGGGAGCCTGAGAGAAGACAGGATTAAGAAGCAGGGTCTGGTCTGCAGCACTGGGTTCACAGAGCAGCTGAGGAGGCTAGGAACTGAGACAGTGGGAGATCTGCTGGCTTGGGAAGAGCAGCAGAGAAGAACCGCAGGATTTGGGAAAGAGTGGGCAGGAGGCAGGGAGACTGCTGGCCGTCCTCTCTGCTGACAAAAGGAAAGAGAGGACAGAGGCTGTGGAGGCAGAGCAGGCAGCAGGTTATGTAAATGTCCTTGAAGTACTGAGGCGGGACGTGGCCACAGAGAGGGAAAGATGGAAGTGCTGCGTAGACGGGAGAGAGCAGGAGAGGAGCGAGGTAGAGGAGGCCGCTTGGGGTGGACCTGGAAATACCTGGGGGTCTGAAGGTGCCGGGAAGGGGGCTGGTAACACCTCACTTTGTGTCTGAGGTCTGAAATGTTTCCCATGTTCATTATCTCACTGGATGACATGCCACCTAAGATGGAGGCGTTTCCTACTCTTACCTGACAGGTAAGAAAATGCAAGAGAAGGTATGTGACTCTCCCAAGGCTATCGCGACATAAGATTTCCTGATGGCTAGTCCCTTTCCCCTAACTCTGTGGTTAAAGCTTGTTATGTGGTGCACCAGAGAGCTCACTAAAGTGTGAACTGAGACCGTGTCCCAGAAAGGAAGCAAGAGAAGTTGGCTGTTGAGAGGAATTAGGGGCCAGGAGAACTGAGAAGATGAAGCACAAGAAGAAGGGTCAGTGAGGGACACATGGAAAGCTTGTCTGGCAGCATCGAAAGAGCTCCAGGAAGATAGCTTAACCCCACTGGGCCAAGAGAGCCCAGCTCAACTTTCTGCTGCACTCTGAGACCACTCATCCATCCACCGATTCCACTGAACTTAGTGCCACTGTATGTCAAAGAAACAGCAGGTGGCTCAGGTGGGAGTTTTGTGTAGCCAGAGACAGCAAAGAAGGTACGAGGTATACATAGATCAGTGGCCACGCAGGGCAGATGTTACCAAAGAGCAAAGTGCCTGCTCAGAGGCCACAGGAGAAGGAGGAGGCTCCATGGTCTACGACAGCCTCTGGGGATCATGCTCCCAGAATTCCACATATGTAACATTGTGGCGAACGCAGAAACCCTGGTGTCAGTGAGAGTGTTTTGGGTAATGTCAAGCCCCACTATTAGAAAGGCTGGAAGACTTCCAGAAGGGCTGTTACATTTTAGAAAATCTGACATGAAGAGGAGGAGGCAAGAAGAGTCAACAGGACACTGAAATCCTCTGTGGGAAAGCAAATCAAAAGGCGGCTGGAATAGGGTTCTGGAAGCCTACCCCAGGATGCTGGCAGTATAGAGGGAAAAAGATGTCATGGAGGAAGAGCAGACAGGGCTTAATCACTGAGTGACACATTAAGAGTGAGGGAGAAGGAGATGTCGACGCTAACCCTTGATCATCAATGAAATGGTGGCAGCATTGATGGGTAAAGAAGAATCAGAAGTACCGTGGTTCGTGAGGTACCCAGAGGTCATCTACAAGGACAGGCGCATGACTCCTGGAGGCTGGGCTACCAGGGAGGGAAGTGGAGGCCTGAGTCTTAAGCCTCACCAGGAGGAAGCACAGCCCAGGGACACGAAGAGGGCCCAGAACATGGAATTCTTTCAGGCAGCTTTCAAACTCCCTTTGCTCCCAGGGGCGCTCTTCTGGAGGTGCTGCCAAGGTAGGACCAAGTGGCCAGGCCACATCTTCAAGGTCACTAAATCCTAGCCTGGATTTCCAGGTGCCATGTTGGCAGGTGAGCAGGCCTGTCTAACCAGTCTCACCATTGTCCCAAGACCAGTGTACCCAGGGGACCTTGGCCAGAACTAGAAATTCACAGGAAACACACAAGAGGCAATCCCTAGGGAAGCCCTTCCATCTATATGTAATTAATACCTTAAAAAACCTACTGGCATTTTTAGGAGTTGGGGGAGTTCAGCAGTTCTCTGGAAATTGCCCAACCCCAGCTCTACTGGAAATATCAGCTCAGTTACCAACAGTCTTTTCTGAACCCCAAATTGAACCATGTGGCAACACATTTGAAATGATCCCAGCCCATCCTGATACAGTCACGTTTGTGTAGTAAAAAGAGATTCTGAATGGCCCAACCAGAGTCTGCGTCTGGCGACCTCATGACTGGCTCTGTGAACTTGAGCGTGTCTCAGACTCCCAGGGCCCACTAACAATCTCAGACCACCTCACGGTGTTAGGAGAAAAAACTGGACCCCTAGACCATTCCCCTATTCTTTCCACCCTGGACTGCCCCTGAAAAGAAATGTTGCTGTGAACCAAAAGAAGTATTTGGCTCCTTTACCCGGGGTTTTTGACTCGTGAGCTCCGGGGAATCTGCTGGTCCTTGGCAGGAATCACACAGGTGAATAAAATGGACTCAATGCTGTAGGAACACTTCATTAATTATAAAGTGCCACATTTGTATTATGGCATTGCCAAGGAGAGGCCATTCTTTAAGCTGGACACCCAGCCTCGGGTTCAAGTACTGGTGGATGACTCCCTGCTCGGCTCTCTTCCTCGTCTGCCATTCCTGACTCAGGAATACAGAACTAGTTTCCTTTTGCCAATTATCCTCAATCATTCTTAGCAGGAAACGTCACAGCCCCATGCCCTCCGAAATGAGTTTGGAACTAAGTCAGGAAGTATGGGAAGAAAGTTCGGTGAACTGAAACAAATAATTCATTTGGGGGCCCAAGTCTCATTTTCTTGTAAGGTAATTCTGAGACCTGACTCACTTTGGACTAGAGATGTTAGAAAACATCCGTGTGGCTGTGGGTTGAGAAGCTCATCCTCAGGCCTCTCTTGAGGTCAGGTATTTGCGTCTCCTTTAGGGTGCAAAATGCAGCCCTCTGGACGGCCCCTGGAGTTGGACAACTATTCCCACTTAACAGATGAAGAAACTGAGGCTTGGAAAAACTGGGGGGGGGGGAACTGCACCCAAAGTCATGCAAAGAATGTCAGAGCTGGATCTTAGCCTTTTTTCTTCAAGTTCAGTATTCCTCCCACCCCTGGACTGCCCCTGTCAAGAAATGTTGCTGTGAACCAAAAGAAGTATTTTGGCTCCTTTCCACAGGATTTTGACTCATGAGCTCTGTGGAATCTGCTGGCGATTCCACAGGAATAACACAGGTGAGCTTCCCAGTGGATCACTGAATGAGAGACAGGTCGGCACAGGTACTGACACCACTTAAGAGGAACACAACTTACACTGCAGGTAAGAGAGGGAGGCACCTTCAGCAAACCTCACCACTGCTTAATTATAAAGAAAAACGAAACTGAATTCTCCTCCACAGCACACACAGAATCCATCCTAGATGGCTTCCTAACTTCAATATGAAAGGTAAAGTGAAAACTCTCACAGAAAATATGAAGGAATATATTTATGACCTCAGAAAAAGAAATATTCATTTTAAAACCCAATGTAAAGAATAAAATTCACTAAGAAAAGATTGTTGGTTATGTTGAAAGTAACAACATGGATTTATCAAAAGATCCTATAAAGAAGACAAAAAGACATGTCGTGAACTGGGGGGGAAACATGTGACTATGTGCAACAAAAGCGTTTCAGAACAGAATTTCTGCAGATCAGTAAGGAAAAGACAAACAACCTAACAGCAATCACCCAAAGGCGTCATTTTGGTCCATTCATAGGCAAAAAAAACATGCAACAGTCTACCTAACTCATTAATGACCTAGAATATTAAAATTACAACTAAAAACAAGTTCACACTCAAAATGTAAAACTCTGATCACACCAAGTGCTGGTGAAGAATTAGAACAGACACTCTTGGGGCCGGCAGGGTGTGAATTGATACCAGCACACTGGAAGACAATCCTCAGGACCAGCTACACTGAAGCCAAGCATGGCCTGCAGCCCTCAAGTGACACTGACGGTCACACCACCAAAAGATCACTCACCAAGGCAGCAAGAGACAGCGAAAAGAAAATTCTCAACAAAGTCGCTCTAACAGAAGGATGTACTACAGCAAAGGGGTAACCGTGATGTCCACTCACAGGAAACTGGACAACTAATGACTCATGCACTGGAACCTCAAACAGCCACTCAGCAACCTCAAGCACAGCACTGAGCAGAGCAAGAGAACAGTAACCTGCCCAAGAACACCCACAGGTAAAACATGACCCCATTTATGCAAACTTCAAAACGATAAGATAATTATGGATTGCTCGGGATGCATAGAGATGAGACCAACTATGATAAAAAGGATAATGAACCCAAAATTAAAGAAAGGCCAATCCTGCTAGGAGGAAGGGAGCCAGGCCTCCAATGACCCTAGGGGTGAGGTTTGCTTGATTCCTCAAGTGGCATGGTTTTCTGTTGGTGTTTATTGGATCTGTCTTTGCATGTTATATGTGCTGTGTAGGCTTATTTTGCAAGTCCGACTTGCAAATATGAGTTTGGCAGAGGATCCCTCAAAGAAAGTTAATATTTATATTGCAGGGAGAACAGCTGTGTAACACTCTCGCACAGGCTGGCCTAGGACTAAGGCTCAATGATGCTCCTACCAAATTCTCCAGCCAGCACTGGGCATAATAGCTAGGACCTTAAGGTGCATAATGATACCTTGACAAGGGAATGAGTGGTTCAGGACTGGCTGGAGGGACAGCCAACTGACTGAGTAGGAGGGTGAATGAATGGGGTGGCCAGCTAAAGCCTAAGTCATATAAAGGTATCTAACAGAAGCTCTGGGTAACATAGGATGGGAGCCTGGCTGGATGTCAGGTCTGCAACCAGAACTCCCTTCTCTTCTCTCCTGCCCTCTTGCCATCAGATACAATGAGAGCCATCTAATTCAACCGAAGCCTAACTGAATCCTTTCTTCCTAAGTGGAAAGAAGCATGTGTATGTTAATTCTGCAGGGCCCTTCCCCCACCACATCATGCTCACCAGTCTGCCTGGAGAAGCCCCTCTTCCTTCTGGACTGCCCTGTGCCCCCATCCCTCTTCTCCAGTCAGTGCCAATTCAATCCTTCAAATGCACTTTGTGGACACTGTTTACTGGTTTGCAAGCTTTTGCCCTTCTAGGCCCCACCAGGCTATAAACTCGATAAAATAGGTCTTATTCATCCTTTAATCTGCACCTATTACAGCACTTGGCAGATCACGTGTGCCGGACAACACATACTTCTTCTGAATCTAACAGACGCTGAGATGCGGACCATGAAGGCGGTGAATCTAAAGTCAATGACTCAAAGCACAAGAATTAATAGATTAGCAGAGTAGAGAATCTCAAAATCAAAAGAAAGGGCAGAACTACAGAGAAGGCTCAAAGCTGATTATGGCTAAGACGTAAAAAAGCAATTTAAACCAGGCCCTGAAGTCTTGCTGAGTCCTCTGCTAAGCCAAGCAAGTCCAATACACATAAGATGCCCAGCGGGCCACACACAGCCAGGAGAAAGAGCAGTTCCATGAAGTTTGGACCAGGATAGCTTGGAAGATGGAATAAAAGTCAGCTTTGTCAAAAATACAGCATTTTAAATGAAAATTATTTTGTGGTATTTTTCCCTAGAGGACCCTCACATGAGCTGTACCCTGGAAGGAATAGGCAGGTGTCAAGGTCAGGAGGAGGTGCAGAAAGGCAGGAAGGTGAGTGTGGGTGTAGAGATGCTATCCACAGAAGGTGGAACTAATGATGCCCCTCACCTCTCAGGCCGCCATCTGTGCGGATCCTGTTCTCATTCTGCCTGGTGGCCAAAATCCTGTTGAAATTCTCCAGCAGAATATACTAGAAACTGCTCTTCTAAAAACCCATCCAGGAACTTGGGATATAGCTCGGTTGGTAGAGTGCCTGCCTCACATGCACAAGGCCCTGGGTTCAATCCCCAGCACCACACATACATACATACACACACACACACACACACAGACACACATACACACACACACACACACACACACACACCATCCAAGTTGCTTCATTTGGGTTATACATTAAATATGCCCTTGCATCCAAATTCAGTGCAGAACTTGAGGTTGCAATTCACAATAAAATCAGATGATTTATTTCCTTCTTCCATTGAGACTATTCTCAGACTTCAGCTAGCCTCGCCTGGTCAGTGACAACTGTTGTCCACGCTACTGGATTAAATGCCTAACCGGACAAAACAGCAGCCCCCTGTGACTGTGCCCTGGCCTTTTAAGAGGCACAGTGGTGTCCTCAGGTCAGTCAGGCTTTTGGTCCCACTTTCTGGACAAGAAAACTGAGACCTTAAGGGATCAAACAGCACAGAGATCATTTTCCAGGAATAAATGATTTAATCTTCCTCTAATTAATATTTGTAAGGAGCCATCTGTGTGGAACGCTGGACCCTCTGTAAGCACCAGCAGCTCTTTCTGCCCACTGTGTGGACCAGCAGCACCGTGAAACCATGAAGACTCGTGGGCAGGAAGGAGCAGAGAGCCGGGCCTCCTGCGACACAAGACAGCTACTGATCCAAGCTTGTTTAGAAGCCGCGAAGAGCAAGGGGCTTTGACAGCATCAACCTATGACGAATTCCCTCCTCCGGGATCTTTCTTCTTTCCCTTTCCTGTTTTCTCTTCCCATTTTCTTTCCCTCCTGCCTCCTGCCCCTCCCTCCTGTGTGCTGCATCACCTGCTCAGACCTGAATCGCCGTCAGAAATGACCAGGGCCCTCTCTCCAGGGCTTGGCATCCAGACCTGAGAACACACCACAGCAACTCCAACCCCAGGGGAGAGAGTGGGCGAATGCAGGCGAACCCACCACCTTCTCCACGTTCATCATTAGGGCCACGTCTCCATGGCACCCAGGAAACAAGAGAAGGCATCCTGGGTGCGTCTGTCTGGCATGGGAGGGCAGGTCTGCAAATGAACGGGACCACAGTGCACCAAAAAAGGGCAGAGCAGCCACAAGGAGGAAGTGCCAGGAACCAGGGCTGGAGGGACAGAGAAGAGCCCCAAGCAGGAGGATCCCTGGAGCCCGGGGGGAAGCGGGGGAAGGGGCCGTGGGCCTGGGAAATCACTTGGGGATCAGCAAAATTCCTTCTGCCTGGTCACGCCCCCACTCTCAGGGCTCAGCCCAAGGAGGACTTTGACTTCTCTCCTCTTTGCCCTTAATCTTGTAAATAAGAATGGAAAATGTAAATCGTGCCGGCACTGGAGACTAGACGGAGGCTGCCTGTCCAGAGGAGGGGGAAGATCCATTCTTGTATTTATTTATTATTATTATTTCGAGGAGAGAAAAAAGCCAGAAATATTTCCAAAATGTCAACACTATTAAGGAAATCTGAACACCTTAATCCATTTAAATGTCATCCAGAACCCAGCACGGGTTTGGAAGTGAGGAGGGGCAGAGGAATTAATGCCAGATTCCACATAATCTATCAAAGTTTCTTTCTTTTCTTAATATATTAAATATTAAATGCTTCTTTGCATCTGAGTGAGAGAGGAGAGAGAGAGGGACCAGGGTGGAACTCATAAATGCCTAGATAATTGGTTTTGAGGTTTTTTTTTTTTCTTCTTTCTTTCTTTCTTCTTGGCGGATTCTCAATTTCCCTATAAAAGAGAAAATTCATTTCCAGCCGCTAATGTAATGTCAGCGTGCTGTTTACTAAGCATGGATGATGTATAGGGGGACACTACTTTCAGAGGACTACTTAATGATGCATAGAATTAAATCCTGGGCTCCTCAGCTGAGCCTCCTCCCTCCCCCCTGGTTCCCAGGCTCCCAGTGCATCCTGGGAGAAGCAGGGTTGGCATACCCTGCCTCCCTCCTTGCTAGAACTCTGGGGTCTCTGCCGAGGACGCTTAAAAATGGACCCTTAACCTCCACAGACACGTCTGCCCTTAACATAGCCTGGGATGAGGGCCTTATGCTGACATGTTAGGGAAAGACATGTCACTGCTCAAGGGGACAGGAGTAGGGAGTCCATGCACCACACCAGAGTATCAGGGGCAGCAGGAAGAGGTGCAGGGCCAAGTAGACCATCCCAGTAGGGAAAGAGCTGGCCAGGAAGAGGCAGAGGTGGAGTTTCAGGCTCGCCCTCTGCCTCTGGAGACCACAGCATTCAGATGTCAAGGAAAATAGATGTCTACTGTCCACTGTGCCTGGAGGCCAGTGTGGCTGCCACTGCCAGAGCGGCACCCTGGTCCTCTGCACCAGCCGGGAGCTACTGACAGCTCACTGTGCTCTCACGGATATGGGAAGCCTGATCACCTGCACCCCCAGAACCGCACCCTGCTGAGAGACTGTCCTGGCCTCCTCCCTGGGGAAGCTGATCCAACCAACTAGGGAGACCACCCACTCTGGCTGGCCGTCTCAGCCACTGGGGAACTGGGAGCTAAGGTAGAAAGGCAGACAGCAGGAGGGGTGAGCTGAGTTTCTCTCCCTGGCCAGGCATGGAAGAGAGTACAAGAACCAGCAGGCCCTTCTGCATCTCCTCCAGGGGCACTTTGTTTTTTTCCCTGCCGATCTCCAGAGGCCTTGGTTTCTCTGACCTCATGAACATTCACTGTCACTGACTACAGTCTCTTTCTGGAATCCCCTGCTCCAGGGGCTTCTCCCTGTCCTCTACTTCCAACAGCTGATTGTCCACCCACCATGGTCTCTTCGGTTTCCTGTCTGCACGCTGTAGGATTTCTTCAAGATTCTTCTTTCTGGGCTCTGTGGGTTTCTGTGCTCTGTCCAGTCTCCCTGCCTACCTTGACCTCAGAGCCCATATCTCTAATCTAATCACTTGCCCAGGCTCCCAGGCTGCTGTGCAGCCGCCTCCAGGGGGCCTGGTGCTCTGCTCTTGAGGCAGGTACGGTCTCATCCCTCCCCATCATCTGCCCTTCCCATCCTCCCCAACTCTGCCCATACGATCGCCATTCCTCCAGGCTCTCGGACTGGAACGTGTTCCATCATGGCATCTCTCCTTTCTCAAAATTTTGAAATGGACCTGACTGCATCTTTCCTACTCTCTCGTGACCCAGTCTGCTCTGGTCGGGGTCTTGGTCCTGGGCATGCCCCAGCTCTTACCTGTCCCCAGTCCCATCATCACAACCCAGGAACTCGAGTAGGTGCCGTTTTCACAACACACCACTTGCAACATGTCATTACATGGAGGCCGGTCACCAGCCAGTGTGTTTTGTCCAGACTGCAAGCTCTGAGCAGATTCTACTCCAAAGGAGAAATGAGACCCAAGCAACACTGGGAAGAAGCACCAGGCCCCAGGCTCCTTGGGGATGGGCATCTGGAGAAAGTGAGTTTCCAACCTGGATAAAGGGAGGCTAAAATGTTGCAGTTTGATTTGGAAAATAGAAGGGTTGTTCTGCAATATGGGGAGAGACAATGGTGGGCACAAACGATACAGCCCGAAGACAGACCCTGGCACAGTCTCCATCATGGAATGAATACAATCCAGCCTGTCAGCATGTCACGTGTATCCCATCTACCCTGACCTTGAGACACCTTGTCAAACACCCCGGCATCCCTCCCTGTGTACATGGGCCAAAGCGGAATCCCTGCCAAGCTCTGTCCCCACTGTCCCCTGCCTGGAATGCCCTTCTCATCTTGGTTCACCTGGAAAATTCCTACGCACTCTTCAAAGGGCAACTCAGAAACCTCCTTCTCAGAGGAGCTTTTCCTGATGACCTCTGGGCAGCTTCTCACCTCCCTCCTCTGTGCTCCCGCGACACCTTGGGCAGATCTCCATTATATCGCTCACCATGTTTTATTATAGTTAATTGTGTACACACCTGCCTTCCCCCTGCAGGATGTGCATGCCCTTCAAGGGCAAGGACAGCGTCTTCCCCCTCCTCATCCCTGATACCAGCTAGAGTGAGTAATTAATAGAGAAGGGGAGAGGAGAGGGTAGGAAGCCAAAGGAGGACCGGGGGAGAGGACGCAGGGAAGGAAGGAAAGAAGAGGAAATAGGGTGGACAGTGGGGTTGTCACGGCCAGGGTCTGATAAGGCAGTGTCGCCTGGCCCACAGGTAGTAAGTGACCAAGAAGGCATTTCATGAAACTTCCTGGGTCTAAACAAAGAGATCTCTGCCTTCTCTCGGGAGTCCACTCTGTGTGAACTGGCCTGGTGTTTGGTTCCAATTTCCTTCATTATAGTTCATGCTACTGAAAGCAAATGTCTTTCTCCCTTTGGAGTCCCTGGCATCTCCCATGCATAAGACAGAAGAGGAGCCCGAATTCTAGAAATACTGGAGGCTCTGCATGAGGGGACACATGTCTTGCCTGGAAGTGTGTTGGGCCATATTGGCGGTGGAGAAAGGTGGTCCTACGCCTCAGGTGGTCTCTGGACAAGTTAAGATACCTGTCTTCAGAGGCAGTTCTCAGCAGAGGTGTTCAGGAGAGACCTGGCCTGGGACCTCTGCCCAGTTAATGCTCCTAACTGGAAAAACAGGTGTCCTAGCTGGGCAGAGCAGAGACTCGGGTACCATCTGGCAGATGGATATGGGACATACCTCTTGCTCAAAATCTACTTGAATCTTTGACTAGGGCAACAGTGAAATAGTTTCCAGGAAAATCTTGAATCTACAGGAGTTTGTGCCTAAACAGCTATTTGGTGGCTCCTTGAAGATGGCCATTTTCAGGTAGAAGCGACAGGGACCCGTGGAATAATTCACCAGGAGGGGAGAAGACTTCCCATGCTGCTCAGCAGGCTGAGGCTTAGATGTCATGTAATTCTGTGTGCAGCCCGAGAGTGGCACGAGGGTCTTGTCCCAACTCAGCTGCCCTGAGGAGATGGGAGAGAAGAAGTCTGAATGCTTGTAAGTTGGAAGGGGTGTTTTGCTAAACACTGGCCCTTTGGGGTACAGACAACGTACTCTAAGGGCTCCCTTCTGTAGCTGGTGCAACACGTTCACTTCCTAAGAGTTAGCAGTGGAATCAGTGAGCAGTGGCCCCCGGGGACTGAGCTCTTGGAGGTAACGTCTCAGGGAAAGCCAAGACTCTTGCTCAACAGTGGAAGTGACAGCCCCAACTAACAGAAGCCAGCACCAAATGGTTAGGCCAAACTAAAAATCCCGCGAGGTGCACGTAGTCCAAGTTGGAGAGGAGAGAACACAGTGAGAGTTGCAGAACAGGAGCCCAAGGCAGCCAGGTCAAAGTAGTGATGGGAGTGCCATCGTCTGAACCTGCAGACTGGTGACCTCAAGACACTGAGAATACACTGTTTTGTGGTGCTGGTTGCTTTACTATGTTATGTTTGTTTAAATACGTTGTCATCACTGAGGCCAGAGAAGAGAATATAAAATAACCATGGCATATATTCATACACCTGACAGACGGGCTCCCTGAGTGTAGGATTTGCATGGGGTTGTGCACACCCTGAAGATGAGAGGCTCCACCTGAGAGCCCTGGCTTCACCCTGAGGGTCGGGAGGCCTGGAGGTGTTGCCCAGGAAGAGGTAGAGACTGGGGAGAGTCAGGGAGGCCTAGAGGTATTCCCCAGGATGAGGTAGAGACTGGGGAGGCCCAGCTCAAAGGTCACCTGAAGAATGTCAGGGCATGTTCTCCCTGTCCTAAAGGCTCCTTGGCATCAAAAGAAAGGGATTTAAAGACCCCTAAGAATCCGACACCCTGGTGTCCATCAGTAGGCGTCCAGGCACCTGGACAGCCTGCATTTCTTTCTCTTGCTCTCTTTACTGGACCACTTGGTTCTCCCCCCTGGTTATTAATTCCTTCAGACTGTGCCCCTGGGTTTTGTCCTCATCTCCTTCCTCTCACCTCCGTCACACTCCAGCCCACCTCCACTGCCAGGCCCCAGAGGCACGTGAAGACCACGGCTGCCCCATGCCTCTGTCTGCTTCCCCGCTTGGCATTCCTCTCCCCAAACTGTCAGGTCTCCAGTGCCTCCAAACTGACCCTGGGGCTCCAGTCCCTCTCTTCCCTCAGCCCCATCCTTTCCTGCCTGTTCCAGGATCCAATTTCCTGGGTCCGGAACACCCAAAGCTAATCTGATAAACTTGTTTGAGTCTGAATGCTAATGGGGGATGTGAGTCAATGGGATGCATTTCTCCTGGGATCTTCTCAGGAGATTGCCACAAAGGTTGAAGTCCCCAAAACACCCACACTCAGGTCTGTGGACAGCACCATGATCTCCCCGCCAGGAGGCCTGAGACCTAGGTGACTACACCCCCACCCCACACCCTTCTCCTCGTCAGTCTTAGGTCTCGGTGGATCTTGTTGCTCCTGGGATTCTCCACGCTGGGACTGGTCAGCAGCCCAGGGGGCAAAGTCTCAAATCCACAGAGTCCTGTTGACCTGGTCATCGACCAGCAGAGAAGCCTCGCTAATCTCCTCCCTCCTCCCTCCCACTTTCCCTTTCTCTTCCTGTCTTTCTTTCATAGCTTTCTTTGAAAATATCCCCATGAGTTTGTTTTCAAGGTAAAAGATTTTTAAAAGCTTTAATGAATCCATCCTGTGGCTGTGGTAACATAAGGGCAGTGTCATCCCATGAGTGGCTTTTGAGTCAGTCTAAATGGCTGGATTAGAAATCTGGAAGGAGAGGATTCCCAAGTGCTACTCAACCCTTCCCATAGGAGCACGGGGAGGGTCACACGAGGAGCCCAGTGAACCTGGCCACACTTGGAAAGGAGAACCTGCCAGGAAACAGGATTCCAGTCCCTCCGCAGGCCATAGAGACTCCTCACAGGTCCCCACAGGGCACTTCCCCCCCATGTGTAAACATGGAGGGGCTCCAGGGAGCTGGCGCTGACAGAGAGGAAAGGAGGGAGGGAAGGAGTCTCAACTCTGAGGCTCTCAGTCCAAAATCTGCAGAGGCAGCCCTCAAATGGGACTTGGGAAAGGTGCCTCAGTTTCGCCATTTGTGAGCCATGACACCCAACGCTAACAGCCTCCCCAGGAATGGGGATGGCAAAGCCCTTTACAGACACCCACTTGGTCGTTCCTCCTCAACCCCATGGGGTGGGTCCTGGTGTTAATTCCATTATAAAGAAAAAATAACTAAGGCCTGGGGAGACGAGTCACCAGCCAAGGGTCAGATGGCGCCTCAGCGCTGCAAACCCACGTCTGGCTGTTTTCCTGGGTGGCTTCTCTGAGGCTTTAGAGGAGCCCCCGGGTCTTATCCCCTCCCAATGCAGACATCTTCCGGGGCTTCTCACCTCCATGTGCTATTCTCCTAGCTGGCAGGTGAGAGGCAGAAAGAGGATGAGCACATTTCCCTGGGTACTAAGTGGCCATACAGGCCAAACGGGAAGCTGGCCACTGGTAAGAACCATGCACGTGGACAAAAAGAATCCATGGACTTCCTGGCCACCATAGCATATAACAGAGTAAAGTTCCCCCATCTGTAAAGGGAGGGCCAACTTGCCTGCCTTGCAGGGCTGGCATGAAGATGAAACAGCTACACAAGAGCTCCTAGGACAACGTCAGGCACACGATTTACCCCTTCTGTAGTGGCAAAGTCCCTCCTGGTCTTTTGGAAAGGGCCAGCGCTGAGAAGCAGGTGGGACTGTGCATGGTCTTGCAGTTGGACCCCACCAGTCGAGGAATCATCCCTGAGGCCAAGAACAACCTGGCACCATGCCTCTTCTCTGGGCTACCTTTCTCCCTTCTTATTTCCTCTCTTCTCTCCCCATCTCAAATGCCCCATCCCAATGAGTGATAATACGACACTAGGCTTTAATACACGAATCTGAGAGAAGCTCTTTGCTTCCTGCCTGTCACAAACTGAGCAGCTTTCCTCTGCCACATTCTTCCACCATGAGCTATAAACCGAACCTTGGGCCCAGAGCTATAAACGGAACCTCTGAATCCATGAGCCAAAATCAATTTCTCCTCCTCTAAGTTATTATTGTCACGACTTTTAGTCATAGAGGCGAAAAGCTGACTAATTCAGAAATTGATATTGAGAAGTGGGGTCATTGCTGTGACTAACCTGGCCATGTGGTTGGGAAGCATTTGGGACTGGTTTGTAAGAGGATTTTGGAAAAGTTTGGAGATGCAGGATGGAGAAGCCTTAGAATATTGTAAGCAGAGCTTAGTGGGCAATTCTGGTGGGAGCCTAGAAGATCCAAATGCCAATGGGACTGGGGACAGTAAAGACTGGGTTCATTAGAACTCTATTGGAAATTGGAGGAAAGGCCATTTGTGTTGAATTTTGACAAAGAAGTTCTCTATATTTTGCTCATGTCCTGAGCCTGTCTGTGAGACTAAATTTAAAGGTGGTGGACTAATTACTCTGGTGGAGGAAATTTCAAGGTAGCATGGCATTCAGGCAGTGGCATGGCTATGGCTGGTGGGTTTTAACCAAGTTCACTATGAGAATCAAAAGCAGAAAGCAGAGTAGAAAGATTTGAAAATCTTGCAACTTAGCCAGAAACCTACATGTAAAATTGGGGCCAGGGGAGGTGTTTGTTGAAGACATTTCAGGCACTAAAAGTGCAAAGCATATAGAGACAACAGGAAAGAGACTGGAGGGTGTCTCAGGAACTGGCAAGGCCATGCCCATCAGGATCAAGGGTGTAAAAGTTAAACTTCCTTTGAGAAGAGATCATGTGGTCTCCCTGCTTGCACAGGGTCCCCAGGAAGCTGTGTCACCATGCTCAACTCCGGAGGTACTCAGAAGCCACTGCAGTCATTATTTTAGTCAACTTTTTCACCACTGTGCCTAAAAGAACTGACAAGAAAAATTTTAGAGGAGGAAAAGTTTATTTAGAGCTCAGAGATTCAGAGGTGTCAGTCCATAGTTGGCCAACTCCATTCCTCTGGGCATGAAGTGAGGTAGAACATCATGATGCAAGTGTGTGAAAAAGGAAAGCAACTCAGAACATGGCAAGAAGAAAGCAGAGAGAAAGAGTTCCACTCACCAGGGACAAAAGATAAAAATCAACATCAGCATATAGTGACCTATCTCCTGGAGCCATATTACCCCCAGTTAATCCCTATCTGTGGATTAATCCACTGATTAAGTTGCAGCTCTCATAATCACTTCATCTCTGACTCCTCTTGCATTGTCTCACTATGAGCTTTTGAAGGGCCCCTCATATCTCAACCATAACAGCCAGGATCCCAGGAGGCTTGGTGCTGCTTGAGATGGTGGCAGACCTTGGCATCAACCATGTGGTTCTGGTTCTGCAGGAAAAAAAGGATGCTGGGGTTAGCGGGTCACAGAGGCTTCCTCCAAGATTTCAAAGGGAGGCCTGGAAGGCTGGGCAATGTGTAGCAGGGTCGGAGCCTTGAAGACAGTCCCTGGGATGGCAATGCATGGAGCTGTGAGAGGGAAGCCAAGGCGGCGAGGAGACCCCTAAGATTAAAGGGATGCCAGGAAATGGAAGGTCTGCCCAGGAAGCTGCAGGAACTGAGCAGAGAGGAGCCAAGAGATAAGCCATGTTGATGGCAACTGGAAAGACCATAGGGGTGGAGCCGCACAGACCCCCTGGAGAGAACATCACGTGCCATGTGCCCTGGATGTGGGAGGTGGGGCTATTGGACTTTTTTTGCCCAGATGAATTTTATCTTGCTTTGGTTCCATCCTTTCTTTCTATTTTTCCCTTTTGAACTGGAAATATTTACTCTGTGCCACTATATTTTTGGATATGTGTAACTTGCTTTTTATCTTGACAGGGGCTCATAGTCAGATGAGATTTTCGACTTGGACTTTTGTCAAGGCTGAAACTGTTAAGACTATGGGGACTCTTAGAAGTGGACTAACTGTCTTTTGCTCATTGCCATGAGCTTTTGGGAGCCAGGGACACAATTTTATGGTTTAGATAAGTGATGTCCCCCAAAAGCTCATGTGTCAGACAATGCAAGAAAGTTCAGAGGTTAAATTATTCATTCATAATACATGTAACCTAACCAGTTGATTAATTCACCAATAGGGATTAACTGGGTGGTAACTGTAGGCAGATAGGGTGTGGCTTCAGGAGACAGGTCGCTGGGGACATGACTTTGGAGGTTATAGTTTGTTCCTGATGAGTGGATCACTCTCTGTCTCTCAGTCTCTCGGTCTCTCTCTCTCTGTCTCCCTCTCCCTCTCTCTCTGCTTTCCCGCTGTCATGAACTGAGCAACTTTCCTCTACCACCATGACGTTCTTCCACCATGACATTCTGCCTCATCTATGGAGTCAGCCAACCATGGTCTGAACCTCTGAAATCAAGAATCAAAATAAACTAAATTTTTTCTCCCAAGAAAGAAAGAATCTGAGAGAAGACCACAGATTTGAAGTAGGCAAGGCGTGTTTGGTGACAGGATGGAGTGGTTTTTAGGGAGGCAAGGGCTCAGGTCATCGAGGGGAGGAAAGGTAGATGACACTGAGAGACCCACAGGTGAGTGCTCACAAGTTGAGGACACATATGCAGCGTGTGCACATGCAGATGCACATACTTGCACATACGTGCACGCTCCAGCCAGGTGATTTGGCAGGCCATACCTCTGGCAGCAGGAGTCTTAGCAAATGAAGCCCAACAGGCAACCTGTTCGTGCAGCCTACAACTCCAGGAACTACTTCCCATTCAGAGGCTCTTTTGAAAAGGAACAATCTATAGTTGAAATATATATTGCAATGCCTGACATCTGCAGACATAGATTCTCTGCAGACCAGCCCCCTTCACCTACCCTCTGGCCTCCACAGGTGCCCCTGAAGCATCCCCAAGAGCTCCACACTTTGAAAAACACAACCTTAAACCAAAGAAGGAAGAAAAGCAGCACATGGGGGTGGGAGACGGCAGGACTGTGGCCAACTGTCCGATCCCACAATGTGGGCAGCTGCGGGCAGCTCTGGAGTTAGGTTGGCTGAGTCTCTACCGACTGGGTGGAGACCCTGAACCAGTGCTGGGCTGTCACCTCCACATCTCTTGCCTTGTGGAAGGCTAATGGTCCCTTGCTGTGTGTAGACCACCACGGTGGGATTTTCCGTCACACGCAAGCCAACTCAGGCCTTAGGCAGTCCACCACACCACACAATCCATCCTCTCCGGCCTTCTGCCTGCAGGCTGACCTCCCACTCTGGTGCTCCTTCCCCAGGCCGGCCGGTGACTTGACAGCACTTACTCCTTTCTCCAAGCAACTCAATCAACACGCCTTCCCGTCTGATTCATTGCAGCATGCCCCAGCATCAGATCTGTGCTTGTCCCACAGTAGGCACCCATGGGGACCTCTGAGGCAGACAAATGCCTGACCTCAGCAGCCAGGCATTGTCCCCATCATCCCATGGCTGCTCAGCCCCCATCTCGTCCCTGGCCCCTCACCCCTCACCCACCTCATATTTCTTATTGTCTGGGGAAGATCTCTATTTGGTTGACCTTCCAACCTCCACAAGGAAACGTGTCCAAAGCAGAGCTTGTTATCCTCCCTTCCAAACCAGAGCCCTTCCCGACTTCCTGGTTACCGCCGGCAGCAGGATTGGCCTTGGAACCTCACAGTCATCCCTCTTCATTTTTCTCTTCTCTTGGCATTTACTCCCTCCCTGAATCTCGCCTGTTCTTTGTCAGCACGGTCTCCAGCCCCGGTGCCCTCCGACCCAGGTGCCCTCAGACTCAGGCTCGGCTCTCTCTGCTGGGACCTCGGGGCCGTTGCTTTGCACCAACACAGTCAAGAGCAGCTGACACCAGCACCCTGCCCCCAGGGTGTTCAAAAGTGAGTGGGGTCTGTACATGTGAGCACTGGGTGGGTGTGAGATGAGAGGCGAGGGTGGTCCTGCACCCCCTTGTCCTTGAGGAGAGGGCCTCGTCTGATGTGCCTCCCCAGGCATGGTTAAAGAAGATTCAGAGAAGATCTGGGGCCTCCTGAATTCCCCATGTGGGTTTCCTCCCCCAAAGCAGTCTAGAGACTTTCCCATCCCCTAACCCACCCCATCATGCTTCTCCCTGCCTCCTGATCTGGACTACCCTCACTAAGTGGCATCCACATGACAGCTGGAGAAGGGCCTGTGACAGGGGATCACCGGTGGGCTCTGCAGCCTGCCTTCAGGAGCAGACAGTCCCCGCCCCCTCAGCCATCCAGCTTATTCCTCCACCTCTCCAGAAAGCTCTTCAGAGCCTCCTGCCTTCCTCAGCGTGTGTCCTGGAATTGCTCTTCCAAATAAATGGATAAATGACTAAAAGGGAAAGGCAAGACAAGTCTTCATATGGGCAAAGCAGGCCATTGTCATTGCCACCTTCCACCATCAGCCCACCCTAATCCTACAAAAAATGCTTCTCATGTGCAGAACTCAAGGGATGTGCGCACCTTAGCATGGTGGGTGGCATAACATGTGACCCAGATGAGCCTTTGGGCCTCTGTATCCAGCACCCCTCAGAGTCTATGTGTCTTGTGAGAAGCAAAGAAGTTTCCTGAGAAAACAATGTGGGGCTTGAACATGTTCAGACACTTCCAGTGACATGGACAGGGTCTTCATGGAGAGCATCTGGCAGTGAGGGACTTCACAACAAGTGACCCATCGTGGGGACCAGTCTGAAGCCAGGACTGGGCCATGGAGGAAAGGACTGCAGAAAGCGAGGGCAGCTGGCCCAGCCTGTGGCCCAGAGGTCCCTCTGCAGGGGGGCGGGGGGTGTGCCTTCAAGCTGAAGGGCTGCAGCATCTCTGCATCCAGCATCTCTGAGTCCAGCATCTCTGAGTCCAGCATCTCTGCACCCGGTGAAGGAGTGGCGGGGCAGAGAGGAGCCATCCCCCACACACCCCACTTAGCAGCTATTCCTAATGGCTCTCCAGAGCAAGGGGTAGTGCCCACTCTTGAAAAGGCAGCCTGAGCAGAGTGGAGATGGAGACACAGCCCAGGAGCAAAAGAGGTCAGAGATGAGGGGAGCAGTGACTGCTGAGAGCAACGCGACCTCCCCTGGGGCGGTGAGAGGAAAGCGATGACAAGGGCCCATGCTCCCAGACACGACCTCTCCAGTCCTGCCAACCAAGCACACAGTCCCCAATGACACCGTCCTACCCACAGGCGGGGAGGCGAAGGAGCAGTGGGGTTACCCAAAGAATCCTGCAGTGTGAGGAACGGCAGGTCCAGAGCCTGTTCCCAAGCACCAGCCCAGTCGAGCAGGCCAAGGACAGACGGTGTCTCCCGGAGGACACTGGTTGAGACTGGATGAAGGGGGAGGAAGGGACAGCAGCCTGACGCTGGGGTCCACTCAGCCCAGCCGGAGCCAGCAAGGAGTTAGAGTAGGTCCTAAAACAGTGGAAGCCCTAAAGGACAATGACCCCAAGTCCTCCTCTTTCACTAATGGACAGGAACGGGCTTTTCACCAAAGAAAACAACTTGAAGTAGCATTTGGGTGGTAGCAACCCAGAAGGTCACCGGCGGACACATCAGCCCATGTGATTCTCAGAATGTTTTCACAAGATAAGGCTGTCCTCACTTTGAAACAAAGAAATAAAGGCCCCGAGATAGTAGGCACCATGCCCAAGGTCCCCTGGCCCATTTCACTCTGTGTTGGGCTGTGCTCTGCTGAAGCAGGCGGCGGGGGTGAAGCAGGGGACTGGCCTCAGGTGTCAACTTGGTAGAGCACACAGCCAGTCCATAAGAGAAAATCCATAAGAGCACACTTGGGCCACGTGAGATGTCAGTAACTATCACCATGTACAGGCCAAGTGGGTCTTTACAGATGAGGAAATCTTGCAAAAAAGGGGAGAAATTGAAGATTTGGGAAAATTGGTATGTATGGCCAGCATTTGGTGTGCAACAGAGTTCTTTGAAATGACAGGTGGGTAGGCTCCACCCATAAACCCCCAGGAATTGCCCAAGCTGCGTGAGATGGTTTGGGAGCTTGCGGTTTGGACTGTAACTCACTTTGATTTACAATTTCCTAAACAGATAATGGTAACTAATTCATAAATTCCCATGTTCTCTGCTCAGCATCCTGTTTCTTTCAATGACAGTCATAGATCAGCACTTGGCCATGCCTTGTATATGACTTCTGGTTGAATCCTCAGAAGATCTCGGTGGGGCTACCATTATCACCCTCACTTTTTAGAAGTAGGACCTCAAGTTCAGAGAGGTGGGGTAAGTCAGTTAAAGACGCGTTGTTAAGATGTGGCAAAGCGAGGCTCTGAGCCCAGCGTGCCCGGCTCCAAGCTGTGCTCTCTCCACTGTAGCCACGACGTTCCTCTGTTGTAAGAGGTGCCCCAGGGGCTGGTCTGGGAGGTGCAGGAAAGGTCTCAGCCCATGTGTGCCCATTGCTCACCTCCGCGGCAATCAGAGACGCTGGAGAAGAAGCTGGGGAGCAGGTGAGGAGCGTGCAGGGGCTCAGTACCCTGTAGAAGAAACAGGGAGCCTGAAGGCAGAACTAGAAGAGATTAGGGGGAGAGAGAACAGGGTTAGGAAGGGAAGAGCCTCTGCAGGGAGGGAGGCCGGCTCTGGAACTGGGAAGAGGGGAACTGAGGCAGGTGCTTTGGCGGGGAAGCTGGTGGAAGGAGAAGAAGAAACTTCTGGAAGAAGGGGTGCCTGGCAAAGCTATGGCAAGTGGGGAACGAGAACAAGAGCCAGGGAGAGAAGGACGTAGAGCGGGCAGCAGAGGGCAAAGAGAGAGAAGGGACACAGGAGAGAGGGGCCAGTGAGGCAAGGAGTGGCTCTATTCAGTCAGACGGAGCCCACCTGCCAGGCCTGCAACCGGTGACCCCCAGAAACCCTCTGGGATTCATGCCTCCTCTGAATTTTGATCCAAAACCTTTTCATAGCCTAAAAATTTATTTAGAAACATGCTGTCCAAGAGCATTTGCTTGTGTGGACTCTAGCTATCAAAGTTCACCATGTTACATATAAAGAAGACAGTTACAATTTGTATTTATGAATCATTTACAAATCACAATAAGCCCATTGGTGTTAACAAAGATAGCATTTTCATAGACAATAACTATATTTTCAAAAACAGTGAGCCAGGGTGATTTTCATACATATTTGCACAATCTGGCTTAGTAGTCACCACGGGATGCTGCTATCTGCATCTGCATTGGGTGTTGGGATGTTTTGGTCAAAGTATATTGTACAAAATCTAGCTTCAAACAGACATGGAATTGGAAAAGGAAGGAGTGTGTTAATCACCTTCTCAATAATTACAGAAGTTTTTCTCTGAAACTATCTCAGAATTCAACAAATGGCATTTTATTTTTTTATTGCTTTTTAATTTGGGTGGGAGGCACCAGAGATTGAACCCAGGAGTACTTACGCACTGAGCCACATCCCCAGCCCTTTTTATTTTTTATTTTGAGAGAGGGTCTAAGTTACTTAGGGCCTCACTAAGTTACTGAGCCTGGCTTTGTACTTGAGATCCTCCTGCCTCAGCCTCCTGAGGTGCTGCGTTTATAGGTGTGCCCCAACGTGCACAGCAAATGCAGTTCCTTAGGGACTTGTGGCAGTGTGAATCTGAAGCCACATCAATACATTTCTGTTCTCTCCCTGCCTTGTGCCTTGAGTGGGTGCTTCACAAGCCATGATTTCCAACATTGTGCATTCATTGGTCACTTGGAAAACGAGGGTTCCTGGGGCTATGCAGATCACCCGCATGCACAGCAGAAAACCCACTGCACACTCAGGGGTGAAGGACAAAGCAAAGACAAATGACTCTGAATCTGCATTGACCTCCCAGACCCCCTGAGAAGGTCCCAGGGAGCCCAAGGGTCTCGCACATACTCTGAGAATCACTGCTGTGTGTCCGTGATAAAGAGCATCCTGAGCTGGGCATCAGACAGGCCGGGCGCCAGCTCTGCTGTGATGTCTTATTAGCGTGGGCACATCGGAACTCTCTGGGCCCGGAAAGCCAAGCTGGGATAGCTTAGCAACTCCCCTTTCTTTCCTCCCTATGTGACGGATGGCTCCATCCACTTTTCCAATTGCCACCTGTCAGTCCTTCCTCTACTTGGAGGCCCCTCCCCTACATCCCCAATTTCTCCTAAGCCAAACGTATCTCCCCTTTGGCCCTCCACTGCCTGCACTGCCTTCATTGGATTTTTTTTTGAGGATCTTATCTCCCTTGGCCCAGAGTTAAAATGCCCACAGTGCTTGCCGGGCACCCCCAGCTGTCTCCCACCCTGACTGTGAGTCCCTGGAGAGCAGAGAACACCAGGTCCTGTTCACATCTGTGCCTCCGCCAGTCACTGTGCCTGACACCGAGTAGACACCCCATGGAAGTGGAATTAATTAGTCAGCACATTTCAGGAAGCTCTATCTGTAAGGTTGGATGGATATTTATGGGCGAAGAGGCTGGGAAGAGGTGACCGGGAGGTGAAGGGAGAAGACTGGAAATAATGATAAGTCTGATGGGAGGGGACACAGGGAGAGGTCAGAGTGTGCACCTGTGGGCCTGGGAGTGAGATGAAGAGACGGGGTGTGACGGGTGCTGAGATTACAGGATTGGGGGTGCTTGACAAGTGGCATTCCACTAGGTTAATAAGATGATGGCCACTTGGGATGAAAATCTTTAGATGGTGGCAGATAGGGGAACAGTCCTGATGGTGATTAGGGGTGGCATTAAAGGGTGACAGGAAACCGGACCTCTTCGGCCTCACCTCCAGATCTCTCCCTTCAGGGTGCCAGGGTGGGGCTTTCCCAGAATCCCCCTCCCGGGCTCCCAGAAGCCCTTGCCCCCTCCACACATCTGGTGAGGACAGAGCCCACATGAGGCCGGAGTGGAAAAGAGCAGGACACCCGGAGCTTGGGCTTTTTTCTCTTCAAATATTTGCCGAGAGGGAGTGTGACAGGAACTCAAGGAACACGGTGCTTATTGCTCACACTACATTAAAATTCAGATTGGCTTGTGCAGTATCCCTGGCATAACTGCTCTGTGCTGATATTTTTATAACTCTTAATATCAAACAAATTGCCTCTTCCCTGAGACAGTTTAATGTGACGGGGGCTGTGCCCGCCAGCTTCCTCACGCTGGTCCCATAAAGATCACCCTTCTGTTACTGGGGACAGAGGAGCCATGAATTTCCTATCAAAAATATGGCTGGGTTATGCAGAGTAAATCTTGAGCCGAATTAAAAGGATCGGGGTGTTTTAATTTCTTTTCTCTCCCCCCACACCCGCCACCACATCTTTTCTTACTCAATAAAATGAGGTGGGGATCTACAGGCTGAATCAACTATGAGTCACCTGTTTTTGGCTGAGGTCTCTGTTTCTGTCCTGTTCTGGCTCTTCTCTGCTGGTCAGTAGATCTCTTTGCCCCTGGTCCCCTCCCATCTCCACCAGATCCCACCTCTCTCCTTCATGATCTCAGTGCAAAAGATATTTGGATGATTTTTTTTTTTTTCCTTAGCAAATCCCCACCAATTTCAGAATCAAGAGTCTTCTCCTCTTTGGTCTCCCTTTCCTCCAGTGGCAGCTGGGCAGTAGCACGGATTAAAGCCGAATGCTAAAACATTCCTTTCCAAGCCGGATCCATCCAAGATCCCTGATTTCTACACAGTGAGAAAAAAGACTGTTGATTTGACAGCTTTTTCTCCCTTTCGTTTAGAAATCAAACACCTAGACAAGTACTAGTCAGAAGAATCCATTTGAGACAGTAACTACTCTGAAACCAAGTTGGTGTAAGTCACCTCAGAGCAAAGAAATCCACATTTTACTGACGTGAGACACTTTATTATAGGTCATTCAGAATTTCTATTTCTGAATGTCAGAAACAGTTATGGACTCCACCCACACTGAGCCTCCCAGAGCTGCTTGGAGACCCAAGACACTCAAGTTTAGAGCAAGTGATGTAAGGTGTCGTCAAAGGGTTCAAGAAATAGATTGATTGGAAGGGTCACGACAGTAGATATCTAAGTATAATATTTGCACATTTTCTTTCATTTACAATAAAAGTGCTGTTGGTGACAAATAACAAATGCTGAAAGTGTCTTGCCTCATCGTCTAGACTCCTGACACCATCTGCTCCACACTGACAGCCGGAAAGACAGACAGGTGAACTCCAGTCCCCCATCTTTGTTTTCCAAGGCAGGTGGACCTCCATGTCAAAATTGCCAGCCACCTGTGTGCAGCCACACATTTTCACTTCCCCCCCATATCTTTATACCTCAAATCCCCATTTTCTTCTCAGCCCCATGTTACTAGACACTCTTTATACTGAAATTTTGCCATGATCCACCACTTTCAAGTTTCCCATTTTATTTATTTATTTATTTTTGATTCTTTGAAGACAATTTATTTTTTTGTAGGTGCCATGTTTTTCCCATTTTAATACTCTCTGAAATCAGCATCACCACAGAACATAATGACACCAGTCAGAGGCAAGGCCACCTTCTCTTACAATTTGGCACACATTTTAGGTATAAATGTCTTAAAAAGATTCAAAATGAATAACCATTTTCTTCAAAGACCGTATCTCTTTTCATTCTTAAAGCACATCCTTTGCTTCCAGAACATTCTCAGATTGCAGATCTTGCAGATCAGGGAGGTCTTTGAAAGCATACAAAGTTCTAGAAAGGCTGGTCCAGGCTTGGAATTCAGATTGTCAACTACTCTATTCAAAATACCACATCTTATCCTTAGGAAGCCAGGGAGAAGCAGAAATCACTGTTTATGTCACTGACTGTGATAAAAATGGAATGATTTGGCAAAGGCTAAGTTTACACATCTTTATTATAGCAAAATTGTAGAAACAATCAAGATGAACAAAATATGTGCCTTGTTAAAAATAATTTGTGGAACATATAACAATAAAATGCCACACTTATTTAAAATTGTTTTCAAAGAAGTATTTAAAATGATTTGTAAAAGGTTTTTACAATATAATGCCAAGAAACTAAAACATATCAAAATGTTTATAATATGATCATGACTTTAAATATATATGTCTTTTGAGACTTAGAATAAATATCAAGATATCAGCAGCAGAATAACAGGTGATTTTTTTTTTTTTCTTTTTACAGTGCTGGGGATGGAACCCAGGGCCTCGGGCATGCTGAGGACGGCTCTACTCCTGAGCTGCACTCCAACCCCTTTATTTTCTTCCGTTTGCTCATCTCTGTGAACTTCAGGATTGTCAGAGGAGTTCAACCTCCGCTGAGCAGGGCCTGAGGCTTCCTGAGCCGAGGCTGGAGTCGGTGCTGCCTCCTGAACCCCTGGGGAGCCTGCAAGCAGGTGCGAGCTCTACCGCGGTCCCACGGAACCAGGGAAGCTAAAGCAGACTGGCCCCGGGGACCAGGCTGCCCGGCGTCCACCCTCCCACCGCCACGCCCTGGACCCCCACCCACTAGGCGCTCAGCCTTCACAACCGCCTGCGCAGTGCGACCTCCCGCAGGCCACCTCCAGGACCTGCTGCGCCACCCATCTGTTGCGTGCGCCTTACTCGAGGTCTCTGCCCTGGTCGCGCCCGTCCGGGGGCAGGGAGCGCCGCGCCCTGCTCGAGGCTCTTCTGGGGCCGGCGTCCCCGGAGTCCGCGGCAGATGGGGCGGCCCCGCGGGGCGCACGTGGATGCCTTCCCGAGAGGAAGCGTGCGCCATCCTGCGCCATCCGCTCTCGCGCCGCCATCCAGGGCTTCCTTCCCCCAGTGAGTCTCTTAATTTTGCTCATTTATCTTAAAGAGCTCCGTAAGCGCCGTGGGCTCCGGCAGGGCCCGCACGGGGGCTCCGACACCGACCCCCACGCCTGCCTCCCAGAGGAGCCATCCAGCACCGACCAAATCTCATTTTCCTACAAATAGTTTGTCAGAAGCAGCAGGGCAAGTAATAAATCACCCAGAGCCGGGCGCACGGGAAGGGCGGCTGCAGGGGCGGGGCGAGGGCGCAGCTGGGGCGCGGGGAGGAGGCATGGCCGATCCAGCCGAGGAGGAGACAAAGGGAAGGCGGCAGAGGAGTGGAAGGGAAAAGCTAGGGCAGGTGCAGGGGAGCTGCGAGGAAGGGACAGGGTAGAAGAGTAGCGGAGGCGCTGGGGCAAACAGCAGGGAATGAATGGGGAAGCAGAGACGGACCAAGACGCCTTGAGAAAATGAATCCAAGGGGTGCTAACAATGAGGAAAGAGATGTCTGGTAGAGGGGCCGACCCCAGGAAGGATGGTGGGCGATACTCCATGCCTGGTGCCCGCTGGACCCAGGGGCCACCCAGAAACCTGACCCACCTTCTCCCTCTGGGTCCCCACCACTTGCTCCTCTGCACACAGGTGCACCCATGCACAGGCAGGTTAAGATGGGTAAGCCTGGTCCACTGTGCTAGCCAGCCCAAAGAGGAGGCCACTCCATCTGTGTGTGATGGAGACAGGTGGAGACCTGCACCTCAACCTCTGTGATGAAGTTGGTGTGGCCTTAAGTCAACCCCCTCTTGCCTCTGAGCCTCCGTTTGCCAATTTAGTGAGTGGGAAGGATGCGAGAACACAGGGCAGGCAGGCTGTTGATTAGAAAAGCCTCCTCCCTCGAGTGTGTTAGTGAACTTGGCCCTGGGCAGGGGTGCCGGGCCCTCAGAATCTGTGCGCCGCCTCGCCACCCCCGCAGCCTGTGATCCTGAGCCAGACACTCTGATCCTGCAGCTGTCAACACAAGCACACTCCAGTGCTTTCTGCCCTGCCTTTGGCCTCCCTCTGGAAGCTTTGAACACTAGTGAGATCATCACTGTCAAGTTCTTTGGGCGTCTCGTACAAGGGCAGCCGGATAAGGAGGGCCACAAGGTGCCAACCCTCCATTTTGCCCCCAGCCCCACCCCCCAGCCTCACCCACCCCTGCTGACCTCTGACTCCTGCCTCCTCTGGAACTGTGCCTCAGGACAGGGTTTGAATTTGGCCCCTTCCTCCTCCCTTGCTGCTGGCGGGGAGTCTGGCTCTGTGGGGGAGAATGTGGGCACCTTTGCAAGTGGGAGGAGGGACGTGAGGCTTGTGGGGGGGACGCTGTATGCTGTGTTGGACACCAATGCAAAATGCCCAAGGGCAGGGCCCTCGACTGTGTGGCTTCCGGAACCAGCCCCAGCTCCCACACAGCTCTGGCACAGAGTCTCAATAGTGTGAGCAGACCTTCATGCCTTATGCCTCTAAGGAAGCAACCATTGGTCCATTTTATGGGAAGGGCAACTGAGACCCCAAGTCACTGAGGCAGGAGGTGGCTAGACTGAGTTGAAGCAGAGCAGTCTGTCTCTAGGGCACGTGTTTCTCCCACCAAAGCCTAGGGCTCCAGGCACGTGCCCTGCCCGTCAGCATGACTGCTGGGAAAGGTTTTGTTGACCAGATGCCTGGAGGTTAAGTTGGGGATGGCAAAGGGACCCAGACCTGGAGTCCCTGCCCTGCCTTCTCCTGGCCCTCCAGGTTCTGGAAAGGGTACCACAGGGCCCATGTTCCTGGCGGCTCCTTCATTTCTGAGCTGCCTGCCAACGGCGGTGTCCTCTAGCCCTGGCCATCAGGCTACGCCACTCCCAGACAGATCCTCAGCCCCAGCCCTCCACGCTGCTCGGGGCTCTGAGGACAAGGCCACATGCCCAAGCCTCTCTCGCTCAGGTTTTAGGACACCTTCACTGGCTCTGCTCCCTGTCCTCTGAGCCTCCAGCAAGGTGGCATCTACTGGGCACCTCATGCCCACCTCGATCAGAGCACAGCCCAGGGAATAGAGAGCCTGACTCCACTCTCAGGCCATGTGCCAGCTAAGTGACCCTGGGCAATTCTTCTCACCTCTCCCAGCCTTGGGTTCTTCAACTGGAAAATGGGATTTAAAAAAAAAAAAAAATCCATGCCAGCCAGGCGTGGTGGCGCATGCCCATACAGAGAGGCGCTAAGCAACACAGTGAGACCCTGTCTCTAAATAAAATACAAACATAGGGCTGGGGATGTGCTCAGTGGCCAAGTGACCCCGAGTTCAATCCCCAGTACTCCCCCTCCCCCGAAAATCCATGCCAAACTCCCAAGGCTGCCCTGAGAATCAATTAAGGCAAAAGCTATAAATGCCTTCCCAGATGAGGGCCCTTGTTTCTCAGTCCTGACGACAGCACCCCAGTCCCATTGCTCAGGCTCCTGTTCCGTGCATGTGACCTGCACGCAGCCATTGACTCCAGAGCGCCCACCTTCCCTTCATGGACAATGGAGACAGAGCCTCCCGGGTGAGTCCACTCAGAGGAGCAGAAGATGGCAGAGGCTGGGAGCTCAGGCAGGAGTGAAAAGTCAAGCTGTCTCTCTGAGACTCAGTTTCCCCATCCATAAGATGGGATAATAATAGCAATAACACCACTCATCTTCCAGGGCAGATATGCAGGTGAAACACGCAGTAAATAGTCACTAAACCAATCAGTTGCCAAACTTTGTAGCTTCTTCTCTTCCTGCACAACCTGACCTCCTCCTTCAGCTGGAGCCACAGCCTCCCCTTCCTACCTGCAGCCATGCAGCCTGCTCTGTGTGGTATGGCCTCCTCACCACCTTGGATTCCCAGTGGGTCACCCTGTAGGAGGAGCAGGGGACACAGACCCAAGGGGACCTGCCCAGTGCCACTGGATGCTAAACAGGCAGAGCAGCTGCTAGGCTCCTGGGCCCAGCCTGTGGGTCACCCCACCTGAGGGGGCTTTGAATTCTGCATAGCCCAGGTCTGGCTGCTCCTCCTCACAGCCCTTCACCAAGGCCCAAGAGGGAGGCCCGGCCGCTGCTCCAACGCAGGCCGTCAGTGATTCCCACTCTCGCCCCCTCTCCTCGTTCCCACGGGGTTCATTCACAGCTCACTCACGCGTGTGCTGGGCCTCAGACAGGCTGCCAGGGACGCAGGAGAATCTGGGCAGTCTTTGCCCTCAAAGAGCCCCAGCCTGGCAAGCACCGGGTGCCCCGCCAACCTCCCACCCTGGCCAGTGGCTCCCGTTCCTCCTCCCATCGTCCTCAAGGCCATCTTCCTCCATGAAGCCCTCCCAGACTGGCTGACAGATTGAAGGCTCCTCCCAGATCCTCCCAAAGGGCACCATTCCTCTTTGAAAACTGTACGCATGAGGTGTTTTTATCTCTTTTTGAAACTGCGCTTCTCCCTGTGTTGATATAATGTATATGGCTGACATTTTAAAGTCCATTTTCAAAACGTCTTCTGTCTCATCTGGTTCCTGAATCTAGAAGTCCACTCCACTGTCTGCGTAGCATTGTAAGCCCCTGGAGGCCAACAGGAGGGCCAGCCAGGAACAGGGGAAAGGCACCTCAGAGCTGAGCCCTGAGCCTCTCCAGGGAGAGGAGAGCAGTGGATCACAGAGAAGGAAGGGACCATTTCTGGATGTGGGAAACCCAGAGACACACCCCTCCTTCCAAGGATCCCCTGGACCACCACACCCTGCGTAATAGCTTCTCCGTTCCCCCAACTGCATTTGTGCTCCTTCTGCTAGGGAAACACCCCACTCTGTGCAGATCTGCCCTGTGACACAGAGTAGATTCCAGGGTGGGGGTGGGCAACTTCCGGGGGTGGGGGCGGGATTCAGATGGTCACCTCTGTGCACAGCTTTGCTTTCTCTCTCCACAACATGGAGATTCATCCTGAAAAGAGGTCGGATTCTGACAAGGTTTGTACCCCTCCTTCCTCGACCCCCTAATTGAATGCCTGGTGCTTAGTAGATGCTCAATAAATATTCCAAGAGGAGAAAAAAGGAGGAAGGAACTAGAGGAAGGAAGAGAGGAGGGAGAGGAAGTGGGGATGGAGGGAAGAAGGGAGGAAGGAGGGGAGAAGGAAGGAACCCGCACTCTCTCAACAGCACTGGGGGCTTCTCCTCCTGGTCACCCTCCTGGCACAACCAGAGGGCTTGAAGAGAAGATTTAATTCCCTGTTGCCCTGGGGGCAGAGCCAGCCCTGGAGGAACAGCCCTGAGTGTGTTGCTGGTGAGAAGTGCAGCTGCAAACTCCTCTGGATGATTAAGATGCACATCAGCAGCCTTGAGCAGGATCCAGTAAAAGAGAAGAAATCCATCAGCACCCTGCCCCGTCTGCCACAGGAGGTGGCCCCGTCCAGGCGGGGGCAGGGCGGCAGCAGGTCCTAGGGCCCAGGTGCAGCTGGAGCTGCAGGTGAGAGTGCAGCCCCCAGATGTGGACACCTGGTGAGGGCAGGGTGAGCCCGGTGGCCAGAACTCAGTCCACTGGAGTGTGAACCAAACAGAAATGTTTTCTCACATTCTTCTTTTTTCTGAGAAGTTCGGGACCTCCGACTCCAGTGCCATTTCTCTGTGGCAGAGTAAAGGTTTGCTGCAGAATGCAGAGGTGAGCCAGTCCCAAGTGGGGCAGCGAGCTGGCCTGCAGCTTCGACTCCGCTGCCAGAGCTGCTGGGCACTGCGGCCTGGCCTCAGGCCACAGGCTGGCCTGACCTTGTCCCCATCTGTGAAGGCTCTATTCTCAGGCAAGGTGGCTTCAGGTTTCAGCTTTATAGACTCTTCTTAAGTGAAAAAGTGTCAGTGGGATTTGAAAAGTTTTTGTGGTTGTTTTGCTTTGTTTTTATTTCCTCCCCCAACACCCCCCAAAAATTGAAGGCTTCAACTGTCAGCATCTTCCAGTAAACTGAATTCTTCTGTCATTCCACGTATTTCTGGTCTTTTCTCAAATGTTGCCAACCAAATGAGAGGATACTCTGCTCTGAAGCTCACCATACCCTCTAAGTCAAGGACCCAGTTACTCTTCTTGGAAATAAAAAAGAAAACCCCATCTATTCATTCATTCAGTGGACCTTTTATCGAGCACATACTATAAACAAGGTTATAGGAAAAAAAACAAAAATGAGTAACTGCAGCCCCTGCCTCTGAGAAACATCTCCGCAGGGGGAAGAGTTAAAACAAAGAAATAAATCATTACACACAAGGCATCGCAGACTTCCTACAACAGCATGCCTTACAGTGTCAAGGTGGGTGAGACTCTTACGGGTCATCTGGCCTTTAACATGTCGGATTCCTCGTATGTTGGCCTTACAAATCCCGTTACAGCAGGGGCTTTGCATTTACCATTTGCAAGGCCTAAGTTTTGTGCTTGGGAGAGAGTGCTCAAGCCTCTGGACTGAATGAAGCATCACCGGCCCTCCTGTGTCCCCGTCTCTCTTCTGAAGCCATTTGAATCCGGGGGTTTGTCTCTCCAGGACTCAGTTTCCTGCTCTGTTAACCGGGAGGGCTGGACTGCGCAGCTCTGAGACCCTTCCGGCTCTAACACTTTATGATCTATGATTAAGGCTGGGAGGACATTGCTCAGCCTGCTGTCCAGAGGGTGACCTGCCAACGTTCATAAAAACAATCATCATTAACCTATGTTAATTGGTCAATAAAACCAGCACAATTTTATAGCATGAAACTCAGGACCTGCTGAGACCAACGCTCCTGATGAGCCCAGAGGAAGTAGAGTTTAGCTTTAGAAATGAAAAAGAGCTGACCGGTAACCCCAGCGTCTTATTATTCAAAGCAACAGAGACTCAAACTTACTGGGGTTGAAGTGGAAGCAGCTGACAGAAAGGGGACCACATACAAAATAATGCTGTGGTTGGAAGAACCCAGGTCACTCAGATTTGGAGGGTGGACTTCCTGGGGTAGGGACTGGTACAGGAAGGGTCCGGAGGACGTGCTTAGTCACACAGCCACATTCCTGACTTAAGGGACCACAACCCACTGGGCGTGGTGGCACATCCTTGTAATCCCAATGACTCAGGAGGCTGAGGCAGGAGGCTGAGGCAGGAGAATTGCAAGTTCGAGGTCAGCCTCCGCAACTTAAGGAGGCAACTTAGCAAGACCCTATCTCAAAATAAAAAATAAGAAGGGGCTGGGGATGTGGCTCGGTGGTTAAGCCCCCCTGAGTTCAATCCCTGGGACCAAAAAAAAGACCACAACCATCACCGCAGGGAGCCCATGCAGCCTGCGTCAGCAAGTCAGGGCTGGAGGCGCCACCCTTCCCAGGCGGACTCTGCTTGCTACCCCACTTCTGAAATTTAGGGGTCATCTCCCATTCCTTCCTGACCCCCTCCTCTTCCCCCTGGACTTACTGGGATTCAGCTGCCCCTCAAGATTTTCTGATCTTACACTCCCTGCTCATAAGAGGTTATCAAATGTTCCACCCACGGTGTGTCAGGGGGTTTACACGCCGCATCTCACTGACTTCTTGATGAGATCGGAACAGTTTCAAAGTTGAGATAGCTGCGGCTCAGAGCTCAAGTGACTTGCCAAGGTCACATGCCAGGAATTGGTGGCTTTGGAATCCAAGTCCAGGTCTGCTTACTCCACCACCGGCAGCTGTGGGGCCGTGCACCTGGCCAGGTCTGTTCTGGAGCCCCTCAGGGAAGATTGGGATGAGCCACCCTTGAGTTCTTTGTGACTCTTCCTCGTCCAAGACAAGAGACAACATTGACTGAAGGACAATGAAAGCTAGAAGCTGTACATTGTATTTGTGTGACCAGCAAAGAACCCAGGGGACAGACGAGGCATCCGGGGGCCACGGAGGTAAAAGGAACCAGCCCTTTTTATTTTTTATTTGAGACAGGGTCTTGCTAAGTTGCTGAGGGTCTCCCTAAGTTGCTGAGGCTATCTTCGAACTTGCAATCCTCCTGCCTCAGCCTCCTGAGTCACTGGGATTACAAGGATGTGCCACCATGCCCAGGTTGTGGACCCTTAACTCAGGAAGTTGGCTGTGTGATCAAGCAGAGAGGTCGAGAAACCAAATGAAGGACGCTGGTGCCACAGCGAGAAGTAGCTTTGGGCCCAGGGCCCAGGGACAGCGAAGTTCATTACGGATGCTGTGTGTGGCCCACAGAGGACACCTGCAAGGTCAGCCACCCGCTCCCGTTATCCTGAGTCATCTGTGCCAAGAGGGTTTCCAGACCAGCATAAAAAGGCACAGTCAGTTAGGGTGATGCACAGCATTAGATAGAGACCCTTTTTTGATCACTCCTAGGTTAGAAACCTATAGGCATACAATCTACACGCCCGCCATCTTCTCCCATGGAGACAGCAAAAGTGTTGTTTCATAATTTCATTCTTATTTTCAGCTGAGTATTATTCCATTGTATACACCAAAGTCCCCCCCCTCACCATGTGAGTTAATAAATGACTTGATAACATGCAGCGAGAAGTCCTGCTTTAGGACACAGAAATGTGGAAGTGCATCAGATGCACTTCTCAAAACATGGAGGTGATGAAATGTGACCTGTTATGGGCAGATTTGACCCGGTCCCCTCTGTGGTGAGCTTCTCCAAGGAAATGATGCTGGGCCTGGGACCAGCAGGTTTTGTGGGGCTCAGACCCAACTCAGATGAGAGCTTGCTAGGCCGTGTCTGCGTGGAGGTGACCCATGATCTGTGAGAACACACCCTGGGGAGCATCGGGGCGGTGGCCCTGGAGGACCCACGGTGTCCAGGAGGCGTTCTCAGCCCAGCACTCACTCTTGCGGCTGGTACATCCTGACCAGAAGCACCCCAGAAACATGTTAGGAAATGAAACCAGGATGCCCGGGGTAATTCTGCACGTCTTTCATCAACATCTCTGTGAACAGGAGGCAGGTCATGTGCTCCACATGTGATCTAGATCTTGATTAGCAATACGTGAGGCAGTTAGTGTCGCCAGGATAAGCAGAGTTCACCCCCAGTGAACCTAGTGCCTAAGACGGGAGCAACATTAACAGGGGTCACAGCTTCCAGGCCCAGAGGACTGAACCCAGCTCTGCTTCTTCTGAGGTGGCCATTGCCTCATGGCTCAGCCCACCTGGCTCCTGTCGCACACCCCCACCTCCGGTCCCAGGTCCAGCATCATTTCCCTGGAGAAGCTCGCCACAGAGAGGACCAGGTCAAATCTGCCCACAGCAGGTCCCATTTCACAGGCTAGTCACCAAGGCAGATTCACCCGTATTGGTGCAACCGCTTCATCTGTGTTTTTATCTCTTCCTGGTGACGCTCACCTCCAAGAACGCTGTGTCGTGCGCGAAGGAATAAGATTCATTAATCAGTTGATAAAAGATGGGAGGACACTCCCCTAAAACTAACAGCAAGACAGCCTGCACCCGCTGCTCCCCCTCGACATGTCGTCCTTACCTTCAAAAGCAAAGCACCTCAAGTTATAAGCACTGAGCTTACAAATGCCCACTCCTCCTGCCAGCTGCCCGCCACCCAGCCCGTGTCCAGAGCCAAAAGGACCCTTCTTGCCAGGCGCTTCCACCCTCCTCCACCCCTTCCTCCCTCCCCCAGTGAAGCCCCCTCCCCTCCCTGCCTCTCAGGATATGGTGCCGCAGAAGACCCTAAATTGTTTATCAAACCAGCTGATGTTTCGGATGTTTAAAGAGGTCTGTTTCCCTCACACCATTTCCTCCCTTTCCTTCCCTCCCTTCCTCCCGCTCCCTCTCTCTCCCCCCTCTCTCCCTCTCTCTCCTCCCCCTCCCCCTCCCCCCTCTCTCTCCCCTGTTTGTAAGCCACAGATGACCTTAATTGTGGCTGATAGAGTCATAGTTCCAGTGACACCGTCTGAATCCAAGAAGGAAGGTGGAATTATATGTCGTATAGAAACAGTGCCACCAACCTCAAAAGTCTTTGAACATACCTGCAGACTTCTCCCGAGGTCCCCCAAAAGTCTGTGCCTTCGATGTCTCCAAATCAATGCTGTTTCTTCAAGAGGTCAGCTTTCAGGGTAAATCCAAGAACCAGGAAACCCCTCTTCCGGGTGCAGTATCAACTGTTCTGACAGCAGCCGGGGTCTGTGCTGGTCCAGCCCATTCTGGAGGCACACACTCTTAGCTAATCCAGGAATCCTAATGACGGTTCATCATGCAAAAGATCTGAGCTTCTGAACTCCTTTGTAACCTGTATTCTCCCTCTGAGAAGCTGGAACCAGCCTGATAATCATGGAGAAAGGTTCATTGGAGGAAACACAGACTAAACTTGAAAAAGAGTGCTGGCTACGGGCCAGGAGTCAATGCTCAGCCCAGGGTCTGTACAGAGCTCCCAGCCCTTGACCTGGAAGGAACCCACCAGTGCAGGTCCTGGGTTCCATGCAACTGGAGGTTCATGCAGCAGCAGCAGCAGCAGGAATATGCCCCCAGGGCTCCTGTCCACCACCCTGGGCTGTCTGCTGAGCCTGGGTCCTACTGTCTGTGTAGTGGGCAGGGGCTCCCCTTTCTAAAAACCATCTCTCCGCGGCATCCCACTGTCAAGGGAGCCTGCCATCAGAGGATAATGAAAGTCACACCTGCAGCAGCGGTGGCAGCCATCTCTGGATGGCATCTCTGGAGCAGGCATCTGACCCTTTGCAAGCAAGTCCCAGCAACCACCAGCATCAGGACCATCCCTGCTCCCAGGTAAGGAGACTCAGGCTGACCCACAGAGACGGGCCAGAGAGCGCGAGTCTGAATGGAGCCCTCTCTTCTAAGCCTCGGTGTCCTGGGGGCTGAAATGAACACATCTGGGTTCCGGATCCAGTTGGTACCTCCTGGATAGTGTGACTTCCTGGAAAACCCAGAGCAGACGTAACCTGGACAGCCAGAGTGGGACACAGTCAGAAGGGAAACCAAGGTCAGCCCTGGAGGTGGGGAGGCAGGAAAGGCCAAGAGCAAGCCCCTCCAGGGGAAGAACTGGGTCGGGAGGGGGAAGAAGGCGGCAGCTCTGGGACACGCCTCTTCAGACTCAAGGACACCAGGGGGACACCGAGCCCCTGCCAGAAAAGGAGCAGCCGCTGGCAGGGCCTCCGGGCAGCCTCCGCCTCCTGCAGCAGGTGGGGCTCCGAGGTGTTATGTAAGTGAACCAAATCGATTCAAAGGCACAGGGGCTTCACTGGCTCCCAGGTCCCTGGAGGAAGGGAGGGATTTAAGAAGATGGAATAACCAGCCATCCCAGCGGTCCTGGTCGGCAAGCTCCTTCTCCAAAGCAGGTCGTCCAGAAGTGGGGCAGCCAGGCCGACCGCCCGACGTTCCGCCTGCCCAGTTGGTTTCTGATGGGCAGTGAACCACTGATTACTGCCACCGGTGGCTGCTGTGTCCTAATTGCTCGCATCTCCAGGGAACTCGACCCACAACCTTCTTCACAAACTCATTCCAACTCCCAAACTTCTTCCAGGCGGAGACTTCTCCTCGTCCCCAATCCCATGCCACCAACCCCTTTGAGAGGAACAGAAGTGATCACTATCCGCTCTGGTCCCTGTGTGGGCTGGCAAGGCCATTTAACTCCACACACCTGTTTTTCTTTCTTCCCCAGCATGCCCCTAGATCTGCCTCATTTTCCCTGAAAAGAAGGAACTTCAGGCAAGAGATCAAGACACTGACCTGGAGGGAGGGCCTGAAAGGGATCCTGGGTCCCAGCTCATAGTGACTGGGTCTGCTTGTGACCTGACCACTCGGACCCACAGGCTCTTCATCTGTATAAGGTAGCTAGGAATGATGCCCCCCTGGAGGGTTCTTGGGATTAAAGAAAACCATATACATGTTGCAGACACCATATCTGAAATGTTTTAGAATCGGATATATTTCAGACTTTGGGATCTGGGGGATTTGGAATATTTGCATATACATCATGAGATATTTTGGGGATAGGACACAAGTCTAAACACAAAATTCATTTAGGTTTCACATTCGCCTTTAACACATAGTCTGTCAGGTAATTTTATATGATGTTTTTAAATATTTATGTGCATCTAACAAAGTTCCAGAGTGTGCAGTGTTCCACACTCTGCTCAAAAGCGTTTGGGTTTTAGATTTCCAGCTCAGGGGCTCCTGGCACCTGGTCCTGAGCTGCTGCGTCGGTGCCAGGGCTCCAGGCACTACAGCATCTCTCCACGGAGGTTTCCCTGGTGTGACGAGCACCCGTGGTGGCCCCGGGCGCCACGCAAGCGCATCATTTGGGAAGTGAGGTGAATCCTGGGGCATCGTCTCTGCTCTGGAAGTCCACTGGGGACTCGCCGAGGTACCCGGCCGGCGCGCACAGCAGGGTGGCCAGCTGGGATGTGCCATGGAAGGAGGCTGGTCCCGGGTGAGACTCCCTCCGCTGGTCCTCTGAGGTCCCCCAGGTCTTTCCCTGGAGACTGGTAGCGGCCCCTCACCCCAGAGCAGGAGCGGAGGAGCGGAGGGCGCAGGGGCTTCACACCTGCCGCACATGCTCGGATCGGCCCCTGCGCCCCGGGCGACGTTCCAGTGGTTGAACTCCATCCTAAGACAACACTGCGAAGTGCCGGGGTTGGCCCCTGTCCTGCGTCACCCAGTCCCACTTCAGGACTGAAGGACGCACTCCCCAGCTCTGGACCTCTTGGGAACTGCACTTGGATGCAGAAAGCCGACTTGCCCGAAGTCAAGCCCCAGTCCTGTGAATGGTCCACAGGGACTTTGAACATTGGCTTTCTGCCTCAGTCCAGGCCCATTCTGCAGAGGCCTCCAGGTTCCGAGGCCTGCACAGCCTATGTTGCCGTCCCTTCCCACAGTGCTGCTGGCCTCAGACGCACTCCACAGCCATCGTGCATGTGCATCTTCCTATGGGGAGTCAGAAAGGCTCAGAGAGGTTAGGAAGGTTTTCCCAGGTCACACAGCTCTTAAGTGATAGGACTAAACTCAAACCCAAGTTTGTATGACAAGACTATTATTTTCAGTGTATAAAACAAAAATCCTCTCTTACCCTTGGGAATCGATACACTCTGAATTCTAAACTCCCCAAAAGAAGCAGGATGTGTACTGCAGGCCAGTAAAAGTCCAAATAAGATCAGGTCGTATAGGTTAGAATGGATTCTAGCCCTTGGTCCCTTCCCCTGCTAAGGAGCCAGCCCTGGCCCTCTCTGTGGGCTGTCTCGCTAACTGCAGGTACAGGAGGGCCCAGCTGGAGACCTGTGGCACAGGTCCAAGGGCCAGAGCACCAGTGCCCATCTCTCCAGGTGCCACCTGTGGCTCTGAATGAGCTGGTCAGCATCTCCACCCATCTTCCATTACCTCAATTTTAAAATGGAAGCAGTGATTCTACCCCCAGGTTTTTTTTAGGGTTAAAGTTCATGATAAATATTTTAAAACTTCTTTGAAATGCACAAAATCTTGTGGTTGAGTGGGAATGCAGAGCTTTGGAAAGGTGGGGATAATGGATTTGTCCAGAAACCTGAGGCCAGTACCTTGAGACTCGGGCTTCACAGAGAGATCGCTGACCCTCCCAGAGGAGCCTCAGACTAACTCAGGGCCACTCTGGAGCAGCAGAGGCCACTTGCATGAGAAAGGGATGGGGCATCGGGGACCTGAATTACAGACCTGGTTCTCTCCAGGATGAGCTCTGATCCTTCCCGCCTCCCTCTCTGGGTCTGGCTCCCTCCTGGGGGCCAAGTTAGGCAGTTGGACTGGATGCTCCTTGGCTCCCCTTCATCTCAGGAGTGGGAAATTCTATGGCACCAGTGAAAGTGCTCTTCCTGCTGTATCTCTGCCTGCCACCTGGACTCTCCACCTTGGGGATGGTGACCTTGCACCCCGGGTAGGAGGACGGGGTGGCCGGAAGGGAAAGGAGAAGACTGCCAGCAGACCAGGGTTGCCCAGAGTCCCCAGTGCCCTTGGACCAGCGCTGACAGCTCCTTTCAAGAAGATGTCCGAATGCAGCTCCTCTGAGTACCAAGCCCCCACCCCAGGCGGGTCTGAGTGTGCACCCATGCCACCGGCCCCACCTGCCAACTGGCTGTCCCCTGACATGGAACCTTGCCACACACACAGTTGTGCACCCTGTAGAGGATCCTGGGAGCGGCAAGCTGCTCTTCCAGTAAGTCAAACAAACAATCAAGAAGCAAGATGTGCCAGGACAGAGCTGAGTGTGTACACACCAGAGCCAAGTACTCTGCAGTGAGTTCAGAAGGTTCGTTTACAAAGTTAATGACCAACGTGTTCTGCCCAGGCGAAGCCCTCCACCTCTACCCCTGCACTTTGGCTTGTGGGTCAACAGGATGGGAGGCAGCTGTGACCCTTACCCCCCTGGAGGTTTGGTGCTCTCTTATTGCAAAAGACCCAAGCACTTCCCAGAAAAAGGTACTCAGTTGCAGCTCAAAAGACATTTCCACTGCAAAAAAAAATCTGATCACCCATGTGCTGCAGTTTACAGAGAGCGCTTTGACCAGAGAAAGGTTTCCTAATGGGATAGGAAGGTTTCAACAAGAGATACAGCAAGCTGGTGATGCTAGGGAAACTGGGATGGCCTGGATTTTATTCAGTCCACATTGATTCATTCTGAAGAAGGTGCTAAGTACACACTGCACGCTGTTCACTTGACAGCCAACCAGAAGGTGGGAGTCCCCACACCATTCAAAGTGCCCTTTCAGGAGATGAAGGTGCAAAGTGTCGACAAGGGGTTTCTGGCCTCCATCTCCCAATGACCCTCTGCAGATCTACTTCGGGGCAGGCATTACACCAACAGGAACATCCGATGCTCTGTGTGGCCCCAGCTGCTGCAGCCCAGCGCAGAGGGGAGATTGACATGTGATACTATGCAGTCACCAGAGGTAACTTGTCACGTACCTAAACCCAAAGGGATCTGATGGTCAAGGTGCCATCTCATGTGGCAATGCCCCTGACTGGATGCAGAGTTGAGATGCCCAAGGCCAGTGTGGATCAGTGGGGAAGGGGGCCTGGGGTGCCGGAAAGAGGTGCATCCTGGCTTCTCCATTTTGAAAGGCATATCCCAGCATCCCTCAGGCCTGGTGATCAGAAGGGCTCCTAGGAGGGCCCCCCCACCCATCCCGCAGCAGAGCCTTGGGCTCTTTTTCCAGGGAAAGAGTTGAAGAGAGGAGAAAAGCATAGGGCCAAAGCAAGGTGCCCCAAGGCTGCGCCCAGACCAATCCGCCTCCCTCCCGGCAAAGAGCAAATGCTCCCTGTGAGGAGGCGAGGCAGTGGTCAAGGGGCCAAGGTTGGGGGTGGACAAGCCCTGTGGCCCCTTGTTCCTGGGACTGGGGAAGCCTGTCCCCTGCATCTGGCAGCCAACTAATTGCAGAAGTTGCAGCTCCTTGAGAGTTAACTCTGGGGACAGCTGCACTCCTCGCCCCTGTCTGTGTAATTAAGTAGCAGTTGTTCCCGCTTTGTGGAACATGGACCTGGCAGCCCCTGAGAGGTCCCGTGGGGACGCTCTCAGTCTGATTGGCAGACTGTTGGCAGGCAGGTGCCTTCTGCAATGCCTCACTGCGGGACTCGGGCCACCTGGCATATTCTTCTCCACCTGAAATCACACCATCCACCTCTCCCCACTCCCTCAGTGTCCTCACAGTGTCACCCTGGCCACCCCAGCTAGCCACCAAACCTAAGATTCCCCTGAGAGTAGGTGGTCGAGCTTAGGCCCGATGTCCAATGCTGTGTGGGCATTTGGATTGGATTCCTAAAACCTCATCATTTGAGTTCCAGTATAAACTGGAAGAAACTGCCGCTGTGGAGGAGAATCGCACCATCTTGCAGAAGAGAAAATTCCTCTTGGCACACCCAAGGACACACCGCTGGCCAGGACAGGACTGAGGCCCACTCCAGGGTTGCTCATGGCCAAACCTCACCGCCATTTGATCCTCCCGAAACCCCGCAGGGTGTTCCTCCCACAGCAGCCTGGAGCCGGGGGTGGCCCGCCCTCAGGCCCTCTCCACTATCTTAGCCCCCATTTCTACCCTTCAACATCACCTCTTATTTAAATTTCATATCTGTTTTATTTTATTTTTCCAGGTACTTAAAGATCCACCTGCCTGGTAATGAGGGGTGGGAGGTCCATCCTAGGGACCCAGGAAATTCTCAGTTCCACAGCCACCGCGTCTCCCTGTCTCCTCACTCACTCTGGAGATTCCCCAAGGACAGTCGGTACATTCCACAAATACTGAGTAAGCGCTGCGTACTGGGCACTTCTCTAAGCACTTGGGGACACAGCAGAGAGCAAGAGTGACCATTTATCAAGGCCAGGCACTAAGTCAAGATGGGGCAGAGGCTGGCATGGGCATAGGGAGCCAGGGCCAAGGGGCCAATGGAAGGATCTGGAATCCGCAGTCTCTGTACTTCCTCAGGAGGGCCGAGGCTGGGATCAGAGGACCTTGGTCCTCATTCCACTCCTGTAGCCTGATGGAATTCTGCTTCCTTCTTTCCTAAAGCATACAACCCCCTGCATTCTTGCCTGTTTCCTTTAAATCCTAGATGTGGGTCTATCTTAAGCAGCACATGGAAGCTGCGTCCCAGCCAGGTGGCCTGGGGAATTGCTATGAGGACAGCAGCTCAGACATGAAGACGAACAAAAGGCCACCAAGGTGACTCCCTACCCCGACCCATGCACTCTCAGGAGGAGGACTAGGGAGCTCAGAGGCCTGATACCTTCTGTCCTCACCCGGCCTGGGCTGTCCACATTCAGGGACTGAAACCCCTCCCTCCTGAGCTGGGCTGACCCATTTCCAAGGGAGACAGGGTGCAGGAGCCTCGTTCCTTCTTCAAAGGGTGAAGTACAACCTGCCTCTGGCTCTCATGAAGCTGTCACGTGATTGCCTTTGCAGTGTGAAAACCTGACCCCCAGACCCCCAGGCCCCCAAACCAAACGGCTCCTCCTCTGCAGCCCAAGCACCTCCAGGTCCCCGTGTCCAAAGGGCAAGTGCCTGGACCAGCCTAGCAGGCCCTGCTAAGTCCTGCATGTGCTCAGGGAGGCCCTCGACAGAGGAAAGCAGAGTGCTCACCTCCGTGTTCCACCAGGAATGTCCCCCAGAGCCCACTGTCATGCCATTGTCAAGTCCCCAGGTCCCCAGGACTTGCTCTCAGTCATCCAAGGAAAGTGGCCGTTTCCCTCCTCGGTGTCTCCTTCCTGCCCCTCTGGGCCACCTGTCCTGCCTGCTCACAGCAGGTCCTACACTTGGTGCAGAGGGACCCTCCTCCCCTGTGAGGCCCACGTCCTGTGCTGCTCCTGCTAATGAGGGAAATGAGCTGGGGATCGGATACCCTGTTGTGATGCTCCCCTCTCAGTTGGCTTCTGGAGTCTTCTTCCTTGAGGGCTCCACTGGGCCTGGCTTGTGCCGTCGCTTCCTAAACACACGCTCACTGTGAATGCTGAGGGATGGCCTGGGCCAGGACAGGCAGGTGTGCAGAGAACCACTGAAAAACAGGCAAGGGAGCACGCCCCACCCAGAAGGGGCTCTGGCCAGGGCAGGATGGCACAGGGAGCAGGCCAGGAAAGGAAAGAGCAGCGGGATGCTGTCCTTAGTCTCTTGTTTGGGCTTCAGGCTTAGGGTGCAGATAAAAATGAGGAAGAATGAAGGGCAAAGGGTCCTGATTGTCCCAAGTCCAGGCTTAGTTTCAAAACCTGGTATCGTGGGTCACTTGGATCCACACCCTGAGCCTCGGGTTTTCTCATCTGCAAAAGGAGAGACACAGGGGGAGTCTCAAAACATGGACAAGGCTTGAAGAAAGGCAGAGTCTCAGCCCCACCTGGGGCTGAGGGTGCGTTTAGCCAGGCTTTAGGTGTGAGGAGCTGTCTTGGGCAAATCAGAGAAGGGCTCGGATGGCCCAGGAGGAATCACCCAGGGACTTTAAACCCTGTACCCTGAGGGGACTTCCTGGACCGTCTGTTCTCTCTCTGCACTGGGGTGGTGGTCATATGCATGTCATAGATGTCAAAACTCAGAGACTGAGCCCTGCTGGGGGCGCACTGGAGTGTGTGCTAACGCGACCTCAATCAAGAGGAGCTCACAGGAAAACATCCCTGAGCACAAATCACTGGCTGACATAAACCCATGATGAGGAACACTGCTCAAGAGCACCAAGGCTGCCGTGCCATCCAGCCTCATGTGTCCCCCTGGAGAAGGCTGCTCTCAATCATGAATGTGACTTGGAATATTTGCTAAGGATACAAATTGGTGTTTCTTTACCCTCATGTTAAAATATCTCCACTTGTCTCGCACGCAGACACACAGTCCCAGGGATGCTGTCCACAGCAATTAGGAGCAAATTCCTGCATGTTTCTGAAAATTCTCCAGGTAATCCTGGTGGGCTACAGGGCTGAGAGCTGCCTGAGACCTCTTACTGGTGTTGCAATCAATCCCATGGTTTTGTTGAGACACCTCTAAGTACTTCACACCAGACAGAGGACAGCATGAATGACTCAAGGGCATGACAGCCTGTAGGAGGCCACAGATACTCACCTCCAAGGCCCCTCCTCCTGGCTCCCAACCCACTTTTGATTTCATGAATAAATAAGTGGATACTCTGAGAGGTCAAGTGGCTCCCTCAAGGTCACACAGCTAGAAAGGTAGGAGGGAGACCTTGAACCCAAATCTGTTGGCTCTAGAGCAGGAACTCTTTCCAGATGCCACATGTGTCCCCTCAGGCAGTGGCTGAGGTCTCCCCTCCCTTATGGATTGGCCAGAACCAATTGATTGTCATGTAGGACTCACTCAAGATCCCCAGGACCCAAGAGCAGAAACAGGAGCCACAGCCTGTATGGTGGTGCTGGTGTAAGGAGCAGGAGAGTCTCTGTGTGACAGTTACCCAGCCCAGTCTCAGGGAAATGCAGCCACCTGCCATCGGAGGGCACAGGTGCAGGTGCCCCCTCAGAAAGAAGAGCCACCGTGCAGGGATGGTCAGCTCCAGGAGGCCAGGGCACGCAGCCCCACTGCCCCTCCTCCTTTGCCAGGGCAACCTGGGATGTCAGACAACACTGTGGCCACCTCATTATTGGGCTGCTTGGCCATTGTCCCCAGGACAATGGTTTCCGGCAGGGGCTTTGTGTGGGGCTGCCAGCCGAAGTTATTAACCCCGGGAGCTGCCTTTGAGGGACATCCAAGGGAGGGGTGAAAGGTCACCGGGAGCAGCGAGGGGAGCGGAAGTGGGAGGGAGAGGCAGCACAAAAGAAAGGGATGAGCCCCTGTCCCCCTCCCCCTCCCCCTGGAGGAACCCCAAACAGAGCTGTGCCCAGAGGGAGGCTGGGGGGGAGGAAGTTCCTGCTGCTGCTGCTGCTGCAGAATAGAAAGGACCTGGGGTGGCCGGCTGTCCCTTCTGTAGAGGTGTGACAGGGCAAAGAGCCAGGGGTTCAGGCCCTGTGTGGGGAGAGCTGAATCCTGGTACAGGAAACCAGGGAGGTGGCAGAGGCTGAGCTCCAGCTCCTCAACTCACTCCTAAAGCAGGTGGCTGCAGCCTAAGCCCTCCACCGTCCATGCCACCAGCCTGGCCCTGGCCTCGGGAAGCAAACCAGATGGACGAGCATGTGTCCAGCCGAGAGAGGGCTACTGCCTTTCCCAGCATCACCCAGGTGAGCCCGCAGGTGTGGGTGCTGCACTGGAGTCCAGCCTGGACAAGTGGCCGTGGCCGGCCTCAGGTGGAGCCCCGAGGGTCCCTTCATCGCCCAGTGACTCTACTTCTCATGGATGGAGAGACTGACACAGGACAGGGAGATGAGCGGACAGGGTGTGAACCGCACAAGGGCAGAACAGGAACTGAGAACATTCCTCTTTCCTGCCCTTGGGGAAAACCTGGGCCTCTAGCCTTCATCTGGAGCCTCCATTCTGTCCCAACTTCCCAAGTTCCAGATCCCAAGGTGGCTTCAGCCTCCTGGATGATGTCAAGAAGCACGAGCGCTCCCACCTGCCAGGCCTGAGGAAGAGAGCTCAGTCTGTCTCAAGCAAGACAAACACAGGGACCCCTGCTCCCAGGGCTGGCCACTGTGCCCCACTCTTGTGCTCTCCCAGTCCAGCAGAGATGCCCAAGCCGGAATGTGCCCCCACAGTAGGACACAAGGCCCAGAGCTTCAGGCTCTGAGGCCCCAGAAGGCCTGGGCCCAGGCTCCTCGGTCACAGCTGCTCCTCCAGCTGTGTACAGGGCAGGCGTGGGGTGGCCACCAGTAGAAGATCAGATGGCAGAAGGATTCATGACTTATCTGTAAGTTCCCATGTGTGGGGATGGGATGAAATATGAATCATTCCACTAATTGTATGTTTAAGGCCATCCAGCTCTATCTCCAGCCTTCCTTCCTCCTCCCCAGCTCCAGTCCCCACACACCCCCACCCCAGTCCACACTCCTCCCCAGTGCCCCCTCCCCTGCACTCAGGGTCCCCTCCACAACCAGCAACTGGGGCCTCACTGCCTCCGCTGCCGACCGGCCCCTGGGAAGGCAGCACTGACCAGGCCGCTGCCAAACGTCCCAGCACCTCTTGGGTGTGGCCGGCCTCTGCCTCCTGTCCCACTGCTGAGCTCCTACTGCTGTGTCTCAGAGCCTCACAGCCCAGTTTGGGGGCAGAGCTGCTGACAGGGGTTTCATGTGATTAGTCTCACACTGAGCAGGTCAAACCAAGGCAAGGAGGTGCTCGCTCTCTCTCTCTCTCTCTCTCTCTCTCTCTCTCTCTCACACACACACACACACTCACACACAGCTACACACAACACTAAAATTACCTCTATTACCTTGGTCCTTTTGGTCATCCTCCTTGTCTGTCCCAAGCTAGGGACACCAATCCCCTGCTTCAAGTGACCTTAGCTCTGACCTGAAGCAAACTGCCAAAGGGGGTCCCAGGGACTCCTCTCAGCAGAGGCCATGGCACTGGGGTCTCATGGGGTGAGCTGCAGATGGGGACCCGGCTCAGCCTGGGGAGCTGGTCCCACCCGTGTCCCAGGCCTACTCCAACCCGCTCCTCCCCAACAGGCAAGAGATGCACACTTTCCAGAGTTTGACAACAAATTAAAATCCCAAACCAACAAAACAGGAGCGGGTGGAGGGAGAGGAGAGCAAATGAAATGTTACCAAAAAAAAAAAAAATTAAGCACTACGTCCTTGCATTCTCATTAGCAGGACCATGTGAGACGAAGCACGTTATGTTATTAGGCATTCTCTCGATTCAGTAAACACAAGCTGAATAAATTTATAAATATCAGCATTAAGTGAGATTTAACGGGGAGCTGTTTATCTTCTGCCTGTCAGGCAGGAGGCGACGCTCTTCATGTATCACCCACCAGCCGTGCAGTCTGCACCCGCCCGCCTGCCCAGGTGAGCAGGCCAGCGCTCGCTGCACCCAGCCTAGCTCAGCCCAGCCCGGCTCAGCCCGCTCAGGAACACACTCTCTGCAGCAAGGATCCAGGAGACTAGTTGATCTCTCCAAGCTAACGTACCAGGATGTGGCTTGAATGTCCCCAAAAAACTCATGTTGACATTCCATCTCCATTTTCAGATGTCAAGAGGTGGGACCAGGTGGCACTGTAGGAGTTGCCTAGGTCCTCGGGGCAGTGAGGGCCCTGAGGAGACTAATCCACTCAAGGGGTGTTGGGCTCTCTTGAGAGTGGGTTGGATTCTGTCTCTGGTGAGTCCCCCTGGGCCACCTGGATTCTGCAGAGTGTCCACTAACAAGAAGCCTGTCACCAGATGAGGTCCTGAGATGCTGGACCTCCCAGATTCTAGAGCTATGAACTGAATGAACCTTTGTTCTTTGTAAGTTATCCAGGCTTTGGTAGCTGGTTACAGCCCCAGAAAACAGGCTAAGACCTCAATCTTGATGGGAGCGACACAGGTACCCAGGAAGGGGGAGGACGAGGCAGCCACAGGGGAGACGCAGACTCAAGGAGCCTGAGTGTGTGCCTGGCTCTGCAAGGACCATGTGTGGCCCTTTTTGTGGTGACTCTGACTCTCTGAGTCTCTGTTTTCTCCTGTGATAACCATAAAGTTCCTCCTAGCAGGGGCTATGTGCAGAGTGCCTCGTCCACAGGCAGTAGGATCAAGCATTAGAGGACAGATCACCGAGGACTGAGGCCTGTATCTGGTGAGGGCCTGATGTTGGGACGTGATGCCCCTGGGCCGGCAGCTTGCCTCCCACTTGCTGGACCCCTAGTGGCTGGGACTTGGCGCATGGGCTTGTGAACCCCCAGCCTGGGCCCCACGGGCCTTCCCAGTCCCCTCGGCACATCCCAGAGCGTCGGCTCCGGTGTCTGCCTGGACCAGAGGCACGTCTAGCACCCTCTGCCTCCCTGCTCCCCCCACCCATCACAAGTAAAGTAAAAGACAAAGGTAGTCTGCGCCCCTGGCCCAGCTTGCTGCGATACACTGCCACGGAAAGTAAGGCACAGCGACAGTTCCTCAGGTAAAGAGCTGCGGGGTCTGTGGCTGGTGCCACTCTTCAGCACCTGGGAAGGTGTGGATGCTCTAAGGTCCCAGCAGAGTCCTGAGAACAGAGCATGTGTGAACTGCACCTAAGGCCCTTCTTCCCCCAGCGCAGGACAACAGCCAACTCTCTTCATTTCCCTCCCCCTCTGCTCACACCTATAGACCCCAAGAACTCACCAGGACACCTCCCAAAGGCACTCTGAAATGCTGTGCTGCCGCAGTCTGGCTGGGCACAATTCAGGAGCCACTTGTCAAAAGAAACTAACTTTATTTTTAGAACCACACACACCAAACAAAACAGCTCCTCAGGAAAAACCCTCAGAGCCCAACTGCCACCACCGCTTCCCACAAGCCACTCTCTCAACCACCAGCCTCTCCACCTTCCACAGTCCTCCTGCTCTTGAGGCCGATTGGCTGGGTCGTGTGGGCGGAGCCAAAAAAGTCCCCCAATGAGCAGCTCCGTGGCCTGAAAGGGCAGGGAAACAGCCCAATGAGCATCACTGCAGAGGAGCCAATCAGCTAGATGTTGCTGGGGCCGCTGTGAGCCAATCATCAGCTGGCAGTCTGAAAGTTTGCTGGGGCCCCTTTGACTGTGGCTCTCAACACTGTGCCACCAGGCAGCATTTCCACGGATCTCTGGATGGATGTCGCAGGATAAAAATGGGCAAGGGGTCTGTGGCAGCCCCCACCCAACACGCTGCAGGCAGGGGCTCATGGAGCACTGCCTGGTCCCTGGGAAGACACCTGCTTCCCCCACACACGCACAGTACTGGGATTGAACGTAGGGCCTCGGGCATGCTAGGCAAGGGCTCTGTCACGGAACTAAGTCCTCCGTTCTTTTTATTTATTTATTTTCTCTCTATGTTGCTGAGGCTGACCTTGAGCTTGTGATCCTCCTGCCTCAGCCTCCCAAAGTAGCTGGACATACAGGTGTGTGGCATGGCTCCTGGCTCAATACTGTCCTTGTAAAAGAGAAAGTGTGATTGATATTCAGCTTTCTGTCACAGTGACAAAGAAAGATGACTTAAAGGAAGAAAGAATTGTTTGGGCTCCCACTCTCAAAGATTTCAGTCTATAATCACATGGCCCTGTGGCCATGGCTCTGTGGTGACCATCATGGTTGGGAGCCAGGAAGCAGAAAGACCTTTGAGGGACATTTGAGATCCAAACTATAACAGAAAGTAAACACAGGTACCAGGTAGGAAGGACTAGCGGGGCAGGCGGGGGATGTCCCTGATGTCTCGGGACATCTGCCTCCTCGCGGATGACATGAAGGGTTTGAAGCAGGTTGTCTCTGCAGCCCACTCAGCCCTGAATCCCACACCGCGCCATTATTATGCTCTCTAGCTGTGCAGGGAATGAAGGTTCTGGAAGCTGACCTGCAGAGAAGTAGCAACAGCTGCTTACTGACAAGCCCTTGAAGTGCAAGCATTTTGAATTTTGTGACTGAGATAAGCACCCGGCAAACTGCGTTATTCACCATGTTTATAGGAAGCTGGCTGTGTGAGGTTGTCTACTACCAGCTCTGGATTAAATACAGAATTAGTGTAAAATCGTCTGTTCTATGAGAGAAAGGGCGTCTGAGGCACTCCTGGGCCTCACTGGATCTGAAATCAGGATTAGTGTTATCTTATAGTCTAAGTCAGTTCGAGCTCCTATAACAAAAGCACTACCAATCGGCTAGCTTCAACACCAACATTTATTTCAAGCGCTTCTGAAGACCAGAAGCTCAAGATGTGAGTGCCAGCATGGGTGGGTACATGGGTGGGTACCTCTTTTTGGCTTCTTGCTGAGAATGAGAAAGGTGGGAAAGGGTGGGGGTGAGAGGAGGTAAGCCCTCTCCTGGGTCCTCCTATAAAGGCACTGATCCCATTCCGAGAGATCCAAGCTCATGACCAATCACCACACAAAGGCCACCTTCACACGCCATCCCACCAGTGGCTAGAGCTTTAACACATGAATTTGGGGTCCACAGACCACAGTGCTAATGCCTCTGTGTTGCTAGTGTTGTTTGAGAATCTCAGCTCAGGAAACCAGGCACAGATCAGAGAGTCCTAGGCCTCCAGAGGGCCACAGTGATGGCAATAAGCCACCCTTCACTGGGTTAATCTCACCTGCTCTCTAGGGAGCCCGTCCACATCCACAGTGTCACAGGTATTTCTGGAAGTCTCAGAACAGTTTCACAAACGCTGACATCAATACATGAAAATACAACATGGGCAAGGACTGGGGGTGGAGCTCAGTGGGAGAGCACTTGTCTGTGAGCGAGGTCCTGGGTTCCATCCTCTGTGCAAGAAAAGAGAGAGAGAGAAAGAGAGAGAGAGAGAGAGTATGGTGGGTGGGTGTGTCCAGGTGTGTGCGCACATTCGCGCAAGTGAAGAGGATGCATTGTGCTAGGGATAGATTACCTTTGAGGCTCTTTGGTGACTTCTAAGTGGCAAAGCTTGCCCTGAGCTTGCAGAGATGTATCTGTTACCTACTTAGAAGAGGGCACTGGAGCATGAAGGTTGGGAAGAGGCCAGAGGAGAGTGCATTGGACAGGGACTGTGACCAAGGCCCCCACGTTAAGAGGCACCTGGAGTTGCAGATAGGGAGGGAAGTAAAAGCACACAGGAGCCCCAGGTGCACACAGTGACCTGGACACCAGGTTAGCAGAGGTCACCCTGGACACTGGGTAGCCAGAAAGGAGGGGAGAGACAGCCATGCCAAACACTGTGGGGCAGTCACAAGGGAAAGGACTTAGAAGCAGCCAGTGAATCTGCAACTGATGACCTTCAGGGGAATCACGGGAGGGCAGGATGTGGAAAGACACTTACTACAAGGAGCCACAGAATGAGGCTACAAGAACATTTCGGAAACCCTGTGGGTTGCCTGGGGTCCCCCAGAAGATATATGGAAGTCCTGATTCTAGTGCCTGAGAATGTGACCTAATTTGGAAATAGGGTCTGTGCAGACGTAATCAAGTTAACATGGGGTCATTAGGATGGGTCCTGGGTCTTTACGACTGTGTCCTTGTAGGAGGAGGAGACGGCCATGTGAGGACACCGATATGGAGGGAAGAGAACCGTGTGCAGATATGGTCAACGACAGCCCAGCGGCCCAGCTCCAGGAACTCCGGAGCCCCAGAAGCTGGGAGAGACAGGGGGCTCTCCAGAGCTGTCAGGGGACAAGGCCTGCCTGCATCTCAATTCCCGGCTCCAGAGCTGCAGGAGAAAGCCACCTGATGTGTGCCGCATGGTCACGGCAGCCCCTAACACAGGCAGTGAGCTAACTTAACAAGGAATTTGCTCATGAAGAGATGGAATTCAACACTTTTAGTAACGAGATGATTTGCTTTTCATGGAAACACTTGTGCATGGGCTAAGAGAAGGAAAGCCACAAGGAAAGAGAAGTTCAAGGTTTAAAACAATAGAATGGTTAATGAAGCACGCAGGAGGCAGAAGTGATTGACATGAGAACCCAAGGGATGGAATTGTCATCAGGAAAGGAGAACAGTGTGTCACCTAAGGTCAGGGGCTTAGCCTAGATCCTACAGAAAGCAGAGCCAGAGGCAAGGATTGCAGTGCTGGTGCCTCAGGTGGGGGAAGAGAGCATCCCCGGGATGGAGAGGGAGAGGAGGAAAAGGAAGAAGCAAAAGATTTCCCGTGAGGAAATGCATTTTATCTAGAAGCAATGTCACGACAAGCTTGAAAGGTGCTGTATTAGAGTTTGCTGGAGAAACAGAACCAGTCAGTATATAGATACAGATATATATCTCTCATAGGTAGGTAGGTGACGGATGATGAACGGATGCATGGAAGGATGGATGGATGCGTGGATGGATGGATAGAAGGATGGATGGTAGATAAAGGGATGGATGCATGGATGCATGGATGAATGGATGGATGGATGCATTCATGCATGCACACATAGATGTGTGGATGGAAGAATGGATGGATGGATAGATGGATGGATGGATGGATAGATAGATGGATGGGTGGATAGGTGGATGGATGGATGCATGCATGCATGGATAGAGGGATGGATAGATAGATAAAGGGATGGATGGATGCATGCATGGATGAATGGATGGATGGATGCATGCATGGATAGATGGATGGATGGAATAATGCATGCATGCATGGATGAATGGATGGATGAATGCATGCATGCATGGATAGATGGATGGATAGATGGATGCATGCATGCATGCATGGATAAATGGATGGATGCATGCATGTATGCATGGATAGATGGATGAACAGATGGATGGATGAATGGATGGATGGATATATGGGTGGATGAATGCATAGATGGATGGAAGAATTAATGCATAGATGGATGGAAGAATGGATGGATGATGGATGAATGGATGGATGGATGGATGGGGAGATGGATGATAGGTAGATAGATAGATAGACAGAAGGAAAGACAGTGAGAAATAGAAAGATTTATCATAAAGAATTGGTTCATATGATATAGAGACTGAGGATCCCCACATTTTGCCATTTGCAAACTGGAAAGCTGGTGGTATAGTTACAATTCAAGTCAAAAGGTCTAAGAACCAAGAGTAGCAAATGTACCAGCTGCAGTTCAAGGGCAGGAGAAGAAGGATGTCCTAGCTCAAGCAGTCAGGCAGAGAGAACAGATTCTCCCTCCTTCCCCTTTTTGTTCTGTTCAAGCATTCAATGGATTGGAACTCCCACACTGGGAGGCAATCTGCTCTAGCCAGCCTCCCAATTCAAATGTCAATCTCTCCAGAAACAGCCTCACTGACATGCTCAGAAAGAATGTGTAGCCAGATATCTGGGCAGTCCACGCTCTGGTCAAGTTGATGCATCAGGAACACAGGGCAGATCATGCATGAGACATGACTGCTTACCATGCTGGGCTTCTCTGTTCGATTTTCAAGGAGGAATCATACTTGAAGTATTCCCCAGAATGAGGGGGATCCCCCTACCCCAGTATCCCATTTCCCAACAATCAAGATTTATCAACCAGTGAGCAAACGCCCCTGTTTGTTCATTACATCATCCAGTCACCAGAACAACCCAAAGCTCATGGTAGGACCAGTCTGGAAATGGAGTGGTGACCCAGCATGGACTGGGCACTTGACCAGAAGGAGAACATAGGCAGTCACGGGAAGCCAAGAAAGTACCCAGAGATGTGTCCCAAAACTCCAGGGAAAAGGAAAAAATGGACAAATGAAGATATAGAGATATTTTTAAAATAAAGAGAAGTTCTGGAAATTAACTTCAAGATTTGGCAACGTTAAAAGAGACAGAACTCAAGCAAACTGCAGGAAAGGAAGGAATAGGGAGATGGGGATGACCCCAAGGGCAAATTAAAATGAGTAAAAGAAGCTTGTGAGAAATGCTCTGCTGAGGAATCTAGGGGCATTGGAAGTCACTTTCCTCAACGTTTTCACATCATAGATGAGGAGCAAAGACCTGGAGAGGGTGAGCCAAGAGTCTGGATACGTTTACAGTGCCTATCAGTTCAAGGGCAGATTTTCGTCCTTTTTTCTTTCTTTCTGTTTTTCTTGTGGTCATGGTGGTGATGCTGGGAATGGAACCCAGGGCCTCGAACATGCCGGGCAACTGCTCTACCACTGAGCTACACCCCAGCCGTTAGTATTCTGTGAGTGCATGCGTGCTTGTGTGTACGAGTGTGTGTGTGTGTGTGTGTGTGTGTGTGTGTGTGTGTATGTGTGTGTGTTTAGGAACAGCTCCAAGTGTGATGGTTAAAGCTCTTCTCTTGGGTGAGTTCTGCCTTGAAATCCAGAACTTCGCCACCTGGTGGAACCTGCAAGAATTGCAGGCAGAGTCCGTACAGTGTAAACCAATTGCCAAGGACAGGTTTTGGAATCTCAGAAGGAAAGCTGAGTGTCAAGAGCTCCTTCACAGACCCAGAGGGCTTCTTGTGGACTTGCGGGGTGCTCAGGGACTCTGCATGCTATTGGCCCCTCTTCCCGACTCTGTGGTTCCCTTTTCTGTAAAAGGAAATGGAACTAGTGGGAAAGTAACAAATAGAATGGGTCAAGTTGGCCAGCACTGGCCCTGGCCTCCCATTGCTGAAGAATTCTAAGATAGCGAATGGACACAACATCCACCAATATGAGAGGCCGGGATGATACGCCTGAACTTTTCTCTCCTTTTACTCAGAGGTGAGCTTCGCCGACCCCAGCCACTGTCCCCCACTGCCATTGCCCCTGACTTGTCTCTGGGAATGACCATGTGGCCTCTCCTCCAGGATAACCCCTGTCTCAGCCAGAAGTCCATCCAGAGCAGGATAAAGCATCGAATGGACCCACAGGAGAGCACCCAATGTCTCCCAACTGGCATCTGGGAGGATCCCTTAAGGGGATTTCTGAAATGCCAATACATCTAAAATACTACATCTAAAACACCAAGAATGGAGTGTTATATGAATTAACCAAAACTGTCAGTGGTAGAGGCCAGATTTAAAGCTCAAAACAAGTCAGTTTAGGACAAAAAGAAAATGTAGGAAAAAAATCCGGGGCTAGGGTTCTGGCTCAGTGGTAGAGTGTTCTCCTAGCATGCATGAGGCATTGGGTTCAATCCTCAGCACCACATAAAAAATAAAATAAAGATATTGTGTCCACCTAAAACTAAAAAGTAAATATTTTTTAAAAATCCATTTCCTTTTCTAATCAGGAAAATATTTTCTAAGCAGTCTTCTAACAGCATACTCCTATGACCAAGAAAAGAATTTCTCAGAGGATACAGGAAAACACACATCTAGTATAAACACACATCTAGAATTTCTCAGAGGATACAGGAAAACACACATCTAGCGACAGCCCCAGCCCTGTCCAATCACTATTAGTACCACCTGCTGGCATAAGGCGCTTTGGGTCAGTCCCAGCTCACTGGAGAGGTGAATTGTGACAAAGGGGTATTTAGGAAAAAGCATCTCTGATGAGTGTTTGGGGGTGTCTAAGCCATTCTGAAGTTTCTACCTCCTCTTCGCTGAGAACTGCAAACCTCATTCACCCGGATGAACCCCAAGAGCCTCAGTGAGAGCCAACTGGACTGGGTGTCAGCATCCCCGGCCCAACCAAGCTCTGCTGATGCCCCCCATTTCACGATGTCCAACAGGTAATCTGGGTCTCACACCACACTTGTGTCACCCCCACCTTGTGCAGGACAGAAAAGAGACATTTCCTGCAGAGGTACAGAAAGAGAAGCCGGGGCTCTGTTAGGAAAAGCAGAGGAGATGGCAGGTGGTCCAAAGGCCTTTCTGGTCCCGGTTCTGGTCACTTCGGAGGCCCTGCTGCATCTTGATCTCGGGTTCCATGACCCATCCCCACAGTTCTGTATTTTTGCCCAGTTGATTTTAATGGGCTCCCTCTTTTGCAAGTGAAGCGTTTCACTGACGGGTTACCCAGGAGACCTGGGCACCACTCATGCTGCTCCCTCAGGGGTGAGGACTAGCCTCCTCCTGCAGGCCAGGCCCTTCACCTCAGCCTGCAAGACCTATTTGCCTCCTACCCGGTCAGCACCTCTCATCCCCAGAACAGCTCACTGGGTCAAGCCCAGCTGAATAGCCACCATCTGAATCAATCGAACCCTTAGCCCCTTTGAGAAAATGTCCTTTTTTTTCTTCTCAAGCCCGGAGAGGAGGAAGCTGGGGCTCCAGTTCACACCAACAGGTGCATACTCTGCTTCTCTTGCACAAATCCAATCCTAAACGGGAATTCACTGGTTCAAATCTGCCTCCTTGGTCCTTTCTCTGCTCCCATCCCCTTTCCCTCACTGACCTCCCATCAGTGAATCAATACTTACTACTTTTCAACAGAGAACCTGGACAAGCCGAGAGCCAAGCCATGTGGTCCCAGGCTCGGAGCTCCTGCACCCCACCAAATCATACCCGCTCTGGAGGTCTGCCCCCTGAGCTCACCTCTCTGCTTCCTGGGTGACAGCAAGTGTAGCGAGTGGCTCAGAATCCGCTAATAACTCTGTGTCTCTGGGCTCATGTTACCACACTGTTCCCAACTGAATCCTTGTGTTTTGGTACGTCTCTGGAGTCATGGTGCCCAAATTAGGGAAGAAGTCTATGGCTGGCATTTCAATCAAGATGCTCACCTTGTTCTTCCGAGTGTCCTGTGTGGATGGTTCCACTTTGTGGGCAACGGCAGGGGACGCAGAATATTGACTAGACTCCAGGTCCCTTCCAGATGGTCTTCCTCACCCCAGCCCCTAGTCTCTGGAAGCAGAGGGCCCCATCCAAGTCCTGTAGATGCTCAGTAGCAAGGTGACCTTGATATGTTACTTAGCCCACCAGAACCTCACTCTGCTCATCCATGAAATGGGTCAACACCCCCTCATAGAACACTCAGGTGCTCATGAGGACGCCATGAGACTGAGCTGTAGAATGAGTTCTGGGGCAGGGAATCACTGCCATTGTTCTCCCTGCAGTTCAGCAGAGCACCATGGCCAAGGGGATGTGAACAGAGAGCTCAGGGCTCCAGACGAATGAGACTTTCATCTTTCATATGCCTGCCCAGCTAGAGGGGAAGGGGAATGGGCAACTGGGGACGTTCCAAACACACACCTCCAAAACAAATCTGGACCTCGTCTGCCGTCTCCTGCCCCTGTCTACCCCGGACCTAGCATGGTGTTACACACATCTCCCAGTCCAAGGAAGAGGAGTTTCTAGAAAAGGAGGATCTGACCTAGCTCATGGGGGATGGGACCTGGGTTTCCTAGCCCCATCTGGGGTCAGGGGTGAGCCCCCTCTGCTCCTCCTTTCCATATCTGTAAGAATCAGGCCTCTGCCTTCTCTCTTCCTCCTGGTCCTGAGACCTTGGGCAGCTGGAAGGGCCAAATACTGGCCAGGGAGGAGAGGGACTGCAGAGGTCAGCTGGGAGGCCCAGAGTCTGAAGGCAGAGAGAGCTCTGCAGTCAAGCCAGTGCGCTGGTCTGGGTCTCCAGGTCCCTCAGAGAACAAGCACCAGGGAGGCCCCAGGTCCCACCTCCCCAAGAGTGTGCCTCCTCTGTGGGAAGCCACCTGGCCACAGTTGGAACCCCAGGCCTGTTGTGGCCAGGTGAAATGGCCCGAGTTCTCTACCATCAGAATCTTCATTTAATAAATACATAAAATATGAAGACAAGGCGTGGCTCAGTGGTAGAGCACCCACCTTGCGTGTAGAGGCCCCAGGTTCCACCCCAGCACTGAAAAAATAAAATAAAATAATGGTCCACACTGAGAGTCCATGACCTGCTTCCCTTCAAATTCCAGTTCTTCAGCTGAAAGTTTTCAGCTGCTGTTCTGACCATCTTCTGCCAGAGCGTTCTTTGTGAGATCTCCACTACAAATGTCTCCTGATTAGCTTCAGTTCCTTTTGAGCAGAGCTGGGACTTGCCCTTCCCTGAAATAACCCCCAGGGCTCAGGCCAGGGTCCAGGCACCCGGGAATCGGGAACACCAGCCTTCCTCAATCATCCCCTCACCCTCAGGGCCAGCCCTGGCTTTAGGAACCCAGTGACATGGTCTGAGAATAAGCCTGAGCTTAGCAGGAGGCTGGAGTCCCCAGGAGGACCTCTCCCCACTGCAGGGGAGGCCATGCTGCCTATGGAGTCCGGAGTCCAGGGGCAGCATAGCAAGCAGGGTGCTCACTCACGGGGCCAGGTGTCCCTGGACACGGCAGGATGCTCCGTTAAGCTCCTGGTTCATCCTGATACTGAGGCTGCATATAGAGAAGGATCCCATGCAAATGCAGGCCAGTCTAGCGGAAGGCTAAGTACTTTTAATTAAAGGAAGGTACCTAGAGACAGCCAGCCGTGGGAGGAGGGAACTGGAGCAAGTCAGCACGCTCCTGGGCAGGGAGTGGGAGAGGCCCGGCCTCCCTCCTCCCCATCCTCCCTCCTCCACATCCTCCCTCCTCTCCGGCCTCCCTCCTCCCTCTTCCCCTCCCCCAGCAGGCTGGGGACCCAGGAGGTGACGTATCCCAGAGTTAAGAGTGAGGCCTGAAGGAAAGGGGCCTTTCTGTCCTTTGGCCCCAGGCAACCAAGCAAGGGGGAAATGGAATCAGGTCTGTGAGGCTGCCTGTCTGGAAATTCCAGGAAGCCGAGAAGCCCAGGATGCCATCTCTTGGGTCCTGCAGAGCCTCCGCTACTTCTCCATCATCTCTTCTCCTTCTTCTCCATTATCCCACTAAAACTTTTCAGCGTCCTGTGCCTGTGCCCCATGGTGTCATTGACTCTCACACGCTTGGACTTTGTGTCCTGATTGTCCCACTGTCACAGGCGAGGCAAGCAGGCCTCCAGGAGGGGGATCACCTGCTAAAGTCCCAATGGCAAGTGGCATAAAGGAGGCTCAAGACTGTCCCACCCTAAAGTTCGAGGTCACAGAACCCTTCAGGGACAAGGGTGCCAAGAATGGTGGAAAAGGTGACAGAGCACCTTGGACAGCACCTAAAACCACTGGGGCTCACTAGCAGATGACCCCTCCATCGCCCTTACCCTGCTCCCTTACCACAGCTTGGCAAGGGGTTCCCTCAGAAGAGAGGAGAGAAAATCCCGGGAAGCAGAAATCAGCTTAGACCCCCGGCCCCCCCGCAGCCAGGGTCAGTGTCAAGGGCATCCAAGGTGTTCACGTCCTGGTCTCCGCACCAGCATCCACTCCTGCCCCTTCCTCTCTTCGTGTGGAACGCCTTGTTGAGGACTGGGAACAAGGCAGGCCTAGATCGCTGAATCCATAATAAGAATCTGGGAGCCAGAGTAGGTCCCGGACTCAGATTCACCCCTTGACACTTCCCTCCCACAGGGCACTCAAGAATCTCCCGAGGTACCAAGCAAAGCACCACCCCATTCACCAGGCACAGTCAAGCTCAGTGTGGCCCCCTCCCTTGGGATGACCTACAGGAGGGCCAGGACATCTGACAGCTCCCTGCCAGCCCCACAGCTGTGCCCTGCAGGGAAGGCAGGGAAGCGTGTCCTGTCTTGTCCCAATACTGAGGCAACATGAAGAGAACAGCAACCTGGGCTGGGCGGAACTTCCTTAGAGGCATGAGTGGCCCTGTGAGGGGGAGTCTACCCATGCGCTTGGTCCTAGCATGAATAGGGTGCAGAGCCCCCCCGGGACTCCTCACTCCTAGGACAGCGACCAGTACATTTTCATTGTGCCAAAATTCCACATCTCTGGCTCCATTTGAGATCATCTGCCACCGTGGATGGGAAGCCATGTCACCCCCTCTTACCATGAGGAAGCTCAGGCTCAGAAAGGCTAGGTGCCTGCCCAAGACCACTTGGCTTTCAAGGGGAAAGCTGCACGTGCTCCCTCCCGCCCATCTGCCTGTCCAGAAGTTCACCCGCTATGCTCCCTCCAAGTTTGGCCAGGGTCAGCCAGAGCTTAGTAGCCCCAAATTCTTGACTGGTGGCCTGCTGAGGACAGTTGTGTGTAGGAAGGTCCTCCTCCCAGAATGGGCAGTGACTTGCTGAGAATTTCTGGACCCAGTTGGGACAAGGAGAAAACCTTTGGACTTCTAAACAAGTCAGTTAACACTCAGCAGTCTTTGCCACCAGAGCAAGTGTTGCAGGACCATGGCCAACGGTCGGTGCCAAAGTGTCACCAAGAATCCTACCAGCATGGATGGCCCTGAGTCTGCCACTCCTCAGAAAGCCTGAAGCCTTACTTCTCCCGCTCTACTCCCACCTGCAAGTCTCCAGAAGGCACCCCGTCCAACCCAGGGCCCTCCGGATCCCTCCCCGCAGTCTGGGGACCCTGTGAATTGGGCCTCAGAGGGCTGGCGCCTGGGGTGAGGCGTGGCTTGGCATGGAGAGCCGCGAGTTGAGCACAATGGCCTGCCTGTGCAGGTTGTTCCAACCCAGCAGCCTCCAGTGGTCACATGTCCCCTGAGCAGCAGGTGCTGCGACCTTTGCCCTGGAGATCAGGAGCCCTCGCTGGTGGGATGAGTGCCAAAAAGGAGGAGGGAGTTCTGCTGTCTCCCCTTGGCCCTGGGATGCAGCGAGGGCCACTCCCTGACCCTGCCGTGGCCTCTGCCATGCTCCTACCAGACTCTACTCAGCCAGAAAGAGGCAGGCAGTGCCCAAGGTGGAAGCTGAGCACCACTTGCTCCTGCTTCACCCACCAGCTGCCAAGAACCCGCGAGGGCCGTGCAGGGCCGAAACGCAGAGCAGTCTTTGTCTCCTGAACTGCCATGTACCCAGTGCCAGCACCAGGACATCACAATGAGAGAAGCATTCCCAGAGGGGACACTGGAACTAAGATGTGGAGGCCAGGGCAGAAGTGGCAGAGGAATCCAAGGGGACAGCAGCGCAGGGACACACAAGTCCAGCATGTTGTGTGTCTGGAGCAGAATAAAAAACACAGAGCACAGAGGAAATATAGGAAGTAGAAGGAAGCGGGTGGGCTGAGGGGAGCATGGGCTGGAGGAGTGGGACTGGGGAACACTGCAAGAATGTTGTCATTGTCCCTGAGTGAGTTACGGAGCCACTGGACGGAACTTGGAATATGTCAGAAGCTCTTGCCTGCCTACTGTACACTTTATATATGTAACCAAGCACCCATGCATGTGTCCCCATGATGCATTACCACATAGCAATGACACATAGCAATGCCCCGTGATGCACATCTATACTGACAGCCGCACTGAAGGTGGTACTGGGTGCCCGATCTGTCAACAGCATTAGTACAACTGTGGGTTTCAAAAATGCTTTTTTTTTTTTTTTTTTACCAGGATTGAACTCAGGGGTGCTTAAACACTGAGCCACATCCCAGCCCTTTTTTGTATTTTGATTAGAAAAAGGATTTCACTAAGTTGCTTAGGGCCCTGCTAAGTTGCTGAGGTTGGCCTTGAACTCACAATCCTCCTGCCTCAGCCTCCTGAGCCCCTGGAATTACAGGCATGCACCACCACACCTAACTCAAAGTGCTTCCACACCCACTGGATCACAGGAGCCAACCCAATGGAATTTACAAGAAGACGTCCCTAGACACTTTTTATTGAAAAGGAGAAAACACCACATGGAGGTATGGAATGGCTTCGCTCAGGACAGACCTGGAAAGTTCTCTTTCTCCTTTACAGACAGAGCAAAAGGGGTCTTGTGAGCTGAGCAGACTTCCAAGACCCCAGAGCCGGCCAGCCAGGCTTCCTGATTCCCAGCAACACTGTTTGCTGTCCTATGTCAAAGACTGAACTACACAAATTCCCACCCACCATAGCATGTGCTACACCCCCATAAGACCTGTCAACTTGCTCCATGACACAGGATTCTTATTTTGGTCACCACTGTATTCCCAGGTCCTACTTAAGTGTCCAGCCTTAGTAGATGCTCAGTTATCAGTTACACAGCTAAATACAAAAAAAGGGAGAGAGGGTGGGAAGAAAAAGCAAAGCTTTACTGGTGAGACGACCCTGCCATTCATCATCCCTCACTTTTCCCTATTAACAGTTTCCAGATCCTTTCACGTCATCCTGCTCACTCATTTGTACTAAGTATGACAGGCTGGAGAAACAAAGTGGATTAGTGACTTCCCTAAGGTCACACAGCTCTTGCCAGGGCTGGATCACAAATCCAGGACTCACAGAGCCCAGGTACTTTCTATTCCCAACTCCCTTGGCTCAAGAATGCAGTGTCCTGACATCTTCTGGTGGCTGCTTTCACTTTCAGTCATTAGCACTGGTTAAGCACTCACTGTGTCCCAAACACCTTGTCTGACTTAATCATCATGATATCATCCAAGAAAAGCACCATCCTGAGTCTCACACTTCAGACCTGAGCAGTTCAACTCAGAGAAGTTGGGACAGTGGCCTGAAGTCACACAGCAGCCAGTCCAGGATTGTGTCAGAATTCCAGCTTGGGCTTTGGTTCCAGCCCCACAGTCATGACTTCTACACCTTCTATACAGGATAGAAAGGCAAGTGCCAGCATCCAGTGGGAACAGACCCATCTCCCAAAATCCTGGTTCCTCTCCGTTGGAGTGAGGCAGCGGGAAGGGATTTTACCTGGAATAAAGAAATCTCACAGCTGACGGGATGGAAATGTGGAGCCAGGGGAAGCACCAAGACCAGCACTGCCCTGGGACAGCACTGCCCTGGGGTGGGGGCCGCAGGACAGCAGAGCTAGCCACTGGGGCATAGAGAGAAAAATGGGGGCCCAGAGCCCTAAGCCTCAAGGCTGCCCCTCCAAACACAGGGAAGGCAGGGGCTGTACCATGCACAGCCTGGCACACAAGGTGGAATGACAGGAGACCCCATGTGCCAGTGAGCCATGGCCCCCAGGGGAGGGGACAAGACACCAAGATGGCTCTGCTGAGTCTGTGCCAGGAGCAGAGAAGTCTGGACAAAGGCAGATTTAATCCACTGGGTCTCCATGCCTCAGCCTCTTCCCCTTCCCTCGGCCTCCCTCCCCCAACCTCCAGGGCCTCTGGTCCTTTCTCCAGGACCCTGGCACTGCCAGGGGATGGGGAGGGGACACCCTGCTCCGTGGTTTGTGCCCAAAGCAAAAACCTCGTCATTCCAGGGCCACAGAGCACACAGCCAGCCCGGAGTCTGGTGAAGCGCTGGACCTGGGTGTGTTTCCTGGGTGCTTCCCCACGTGCCCTGGCACCAGCAAGAGAGGATTCCTGTGCCCTGACTCCCGCTGCTCTGGGCTGGTCCACAGAGGCCTGAGGGAGGGGAGGCATTCCTGCTCAGTGAGCTCTCTGCCCTCCTGTGGCAGGGAAGGTTTCTGGCCACGGGGGTCTGACCTCACCCAGGCCACTCCCTAGGTTCCAGAATCTTCCTTACTAATAAAAGGGGTGTACGTGCAAGGGGGAGGAGCTAGGCTGGGGTGAGCAGAATTTCTGGCACCTAAGGCAAGGCCTGGGGTCACCAGTCGTCACCAGCACTCACTTGGCCATCAAGTCTGCCACCTCCCGCGAGGAGACCCTGGCCATATTATCGTCCCTGGGCTTCAGTTTTCTCATCTGCCAAACAGCCTGCAAACAGGGTCTAGTTGACTACTCATAGCTATTTAAGAAGCACTATTACTAGAACAGAAAAGGGACCTATGGTGTCCCCTCTAGACGTTGTTCCAGCTCCTCTGCTGTCACCTTCCTTTCTGCTCGCCCAGGAAGGTTTTCCTCCCCTGCCCTGGAAGCACCAATTTTCCCTCCAGCAGCCCAGGCAGCCGCTGCCAAGGGGCTAGGGGGTGGGCAAAGAGCCCAAGAGACACGTGCAGAGGTCATATCTGCAGCCCTACCCAACTGGATAAGGGCCAAGGGTGGCTTTTTCCAAACTGCCTTCTGCAACCAGTGCCCCTTTCCTTCTCCCTGCCAGGATCTGTGTTTCTATTTCTGTGTGTTGGAAGCCTGGAGGGGTAGGGGACATGGAGTAATTAATGATTGATTCTCAGGCACAGCCACCTGCAGGCCCCTGGACGGACTGTCAGCCATTTCCTGAGAGTGGGGACAGGGTGGAAATCCCTTAGGGCGGTGGTGAGCACTTCCGCCTTCTGCAGAATTGGGACGTTCCTTCTGCCACCAGCAGCTCCCCTGATTGGGGGTCCAAGGACACCCCACCCCATTACAACCCCCACACCCAGCCTTGTGCCCCTGCTCCTCCCCTGGCCCTCCCCTTTCCAAGGACTCTCCAGCAGAGGCTCAGGGCGTTTTCAGAGAACTTACCATGCTTCAGGGAAAGGATTAAAGGAACCGAGTTGTACAGCAAAACGTTCGAGAAGTTTTAACTCTGCCCTGCTTGGAGTATTGTTGTCTAATAATAATTAACTTTTGCACAGAGCTGCAGTTTTCAAAGGGCTCCACATCCAGAGCGCTATTCATCTCACAACAAAGCCATGAGGTAGTTCCCACCCTCCCCAGCCCCACCTGCACCCACAGGTGCAGACGAGGACATTGAGGCCCAGAGAGAAGGAGTGGCTCTGTTTCACAGTCAGGGCAGGGACGCTGGCCTTCTGACTCCGAGTAAAGAGCTGCCAAATTCTCCCTAAATGACACCCCTCAGTCCCAGGACGGGCTCACGTAGGGAAGGCAGCATAGCAGGTGAGAAGGAGGGATCCTTGCAGGTCTCCTCCAAGGCTGGAGAGAGAAAGTCCATGCGGGTCAAAGGTGAGGAGGTGACCCCAGGATTCCTCCCCCAGTTACCCGGAAGTGAGGTGGAGAAGCCCAGGGCTGCAGGAGTAGAAGAGGCCCAGTCAGCAGGTGACCCCACCTGCACCCTCACCTTCTAGTCTGTTGAAACTGACCCCAAAGTTCCCCCTCCCCAGCTGTGATCAGCTATTATAACCAGCTCAACCTGGTTTGCCCAGGAGAGCCCCAGTTTTAGCACTGAAAATCTCACATCTCCCTGGCCCTTGGTTTCATCTAGGCAAATCAGAGAGAGTTTACCATTGCACCACAGGGCAGTGACTTCCAGCTGAACCCTGGGAAGAAAGGCCATTTTTGGGGGGACCCACAAATTTTACAATTTAAAATCCACAGAATGTTATGCAAATTCAAACATTCACCGGGGTTAGGCAGTTAACTGGGATTCTCAGAAAGGTAAATCTGAAAGAATATTCATCTTCACAAAGACACACTCAGATCTGTGACCAGATTATTCTGGCAAGCCAGAGTTATTCTTTTTTTTTCTCTACTTCTGCATTTTAACATAAACAACAAATTAAATTTTCTCAGAAAAACACTGAGTTAAAAAAAAAATATTGCAACTGGCTTTAAACCACAGGTCACCAATTGATCATTTTGGCAGGAAGTCATTACGGGCATGGAGTCTGAGAGGAGGAGGAGGTGTTACTTTCAAAAAAGTGAATTCTCCATTTCCCGTTGAACAGAGAGTCAGATGCAAATGTATTTTGAAGTTTCCAATCAAGTCTTGAGAAGGCAGACTTGAGATTTTTTTAAACGTTCAAAAACAAACTCTGGTTAAAGACAATTTTAAAAAAATATATGCATTTCAAACCCTTTATTTTTGTAGGGAGGGGACTAGTGCCAGAACGACAGAGTTGGGGTACCCAGTTGATGACACTCTGGCCTGGGTCCCAGGGGATCAGGACATACCAGAGAGCCCAGACCTGATTTCCAGCTGTACTCAGGTCACACAGCCAGTTGTGTTTGCCTCTGCAGCAGGGATCACTGTGTTCCTGCTGCTCATGGGTCCTGGGTCCTCTCTGCCGACTGTCCTTCCTGGTCATCTGCAAGGGCAGATGGGTTCGTGTGGGGTAAATGCAAGGCACGTGGGCGTGCTTTTCTTTGAGGACTAGATCTGCACAGCTGCAAGTTAAGTTTTCATTAAAGTGATTTTGTAAAATGAGTTTACCAATGGGACAGGAATGTTTTGATCATAACTTGCTGGTTTTGTCCTTTGAAAACTTTTGCCCCAAAGCAGAGGGAGGCAGGGGACTTGTTTTGCTGGAAGTGAAAAGAGCATCGGCAGAAGGGATGCCTGAGCAGAGACTAGGCGCCTTCTAGTCCTTGGCTTGGTGGAACCACCCAGGTCTTCAGAACTGTCTGGACAAGGGCCTGTGAGACTCTCCCTTGGGTATTGCCACCCTAGTGGGAAGAGAGCTTGGGTAATGGTGACCAGAGTCTCCACTGGGCCTCCATCTCCTCTGGCTCCCCTCCAGTGACCCAGCAGGGATCTACATGGTAAGCCAGCCCACGGGGTCCACCGGGCCTACACCGAGATTCATCTTCAATCTTTCTCTCCAAGGGGTCTGACCGGAGAGGTCGAGAATCCTAACCTTCAAAAGCCACCGAGAATTTTAAAGAACAATTCGGAAAGAAACATTTAAAATAAAAAAGCATAGATTACGTTCACTGGGAGCCCTTTACAAAGGTGAAGGATCTCATTTAGAGACACACACATTCTTTTTCTTTTCACAAAATAAATTTATCCTAAACCAAGAAATGAGAAAGCCTAGGTAGGAGGAAGTAGTGGATTACTTTTTTTTTTTAATTAAGAAAACTTGTGAGTGTTCACACACACAGGCTCCCCCACAGGCCCCGCACACACAGATGCCCCCTACACCCCTCAGTTTCTCTCCCCTTCACTCCTTTCCACCTCCCCCAGCATCTTATCCTCCATACCCCAGATCAGCCCCCGAGGCAGCATGGCTCCTCCAGACCCACAGGGCTGTCCTACAGCTGTGATCCTGGTCCAGAGATCCCTGCTAAAAGCAGGGAGTGCCCAGCCAGCCCTACTGGCCTGAGGGTGCTCCAGGACACTTGTCCTGCATACTCACAACTGTCCATGGACCCTGACTCCCTAAGAGAGAAGAACTACAAAGAAACAGGGGGCAGCTCTTGCCATGACTAAGCACCTCTCTTCCTACCCAAAGGACCCCTCCTCATCTACATCCAGACCCCCACATTGCAGAGGCTGTTGAGTCCTGCAACCAAGGACCTCGGTCAGCTCAGTCCTGCCCCTTTTAAGGCCCTTCCAGGAGGAGGCGAAATCTAGGCCCTCACTGTTCTTTCTCTAAACTCTTTCCCCAAGTTCAAAATCCTCATCCATCGAAAAAGGGGACAGGAGGTGTGCATGTGTTCAGGAAAAGAAAGGAGTTCCCTGGCATGGGTAATGGGACCATTCCTTAACTTCCCAGAGACAGGGTGTGGATCCTGCCTGTGTGGCCCAGAGGGGATGGCTTCAGGGCTGTTCAGGAGTCTGACCGGGAAGAGGTGCAACCAGGGTGGGAAGGTGGGACCTTCTTGCCTATGGCCCTGTGAACAGGCTTCTAGAGAAAGAATTGGGCATGGAAAAAGTTCCCTCCAGACAAGGAAAGAAAGGAAGGACTGCTTCCCAGTGAGCAGACTTGGGGGATGGGGGGAAGGAGGGCCATAGGGTGTCACAACCAGTCCATGCCTCTGTCTCTGGTGGTCAGCGACCTGGGAGGCCCCAGAGGCCCTCACCCTCAGGGCGAGGCCTCCATCTCCTACTGCTCCAGCATTTCCAGGCCTGCCGACTTGGGGCTCAGCTGCCTGGCCCTCTTCCCTCCGCTGGAAACAGAAGCTCCAGCGAACGTTTCTAACTCCTGAGTCCACTCAGCCATGTCCCCCTTGCAAAATCCTCCCCTTCCCGCACCCCCCTGCACCCAGCCAGCCAATCCGCGGCCTGCAAGCCTCGCCAGACCCATCTCCCAGGGCCTCGGCGGGATAAAACCGGTTGGCGATGCCGGGTGGATGGGAACAAACTTCAAAACGAGGAGAGACACCGGGCCCAGGGCACCCTCGGGGGCGGACCCAGGCAGTGAGGGCCTGTGGCCAGCCGGCCAGGTATGTCGCTCAGAGGTTAGGTGAGGGCTGGCTGGGAGAGAGTGGGGATGCGTGAAAGGAGAGGGCCCCGGGCCAACTAACAGCCCTTTCTGTCTCAAGTTAAACGGGATAGGACTGGGGCAGTGTGGGGAGAGGGTACCGAGGCTGGAATTGGGACTTCTTCGGGCATCTACAAACCCACATCTTCCGGACAGGCATGTTAGCTAGGCCAGGCTGAGGTTGGCCCCACTTCGTCCCCAAATCCTCGGACTCCTGGCACTCTAAGAAAGTCTAAGGTCCAGGGCCTGGGGAGGGGGGTGTTCTAAGCTTAAGGGCATCGAATCTTAAGTCCCTTCCCCTGGGTCTGTGCAGGGCAGCGGCTTGGCGGCGGGCGCGGCTGGGACCAGCGTGAAGGAAGCCCCGAGTGTTCGGCAGGCTGCGAGCGACTCCCCGGCCATGCCTCACAACTCCATCAGATCCGGTAAGGACGCCGCACGGCTAGGACCCCAGAGCCCCCGCGCCGCCGTGCGTCCGTGCGTGCGCCCGGGTCGGTGGGGCTCCGCAGCTTACGCTTGGGGCTTGCTGGACCCACCTGCGTGGGGACGCGGCTGGGGACGCCTGGGGCCTGGCTTACCGCTGGGGCCGCCTCACCGTTCTCGGGTCCCCTTTGGCCGGACTGAGCCGCCCTCCCCAGGCCTTGGTTTCCGCGGACAACACAGAGCGGTGAGGGGCTCTCTAGGGGGTCACGGGGGTTGTCCTTTGCGTCTCACGACTGTCTTGCATGGCCCACTAGGGTGGACCTCCTGCATGTTCTGAGGCCCTGATCCCCGCGGGTGCTGGACTTGAAGCTCCTGGCCCCGGACCTCTAATCCCTTCTCTCCGGGTGCTCGCAGTCCTTGGCCCATGACTCCCCTCGCAGGATCGGGGGTCCTTGGCATCTCTCAAGCCAAAGGGAAAGGAGACTGTGGCCGGAGGCCTGGAGCTGGTGGCGCACTCTGGGGCTCTGGGATGCTTTCCTGCCCTGCACGTAGCAGGCGGGGACCGGCGCGCGGGGCATTCGCTTGTTCGGACTAGGCTGTCCGCGGGTCTGAACCCCTGCGCCCGGAATCAGGGCCTTCAGAAGCGCTCGAGCTCCCTAGCCCCGGTGCCTGCTCTCCCCGTTCTGGGCCGGGGCCGGGCGGTGTCTGTATCGGGCATGAGCCCCAGGGTCGGGGCTGTTGGGCGCGATGGGCATGGCCACCCAGAGGCGCAGCCAGTGCAGACAGCGGGCGAAGGCGAGGCTGATGGATGGAGCCGGACCAGCGGCGGGGAAGGCGATTTATGGGGCCAGGGCGCATCGCTATCGATTTGGGCCGGCGAAGTGAGAGGAAATCAATATTTCAGATGAATTCTCTGCGAATATGAAGTCCCGCTCGGCAAACGGGACATTTGTTATAATAAGGAGGGTCAGAAAGCGCGGCGCGCGCGGCTGAGATCTCTATTTAGCAGCGAGCGCCGCGGGACCCGGCTGTGCCGCACAGTCGCGGGTCTCAGGGCTGAGGCTCCGCGAGGTGGGGAGCCGGCAACCCCTGCGGCGCCGAAAGGTTTTTCACCCGGGTTCGCTCCGAAAAGGCAGACGAGTCAGCAGGATGCTCCCTCCCTGTCCCCTACTTCCTTTAGAAAGTGTGGCCCGACATCACGGCCGCCCCCTGCGGGCGCAGGGCCGCTTCTGGGACCTGGGGTACAGACCTGACGCCGATCCGGAGCGCCGCAGGTTTGGCAAGGCCGGGAGCCAGGCGGAACTGCCTGACACCCCTTATCGGTCTGCTCCGGGGAGCCGAGCGCTCTCCTAGACCACTTTCTAAGGCCCATTAGTCAAACCCGGGTACTGGGCGAGGACGCCTCCCCCTTGGAATCCGGACGATGCTGGAAGGCCAAGCGCGCGGTACCGGGTGCCGGATCGATCCGAAGCCTGGCTGATCCTCGCCACTCGCTCGCCTTCGGGGTTCGGCCTTTCCCTCGACCTTCCCCTGACCTTTCGGGCCGTGATGAGAGGAATGAGTACTCTGGACCTCGAATCTACCGGGCTGCGCGAGACCCTTCCCCGTGACCCTTGCCAGAGAAATAACCAGATGTCACAAGCCTTGGGGTGGCTTATTGTTTTTCCCTCCCTGCTTAATTTTCATTTTGTAGGCTCTCATTAGAATAAATGGGAACAAAAGAAGGAAAAACAAAAGGCACCATTTACTTTTACTTTATTTGTGATCAATAAAGCCGAGACCCCCAAATGGACACTGCTTTCTCATAAGCTCAGATGCAAATTGCCTTTGGGTTTAGAGGAGGAGCCGTCTGCCCCTCACCGGCCAGGTATTTTTCTCTTGAAGAGTCAAAGGGGCTTCTCCTAGCCACTTCCCAAAACAAATAAAGGAAGAAAAGCTAGGAGGGAGAGAGAACAGAACTTTCTCCATTAATTTAATGCTAGAAGGAGAAGGAGAAGAAGAAAATCGACCAAAAACAGTCAAATGGTTCAAGGTTGTCCCCTCTGTTTCCTGAAGCTTCTCCGAAAACCCGAGCCCAAGACTTTCCTTCTTTCTGATCAGTTTATTTGGCATTGTCCCAAATAGAGCTAAATTCATAAATTGATCCCGCTTGCTTTTATAAGTCCATCCTCTCTTAAGTTCCAGCAGCTTCCTAAATGTCCCTCAGGCACCTTCATTTGTGACTTCCTGGAGACCTTCCGTTTAAATTTTCCCCGGAGTAGACTGGGCGGAGCGTCGGCTTGTTTGGCTTTTCGTGAGAGCGAGGCCCAGCGCAACCCTTTCCATAATCCCAGACGCCCCGAAAAGTTTCCTGCGCGCTTCTGCTTCGCAGGTCCCCGCGACTCACTCTGTACGCATCCTTGGCTAATCTTGCTTTGCTGAGATCATAGTATCTTCTATGACTTTCTTCTAAAGGGATCCTGCCAGTGGATTATTTTACCGTGCGCAGGTCAACATCCGCCGGGATTTTTGTTGCATCAGGGAACAAGATCTTCTAGAGCAAAAAACCTTTAAAAAAATATTCAAAGGCGCATAAGAAACAATAAAGGCCACATAGATATTAAAATGTAAATGATACCGTATCAATGAGGTGGAGAGTTTAGTAAAAGCAAGCAAACTGTCATTAAAAGTTAGGTTTGAAATAACTTGTCCCAGTCCTCTCTTCCTTTCCCTGAAAACAGATCATTCAGGCGGTAAGATGAGAAGTCAGATCAAGAGGGACTGATGCCTCTAAATTCCCCCACGGAGATCCAAAGCCCTGGACCACCTTCTTGGCTTTAGAATGGGGGAAAGAAATGGAAATACATTTGGGGAGAATTTATTTTTTTCCTGGAGTTTCTAGCCTGGGTTGGAAAAAAGGTCTTGAGAAGAGAGACAGTGTGGAGGACATAGAGGTATTGGGGTTCCCCTATTCATCTTTGTTTCAAGATGGTCTGCCCTCCTACCCTCTTCAATTCAAGTTAATTAGGAGATAATTTAGCTACCTTGTGAATTAGTTTTAAGATAAGTATCTTTTCAAGCTTTGTCACTTTAATTGCCCCACTGATTGATAAGAAGTAATTATTTCTAATTGACACTTTTTTGATGTCTATTGGAAGCATTTATTTGGGACTTTTTTGGAGGGTGGAAGGGAAGTTAATTAATTTTATCAGTCTTCACCCAAAAGGTCTCTGCCTGATTTTCCTAAAGAGGACAAAGAAAGTGAAGAAAAGACACACAAAAAATCAATCTCATGGGATTTTAGTTACTAAGAGACATTTTGGTTCAAAGGCAGACACATAGTACAATATATCAAAACTTTCTATTTACAGTTCCACATCTCTGGTTTTAAGGAGGTGCACATTTCACGGGCATAGGTGTTTCCACGGATAGATCCACAAGCCCTTTATGTGCCCACTTCATTTTGAAGCAGATTTCTCTGCTTTGTAATTAATTTTTTTGTGTGTGAAAAAAAAAATCAATAGAACTTCGTAGGCTCAGAAGAAATGAAATCATTTTTGTAAGAGCTAATTGTAGGAAAGATTTACCCATGGTCATCCTCGTTCTGTAATTATTGATGGAGTTGGGTGTAAAGGTGAAACTTTACTTATGGTGTCATGCTGTCTCATACCTAAATCTTGGTGTAAACAGTTTAATCATTTACATCCTCCAGAACATTTTCCTGTTGGAGAGAGAGACAGGAAAGAATACAGAGAAAAAGAAGGATAGTGAAAGGGAGTCAATGGGGGAGGGGAGAGAGAGAAGGAAGTGGCAGGGAGAAGAAAAAGAAGCACTTATTTCAGAAAGAAGGTTGCCAGGTACACAGAACCTTTGTCATCAGTAGGAGAAGATTAAAATCCTGCTTTCAAAACATATGCTTTTGAACACAAAATCTCTACCATAGCCCCTATGCCACCCCTAACCATCACTCCCAAACCCCACTTTTCTATGCATTAAAAAAAAAGAGAGAGGAATCTTTGGAAGCCAGTTGATTAGGATATTGGGTGTTGGGCACCAAAGTTTTGACTTGGGGTCCATGGAAAAGAAAGCAAAAAAAAAAAAAAAAGTACACTGAGAACTGATAAAAGGACTTGAGTGTTATTATTTTTATTTTATGATTAAAGCCTCAGTGATCCTTGCCTCCAGTTACATGTGGAGTCTTTTCATAGATAATGTGTGACTTACTGACATCAGGAAACATTCCCGCATTAATCCAAAGAGGAGGCACCCAGACTCCAGCGCCCTGAAAGGAGGGGAACACAGTCTCACAGATGAGATGCGCTCCTGTCAGGTTAATCTCAGCCAGTGCCTTTTTCAATCGTTTATGTATAAAATCTTGTCTCCTTTTAATGATGCTTCTCCCAGATTTTGTGGAGTTGAAAGAATGAGGAAACATCTTAAATGAAAAAGAAATTTAAGGCATACAAACAGCAGATAATATCGCATACCAACCTCACTATTAGTGAAACTGAAAAAAATATATAAATAATGCAAAAATAAATCGGCAAGGGAGAGTTTAGTAATGGAAAATTCCCCTGCAATTAAATGAAACAGTAATTTAGAGAAGATATGCCTGAATGAATTAGCATTTATTAATTGGTTCTCATAAAAACAATTTTGTGTGTGTGTGTGTGTGTGTGTGTGTGTGTGTCCCCAGGAGGGGAGTGGGGGAAGTATGTATTTTTCACAGGAAAAGTTTCTCAAATTTTTCTATCAAATGATGTCATTATCACATTCCATTTTGTGAAAAATCCCAATTCTCTCACTGCTCAGAGAGCTTGGGGGTGAAGGGAGGAGCCCCCTCCCCAGCAGGAGGAATGAAGCTGATCCCTCTCTTCTCTTGGTACATTTCTAAACACAAAACCCAACCCGTGGGGAACACGCTGGCAGCATGTCATGCTTAAGAACATCCAAACCAAACCGGACCCCCAAAAGACTCTCAGGCACCTCATTCTGGCTGGGGGGGGCACTTCTGGCTGAGGCAGGGAAGGCTGCTTTGTGGTTCTGGTCCCCCCAGAGGGCAGGAGCATCCTCCGGTTCTGGCAGGAACTCCAGTTTGTAATCTCAGCGAGGCGCTTGCTAGGGTTGACTGGCGCATGGATGTGTTTACTCTCTCTCGCCACAGTTGGTCTGTCTTCAGCTCTCAGCATTTTAAAGCTGCTCTATTTATCAATCCAAGAGGTGCCGGGAGTTCTCAGTTGAGTTGAGCAGCTTTAAGCTCTGTGATTCCGAGTACAGAAGGAACCAAAAGATAAAAGAAACAGTTTGGGGAGGTGGGGGAGAAAGCAAGATTTGAAAGTGCAGGGTGGGGGGGCGAGCCTTGATTCAAGATCGCAGATTATCTCTGCTTTTGTTTCAGTTGAGACTTGGGGCAAAGCTGAGGCACTGCCCCCAGCCGCCCCCCACCCCCTTCAGAGATGAACCCCCTAGTGAAGTTCTGTGAAGGAAGGATTGTGTCTGAGTTCAAACTGGGACTCCTGGGCCAGGTTGTCTTAAGGAGGGAGCCAAAAGTTCTGCCTAGGAGAGGTGGGCAGTCATTACTGCCTCCGATGGGGTTTCTTTAGGGTCTAGATGATTTTCTTTGGGGGAGAAGAACAGAGAACTACAATCCAAGGGTCTCCTGGTTCCTACAGGCTCATGCTCCCAGGCCAATCCGAGTTCATCCAGCCGCCAGTCAGCGCCCTGGGATGCGGTCCCTTGAGCCAGGGCAGGGTAGACAGAGGCATCCACCCTCTTTATTTATCTGTAGTAATAACACTTTAAAGCAAATCTTTGGGGGTTGATAATTATTTTCTCAGGTCCAGAGTTAGGCTGACAGGCCCATCTGGGCTGCCAAAAGCCCCTCCAGACTCGTCCCTTGGCCAAATGGGGACATGATGAGCAATTATCTCTTAGACAAGCCACTGGCCAGAAAAACCTTCGTTTTAAACCCATAATTCATGTCACTGAGTCTGGGCTAGACCTCAAGTGGGGGTCCTTCCCCAGGAATGGGCCTCAATAGGAACCAGTATCTCTTTTCCGAAGTTCAAGATCAAGGGTCAGGAAGTTCAGGGGTCCCCGCAGGGTACTTGGGTCCTTCTTCTGTGTTTACTCTTCATAGTTCCCAATGTCACATGAGATGCCAGATATTTCTGGGCTCAGCACAGCCAACTTCAGGGCCCTCCCGATCTGCCTGTTCTACTTTTCTATCCCAAGAAAGGAAGCTGAGCACCCTGGCCTCAGTGAGCTTGCAACAGATGGAGGCTGTGGTCACGGCCTCTGAGGACCATTCCAGGTATGGCCTGTGCTGGCAGCAGGCATGTTCACCATGCCCTCTATTCACACACCCTGTCAGGCAGGCATGGCTCCTGACAACCGATTAGGCTTGATGTTCAGAAAGGTCCACCTGCCTCCACTGCCCTCTCCACCGGCCCCGCCCCCTCAGAGCCCTGTTTACCAGAGCTCCGTGCAGGGGTGAGCGGGGAGTGGACCATGCTTGCGACCTCACTGGAACCAGCACCTTCGGTAGGAGACCCTGTGCCTGTGCCAGGGCTTTCCAGGGCTTTCCACTGTCAGACGCCTTTCTGGCAATTCCTTAAAGCATATTGCCTTTTCAGAATGGCTCTCAGTCTTCCCGTCTGTGAAAGGGGAGAAGTAGTCGTGGCCTCTAAGCTGTCCTGGAAGCCTCTCTGAACAGGAAGGAGCAGACCGGCCACTGGAAAGGCAGCGGGAGGGCCTTCTCTTAGCAAAGCGCCTCCAAGGCTACCATGTCTCCACTGGGACCAGAAAAAGAAGTCATTCTTGGGTCCCCAGCTGTGGAAGTTCTGAAGGAAACGTGATTTCCTCCTTGGCCTCTCTCAGGCAAGGGCCTCCCGGCCTGCTCCATTTCGGGGACTGAGGAGTTGCTGTGTTGGAAATAGGGCCAGAGTTACCAGCAAGACCTGCCTCTCCACCAGGAGCCAGCGCTCGGGCCCAGCCACAGACGGCACGGCCAGGCATGGGGCTGGTGCTGGGCAGCCTTTCTCCAAGTTCGGGTCCGCGTCCCGGGCAGCCTCCTCAGGGTCCCTCTCCCTCAAGAGTTCAAGGCCCAGACCTCCGCCCCTGTGCAGCTTCTGCAGAGATCCACTCTGTAGCGTTAGGTTGAAAGGGGTTTCGTTTTTCCCATTTTCCCCTGGACATAGCTGCCCAGGTCCCGGGCCCTGCACAGTCCTCAGGGGAACGCCGCCTTTGGTTTAAGCCTAGTGACAGACAAGAAAGAAGCTGTCCTGGCCTCCCTTTCTTCAGCTCTTTTCTTCTTCCTCCTTGCTCAGCCACTGTGGTCGCCGGTGCTGTCTTTTCCCTTGTGTTCCTAAGTGGCCTTGGCATGACCTGGGTAGTTAGTGCTAATTAGTCCACTGGGACAAATTGTCACTGTCAGACCAGCACAGCAGAAAGGTCCGGGAGCTGGCTGGTGACACATCCGATGGGGAAATGGCTCCACCGTCTGCCATCGTATGGGCAGCGGGGTCTGCACGCACCCGGGGCCGTGTATGTTGGGCTCTTGATCCTTCCAGGAGGATAGCAGAGCTTCGGTCCTGGGAATGAGCTCGGGGACTGCTGGGAGGTCTCAAGAGAGGGTGAGGGCTTTTGACATCACCGTGAGCCGGCCTCCTGGTCCTGTTGGTCCTCCTCTGTTCCTGACCAGACTTGCTGTCTTCTCCCTGAATGACCTTATGCAGGTCAACTCTCTCTTTGGGCTTGATTTCGTCACCTGTATTAAATATGGGGATGTTGCAGAGTTTCTAGGAAGTAATGCAAATAAAACCAGTGTCCTCACCTGGCACATAGTGACCCCCTGAGGAAAGTTTTCTGCTTCCTGCAGTGGTCCCCAGGGAAGGTGGTCTCCATGGAAGGTGGTCCCCAGGGAAGGTGGTCTCCAGGAAGGTGGTCCCCAGGGAAGGTGGTCTCCAGAAAAGGTGGTCACCAGGGAAGGTGGTCTCCAGGACATGCTCAACAAAGGTGACTCTAAACCCAACACTGAAATGTTGCATTTAGAATTTAGGAGAGAATTTCTAATATTCTACAGGTACTAGATAACAGGCCCAGCGGGCAGGGGTGCTGGGGTTAAACAAGGGGACACGTGGTGGGCCAGCCAAGGTACTTCTGCCATGGTCAGCTGTGACCACAGCCCCATCCAGAAGGGCTTATTTCATTTTATCAGGAAACCCAGTCACAGGGAAAGCACTGGGCTTTTGGCAGAAAGGGCTGACCATGAACTTTATGCTGGACTCCAGAATATCCTGGGGGCTTAGAAGAATCAGCCTTAAAGTAAAAAGCACTCCCCGCGGTTGGCAGAGGTGCTGTGTGCAGGAAGGCGTCCCCGAGCACTTATCCTGACGCCCACCCTCTCTGCCTTCTGCTTCCCGACTATGTAGACATGATCCAGTTTCCCTATGACACGAACCCTGGTTGTCCCTCAGAAGTCTCTGAGTGGCTGGACACCAGCCCCTGGCTTGAGCTCTGCTTGGCTGTCTTACTGAACACTGAGGTTCTCTCCTGAGCATCATCAAAACGGAGATGGTGGTAATAGGGGTGACTCTCTGGTACTTACTGGGACCCACTCAGTGATGAGCCATGTCTCTGAGGTGAGAGAGAGGAGAGAAGTGACACTAGATGGAGCATCGTGTTGGGAAGTGACACTAGAGTCCAGCCAGGGGGCAGCGGTTCAGCTTTAACAGGCCTACAGAGTGCCCCCACCATGTGCAGGGACCTGCCTGCAGTGGAGGCCTTCGTGGCCAGGGCGTCCATCAGGCAGAAGTGAGAGCACCTACCTCCTAGGGTCAGGGTGCAGGAGTCTTGAGATTCTCTGTCATGGCTCCCGTGGGGCCCAGAGAGGGAACCCCCAGGTGAATCAACTTGGGCAGCACAAGGAAGGAACACCAAGGGGCACAAAGGTCATTTATCTTGAGCACAACCACGTCATCCCCACTAGCAGATAAACTAGTGGCCTTCTGGAGTCCTGTGAATCCTGGAGCACTCTGGTCCAGAAGGGCAGCCTGTGTATGCTCAGCTGTCCCCTAATGGTCTACACTGGGCTCCATCTGGGGGCAGCAGCCAGTTCAGAGCAAAACGTGGCAGAGCTGTTGGTGCTGGTGCCAGGGAGATGTTTCTGCCCACTTCTGCTAACTCAGAACACTCACCATGCACTTCCCATGCTAACCTGTGCCTCCACAGGACCCTGCCTCCCAGCCCTCTCCCCCACAGTGAAACGGCTGTGGTCTGAGGCTCCCTTCCTCGAGGCTTGGCTGGGTCCTATCAGCTGGAAAGTGTCCATTGCCCAGGGACATCTGAGGCCCAGGGGTGCACCATGCCCCCGCCCACGCCACTCTTCGTCCCCACCTCCCTGGCGGTCACTCTCTGTACCGTGCAATGTGACCCAATGGTGCACACACCCCGGTTGCTTGCAGACTAGTTTTTCTGTGCTCCTCCCAGTTTCCACGTAGACGGTGCCCAAGGAGGCCAAGGAGGCCAAGAACCTGTCTTTCCTCTTTGGTGGAAGAGGAAGGGAAAGATTCAGAGGCTGGCCGTAGGGGTCACACATGGCTGGCTCTGAGCCCCCCACTCACCCCTCATGCTGGCTGGCCTGGAGCCCTTTGCTCTGTGTCTAGGGTACTCATTCTCCCTGTTCAGAAGTCTGCCTCCAGGTGGGCTGGTGTCACGCTGGTCAAGCAAGGCTTGGCACGTCCCAGCCCTCCTCAGGCACCCAGCTCCACCGCCACTGACCCCTAAAGCCTCCAGGGCCCCTCGCGCTGTGTCTGCAGGTCGCCACACCACGCTTAGCGATTCTCACCTTCTAGACTTGAGCTTGTTGGATGAGCACCTGCAGCTTGTGTCCCCACACACCCCGGGAACTCCATGGGGCTATGTCACACCAAATAGTCCACCTGGCCTAGAGGTGGTCAAGGCCAGAGGGGACTCAGGGATGAGACTGTTGTCACATTGTACTGAGGAGGAAACTGAGGGCCAGAGAGGCCCTCCTTAGGGCAGAGCAGGAACTCCCTCCCAGGACTGGGTCTCTCTCTGTGACCCTGTGGTGCCTCCCAGAGCCTGGCAAGGGTAGAATGAGGGCTGACCAAAGCCAAGGGAGTCCTGGCTGTGGCCTGTTCTGAGTGAGCAGGACCGGGGGGGGGGATGAAAAGAAGGGGTCTCCCTCACCTGTGGACGGTGACTGGAGGACCAACACATAGACACACACACACACACACACACACGCACGCACGCACGCACGCACACACATGCACACACACACACAACACGTCTCAGGCTCCTTCAGGGCAGGGTTGGCCTCGAGAGAGCCTGCCTCCTTAAAATTTGCAGCTTGGGTTTCTGGCTGTCTTCATTCCAGTCCTGCACACATGACACACACAGCACTGTTGCACAGATGCACACGTACAATACACACACACTGCTCGCCTGCACACACGTTAAACATACTTAACCATGTGTGTGCATGCACATCGAACACTGTCCTAGGTCCAGGGGTGATAAACTGAAACAAAGGCCCGAGAAGTCCCTGCTCTCATGGACACCCAGACACTCAGCTCTGAAATCACAGGTGCAACTGAAGAGTCCCAGCTGAACCCGAAGTTGCTAGGAGGAAGAGGTGGTAGATGTGGTAGGGCAAGTGGGAGTCCCCTAGACACGAGGTGACTGACCTGTGACCTCCCTGGTCTTGCATCCTATGGTGCAAGGTCTGAATAAAGGAGCTCCAGTGTCCCAGCCATGCCCACATGCCCGCCATGCCCACCCTGCAGATCCAGTCCCTTGTTGATGTTTTGGACACAGGTGGTCACTGAGGCCCTGTTCAGACTTTTGGGTTCAGCATTCTGGTTTTCAGATGAGGTTCAAGGACAGTCAGTCATTGGGCAGTGTCAGCCCCTACCATTACTCTGGGGTGCGTACTGGTTCTTCCTCCTGGGTGGACAGTGGCAATAGCAGCAGGACCCATCCTCTCCAGAATTTGGCCTCTCAGGTCCCCTGAGGATGGACATCAAGGACAGGTGGCTGAGGGCTGTCTTGAGCAGGCTCTTCTGCTCAGGCCATGAGAATGTCCTCTCTAACGTCTGCCTCACCCAGAATTCCCAGCAGCTCCACGCCAGGGGGACCCTCAGCTTTTGCCCCATAGCCTAACAAGCAGCACGCCCCAGCTCACACACTAAAACCTGAAGAGAAAACATGGAAGCCAACCACAGCTGCAGATTGTCCCAGCACCCGCATGAACGTGTTCACAGCTATTGCACCAATATACTGTCATCCTGGACCTCTTGCACATCCGAGCAGTCAGGGTCAGTGGAACTTCCATAAACCACTGACTTCCATAAACCACTGGTGAGCAGAGATACCCATAGATAAAACCTAAAACACTAGCAGGAAAAAGTACTTTTATGGATAAAATACCTTCAAGTTCAAGGTGCACATTTTTCTGTTTAGGAGCCACTACACACCATCTTCCCCTTAGGATCTGGGATCTGATTGATCAGCACATTACGGTTTTGCCATGTTGAGCTCCCTGTTCTGTAACACTCTGTGAAGAACATAGACCTTCCAGGTGCCCCATGTCCTGACAGGTGTCAGAATAGCGGTGTCAGCTTGAGGCTGGATTTGTCTGATGGCCACACAGTGATCGTGGCCCCGATTATGTGAAATGCTGAGCTGGACCTGCCTCTGTCCCTCAGAAGGAATCCCCAGGATACTTTCACTCACCTTTGCTTTTCCTAACCAAGGCCCCCTTCATTCCAGGCACGTGGTAGACCAGGTGTGCAGTGATCTTTTAAGGAACTCAGGTGCTTTGCTGGAGCACAGTCCATCTCAGAGTGTCCTGGGCAAATTCTCACCTTGACCCCTACCATCTCATTTACTCTATTCCTATGACACCCTCTCACCCAATTATGCATCCCCTGGCTGTGCAAACCCTGAATTCCAACTCCGAATTGCTTCAGAGAGTGTAATTACTTGACCGTTCAGTTCAGTAAGTAAATGTCTACTGGGCCCCTCCGTGGGGCAGGCGTGGCATTGGGCTTTGGGGTTACACAGCTCAAGATCCATGGCCTCTGCCTTCACGTTGACATTCAAAAGAGAGAAAAGCAAACTGGACTTTTAGCCACAGTTGGAGACAGAGCAGAAAGACCTCAGTCTAGACAGATTGAAAATGCTGAGCAAGGTGGAGGAAGCGCTGGGCTGGGAGCCATGCCGTGGGACCCCAGCAGAGATGTATGTGCCCTTGGGAAGGACAGCACTGGGGAGGTGGGCGGGGTCCAGACCTGCAGCGGGGGCCCTTTACAAGAGAAGGGTTGACTTGGCGTTGACTCTAAGCTGCCGTTATAAAGTCTCAGGCCTTTCACTGACTTGTACGTGAGACTTCCACCCTGGCTTGACCTAAGGCTTTGGGGGTTGGAATTTTCATATTCTTTTTAGCTCTTTGCCAGAGCCACCTACCTCCTGGCTGTGCCCCCTGGGCTTGATGATGTTTTTTATTAAGTAGAACAGCTGTGGCAATAATCCGTGATAGCTAGATTATTCACATCATCAAAATGTTCCAGTTTCTGTCCTTACCTGGCCCTGTTCCAGAGAAACTTCACCTGGTGATTTTCCAAAATCATCTTAGATTCCTGTTTGCACTTCCTCTTAATCCAATCATTAACAAACATTTTGGGGCCAACTGCTGGTGTCCAATCTGACAAGACTATCCCACCTCCCTGACCCCATTTCTCACCATTTCTGTGTGCAGACCCAGGTTCCAGCCAACTGGTCCTTGTTTCCAAAACACTCCCACCACTGGGCCTTTGCCCATCAGATGCTGGCAGCCTGGACCACCATCCCTATGCCCCCCTCCTTCCACAAATGCTGCTCACGCTCCACTTCTCCACCCTCAGCCCCCCTCAACCTTCAGCGGCCATCCCGTCTGACTTGCCATTCCCTGGCACTCAGTACCTGTAACAAACCAAGCTTGTCACTCTGCTTTTTCCAGTGACATCCTACCTCTAAGACTAGATAAAACACCTTGTTCAGACCCAGCACCTTACATGAAATCCAATCTGGAGTGAGGACTGTGAATGTCTGTGTTGATAATTTTCGCCTAATTCTCTAATAACGAGTTTTATTGTTTTACTGGTTGACCTAATTTGCCCATTTGAGTTTTGTCTATAGTTTTCTCAATGAGAAGCGCACCTGATCCTTTCCTGTGATCTTGCTGTAATTACTCTTCTAGTTTCTTTACCATGAATGAAGAGCAGGGGACTGAGGAAATGAGGAACATGGCTCTTTAGAGACAATGAGACAGCATCAGGGCTGGAGCTGCCCCACCACGTCCCCTCCCTGGTCCTGGAACATCTTTCTGGCACACGAGCCAGGTGGCACACAAGCCTCAATGCAGGGTAGCCAGGTGAGGCAGCAGCATCCCACAGAAGCTGCAAACGCACGGATTTGTGCAGCTGACCCTGTAGGGCATCTGCCTGGTGGACCCGGACGTCAACCTGGCAAGGTGTTTAGTTAGACTTCAGGTGGGAGCACCTGTGAGGACCAAGGGTTGCAAGGTTCTTGTAGGTACTGAGTAGAGTATAGCTAAGACTCCAACCATGTTCAGTGCATAGTAGACAAATACTCAGTACTTACAAAATATCTGTTATGTTGAGGAACCTCCTTTCTTCCCCTGTCTCTCCCTCCCCTCTCTTCTTTGTTTATCTTGGCTATAGAGAAGGGTTTTTTTGTTTTTTTTTTTTTTTTTTTTTTGATTTCATCTCTAATTTAGCATCAGAAACCCCTAAGATCCTGTTAGTAAAAGATCCTGGAAATCTGCATCCTTCACAAGCTCCTGCAGATTCTTTTGCGGGCTCTGTGATTTGAATATCTGGATTTGGATATGGTTTGTCCACCCAAGGTTCATGTGATGGAAGGTCCCCAACATAAGGACATTGAGAGCTGGTAGAAACTGTAAGAGGTGGCACCCTGGCACGGGAGAGGTTGGTCCTCCCAGGACCAGATTAGTTCCCTCGAGAGTGGTCTCTGACAAAGTGAGACCCGGGATGTGGTGGGTCGATGCAGCATGAGCACCTCAGCAGATATGGGCAGCCTGACTGTGGCCTTTTCAGTCTTCAAAACCTTGAGTCAAAATAAGCCTCTTTTCCTTATTAGGTACCCAGTTTTGAGTATTTTGTCATCGTGACACAGAACAGACTAAGATAATCAACTTTTGAGAAACTGATCTAGAATCAGAGGCCCAGTGGAGGCCAGCCAGAGGCCTGTCCCCTGTGGAGACTCCCATGAAAGTTCACTAAGTACACAGCCCTTCTCCTTGGACAATGTCTCCTGCTTCCAGAGACTTCCAACTGGTCAAGGGCAGGTGCAGATCGACCTGAGTGTAACCTTAGATTTGCTTCTGACTAGCTGTGGACAGCCTACTTACCCCTCTAAGATGCTGCTCTTGTCTATGAGTGGGACTCCCAGGGCCACCTCCCTTGTGGGCTGTTGTGAATCCCAGCCCTGCTGCAACCAAGGCCCGATGAAGGTTTGCTAAATTGGACTAAACAGGAACCGCTTCCCCTTGACAGCACGCTGACAAGGCCTATGGACGTGCGGCCAGTGCAGAGCCACCCTGCAGACTGGACCCAGGAGGGAAAGGTCTGAAAAGGAGGAGAGCCTGGGTGTCCTGGCAGCCTGGGGGAACCTAGCCCGGCAGGCAAGGGTGATGGCCGCCTGCCTGGGGGCTTTGTTAGCTGGCTCATTGACATTCTCCCATTAAAGAAGAAGTTGGCCATGTGATGGAAGGGTCAAGAATGGAGACTGGGATGGTGGCTCCATGGGGAGGTCGTGATACCAAGAGAAGCAGGTGCCCTGAGTGAGGGTGAGATGTGAGGCAGCCTTAAGACCTTTCCTTCTCACTAACCTGGCGGCTGGGGAGCCACTTGGGGGGAAGGGGTGGGAGGTCAAACACCCTGGAAAGGCGTCCCCTGGGCTTCCCATGCGCGCTGTGGCCAGTGCAGGTTGAGAACGGGTCCCTCTCTGCATTGGTTGGCTTGGGCTGCCGTGACCTAGTACCACCAACTGGGAACTTTAAGCAAGAGCAATTCATTGTCCCATAGCTCTGGAGGCCAGAAGTGTCCAATCCAGGTGTCAGCATGAGGGGCTTCTGAGAGCTGTGGGGGGGAATTGGCTCCTGGTCCCTCCCCCTGCTTCCAGGGGTGGTCTGTGGCGTCTACTGGCTCCTGGGAACATGATTGCAGTCTCCTCCCTGTCTTGCTGTCGCTGTCCACTTCCTCCTTTTGACAGGTGCATGGTCACCCTGGATCAGGGCCCATCCTAATGGTCTCGTCCTAACACCATCATCGGCTAAGACCCTGTTTCCAACAAGGCCACACACATTCCTACACGTAGGAATGGGAGGGGACACAAATCGATGATAACAGTCAGAGTGTGGCACGTCATTGGCTCAGCCCCCACCGGGCCCTCAGCTGCTCTGGGTCCTTGTTTGGGACTGGCAGAAAGAGGACGGGAAGCCAGTACCTGTCCTCCAGAACCTTCCCTGCTGCCCCCACAGAGGAGAGGATTCTACCTCACAAACCCAGAACCCCAGTGAGAGCCTTAAGTGTGGGTTCCATGCTTTAGAATGTGAAAATGACGAGCAATCACACGGACAAAGAACCCGCGGTGGCCTTGGTTCAGAGCACAGCCCACTCCCTCTTGCCATCCCTCCCTCCACTGCCAAGATGGCCCCAGCCAAGATGGCCCCACAGGCCTCCTGAGGTGGGAGAATGGACACGGGCCCAGCTCAGAAGACATAAGGTCTGTCCTGGCTCTGCCAGGAAGGGGACCTGTGGCCTGAGATGGACAGGTCAGTTTCTTTTCCCGCTGAGGACTTTCTGAGAAGTGTGCTGTGTAGTCACTGTGCACGTGACTGCATGCTTCTCTTGACTTCACTCCTGGATTGTCTGCTGGCCACGGCAGCCCAGGGGGCCCACCATGGGGGCCTTCCCTTGTCTTCTTACGGTAGGGCCACTTCTCTACCAGGGCCACTTCTGGTAGTCTGCTACTTGGGGCACCTGCACGACATGTCCCCACAGAGCACCTGCACGACATGTCCCCAGAGAGCACGTCCTGCACCCCTTCTTGGGGGGGAGGGGGTGGCCTCTGTTCCCAAGCCTGAGGGCAGTCCTGGAGTTGTCAGTATTAGGACGGGTGGGATCAACTGCCCTTTGGAAGTGAGGCGCCATCAGCATGGTCACAGGTGACAGGGCTGGCCAAACCAGGCCTCCCAATTCTCAGCACCCGGGTTCCTCCCTGAGCGCACAGCCTCAGGTATGTCTGTCCCTTCCCGTTCCTCCTGAGCCAGGAGTGTGGCTTTGGAGTGGGTGACCCTCTTTGCTATGGTGCCAGGTTCTGGGGAGACTGTCAACAGGCATGGAAAGCACAGATGCAGTTTGGTCGCAGATCTGACCTTAGGGTGTTGCTCAAAAAGCTGTTCATGCGTCGGCCCCCCCGCAGGCGGGTGACCTGAACCTAGTGGTGCACGGGAACAGATCTTTCTCACGCACATGCAGCTGGTCACACACACACGCACTTGCTGTCTCTCTCAGGCTGAGCCCGCTGTCCCTCCTCCCTGAGCTGGTCACTTCTCTGGTCCTAGTGACACTTCAGAAGCCAAGAGCCCTGGAGGGAGAGCACAGCTCATGTTATTCAGTTCCACCCTCTTGAAAAGGCAGTGTCTGTTCCCCTTGTCTCTGCTTCCTGTGACGTCACAACTCCCCCCCTCCTCCCGCCTCTCAGCCACCACAGGCACCCCAGCTACAAATGGCATTTCCTTCCCGTCCCCTCTCCCCTTTCTTCCCTCCCTGTCCCTCTTCTCTCCACTCTGGTGTTCCCTTGTCCCCACTAGGCCCTCTTCTAGCCAGCTCTGGTCTCCCTCCTTGTCCCCCTCTGGGTGACATTTAAAGCTGTGCTCACTACACCACATTATAGCATGGGACCTCTGAGCCAGCGGTTCACAGGGACATATATGTGACCCTAGTGGTTCATGATAGCGCACGTCATGGGGACCTGGATGGTCCACCACAGGGTCACACTCTCACTCCCAGCCCACGGGGTGGTACTCCTCAGGGCCTGGGAAAACAGGAGATAGCCTGGGAATGGATTGGACATGTTGAGGTTCCCAATGTCAAGGTCATTAGCCTGGGAGTCAAGTATCTCAAGGGTCAGGACTATCTTCCACTCTGAAACCATCTCCCGCCACCTCACACACACCTCACACATATTATCAGAGTGGGTGCAGTGTTCCAGCCACAGGCCACGGGGGTCAGGGGCATACAGCACAATGATGTGCAAGGATGCTGGTGTGAAAGTGTGTGTCCAGCAGGTGTCCCCGCTCACTCCGAGCACAGCACCCGGGCCTGGCTGTGCAACCAGAGGGTCCCCGCAGCCGATGGGGCAATGCCAGGAGTCTGCAGGCCTCCAGGAAGCTCAGTGAGAAGAAGTCAGAAAATGACCTCCAGTAAATCTCCAAGGAACCTCTGCCAACAAGCTCATGTTTAATTCATTAATTAATAATTTCAGTGCCTAACTATTGACATCTACTGAGTGGATATAAACTAGGCGCTCACCAGAGGAACTTTTTAAAACTACAGGTTTGGTGACATCACTCCAAAAGGCTGGGTCAACTGACCCAAAGGGAAGTTCCTGAGCTCCGCTGGCCCTTCCAGTGGGCAGCAGGAGAAGTGGTGGTCTGCGCCCTGGGAGTTGAGCAGCACCGGGCAGTAAGGCGTGGCCTGTCCAGATCAGACCTGAATAAGAGACACAGGCAGAGGGCCGTGGGTGGCCCTCCTCAGGAAGGGGAGCAAGTGTGTCTCCAGCTTGGGAGACAGTGCCCAGGCTTAGCCACAAAGAAAAAATGGCCCATCTGTTGTTTGGCCCACCATTAAGGACTTAAGAGAGCCGGCAGAAATCCTTGGGAGATCCCAAAGGCCAGCCTGCCTAGGGACCCCTCTTGGACTCCGAGCAGCCTCTGGGTGCCCCATGTACCTCCAGCTCTTTGGCCCCTGAATGCCTAAGGCTTGCAAAATGGCTTCCGGAGCAGGCCGGACCGCAGGTCCAGCACTGCTTCTCGTGGGGAGCTTAGAGGGCTGGTGACTTTTGCAGCAGCTACATCTCTGGAAACCCACACACTGGGGTCCTTCCTGGGAGGGAGGTGACAGGGTTAATCCCAGGGCTGTGGGAGGTGGAGAGAAAGGCCTTGAAACCACCCAGTGAAGCCAACCAGATTAATAGAGGAAGAGAGAGGGGGGCAGACCATTAGGAAGACAAAGAGAAAATCATGCTGGAGCAATAGAAAGGGAAATCTAATATCAACTAGGGAAAAATAAATGGAGATTAGGGCAAACAAATTAGCTTTAATGGGTTCAATGCTAATACAAGAATAACAGAGGAGCTGTGGATGCCTTTGAGGGGAAGATGGGATAAAGAACCTGAGCAGCCATGCAGGCAATCAAGATTCTGCAGGGAAGGGGTGGCCAACCTGCCAAGGGAGGGAGGGGCCAGACTCAGGGCGAATGGGCAGGGAGAGGGCAGCCCCGGGGCCTCCGCCATCTTTGATGGGGAGGGGCTGAGAGCTGGTGAGAATGGGGAGGAGGCAAGCAGCTTGGGTGGGAATACAGGGAAATAAAGCAACTGGAAGAGACCAGGACAGAGGTGTTAGAGCCCAGAGCAGGAAGGCGTGGGAAGGAAGGAAGTGGAGAGGGACGTGAACAAAGAGGGTGGAGGAGAATAACCCAACAGGGAAGAGTGGGACTCAGGTTCACTCTCTAACGAGGGAAAGGCATAAAGGGACTGGGGCCAGCAGTGGGTGCCAAGGCGAGGCGAGGAGGGGCCAGGTGGTGCGGGCATCTGGGATGGCCCCTGAGAGCTCCCGCCTGGGGTTGAGTTCTGGCCCTTGGGCAAATTCCATGACCTCTCTGCTCCTCCTCCTCTGGTCTATACAGAGGGTATGCTGGTCTTCCTGTCTCCCAGGTCTTCCTGCCATGAGAACTTACCAGAAGGCCAAATTTATAGCTCTCCACTGGGCTCAGGTATGGACACTCCCCACGATGCTGCCCAGGGTTGTTACTAAGCATTGGCTAACTGGGGACAGGGGCTGAATACAGCCCTTCCTCTTCCCCCTTCCTCCTCCTCCTTTTAGGTCCAAAATGGGTGAAATACCAGCCAATTTTGGTTCTTTCCCAGTCATAGCTGAATCCAAGGGAAACTTCTGGATCTATCCTTAATCTCCTTCCTCTGCCCCCACCCACAGCCCTCTTTCTCCATCAGAGAGGAAACAGGGAAAGAGTCTTCCCATCTCAGCCACCCTCTGCGATGATCCACAGCAGGGACATCCCAGGAAATCAGACTTCTTATCCTTTAGGGGACTCTGAGATTTGCCTGAGCTTAAGCTGTAGGAGCCTCAGAGCAGGTTGGTCTTTGTGGCTTCAGTAAGTGGCACTGGGGCCTGCCAGAGGGAAAGAGCCCCCCAGATGGGGAGAAGGCATTAGTGAGAACACGCAGGAGTTCAATGAATAACCACCCAGTCATGCGTTGCAGGAGGGGAAAGGAGGAGCTGGCATTATTTCCTGCCCCTTAAGGCATCCAGAACTCTGCCTTGTCTCATCACTGAGGATTTTGGAAAAGGGAGAACAGAAAACAAGAAGAGGGGGCCAGTGGGGTGGGAGAGCTCTGTCACTTGCAAAGACACAAAAAATTAAATTGAAACCACGACCGAAAGAACTTTCCCTGAAACCCTAACCTCCAAGGGTGGAGACCCGAATATCTTGATCTGCGTATCGTGCTGCAGGAGGGCCTGGCGCGGAACCAGGGTGGTCGAGGTGGTCATGGTGACGGTGACACTGTGGGGGGCCCACCCAGGCCAGGCCCAGTGCCTAGTCCCATACATGCACTGCGCTCACCCAGCACACATAGGGGCAGAGTCAGTGCAGGAGCAGCCCGTGCCAAGATCCAAGTAGCGATGGAGCAGGGGCTTCCCAACTCTGCCTACATAGCTTCTGAGAAGGGAAATAAGTGGCCGCATGAGCCCTGCCCACGCATCCAGGCAGGGGGACAAGTTTGAAAGCTGCCTGTCAGTTTGGACTTCTGTGAGGGAAAGGGCCACCTGGCAGGTGGTGGAAGGTGGGAGACTGTGGAAGGACTTCCTCCTTCAAGGGGTTTGCAACAGCTGGTCCAGCCCTTCTAGGGCCAGCCTCCCATGTCCCCTCAGAGGTCCAAGCCCCAGCTCCATGGCACTCCCTCCAAGATCTCCATTCCCATAACTCCAGCTCTGCCCTCTGCTTCCTGCAGCCCTGGGGCAGTGACTTACGCACCCCCTGTTCAGCATGCTTGGGCCAGAGGAGTGCTGGACTTCAGACTCCTTGGGGATCTAGTAATGTTTGCATATACTTACTGAGATAGCTTATTTATTTGCCTGTATTTATGGAGATAAAAGACACTCACTGATGTTCCATATACACCTTAGGCATGTATCCTGAAGGTTATTTTATGCCGTGTTTTTATGCACCTGTGTTGTGACTGCCACCTGTCACAGAGGCCAGGACTGGAACTTTTCATTTGTGGTATCATGTTAGTGCTCAAAGGATTTTGGATTCTGGAACTTTTCAGATTTGGAATCGTATCAGCCTGTATGGGACGCTCAGCTTGTATCTCAGAATGACCTCAGTTCCTCCTGAGTGCGCTTATTTTTCTCCGACACCTGGGAAAACAATTCCTTGCATTAAAGCCCTTCTGTTGAAATACCTAGGAGTAAGTTTCTGTTTTGCAACGACACCATTGACTGATGCATACTTGGTACCTGAAGAGCCCGAAAATTCCAGGGCTGGACTGATCATGTCTTTGACCTTGACCATAGTGTTGAGCTCCCTGGCAAGGAGAACTGGGAGCCAGTTTCTTTTATACCAACTGGACAGTGGCAGACTTGAAGGGGCAGCACCACCACCCAGAGCTGTCAGAAACTCCCCTCAGTGGGCTCTCTGGTTCTCAGGAGGAGCAGTTTGCACTCTTATCCACTCTGCCCCCAGCTTAGCCTGGCCCTCGTGGATCTTCCCCTGAATGCATGTTGACATCGCCCCAGCTCTGCTGGGAACCATGAGGACAGAGTCTATCCCCCCACCGTCCTCCATAGAGCCTTTATCGCCAGAGTTAGAAGGAAAGGTCTTCTTGGCTCAGAATGTAAAGACCTCCATTAATGAGAGTTTCCTCGCTGGTGTCAAATGGAGAGAAGGCTTCTTATCTCAGCAGAACATGCTCCCACAGAACACACCGCCACATCCAACGGGAAGCTCTTGGTGAAAGTGCCAGCCAGCAAGTGTGCACACTTCCAGTGTTGACGTCCAGGACTGCGTGGAAGCCACGGGAGGGCCCCTGCATGCAACCCCGGCTCCTCAGCAGCAGGCCAGCCTCTCTCCTCCTGGGCTGTGGGATCTGGACCTCGTTCACGTCGAAGAGCACAAGTCAGAGGAAGCCAAGCTGCTGGAGGCCAAGAGCGTGTGGGCTTCACTGACTGTGGATCTGCCCGCCTCTCTGCCTCCCTCCCTCCTCCCCCTGCCTCCCTCTCTGCCTCCCTGCCTCCCTCCCTCTCTCCTCCCCCTCTTTCCCCCTCCTCCCCCTGCCTCCCTCCCTCCTCCCCTTCCTTCCTCCCTCCTCCCCCTGCCTCCCTCCCTCCTCCCCTCCTTCCTTCCTCCTCCCTCTCTTCCCTCCCTCCTCCCCCTGCTCCCATCCCTCCTCTCCCTCCTTCCTCCCTCCTCCCCTCCTTCCTCCCTCCTCCCCCTGCCTCATCCCTCCTCCCCCTCCTGCCTCTCTCCTCCTTGCATCTCAGATCACCTCAGTTCCTCCTTAATACTCTTATTTTTCTCCAACACCCAGAAAACCAATCCCCTGTATTAAAGCCCTCTCCTCCTCGTGGACCTACCAAGAGAATTAAACTAACACGTGAGGCCCCACCAGCCACTGTTCTCCACCCCCAAGTTCCCTTGACTATAAAACTCTCCTCCTATTGTTTTCAACCAAATTTCTCAAAAAACAATCGTATTGATCCTGCATGTTGATGGATGTTGTGGGAGAAAGATAAAGGGTATTCTGAGAACATCTAAACAAGACCCTGACCTGCTCTGCAGGATGAAGCAGAGCCCCTGGAGGAAGTGACCTGGAGCCGAGCTCCACAAGATGCACAAGAGTCAACAGATAAGACAAGAGGTCCAAGCCAAGGCAGCAGCATGTGAAAGGGCCCTGCGGTAGGGGATCCACCAATAGTTCCAAGGACATGAAGAAACCAAACTGAGAGGGTGCCACGGAAGGTGGCAAGCTCCACGCTTGCAGGGCACTGCGGTCACCAGCCAACACGAGAGAAGCAGCCTCTCTGTCGCCTAAGTGGAGATTTCCAACAGGAAGCTGGATGTGCAAGTGGAGGTAAGGCTTGACCTAGAGTCACCTGGGACACCCATGAAGCCTCGCAAGAAAACGGGTAGTAGTAGAAGAGTGTGAGTGAGCCGCCAAGGAGAGCCTTGGAGTGGAGCAGCCCCAAGATCTGAGAGAAACCTGGGGGTGCAACAGACATGGTGGAGCAAAAGCTGGAAAAGAGATCGGAAAGCCCAGACTGAAGGTCCAAGGAGCCAGTGGACAGCCTTGTGTGGAGACCCCTTGGAGAGAGAGAACATGGTCCCCGGCAGCCCCTCCCTGGCCACCCACTACCCCCATAGCCAAGGGCTGATGCACATGCCCAGCAGGAGGCACTGGGGCCAGTGGGAGGAAAGAAGGGAACCGGAGCAGCACATTTGCCTGCTTCTTAAGACTGGGTTTGAAAACAGGAAAGTCAGATGTGGTGGCGCACGCCTGAGGCAGAGGCAGGAGGATCTCCAAGTTCAAGGCCAGCCTCAGCAAGTTAGCAAGGCCCTACGCCACTTAGCAAGACCCTGTCTCTAAATAAAATACCAAAAATGTGCTGGGGCAGGGGCTAGTGGTTAAGCACCCCTGGGTTCAGTCTCTAGTACAAATATATATATATATTTGTACTATATATATATATATATATATATATATATATATATATATATATGGAGAGAGAGAGAGAGAGAGAGAGAGAGAGAGAGAGAGAGAGAGAGAGATTGATTCATGGTCAAGAAAAGAATTTTTTCCAAGGCAAGGGCTGGGGAGGCAACACGGATTAACTTAATTGCATTTGTAGCTGCAGAGGAAGGACTGAGTAGAAAGGAGATAGACAATATAAAAGAAAGCCTGGCCCCATGGGGCATATCTGTAATCCCAGCTCCTCGGAGGCTGAGGCAGGAGCATCCTAAGTTCAAGGCCATCCTGGGCAACTTAGTGAGACCATGTCTCAAAACAAAGACAAAAATAAACCAAAACACCCTGGGGGACACTTTATGGAATCTCAGGTTCTAGAACAGGTCGGAGGAGGAGGAATTAATGAGATTCTGAGGTCTGAGCTTTCCTCAGACCTTCTCTTCTCCAGTCCCCTGAGGAGGACAAAGCAAGGCACAGGGATCCCCAGGGCCACACAGCACACTGGGGTGCAGCAGACACAGGGTGCTGCTTTCCTGCATTCCTGCTCTTTTCGTCCTAAGAGGCTCTGTGTCTGCGTGACCTGTGACCTCCTGGGTGGCGGGCTGATCTGCTCTGCAGGCGGGGCCCTGGGGTTCTGAGACACTTTCTTGGGAGCACATTGAAGCAGAAGGCATGGACTTGACTCTGGAAAGGGAGAAACTTGGAGGGCGTGGAGACCACAGACAGGCAGGCGAGCATTCGGGGAACGTTGAGCACGGGCCAGGCTGAGATGGAGACCAGGGGTGGTGCTGGAGTCTGGGACTTGGGGGTCACCACAGGGGATCCCCGAATCACTGCCACCACCCCCACAATGCAGAGCACGTTTCTGTCTCATGCTTGTGCAGGCGTTGATTAAACTGTGCATTGGGTGTTAGGGAGACAAAGCAGGCCTTGCCCTTGAGGAATGCACAGGAATCCACACTAGATAAAGCTTCTGTTCACGCAGCTGATCTGTGACGGGGACGTGGGCAAAGAACTCCGGGGCATGGGAGAAGTCTTCCTGCATCTTGAAGGTTTGATATCAGTGCATGTAATGAGACTCTCAGGACAGCAGCCTCCTTTTTCTTCTCCTGTCCCTGCTCTTTAGAGTCTTCTAAGTGGTGAAAAATTATAAAGATGGCCTTACGCCTCTCTGAACATCACTTTCCCAAAGGAGAGAGCAAGCCCCACGTAGAGCTAAGAATAAGTCCCCTGGGACCTGGGAAAGCTCTGGCCCCCTGTCTGCAGCATCCGGCCAGGCCACAGGTCTTCCTCCTCCACACCCACCCCTGCCCACCCACACCCCTCCAGAAGGCAAAGGGTCTTTGCTTAAACCTCAAATCTCTTCCTGACTCACACCTTCCCTGCACCCGCCTTGCGCCCAGCCAGGGGCTCCTACTCACTGCTGGCTTCCGGCCTCAGGCCCACCCGTCTGCAGAGCATTGTAGAAAGGGGGTCAGCACAGTGGGCACTAGGCCACTCCCCAGGGCAGGAAGGAAGCCTGCACCCACCTCTGGGTGTTTGGTGGTGACTCACCTAGAAAAGTCCACTCCCCCACACCGGACACAGGAAAGATGAAAGTCCTTCCATGGCAGGGACTCGGTTCAAAACCTCAGACCATAGGAGCAGCCACCAGCCCTCTCCAGCTCACCTTCCTGCTTGTCCATGCCTCTCAACTTCTCCAAGTTACCAAGACTTTACACATGGGATTTGCTCCTGCTTCCTGTGGAAATGCCTTCCTGGGTCACCTCCTAGTCTCTCCTCCCTGCAACTGCCCTCCGATCACTTAACAGCTGGACTGACCTCTCTTGGGGACTTCTCCCTCTGACATGGCAATTCCCAATTTATCTGATTGTATCCGCTGAAAGGGTTTAAGGACCCAAGGGACAGCATCAAGGTTTGAGCCTCAGCACTTGGTATCTCAGTCATGATTGGCACTTGGTGGATGGGTCATTGAGTTTAAAAGAAATGAAATCCAAAGTACAAGCCCAGCTTGGTGGCACACACCAGTAATCAGTGGCTCCGGAGGCTGAGGCAGGAGGCTGGCAAGTTCAAGGCCAGCCTCAGCAATTCATCAAGGCCCTAAGCAACCTAGAGAGACCCTGTTTTAAAATAAAAAACCAAAAAAGGATGGGGATGTGGCTCAGTGGTTAAGTGCCCCTGGGCTCAATCCCTAGTACAAAAAAAAAAAAAAATAGGAAAAAAAAAGAAAACCAAAGTACATAAAGAATACTTGTTATTCTTAGGAGAAGGGGTTGGAGGAAAGGAGAACAAGCAGAGTCATTCTCTTAAAATTATCTTCACCAGCCATTACCTGGCCTAAACCAGGGACCTCTGCGTGGTCTCAGACTAGCAACAGTCACACCTTCTGGAAACTTCTTAGAAACACAGATTCTTGGTTCTGTCCTAGACCTACTAATTCAGAAACAGCCTTGAGTCCAGTCATTTTCGCTGACCTCCCCAGTGATTCTGACACACACTTAATGTTTGCAAGTCCCGGGGCTGCACCTGGGTCAGAGTCCTCAGCCATGTTAACAAAAAACAAAATCAGAAAAACATTCCCATTTCTACCAGGGTTTTCAGCCACCCAACACTTTTCCGTGTCCATCCCCATCTTCTTGTGGCACTTGTCCCAGGACAGCAGCAGACAGGAGAAGTCACGTTAACTGTTCAATAGACAGAAACACTGGGGTGGCAAACCAACTCCAAACCCACCTTCTCAAAGGATGAGATTGGAATGGGGCGGGTGGAGGCAGGAATCAGACCCTGTGGTTCTTGGCCTTGGCACAAACACCCAAGCCTCCTCCTCGTACAAGCAGCGGAAGTTCTGGAAAATGGAGACAAAGCTGGACCAAGCAGGTCGTGTCTGTTTGGGAAATTGTCCAGCACCCCTTTGTGTTTAGCCTCTGGGCCCAAAAGATCCAAAAGGCAGTATGATGGCGGGTGGGGGAGATGCGTGGCCAGAGGGGCCAGCGTGAGGGCCACTCTTCCCACTGTCTGGGCTGCACTGAAGGCCCCGTGGGCTTTGCTCCGGACGAGGTGGAAAGCACTCGCTGGACAGGTCGCCTAGAAGGGGCGAGGTAGCAACCATGCCCAGGCTCACCCAGTGGCCTCCATAGGAGGGTGGTCATTGCAACCCTCACACTGGTGTTCAGCCCGCGGACTTTTCTTCTGACTCACTGCCCAGGGCAGAGGCTCGCAGCCCAGGGCGGAGGCTCGAAGCCCTTTGTTCTAAGGGAGCTGTTCTGCTGAAGGCTGCTGGAGCCCCTGAGGAGACACGGGCAGGCAGCTCAGAACGTGCTGTCACTGGGCAATGATAGGCACTCAGTGCCCGGCTAAGACCCTTCCCGCCCACAGTCATAAATAGACTCCACTGGCTCCCACAGGGGCCTGGTCATGCTCCTTCTCGCCTGCCTGCTCCCTCTGACTGCCACCCTGGGGTTCTGACACCTCCAGGGCAACCACCAAATCATGCTCTGGTGTGAAAAGACCTTCCCCACCCAGGCCACAGCACCTTCGGAAAGGACTGCAGGCCAGTCCTACACCTCACCGGCCAGCTCTGGCCACCGAGCCACTGGGTAGCCTGAGAGCAGCTCTGGTCTGAGCCTCAGACTTCCGGTGGATCCTGGCTCTTTCTGGTATAGTCTGAGTCTCGAATGAGTCATGTAAATCAAGTCTCTAAAATTCTCCTGGTCCCAGTCCCCCGGTTGAATAAGTGGAGATCTGAGTCCTAAAATTAGCCCCACTGGGTGATTTCATGGAGTGGAACACGTCAGAGAGTGTAACCGACGGTGCCCTCTGGCATCAAAGCCTTTGCACACGCTGTTCCACTGCCCGGAATAGCTTTCTCCTTCTTCTCCCACTTGGTGGGCACCTCTTTACCTCTGGCCTCAGCTTGACTTTCCAGGAACCCTTCTGTGATTCCCTGACTGCAGCCAGGTCCCCTCCTCTTGGTTCCAAGGGACTGTTTGCTACTTTGGGATTCCACTATAATAAAGCCATGAGGCGAGAGCGGGCCGGGGTCTGCCTTGTTTACCTCGGTGACCGTGAGCCTCCCACCCGGCTGGCACAGAGTGGGCACTCAGTCAGCACAGGTCTGCTGAGAGAATGGGCTCAGAATGGAGGAGGACCGAGGCCAGAGCAGGAAAGCAGCTGAGAGTCTGCGGCCTGACGGGGCCGTCCTGGAGTCCATGGGGTCCCCGGCCAGGCCTCTGCCCACCATTTTAGTGCTCTGACCTGTTAGAGGAGAAACCCTGAGGCTCTCTCAGGCAGGACACCCACGGTCAGGACTGGGGTCCACTCCCCCCAGCTCAACCAGAGACCTCTGGGTTCATTCTTTGGTGTTTATGTTTGTGATCGGGTTTCAACACCACTTCTGTGGTTTAAAGAGAAATGGGGAGACCATGGATCTCCTCCTGAGCCCTCATTTCCTAGAAAAGGAAAGGAGACCCAGGGAGGAGAGGGTCCCCCCAGGACACCCAGGACACAGGACACCCTGAGTCTTTCTCCTTACCTGCCTTCAGAGGAAGGAAGAAGATGGGGGCTGGTGTCTGGAGTGAAGGGCTTGGGTCAGAAGGAGACAGGACAGGCCCAAGGGCCCCCAGGGCATGCTGCGCCCCTCCCTCTGGAACCAGCAGTGGGCATCGGGTCTGAGCATCAGGACCACTGGGCCCCGTCCAGGAGGTGGGACTCCAAGTTGGAGCTCAGTCGCGGCAGGGCTCAGTCACGGTTGCACACCTGCAGCCTATGCTTCCCCACCTCCCCGCCTGGTCCTGACACTGTCCCCGGGGTGTTGTGTTTCCAGGCCATGGCGGGCTGAACCAGCTGGGAGGGGCCTTTGTGAACGGCAGACCCCTGCCGGAAGTGGTGCGCCAGCGCATCGTGGACCTGGCCCACCAGGGCGTGAGGCCCTGCGACATCTCTCGCCAGCTCCGCGTCAGCCACGGCTGCGTGAGCAAGATCCTCGGCAGGTAAGCTCGCAGTTCAGCACGCCCCACGCTCTGCAGAGCTGGCCTCCCACGTCCAGCTTCAGTCCTGGGACCCAGACAGGGTGTGGTGGCGCCTCTGCCTGCTGCGGCCTCCTGCTCTTCCCTGTCCTCGCTTCCTTCTCCGCCTCGTTTCTCCTTCCTTTGGCTTCTCTCTTTTGGGGGGAAAGGGGGTTAACAGGACTGAACTCAGGGCACTCGACCACTGAGCCCCATCCCCAGCCCTATTTTCTATTTTATTTGGAGACAGGGTCTCACTGAGTTGCTTAGCGCCTTACCACTGCTGAGGCTGGCCTTGACCTCGCCATCCTCCTGCCTCGGCCTCCCGAGCTGCTGGGATGACAAGGTGCTCCACTGAGCCCGGCTCTTTTTTATGCTTTACCCATGTCTTGCTTCTGCAGCCGTCTTTGCTCTTCACACAGGAGACTCACCCCCCCAGTTCCTTCTCTGGTGACACCTAGGGAAACGGGGCCCCTAGGAGGGCCTCACAGTAGACGAGGGTCCTGGGGTCTAACCACTGCAAGGGGGACGTCTGGGTTTGTGCCCCTGCGACAGAAGCAAGAGGGTGGCTTGCTCAGTCTCCAGGCCCAGCTCGGCCTCCCTGAGTAGCCTCTCTGGGAGTCAGGCCTAGAGGCTGGGATTCTTAAGAGGTGACACTCGGGACCCCTGGGAACTGCTGCTCTGTAAGCACCCAACATGGTGGCCCTCAGCCCCAGCTGCCCTGGGAGAAACTTAAACATAACAATAAAATTAAGTGTCTGTGCTCCCGCTCAGACTGATTTAGGGGACTGGGTCTAAGCCCCCACCTTCCCTCTGCAACCAGGTTGGGAACTACTTCAGGGGGGACAGGGGCAGCACAGGCTTCCAGCCAAAATGCCCTGCCCTGGAGGACTCTGGGTTTTGAGGTAGTTCCATGCACCGTCCCCCTCCTCCACCCCGCACGTGGATTCAGGGGGACCCCCGGTGCCAGGCGGCAAAGGGCCTGGCTGTAAGTGAACCCTGGAAACCCCGACTCCCTGCCCTGGGCTGTCAGGTTGGGGTCCAGGAGAGGGGATCCCAAGATGGCTGTGGAGTCCCAGACAGGAGAGGAGCTCTGGTCACTAGTGACCAACAGAGAGTCTGGAAGAGACAGATTGGCCCCGATGGCAGATTGGCCCCTGTCTACAGCAGGGAGGGGAGGATGTCCTGACCCAGGCCACCCATCTGCCACAGCAGAGAGCGGGGCAGAGGCTGGACGCGAGCAGGCTCAGCTTGAGGGACTGAGCCTGGCCAGGGATCCCCAAGGCTGGCCTCCAGAGTCCAGGGGACCAGCCTCACACCCGCAGTGGAAGCAAGATGGTCAAGGAGAAGATCAGTCAGCCTTCAGCCCAGAGAAACTGCCACTGTGCCCCACGGTTCCCAGCCAAGACACCCTTCCTTACAGGGGACACCCCGTGCCCCTGGCCCTGATGGGGGCAGGCAGAGCCTGGACAGAGGCAAGGCAAGGAGAGGAGCCAGGGCGTCCAGCAGAGGGCTCTGTTTGGCGTCAGCATGAGCCTCCCCAAGAAAGGGATGTGGACAGTTCTGGGCACACCAGGTGCCGGAGGCAGTCTCGGGCACCTCACCCCCATGGCCCTCCCCAGAAGCTTCAGACAGACGGAGCAGGGGAGGCTCTGGTGACATCCCCCCCCCGAGACCCCCTGCTTATTGGGTAATTCTTTGGGGTTCTCTATTGGAGTAGGTACTACGAGACTGGAAGCATCCGGCCTGGAGTGATAGGGGGCTCCAAGCCCAAGGTGGCCACCCCCAAGGTGGTGGAGAAGATCGGGGATTACAAGCGACAGAACCCCACCATGTTTGCCTGGGAGATCAGGGACCGGCTCCTGGCCGAGGGCGTCTGTGACAATGACACCGTGCCCAGTGTCAGCTCCATCAACAGGTGAGAGACTACAGCCTCTGGTCTTGGGCGGGTGCCTGGCTTTGGGATCGTGAAGGAACTGAGCAGGGGCCCAACCCAGAGGGACTCGGGCCTTGGGCTGCAGAGTTGGGCAAGACCTCTCCGTCCCCACAGGTGTCCCCCCTGCCTCCCCTCTCCACGCTGGGGGCACCCTGCCCCACTCCACAGGGACCCATCTGCACCTTCCTTCCTCAGATACCACGTCTCTTTCATTGGACCAAAGAATGTTCCTGAACTGGTCATCTCCTGACCCCTCTCCTGGCCCCATTCAAGCACCTGGTCATCTGTTCAGCCCTGCAGATAGCTACCACCCATCAAGCACTTACTCTTCATCCATTATTCATCACTCACTCAGTTACCCGTCACCTGCAGGCCCTGGGGACACAAAACTCCTTCCCTGTGCAGCTTACAGTCTAATGGGAGCACAGACGCAAACCCAGTACCCACACAGACATTATAAAAATACAGCTCCAAGTCCTGCTAAGGACAGGAACATGGGGGCATGGGGACCAGCACAGGGTGACTTTATGGGATTATGAAAGGCTTCCCCTGAGTAAGAGGCAAGGAAGAAGAGCGGACTAGTCAAAAAGGAGCAAAGGAAAAAGGTCTGAGACATTCAGATGCCCTGTGGCTCACAGGGTCTAGAAGCTAGAAAGCTAACAAGAAGCTAGACAGAAGGGAAGAGAACCTGAGGCGTGCTGAGGGGTTGGTGCCACGTTACATACTCTTGGCTTTTGACCTCTGAGCCCTTTTCAGATTTTAAGCAGGATGCTGACTTGCATTTCAAAAATCTCACTTTGCCCGAATAGGATGAGTCGATTGGAAAGGGTCAAGAGTGGATGGGGTGGGCCATGAGTGCCCCCCGGCGGGAAAGAACACTGTTGGCAGGTGCTGAGGTTATCAAGGAAGGATCAAGGCTGGAGAGGTTATCAAGGTCAAACCCACAGAACTTGGGGGCGAGCTTGATTGGGAGGGGCAGGCAGGTGTTCAGCCCCATCTGCACTTGACCTTGAGTGACCGATGTTTCCAACATGACATGAGGACACAGACAGGGCCGGTGTGAGGACAGAGATCGGGGATTTGGATGTTGTTCTAGTTAGCTTTCTCGTTGCTGTGACTAAATGACCCGAGCATCACCTCTATAGAGGAGGAAGAGTTTATTGAGGGCTCACGGTGTCAGAGGTCTCAATCCACAGACAGCAGGCTCCATTCCTCAGGCTGGAGGTGAGGCTGAACCTCATGGCGGGAGAGTGTGGCGGAGGGAAGAGGCTCACATGGGGATCAGGAAGCAGAGAGAGACTCCACCCACCAGACACAAATGTGTACCCCAGGGTCAGCCTCACGCCCACCTGCCCAGCCACACCCACCACCTCAGCTGCCATCAGCTCATCCCAGCAGGGGTCAGTTCACTGGGCTGAGGCTGACACCCCCGTCGTCATTTCTCCTCTGAACCTTCTGGCATTGTCTCACACCTGAGCTTTGGGGACATCTCACCATAACAGACGTGGACTAGCTGAGGTGGAAACTCCTCTGAGGTGACCAGTGGAGTGTCAGAAAGGCCACCCACCTGGGCAGTGCTGGGACCTGTTTCCTCCTCTTTCTCTAGTGACATTTTTGTTCTTCCTTGCAGAATAATCCGGACCAAAGTGCAGCAACCGTTCAACCTCCCCATGGACAGCTGCGTGGCCACCAAGTCCCTGAGCCCAGGACACACGCTGAGTGAGTGCTGGGGGCCTGGAAGCTCCTCACACAACCCCTCACACACAGACCCCCACCGCATCCCCACAGGAGCCCCCAGATGCATCCCAGCACCCACGCCACCTACCTGCCTCAGCCCCTGCGTAGACAGAACTGTCACTTTGACAAGCCTGTCTTGGTCTCCGTGGAAGGTCCCGTGGACACAGAGAGGTGGAAAGAACAGGCATGGGTGACTCCAGCTGCCACCAGGGCTCAGGGCTCGGGTCACCACGTGGCTGGCTGGCTGGTCCCTCAAGGATGGCTGCAGGGGCTGGGGGCACTCCCTCGGCCTGACACTCTCCTTCTCGCCCACTGCAGTCCCCAGCTCCGCCGTCACGCCCCCCGAGTCCCCCCAGTCAGACTCCCTGGGCTCCACCTACTCCATCAACGGGCTCCTGGGAATCGCCCAGCCTGGCAGCGACAGCAAGAGGAAAATGGATGACAGTGAGTCCTGTGGGGACGGGTGGGGACACTCGGGGTCTGTCCCCCGCAGGGTCGCAGGCCCAGACCTAGGAGCCCGGCTCTTGGCCCCCCGGGATGGGTGGATGGGTCCCCTGAAAGCCTTCTCCCTGCCTGGCCACGCAGGTGACCAGGATAGCTGCCGGCTCAGCATTGACTCCCAGAGCAGCAGCAGCGGGCCCCGGAAGCACCTGCGCACGGACGCCTTCAGCCAGCACCACCTGGAGCCACTCGAGTGCCCGTTCGAGCGGCAGCACTACCCCGAGGCCTACGCCTCCCCTGGCCACACCAAAGGCGAGCAGGTGAGCCAGACTGAGTCCGCAGAGCTCTGGGGTTGGGGGCTGGGGACTGGGGCGCCTGCTCCATGTGGCCTCGAGCCTTGATTTCCCTGGGTGCTCCGGCAGCTCTGCTCCTGGCCTCTCGCCTGCCCTCACCTTGGAGCCTGTCCCTTTAAGGGTGGGTGGCAGAGCCAGGGGTGCCATCTCTGTGCTATCAGGGCCAGATGCTGTCACTGTCAAGAGGCCTTCCCGCTATGACCTGAGCACCCTTCTGGCCCCACCTCCCCTTGCACACCCCATGAGCCTGCATTACTCATGTCCCCAAGCATGCCACCCTCGTCCACACCCCTCTGCCCTGGCACACCATGTGCCCTCCGCAGAGAATGCCTTTCCTCCTACTTCTCCTCCTGGAAAAATACCACTTGGCCGCTATGACTCAGCTCAACGCCGCTCTGCGAATCCACCCCTGCCCCTCAGACGTGCTCCGTCCCCTGTCTCTGGTCCTGCGACCCACACGTGGTTCCTGGGGGCTTCTCAGGTGCATGGAAAGGAACTAGTGGGCGCAGCAAGGCACAGTGGTGTCTGGAGGGTGGCGCAGGCGCTCGGCCGTGGCTCTCGTCCCCAGCACCGAACTCTTCGCACCTCTTGGAATAGCCACTCAAGGCTGTACCAGGAGAGCACAGAGGCACCTGGGAAAATCGGGACAGTAGGTCACCAGCTGCTGGGAGTCTTTCTTCCCAGCACCCAGGACAGATTGGCCTCTGGGAAAAGCTGAGCGAGATGTGAGAGGTCCCTTCCCGAGGCCAGCAGAGCCTCTGCCTCGCTGGCAACCACTTAGCCCTGGGTTCATATTGTCTGGGGAGCATGGAGTCTGGCCCCCAAGTCAGCCAGCTGAAGAGCATCCCTGGGGGGCCCACGCTGATCCAGAATGGAGGCGAGCCTGTGTGTGTGTACGTACACCTTTAAGATCTAAGTAGGACAGTAGGGGTGCTGCCAATGATCAACTGAACAGTCGCCAGTGGCCGGCTGGACTGCTGGCCCCCAGCCAGCCCCACAGCTGGGCAGGCGATCTGCGTCAGCGATTTTATCAGCCTTGGCTGTGACAACGACGAGGGGTGCAGAGAGAGCTGGCCGTCGGCAGACCTGGGAGAGGGCCTGGGTGCTCATCCGAGGGTCGGCACAGCTCCAGGAGGGGACAGGGCATCCATAGTGGCCTACAGGATGGCCTCTCTGTGAAAGCAAGCCTGCAGAAACCAGAGTGCAGCTCCAGCTGCCCCAGAGAGCAAAGAAACCCCCTGATAACACCTGGGCACCTGCTGGGTCCCAGAGCCATTTCCTGGCTCCAACCTAACTCCCAAAGGACCCTGCCTGGCTACAGAGAGCCCCTGGACCCTGGTGGCATACATATTCGGGGGATCCAGGAATGAGAGGCTCTCGGAGTTAGAGGGGACCTCAGGGACCACCCAGTCCTCCTTCCCCACTTGTGTGGAGATAGCCCAGGCCCAGAGAGCAGGCAAAGGCTTGAGGAAATAGATGGCTGCCAGGCTCAGGCCTATCAGCCCCGGTTTTATTCAGGCGGTGCTACTTTACCTGCTTGGCAAAGATGCTTCAATATACATCCTGGTTTGAATGAAGACCAAGCAAAAGCATCTGAAAACCTTCAAACTGCCACCACCACCACGCAGCCTACAGAGGAGGAAATCCAGGTGCAGACTGTGAATCACTCCTTCTCTCAGGCACCTGGCTGGGTGGTAAGGGGCACAGAGAACCCAGCCTGTGCCCAGGGCTTCTTAGGTCTGAGCCCCTGCCTCCCCAGCCTTTGGTACTGACTGTGCTTCCAGAGTAACACTGTGTTCTCGCACATGGGCACAGAGAGGCCCTCTGGCTGGGGGATCCAAGAGCAAAGCACCGATTCTCACACTTGACCTTAGCATGGGGCAAAGACACCAGCTTCTTGTCTGGAAAATCAATCGGGGGAAAAAGTTTAACGGGAACTTCTGGTGGCCTCTGTCCTGGTTGCTATATTACTAGGGAGCATCATCAGAAGCTCGTAGAGCTCTCCTTCTGCTAGTTCACAAGCCCACCAAGAAGCGGACCAACAGAGCGTGAATATCATGATGCTAGAGACCAAGAATTTGGCAGCTTCTGACTCTTCCCCAAACCCCCAAATAATATCTATCATAACTGCTCATTGAGCATCTGTTGTCAGCCAGCATTCTGGGATGAATGTTGCATATAAGTTTGTAGATAATATTTCATTCACTCTTCACATCAGTGAAGTAGATCCTAGTCAAGTAGACTAAACGCCTTGGCTTGCCTGCATTCTGAAGCATTGTGCAGCTCTGTCCCAAATCTAGGTTCAACCCCAGAAAACAATCCAGTCATCTCTGAGATGTTTAAGCCATTCAAAACGTTAGACTCTAGTTGTTTCTTTTTTCTTCTTTCATTGAATAGCCTGGTTTTTGGAGACTAGAAATATCTTGAGTAAATATTTTGATATCAAATCATCTCAACCAAAGGCCTTTCAAACTTTTCTTATACTGTCTAGAATTTAGGGATTTTATTCAATTTCATTAAGCCAGGCTAGGCTCTGAGCAACTCCGCCCTGCCTGGGAGTTGGCCCCCTCGGAAGGCACGGAACCAGAGCACCACTTAGTCAGTAATTGCTGCTACATGCTAATGATGCCCGGGTGCCCTCCAGAATTGCCTGCAGCTTCCAAAGGTGCCCAGCATGCAACCAGAAAGCGCTGCAGCTTTATGGAGAGCCCTGCTCAGTGGAAATAACCAAGAGCTACAGGCTTTTGTTGAGCTGTTATGTAACATGGAGCACACCTGGATATCAGTTTCACAGTGTCTCCTGCAGGATGTTTGCGTGTGTATGTGACCCATGTGTAGGAAACAGGTGTGTGCTGTCCTCCCTTGGTGGAAGCTATTCTCCTGTCTTTAGTTGAACAAGTTATTTTTTGAAGGAAAACCTTAGACCATGGTCATGTTCAAGACTGGGGGAGTCAGTAGGAGTCCTAAAGTGAGTTTTTTTGTGAAGGAAACCCCTAAGCACCTGATAAAGATTTGCAACCAAAATGAATAGCAAGCATCTTTCAAGCAGAATCTGCATGCTGCTTTTGCCTTGGCTGTGGAAAGAGAATGCACCTGTTCTGTGGACCAGAGTCAGACTCTGATGTCCTAGGTTTAGTCCTGGTTTCAATAAGCAAAACAGGGACATTTACCCTGGTGGTCCAGCCTCTACATGTTCCAAACAGACATGGTCACATGCGCTCATGTCAAGGGACTGGGGAAGGGGAACTCCGTGAGATTGACAGGCAAAGCCCCAATGTCAGCTCCTTGTAAGTGTAAGAAGAGGTCAGGATGTCATCCAATTTAGGGGAGCAGGTGACACAGCACAGCACTGGAATCTCAATCCTACCTCCACACCACAGGGGAGAATGTGGAGTTTCTGAACCTGCCTGTGCCTGCATTTTGTTTCTTTTTTGTTTGTTTGTTTGTTTGTTTGTTACCAGGGATTGAACTCAGGGGCAGTCAACCACTGAGCCACATGCCAGCCCCATTTTATGTTTTATTTAGAGACAGGATCTCACTGAGTTGCTTAGCGCCTTGCTTTTGCTGAGGTGGGCTTTGAACTCAAGCCACCCTCTTGCCTCAGCCTCCCATGTGCCACCAGGACCCACTGTGCCTGCATTTTCTATTTGAAGGTGAATACATGAATAGTGGTGTGCAAGACTGTGAACTGCCTGTTCCAGCCACTGGCATTGACCATGCTCAAACTATGTGAGGGGACAAGGAGAGACCAGTGTCCAGCCAGGACACAGTTCCTTAAAGGACACCAGCCATCCTGTACCTGGACTCTCCTGCCACCAGCCAATCTTGAACTCTGGGCCCTGGAAGAGGCACTCCCACTGTGGGACTGGGAGAAGAACAGCAGGGCTTTGAGTTGCAGAATAGGAATTCCTTCAACAGGCCACCTGGAACAAGGGACACCAGGAGCCAAGGAGGAAAGGGGCCTTTCCTGGGGAGATTAGGGCCCTCATGTCCAGAGACTGGCTGCAGGCTCTGGAAAACTTAGCCAGGGCCTCCCTGTGCCCTACTGATTCCTCTTTCCCCCGCAGGGCCTCTACCCGCTGCCCTTGCTCAACAGCACCCTGGAGGATGGGAAGGCCACCTTGACCCCTTCCAACACGCCCCTGGGGCGCAACCTGTCGACTCACCAGAGCTACCCAGTGGTGGCAGGTAGGATGCCAAGGCGCCTGGGCCGCCCGGGCCCAGCTGCGAGGGCGGCTGGAGGGCAGGGGAGGGCAGATGTGGCTGGTGTCAGGAGGAGCGTCTGTGGCCCCTGCCGGGAGAGGAGAGGTGGGCTGCAGGCTGGGCCTCCAAGGGGACAAGGGGGCGTGCCTCAGCCCACCTCCTGGGTCTCCTGGCGCCCTCCTGCGGGCACAGGCGGCATCGCACCTGCGGGCCCACGGCCACCTGCCGCCCGCCCGCCCGCCGGAGGCTGCATCCCTGGCTATCGTGCATGTGCCCGCCCCGCCATCTCACACCCCTCTCTCCTTGTTGTCTCCCTCCCTCCGGCAGATCCTCATTCACCCTTCGCCATAAAGCAGGAAAGCCCCGAGCTGTCCAGTTCTAGCTCCACCCCTTCCTCTTTATCTAGCTCCGCCTTTTTGGATCTGCAGCAAGTCGGCGCCGGGGGCCCTGCGGGCGCCTCGGTCCCGCCCTTCAATGCCTTTCCCCATGCTGCCTCCGTGTACGGGCAGTTCACGGGCCAGGCCCTCCTCTCAGGTACGACAGGGAGGTCCCCGTGCAGGTACGCGGGGGGAGGGAGGGCCTCGGGCTGGCCCAGGTCCCCGGCCCCACCTGGGCCAGCACCGGCGCTTTGTGTCCCGCGACTTGGCGGAGGTGGCGGCGCCCAGGCGCGGTTCCGGTGCGGTCTGGACAGGCTACGAAGGGACAGGCGCTCTGGGGGTGCCAGGAAGTGGTGCAGCCTCCCCCACCCCCCTCGGACCCCGTGGAAGAACAGGGACCCAAAGGCAAGGAGCCAGATGCTGAAACTGGGGACATTTGGTCTTGGTCTTAAAGTAAAAAAAAGGGGGAAGAAGAAAACTGCTTAGGGCAAAGGCAGTGACCTTTGATCCTTTCTGGATCAAAGTCTTCAAAAGGAATGGGGGCCAGTTCCAGCTGGGCCTCTGTGATGTAGCTCTCCCCATTTGCACTAGGCAGGGCCGGCGGAGGATGCTCCTGCATCTTTCAACCGAGTAAGGGGGGGCAGATTGACAAATTGAGGCGGGGGGCCCTGATGGACCTCCTGTCAGGAACCTCATCTGCTTTAAAACATTGAGAGCTAGAAGCAGGTTCAAGCCACCTGGAGCAAACCTTGCCCTGCACGGAAAAAGAGAAGCTTGCCCATCCACAGGTGGGAGCACGTATCCTGCATCTGAGGCTGGACCTGCATCCCAGGGCCAGTCCAGAGGTTCTCTGTCTCCCTGACAGAAGGGCATCCACCCAGCCAGCCAGGGCCTGTGCTGTGTGTAAAAGTCCAGGTTTGTCTTGGGCAGAGACAGAGACTCCCATTGAAGTCTGAAGGGCATCCACAGAAACCAACTACTTCAGATGTGGACCAGCCAGGCAGGAGGCCAACCAGGCCACTATAGGCTCAGCAGAGACCCCTTGTGTTGGAGCTGTCTCCAAGGTGTGCAGGCATTTAGGGACAGAGAGAGTGCCTCCCTGCCCTTGCTCCCATCCTGACTACCCTGAGAGGCTAGAGCAGAGACCAGGGCAAGAGGGCAAGGACACCTGGTACAGAGACAACCCAGAGTCAGACCAGCCGTCTGCACCGTGCTTTCACACATGCTGGACCTCACAGGTTGTCTTGAAATGAAGTCCTTTATGGGCACCAGGTATCCCAGCTAGCTCAGTGAAGGGCTGCGCTGTTTGAGTAGGCCTTGCCCCCAGAGAGCCTTTGGACGTGAAGCCACTGTCCCAGAGGGCCAGCACCTCTGCCAGCCCAGAGAGATCTCTGAGTCAAGTGCACGGATTCTTTCTCGTAATCCACCCTGTGTTTACTCCCTAGTACCTAGAATTTTTCCCTTCTCGGTGCATCCCTACCTCTAAGCCGGGAGGTCCTGTTGGTGGAGATGGACATTCAGAGAGTGCGTAGAGAGGCAATGTTTAAGGGCTGATGTGAGGGAAAAAATGTTGACTCCAGAGTTTGCAATGTTGAGAGGATGAAGTCAGCAGAGATGGATCATTTGTCTTGACCAGAGGACTAAAGAAGAAAAGCTGTGGTCTAAGTGAAATGGTCAAATAGACAGTGGAGGGAAAGGAGGAGTAGAGGAGGCTTGAATGTGCTGTGGGGTGGCCGGGCCAGTCCTTGGGCAAACTCAGGTACCTGTGGAATGGCAGGAGGTAGGGCAGTGGAGAAGTAGGTGGGACTGGGAGAGATGATGGGGAACAGTTCTTTCCTGTGTAAGCTGCAGAAAGGCATGGCAGGGCCAGTGAGAAAGAGGGAAGGACAGATGGTGGCTGGACACTGGTACATCAGAGCCCACACAACAGCCCCGGGCCAACTCCCTGATCCTGAGCCCCCCCCCACTCTCTCCCCTCCCCAAGACCCCCCTTGTAAAAATTATTATGGAATGGAAACTCCCAGACGGTGGTATTATTATTATTATTATTATTATTATTATTATTTTGGTACCCGAGATTGAACTCAGGGGCCCTTGACCACTGAGCCATGTCCCCAGCCCTATTTGTATTTTATTTAGAGACAGGGTCTCACTGAGTTGCTTAGCACCTCACTTTTGCTGAGGCTGGTTTTAAACTCGCTATCCTCCTGCCTCAGCCTCCTGAGCCATTGGGATTACAGGTGTGCACCACCACGCCCGGCGTCCCCAGGACCCTTTTAAGGAAGGCTGCAAGTGCAGTCAACCAACGTCTATTGGCTCTTTGGCTCTTCATTTAATGGACAAGCCCACTCCAGCCAGCTGTGGGACAGGGAGCTGATCCAACCCACAGGACCAGACAGCAGGTGGTCCCCGAGGCAGCAGGCAGCCAGATATACAGCACTGTCATGTCCTGGCAGGTGACCTCAAAGCCAGGCCCAGATGCTGTTGCAGTTCAGATGTGAGCACCCATGGAGACCAGTGGCTGGCCCCAGGGCTGGAGATTCAGCACAGAGGCAAGGGCCCCAAGAAGGGCAAGGAGTGTCTAGGCTTGGAGGGACTGGGGTCCAGGCAGGTGGCTGGGAGCAGGAAGCAAGTCAGGACTGTGGTTCAAGGAGCCAAGCCAGTCCTGCAGCTGAAGGGCAGGCAGGCAATGGCTGGCAACCGTGCCGAGCACGGGGTGTTGGCCTGGAGCTCTTCACACTGTCCAGCTGAGGCCTATGATCAGGGCTGGACCTATATCCCTAACACAAGGCTGAGCCCTGGTGGGAGGGCTCAGAGGACAGGATAGGACAGGGGAGGATCAGAGGGGCATGAGCTCAAGGGTCTGGGGAGCTGCAGACCTAGAAGAGGTGAAATTTGAAAGAAAGGAAAGGAAGCAGAGACCGAGCTCTCCTAGGAAATTCTGCGGACAGGGCGAGGAGGAACAACCGCCTGGGAGTTTCCATTCCATAATCAGCTCAGCTGTGACCTGCATGGACCTTTCTGGCTCCCCTCTACTGTGTGACCCAAGGACCTCCTGCCATTTCCTGCAACCCCTTTACCTGCTTCCCCTGAGCAGCATTCCAAAGCTGGTAGCTCTGTTAGTGTGATGTCCAGGGTGACTTCCCTTCTGAGTCTCAGCTTCAAGAAGGAGGAAGCATTAGGGAATAGACTGCCCCTGAGATGCCTGCCAGTCCTCTTTGGACAGCCCAGTCCACATCCCAGTGCGGATCCCACAGCCCGGCCCTGCCAGTAACATCAAGGCCAATCTTGCCCTGCTGCTCCAAGGCTGACTGCAGCTCAGCTGATCAGAAAGCTTGAAGTTAGGTTTTATCATCAAAGAGCTCATTACCCTCCTCCGTCCTTTTGTGCAAAATTATATTTAGTCCTGCCAAAGAGATTTCTGGGTTGCCATAATTCTCCATGCTATCAGAACAAGATAAGGAATTGAAAAGGGGTCACACAGAGGGCAGACATCAAAGGGGGCAAATGAAATAGTCTGAAGTCACCTCTACCCTCTGCATTCCTCCAGCTAAGGTCTTCCCGCCCAGCTCTGCCGCTCTCTAGAATACTTACCAATGATCCTGGGGTGCTAGAGATGTCTTAGAGAATCCCACCTCCCAGCCAGTCAACTTGGGCCTGGGTCTATGTCAACTTCTTAAAAAATAAGGCCACATCGGAAATATGTTGAATGCAGAGGAGATGGAATTATACAAATTAAGGATGAAGAGGCTTCAAAAAGAGAGAGAGAGAGAGAGAGAGTGTGTTAGGCTGTTCTGGAGCATTTTAAGCTCATGGCATCTGCTGTTTGGTTTCTAAGAAGGAAGCAAGGTTGCTGGCTTTCTGGAAGAAATATTATTATTTTCCAGTGTTAGGGATGGAACCCAGGCCCTTACACATGTTAGGCATGCACTCTACCATGAGCCAACTCTCAGCCTGCACATCCCCAATTTTTTTTTAAGGAGTTGGGACAAAGAGGGTTCTGGGCTGCCGGGACAGGCTAGGGCCGCACCGTTGGGTGAGGGCCACAGGAGAACGTTTTCCAGGAGGGCCAGGTGTCATGGGAGGAACGCATCCAGTTCTGCTTTGGCAGGTGATCCAGAAATCTCTACCATGCTAAGAGGAAATTAGTTGAATTAGGGAGAGGAACATTAAAATATCCGAACATAGGAGATGGAGGACAAGGAATTCCATTTGCAGGAGCAGTGTGGGGCTCATGCTCGGGGCAGGGGTACTTGTGGCCTAATGGAATGTGTGCCCCGGAGTCTGCCCCTTGCACCGCACAGCTCCAGAGCCCAGGGTCAGCCGAGGGAAAGCCCCAGGATGAGGTCTGGAGGGGGGGAGCAGGGACCTCAGGCCGCCAGGGACAGAAGAGCACTAGCAGAGAGGTGTCCTGTGAGCCCAGACTGGTCCCCACCACCCTGTCCCCAGTCATGGCAGACACAGGCTGCCTCAGTGTCCTTCCTAACTCACCGTGCTGGGACGCCCCTGCCCGCCAATCCAGGAGAAGGTGAACCCAGTCATCAGCTCTCCCAAGTTAGCCCCATGTGACAGGCAGGAAGATGGGGTTGGAGGGATTTCCCCCACCCACAGTCGGGATCTAGAGGACTCCCCGTCCTCCTCGGTGGGGAAGGGGGAGGGAAGAAGGTGTCAGGCCTGGTCGGCCACCACCACCCTCTTCCACCTCTCCCCCATGCCACCACCCCTCCACGTGCCCACTCCTCCCCCTCCCATGGTCCCCAGTGCCTGGCTGGGCGCTGCACCCAGGGCCAACGGGGCTGAGTCTGAGAGTCGGTCAGGTGGCCCTCTCCTTCTGTTTCTCTTCTCCTTCTAAATATGCCACAGTTCCCTTCTCCTTACCTCTGCTCCAACCCTCCCGTGTTCCCCTGATGACCCTGGGTCAGGTGAACAGAGCCCACCTCAAGGATCCCAATGGGTCCCACCCTGTTTGGTCCAGCACCAGACATGGCCAGACCCTGCAGTGAAAGTCAACAGGTGAGAGGTGGGACCCTCCCACAGCTTCAAATAGCGGACAGCTTGTTGCAAAGAGGGTTTATTCTGCAAGGTCTACTGACGTGGCCATTTCTAAGGTGTGCTCCCCACACTGATCCGAGTCCATCTGTAGCATGAAAGCCTGGGTGAGGCGTATGTTGACAACTTCAGGGGAATGGTAATAAGGCACGTGAGGCTTATTCGATCCCATTTTGATCGCATAGATCACATAGACGCGTAGATCAATAGGATCAGGGCACATACGTGCCTGGCAAGGGCACGTAGAAGATTGGATACAGAAATGGGATGAGGACCCCCAGTCCTCTGATCCCCAGGCTGAGGACACAGGGTCTTGTCCATTGGCTCCTTGGGCCTGGCTCCAAATGCCCATGCCAGCCTCTGCCCCATCTTGACTTACTGCCTGGCCTTGATAAATGGTCACTCTTGCTGTCTGCTGTGTCCCCAAGTGCTTAGAAGGTTCCTGGCACACAGCGCTTACTCAGTATTGTTGGAATGTTGAGATGACCTTGGGGAACCTCCGGAGTGAGAAGACAGGGAGATGAGGTCACTGAGGAGTTGAGAATTTACTGGGCTCCATGGACAGACCTCCCATCCCTCATTACCAGGCACCTGCCCGGGGGGCTGCTGTGTGAAGGCCTCAGGGCACCCAGGGGAGGAAACCTGGGCAAGCAGTAGCCCTGAGGTGGCCTGAGGTGGCCCTGGGAAGGTGGTGGGCAAGGCTCACAGGGAGCCCATGGAGCCTGGGAGGCAACCTGGGCCTCCATGAGGGAGGCAACCTGGGCCTCCATGAGGGAGGCAGAAGGCATCTGGGACATAACCTAAACACAGAGGTCTCAACCCGGAGTGACTTTGCCCCGTTCCCTCCCCGCTAGTGACACACGGCAGTGTCAGGAGACACTGGGTTGTCACACAGGTGGGAACTGCTACTGGACTCTAGCAGACAGAAGCCAGGGTGCTGCTAAATGTCCCCAGTGTGCAGGACAACCTCACAACGAATAATTAACAAGCCTAAGAAGCCATATTGCTGAGATTGGGACCCTGTGGACACCTCGAAGACCACGGAGGGTCAAATGATTCATCATGCCATTGCAGCATGTTGAGAGTGAAATGGACAATAGTAATAAATGTGCTGGGATATGGTCAGCACCTGGCTCCCCTCGGGCAAACCAGGCTATACCATCTCTGTCACAGAACCTGCGGGTGAGCCAGACGCTGGCCTGGAGTGCAGCACCTAGGGGTGGTAGCAGAGGGGAACAGGTGGGGGACCCTGGCTGTCAGGCAGGGGGTCGGTGGGGAGAATATCACCAGGTCATCTGCGTCTCCTAAATGGAAAGCTTTCACTTCCTGATTCAGAGGAGAGACAGAGCCAGGGAGAAGGGTCTTTACAGAGTTCCCCTGGGGTCACCACAGCGTGGTTATGTCCCACAAGTTATCTGTGTAACAGATAACACAGATGTCCCAATAACATCCGTGTCGCTGAGAAAGTTTTCATGTGTTTCAGAAATGCAGGTGACCGATGTGCAGCTGGTGGTCACCTGTAAAAGCTAATCATCTCTCAGCCATGTCTCCTCTTAGGTTAGGGGTAGGCAGTGGGTTTGGGGTCCCTTGCATCTCTGATAGATTATATTCCCCTGGAAGGCCAAGTCAAGGAGAAGAACCCCCCTCTGGTTCAGTGGAAAGGGTGGTGGTCGATGGATAATGTCTGCTCTTAACCCTCCGAGCGGAAGCTGGAGGAGATGCTGAGACTCTGGTCTCTGTGCACACACTTAGGTGGGGTGTGCCGACGGCTGTGCTGGGCACAGGGATCAGGAAGACTTGCAGACTATCCCCTGGCCTCCAGGATCGTGATATAAATAACACTCATGGCCTTGAAGCCATTGGAGAACAGGGAACAGAACAGTGCTGTTCAAGTCCTTGCTGCCTGGAGAGCCTCGGTCCTGATTGAGGCAAGGACTTGGGCTCAGAGGAGGAGGGGAAAGGCAGGAATGGCGTCAGGGCCTTGCTGAACTCAAGGAGAGCAGACGTCCAGCCCAGGAGCCCCACTGACCGACTGATGACTCTGCTGTGTTTTTCCAGGGAGAGAGATGGTGGGGCCCACGCTGCCCGGATACCCACCCCACATCCCCACCAGTGGACAGGGCAGCTATGCCTCTTCTGCCATCGCAGGCATGGTGGCAGGTAAGGGGAGGGGCCACATGGGGGTGGTGCAGGGACATTACAAAGGAGGGGCAGGAGCCAGACCGAATCCCATACCTAGGTTTGCCAAAGGGCACTGAAGGGTGATGGACCCAAGGGGCACCTTGTGCACGCCTGGAGAAGATGCCCCTGTGCCCTCCTGGCTCCTTCTCTAGCCCCAGCTTGGCCGCCTCCTTCCCAAATAGCCCTTGTCCCCACCATGATGGAAAGGGCGGGGCTCAGACAGACCCATGTTCAAGTCCAAGCTTCCTGACCTCTTCCACCACTTTGATGGATATTAATGGAGTGTGCTTCGGGGACCAAAGGCCCTAAGCCAAAATTGAGCCCGACCTTGGAGCACCCTTGTCACGCAGTGATTTAACTTTGATGAGTTGCAGTCTCATCCCTTCATGAGATCTGAACATTGATGATGATGATGGTGATGGGATTGAAATACAGCCTTCTCGTCTCCTACTCACTCATTCTGCATGAGCAGGATCCTGGTTCTCAGGTTCTAGGTCTAAGGAGCCTGAGATGAGCTAGGGGTTTCCATCCTTGGTTGGACTGGCTTGGAATCTGCGTGCCAGCCATTTGGGGTTTCTTTATCTGCCAGTTGTCATCCAGTAGTGACTTGTAGTGTCCAGGTCTGAACAAATGAGGACAATGGGGATTTCTTTGAGAAAGTCTCTGTCATCTAGGAGCCATATGAGGCAGACCCTGGGGTGGATGGGCTAGAACAGAGATACTTCCACTGCCCAGAGAGCTCCAGGGGACTTTAGCTCATGGAGGGGACTCTGAACTCAGGGCATGTGTGAACCCCATGCCAGTCCTGGGCCTGCTTCCCTGGCTCTGCACCCAGAGACTTGGCACGTCCACCCAGGCCTACTTCCCTCTGCCGACCACCTGCTCTGGGTACCCTGTGCAAGGCAGGTGGGCTGGACTCTCCTGGGCAGAGGAGGGGCAGGAGAAGGAGGAGGGAAGCAGACCCAGTGCTCCCTGGGAACCTGCTGAGCTGGCACTTGTTGCCGCCTGGTTACCGTGGCGATGTGCTTAATGCAGCGTTGAAAATACAGAATACTGACTCCTCTCTCCCTCCTGGCCCCGGACTCCCTCCCTCCCTCCCTTCCTCTTCTGGAGCGTGAAATGAGATTGGTCAAGATAAAAAAGGAAAAGATTCGGTTATTTTTTTAAGAGTGTGGATAATGGGGCCTCTCAATCAAAATCCCAGGCTCCCGTCTGCTCCCCCATCCCCCTTCCACCCCTCCACCTTCCCCTGCCGCCTGCTCCGAGGAGGAGGAAGACACCAAAGAAGGAGGTTTTCCTCTTAATTATGAATCATTCCTTGAGGGCAGGCCCAGGGCAAGGGGTTCCTGGGGCCCAGAGTCTGACCTGGGAGGTAGCTGGAAGGCTTGAGCCTCTCATCAAAGGCTCCAGGTCATTTCCAGTAAGGCCTCATCCAGAGCCAGGCTGTGGAGAAACACGCGCGCACACACACACACACACACACACACACACACACATGACCACCCTGACACACACACGCACACACACACACACACACACACACACACACCACCACCCTGACTACAAGTGGATTTCGAGAGAGGAAGGGACCTTGTCTTGCACATGAAGGGCCTCCCACTATGTGCCGCATGCAAATTCGTTTTCAGAAAATGCGACACTATTTAAGTAAATCAGCTGGCTCCTAGATATGCCCTTGTGTGGATTAATTCTTAAAAGAATTTTATTTTGTAGAAAAAATGTGTGTCCATCTCTTACCATTGCTTGTGATCTCCCAGTCACAATTGAAGGGGGATTCCTTCAATTAATGTCAATAAACTCATCAGGCACCTACTGCATGAATGTAAGGTCATAATAAGCGGCATGCCAATGACATTCTTAATCCCTGTGGAGAGGAGGAAGTGGTCATTGACTGTGCACTTGTGCGTGCCCAGACATTCATACGCAGGACTTTGTTTCCCATGGATAGATTGGGAGGCTGATGTTACCCCTGTTTTATAGACAAGAAGACTTAGAAAAGCAAACGGTGTGCTCAGGGTTCTCACAATACTCAGCAGCTGAGTTGCTCACAGATCTTCTGATTCCAAATCTAGGGTTCCTTCCGCTTCAACACGCTGCCTCCAGCCATCCCAGAAACAAACGTAAGCTCTAGGAAGTAGCTCAGGAGAAGGGTCAGGACGCAGATTCCTTGGTCCATTCACTTTCCATTGTGTCTTTTCTGTCTCTCCCTCTCTGTGTATCTCTGTCTTTTCCTGTCCTCTCCCCTCTCATTTATTTTTATTTTTTGGTTCCAGCCCCACTAACTCAAGGACCCTCCCATCAGTTCTAGAGCAGAACCAACACCTCCAGATAGATGGTCCATCCAACAAACTGGCCATCCTTCCACCCATCCATTCACCCACCTTCCTTCCGTTCATCCTGCCTACCCATCTGTCCAGGCAACCTTCCATTTTTAAGCCCCCTCTTGATCCATATGTTTTTCTATCTGTCCATCCACCCTTTCTTTAATCCCTCTGTTCCTCCATCTACCCATTCAGCTATCCATCCTTCCTCTTTTTATCCATCTTTCCATCCACATGTCTTTCCATCTATTTACCCATCATCCCCCATCTTCCGTCTATCCATCTGTCCATGTTCTCTTGTATTCAGCCTTTTATCTACCCATTTATCTTTCCATCTGTTTTTCCATCTGTCCACTCATTTGTCTACCTATCCATCCCTCCATCTGTTCAACTGTCCACCTTTCCATCCGTCCATCTATTCTTCCATCAGTCTATTTGTCCATTTTTCCACATAGCCATTCTTTCATCTAGCCATCTTTCCATCTGTCCCTCCCACCTGTCCTCCCATCCATGCTGTTGTCCATCCATCTGTCCTTTTCCATACCATCTTTACCTTCATCTGTCCACACATCCATTCTCCCTGCCTCCGTCTTCCCACCTTCCCTTCCTCATCATGGGTATTCTCATCATGCACACACCATCCGTCCCTGGGTCTCTCCATCTGTTCACCACTTTTCCACTTAACAGATAGCAGGGAGATCCTCTTGGAGGGGATGCTGGGGATGCAGGAGCACACAGGACGCGTTCCTCTATTCACAGAGCTCACGACCTAATAATGGAGAGAAATGAGTGATGAACAAGTCAATGAATGAAGGAGCATAATTCCAGATGATTTTAAGTGTGCGGAAACCAGAATACGGGATGATGTAACAGAGCCACGGAGAGAGGAGATCACTGCTTTAGATGGGTGATCAGGGAAGGCCTCTCTGAGAAGGTGTTCAAAGTGGTCAGCCAAGTGATAAACTAGGGCTGACCATCCCTGGCCCCAAAAGAACAGCCCGTGCATAGGCCGTACGGCAGGAAGGAACTGGTTTAGCCTGACAGCACACAGAGGGAAGGCCACCTATGGGAGGATGCTGAGCAGCTGGGCGCATTCCAGGACAAGGAGGTGTCACAGCAGTAAGATCAGGTTTTCAAGGACCACTGAAGCCTCTGGGAAAACAGACTGTAGACATGAAGAGAGAACGCTCAGAGGCCAGTCAGGGTGGAGTTGCAGTAGTGCTGGCAAGAGATGCCGGTGGCTTGGTCAGCAAAGGAGGAGAAAGGAGACGCCGGTGGTGGGTTTTGGTGGTAGAGCCGACCCAAGCTGCTGGGGAACTGGCCACAGGCATGATACAGGGATCAGAAGACAGGAATCGTGGGTCCCTCCGAGTTTGGCCATGGCAAGCCCCCTTGGTGATGGTGGAAAGCATCTACATGGGCGACAAGGGGAGGAAGATAGGAAGTGGGTGAAAGGTGGGACTCCAGAGTCCTATGAGGCCATATTAGGATTGAGACACCGTGTGAAATGCCCAGTTTAACATGCCAGCAAGCACATGACACACGTCTGAGGTCAGAAAAGGATCCTCAGTACCCTCTGAATATCAGTCTGTACAACACTCTTGTTTCATACCAAGGAATTAGATGAATTCTCTTGAAAGAATAGGAATGGACATTCACAGAAGGTTCCCAGACCCTCAGAAGACTTCTGCAGCATACTGTAGAGTTCTAACCGAGAACGAGCCAGCAAAGGGAGTGGGGAGCAGAGACAAGCCAGAAGCAGACCAGGACTTGGGCCGCATGGAACCCAGAGGCACAGAGGGAGTGTTGAGCTGGAGGGGCAGGTGCCTGGAGATAGAAGTGGCCATTGGTGATCAGGTCAGAGGCTGTGGGACTTGCAGGCCTCCGCATCGCATGATTAGAAGGGCATAAGCAGTGGCCATGAGGCAGAGAAAGGGGCAGATGGCTAGAAAGGGCTCTGGGGTAGGAAGAAGTTGGGTTTTTTGTTTGTTTGTTTGTTTGTTTGTTTGTTTGTTTTTGGTACTGGGGATTTAGCCCAGGGGCTTTTTACCGCTGAGCCACATCCCCAGTCCTTTTTATTTGAGACAGAGTCTTGCCAAGTTGCTTAGAGCCTTGCTAAGTTGCTAAGGATAGGTTAGAACTTGTGATCCTCCTGCCTCAGCCTCCCAAGTCACTGGAGTTACAGGTGCATGCTGCCACCCTGGCAAATTTTTTGCAGGTAGAAAATAGCAGAGCCATGATCATAGGCTGCAGGGCGTGATGAACGGGAAAGGGAGAGACCACTAAAGTAGGAAAGAGGGGGACTGTGCAGGAGGACTGCACATGCCGAGGGAGTAGGACAGGACATTCGGTCTTCCCTCGCCCAGCAGGTGGACAGATCTGGTGGTGGGAAGAGGCCACACCCAGGAGTGTTCCTCCCCGAGCCCCCACCTCCACCCAGGCTGCCCTGGGGCTGAGGCACGGGTGCCCAGTGTGTTCAGCAACTGAGTCCCTGTGCGGGTGAGCGGATGCACGAATGAGTGGCACCGTGAGGGGCAAACACAAAGCTTCCGTCTCTTCCGCGTCCTTTGGAGCCTGCAGCGCTCAGCTTTGGGAAGGGTGGGGTGAAAGCCAGGGCGGGGCCATGCTGTGAGGCCAGGGAGATGGAGGAGAGTGGCACTCAACAGGGTAGTTCAAGGGCGGGTGCCCACCTCCGCTCCTCCTGCACTATGCCTACTTCTCTGCAAGGAAGCAGCCCCCACTGGCCCCAACCTAACTCTAAGGCTGGTTGTATGACAGATTTGAGTGGAACTTTATTTAGCACCTGTTTCATGGGAGACTACTTAAAAAGCTAACAATTATTGAGTGCTTCTTATATTCCAAGCACAATTATGTATTACATACTACCATGTTTAACCCCATGAGGGGGGGCAATCATTTGCCCCATTGGACAAATGAGGGAAACAAGGCTCAAAGAGGCCAAGTGACTTCTCCAAGTTTATAGAGCCAGGAAGTAAGAGATGGGGATTTGACTTCAAACAGCCTGGGAAGAAGAGGAGGAACCACAGAAAGCACTTAGCTCACAATCGCAGATGAGTTTCCAAAAGACTGTGGTCATTCATTGGATCTCAGGGTTGGCGGGAACCTGTCTTTGTAAATGACATTGTCTCATAAGTGATAAAGGAACTTTCTGGAATTTAGGGTCAAGAGTTCTAAGGTCAAGTCCTGCCTTGCCATTTATCAGCAGTGTAATTTGAGGCAAATGACTTAATCCGGCTGCGCTTCAGTGTCCTGGTCTATAAATTGGCTGTGTGGCCGAGTGCCCCATAGGATGATTGTGAAAGCAGAATTGTTGCTGCTGTGTCAGAGATTTCTTAAGTAATTCCTCTGGGAAATAAGTCCTGTGGGGAAGCCATGATCTACTCACGGAAGGAGGTGATCTGGTCTACTTTGTGTAAATAAATTCATGCCCTGGGTTTGCTTACAATGGTGACAAATTCTCAGAGTAAGTTCCAGAACACAGTGTCCCCAAGAACTGGATGCCCTCCAGGCTCCTCCCTCTTCTCCGGCCTTAGCCTTCAGCCCTGGGTGCTACAGAGGGATACACCCTCCCCAGACCTCCACCTGGGAGGATAGCCAGTTCTCAGATCTTCATGGCTGGCTCCTCTTCCGGCCCCCTGCCGTGGCCCCTCTACAAAGCCCCTGTACAGAAGGTCCAGGCAGCAGTCGAAGCAGGGGTAGAATCTGGGCCCTTGAGCCCAGTACAGCGTCCACCCTCCACTAGGCCCTGCAGCTGTGTGAACTTTTGTGGGTCCACAGTTTCTTTATCTGTAAAATTAGTGTCTGTCTCCTGGGGCTCCTTTGAGGGCTATGGTGTTTCCGTGTGTTAGGGCAGCCCCTCTGGTGCCTGGAGAACAGGGCACAGCCCCAAATGACCCCAGACTATGCAGTTCCCGGTGGGATGCTGGAGAGGCCTCTTGGCCCTGCCCCTCTCCCTGCCACTCACCCACTGCCAGCCCCACAGGCTCTTCTCCCCCAGCCCCAGCTCCACCTTGGAGCCACCATCCTCCTCACGGGCCTCTCACCTGTGCCTCCACAGGAAGTGAATACTCGGGCAACACCTATGGCCACACCCCCTACTCCTCCTACAGCGAGGCCTGGCGCTTCCCCAACTCCAGCTTGCTGAGTAAGTCGGGCCTGGCAGGCCCCCTGCTGGGCAGGGCAGGTGGGAGGGACAAGGCCAGGCCTGAGGAGTCTGAGCACTGGGTGGCCCCAGGTTAGACAAGGCCTGTAGACCCTGTCTGGCACAGGACATAGTAGGAGGGCAGTCTTTGCCGGGGGAGAAGGCAGAAGCCAGGTAATTCCTGACTTTGATCTCCCTCCTGCTCCCTAAGGCCCTAAATCATTGTTTTGCATAAGATTCAGAGTCGAGGACTTGAGGGGAGGGCAAGGAGGGATTCAGAAGAGTCTAAGAGAGGCCTGCTGCTGCAGGGTCGCCGTCCCCCTGGCCACGCTGATCCGGCCACTGCAGGCCACACTGCTGTGCTTCTTCCTGAGAGCTAATTTCAGAACACTACCCTGACCCTCATTATCCACCTAAGTGGGTCCCAGATAATCCTGACTCTGTACCAAAGCCCTTAGCAGGGAGCCTTGTTCCTCCAGGTTTGGCATATTTGGTTTGAGAACTGGACAGCATGCAGGGTTGAGGTCCAGAGAGAGATAATGGCTTCAGCAGGTTTCAGGGCCACTGTCCACCCTTCTCTAGCTGTGGGACCTGGGCTAGGGAGAAAAGCAAGCCCACAGTGGGGAACTTGAGGGCTCCTACTAGGGCTTCCCTGAGTGGTGGCCTTGAGGGTATCAGAGCTGGAGAGGAGCCCTGGCGGACCTCCTGGGAACCTCTGCTGCTGTAACCTCTGAGCATTCTGCCCTAGGCTCTGCAGATGTCTGCAATTCCAAGCCACCTCTTGGTTCACCTCAGCCAGGAAGGACAAGGGCAAGGAGACATGCAGGAGGTCAGGGGTCAGGACAACCTCCTGCTGAGCCTCCTCAAGCTGCCATCCAGCAGGGGCTTGGAGCCTGCTGCAGGCCTGGAGCCCAGGCCTCCTTGGTCTGGTGGGAATCTCAGTCTGGGCATCAGATTCTGCGACCTGCTGTTGTTGGGCAAGTCTGGTGCTTGGTTCTTGTGCTCCCATGGGCCACGGCTCTCTCCTGCCCTCTCCCTGCCCACAGGTGTTGAAGGTCAAGAGGCGGGAGGGGGCAAGACAGGCTCTCATTCTGGTGGCAACTCCGAGGTGAGGCTGGAGAAGGAGGAGACAGGCCTGGAGAGGAGTTAATCTTTGATGATCAGATAGGCCGGGGTGAATGATTAACTGCTGCTGTCTTAAAGGTCAGCAGAGGCCGGGAGGCCGAGCCGCCACCTCCCCTCTGACCAGCAGTGTTGTTGTTTTTTTCGTCGGTCCAGGTTCCCCCTATTATTACAGTTCCACCTCGAGGCCGAGCGTGCCGCCCACCTCTGCCACGGCCTTTGACCATCTGTAATTGCCATGGGGACAGTGGGAGCGACCAGGCAGCAGGAGGACTCGGCCTGGGACAGGCCCCAGAGAGTCATACAAAGGAATCTTTATTTATTACATGAAAAATAACCACAAGTCCAGCTTCGCGGCTCACTCCCCGTGTGGTTAATGTAATCAACCATGAAAGACGGGATGACCTTGGAGAAGGCCAAACTGTCCTCCAGGACTCCTTAATGGGGGCAGGAGTTCAAGGGAAAGAGGACCATCCCATTCCAAAAGACGGAATTGGAGAAGAAATGTTCCCTGGCTGGTAGCCACCAAAAGGAGAGAAGAAAGTGCCACAGGAGCTGGAGGGGGCACAGGTGGGCCTGCCTGCCCGCGCGGGCACAGGGCACTCGCATGGCTCGTCAACACAGCTCAGCAGAAGTGGACTGTAGGCAAGTCCTTCTGCCCACAGGTCACAGCCCAGTGCCAAGGCTCTCCCTGACAGGCACCCTGACCCTCCCTCAGCCTCCACCACTGCTGGCTCTTCCTGCTCTGTCTCCCGGGCACGGGCTGAGGGCTGCTAGTCTATCACCCCACTGCGTTGCCAGCTGACCCCCACTCTACCTGCTGCTATGCAAGTTCCAGCCTCTCCTCCGGTGGCTCCTCTCTCTGGCAGCCACCATCAGCCATCCAGAAGCAGCTGAAGACAGGCATTCCCTAGGCCCTGGGAGGGGAGGTACTGCCCTGCCCAGGGCAGAACAAGGCCGAATGGTGGGAAAAGCCAACCGGAGGACACTTCCCCTTCCAGCTGCTCTTGCCAAGTCACCTGAGCTACCGCAGCCCTCCTACAGCAGCCAGAAGACACCCGAGGTAGCCCTTGAGGCCCGACTGTAAATACTGTATATGAAGCTCTGGTGGGTCCTGCTTCCCTCTTTCCACCCCAGACTTGGCCTCTGAATTGTCTCCCAGCACCTTGGGCTTCTCTCCTTGATGCTTCTTTCTTTTTTAAAGAAACCCACCATTGCCACATGACTCAATAAACCATTACTCTTCGTCTCAGGCTTTGGGGTTGGCTCCGGGGTAGGGTTGTGCTTCCTCAGGGGTAGGGTTGTGCTTCCTCAGCGCGCGCTCTGGGATGGGGGTTGGAAGGGGCCATCAGATGCCCCTTAGCATCTCCCTGTGCTCTTTTTTTTTTTTTTTTTCCCCTAGAAGACAGAATTTATTTAGGAAGATAGGAAAATTCACAGAAAATTACTTATGGTGAAGATCGATATTATATTTGACCTTATAAAAGCACTTTTACCCTCGAGCTAAAATATGACGATTCACTGTTCTGCTAGATGTCCAAGGCTGGGGAAATCAGTTTTCCCAAGCTTTGAGTTCTTCCACTCCGAGTAAATTCGAGGCCAAAACAAGCTCCAGTGTGGGGCAGGGCCGTCCTGCGCTTCCCACAGACCTTTGCTGTTGGTGTCCAGAGGAAGCCTGAGGGTCTGTGGGACAAATGAGGAAGGACCTGGGGACAGCTACAGAGTGGGAGCCATGACCAGCTCTCATGGGCCCTGCAGTGCTGGGGGAAGGAGGGGAAGACTGGGCTCCCTGTGCCAGGCCAGGGCGTCATGCACACGCAGCTGGGACTGCATGTGAGGGCCCCATGGGGCAGAGTGAAGTTCCCCAGGTGGAAGGTGTGGATTCAGTCAAGCCCTCTTCCCCGTGTCCAGCATTTCTCCCGACACCACAGGCTCCCTGTCGGGTACCAGAGCCTTTTACACCCAGGGGAGGTTATAGGATTCTCATGGAGGGTATGGTTTCTTTTGGTTCCGGTCTAAAGATTTGGCTGGGCAGAGGTAAGGGACAGGGTGGCAAGGTCCGGAGTGGATAAGGGAGGCTGCAGGGCCCGAGGACAACCCCCTCTGGGAAACTTGGGAGAAAGGAGGGAGATCCAAGGAGGGACTGTCCTAAAAGCCCTCTGGGGGCTGTCTGGGATCTGCATGGCTCTCTTCTCCGTGTGGGACCCAGCTGGAACGCGGGGCCAGGCTGCAGCCAGGGTGCTTGGGTTAATGTGGATGCCTGGGCAGATGGCAGCTGGCCTGGAGAGGATGGGAGGGGGATTCCTCGCCCCACCCAGGGGCTCCACACCAGGGAGGACAGAGGTGGAGGCAGCGCTGTCACCTCCCTGGGACCCTCAAGGAGAGGCCAGGGATGCCATGAGAATAGGCCAAGAGAAGGGGACCCCTCCCTTGAAGAACACCTGTCACCAGGTCTTTAGAGGGGATCTGAAAGGAGGCTGGGTTCTCAGCTGCAGGCAGAGAGTGGCCGGAGGCCCTGGAAGCCCATGCTATCTGAGTTCTTCATGCACCTGAACCACTGAGTGCCCGAGGGCCCTAAGACAGCCCCTAACCCAAGTCACTCTGAGATGTGTCATGTCCCCAGGAGCCTACCCATCGATCCTTGGGCGCCAGCCCTGGAGACCCACCATGTGTCCCTGCAGACCCTCTTCGGGTCCCAGAGGACAGAGGGCCTGAAACAGTTCTTCTGCAGCAGTGACCTTTCTCTGATCTGAGCTGGTTACACCAGGAGGCCTGGCTCAGAGCAGGTGTTTATGGCTGTGTTGTGTGACCCAAGGGCACAGGTCCTGGCCAGGGTCTACCCAGATATTCCACCCAGTCAAACCAAAGGCCCCTTCAGAAAATATAGTCATGTGAGAGGCCATCTGAGGTACCTCAGCACTGGGGGTGGCGTTGGGAGAAGTCTGGTGGCGCATGAGAAAGGACTTGGGGACAGGGGCGAGGGGGATGTAGGAGGCTGCTGGGCTGGAAGGCCACGCTCACCCTGCACATTCAGGAGCCTGGTTCACTGTAGTCAGGGGCCCGGGTTTCCATGGGGCATGTGAGAGGGCGTTGGCAGGAGAGCTAGGAAGAGCTTGGGCCCAGACATTCCCAAGGCATCTTGCCCCCCACCCCTGGCGCCTGGAACAGTCCCTTCCAGTGCTCACTTTCCCAGGCTGCACCCCCTGGTCTGGCATTCCTCCCTCCTCCCCTCTGGGCCTCCCTGCCTCCTAGCCTGGTCAGGTCAGCCCAGGAGCTGGCAGAAAGTCCATATGAAGGAGGCAACCCCTAAAAGGCAGGCCATGGGTTTCTTGCTGGAGGACAGAGCTGTTGTAGCCCTTTGGCCCCTGCCTGAAGCCCTTGGGGTGGGCAGAAGGGGGACTCTGGGAGTCCCCACTTCCAAGGCCAGCCCCCAGACTAGGCCTAAGACCTCCCCTTCCCACTTTCCCTCAGTCTTCCAAAATCCTTGCCACGGGATGTTCCCACCCTGTGCCAGGCAAGAGCAGTGACAGCCACAGACCACAGGCCCTGAGGGAGGACACCAGACCAGAGATCCAGGTACTTGTCAACGTGTTGAAGGCAGGTCCTTGGGGGCTGGGTGCAGGAAGGGCCATGGGGACCTCCTGTTCACCATTGGTGGGTCCGTGTCTTAGCATCCTTGTGAGTCAGGGGCAGGGGCAGCAGTGGTCACTGTGGCTCCCTCCTGGGTCCCTCCTTCCCCACTGCTGAGCAGGCCCATCCTCTCCCAGCCTCAGAAGTGACAGTAGCCCTCCCCGGAGGCCTCCATTCTTCCTGCACATGAAGCTCAGTCACATGTGCTAGTGTCTTTGATTCTGATCACTGGCCCCATTTTGCTCTTGGGGAGACAGAGAGAGGTGACTTTGTCACGGTCAGCCAGTCAGCAGAGGAGCTGAGACCATAGCCCAACCCCTGCCAAGGGCCTGATCTGCATCCTGTTTGAGGTCTCAGGGACCTGGATGTGAACAGGCTGGAAATGCATTCTGACATCAGAGAAGGGGTTCCAGAGAGAGGACCCCTTGTCCCACAGACCGCCTGCTCTGGCTCTTGACTTCGGTCCGAATTCCTCTCCCATCCCTCTATTGCTGAGTTGGAAGCCATTACTGCTTCCCTCCCATGTGACAGAACTTTATGACCCCAGGCCTCCGATGCCTGAAGGAGGAATCAAATGTTTGGGAAGAGTATGGAGGTCGGGGAATGGCGGGAAACCTTTCTCTCCTCTCTCCCTTTCTTTGGCCTCCTGTCTTTTCCATGCTGTCTTCTCTTCCTTTGGCCCTTGGGGGTCAGAACTTTCTGGTCAGCAGACCCCTGTGTCCAGGGTTCCCGCCTCGCGCATGCGCGCACACACCGCATCATCAACCTCGCTTCTGAGCCTCGCTGTTTACTCCAGCGCTGCCGGGTGCAGGGCCTCCTGGGGGAGGCCGCAGAGGCAGCTAGGCAGGTCTCCCCTCCCTTCAGGGCAGCCTTCCCCCTGGACAGCCCCCTGCCCCACTGGGGAGCAGCCCAGGCTGCGGGAGGCTGCCCGGAGGTCTGGGTGAGGGTGCAGCGCGGGAGGGTGGCAGCGGGCCAGGCTGGGGGCGAAGCTCAGCCTGCAGCTCTCCCAGGGAAATGTGATTTCCCCTGAGTGAAGCGGACTGTGCAGTGTGGAAATTGGCTCTTTTCTGAGCGAGTGGCGGCTGTTGCTGCAGAGTCGGGCGGCTGAGGCCCGCGGGAGGCCTCGCTGGCCCCTGGAGTGAGCCGGGAGCAGCCATGTGCTGAGAACTCATTAGGGATAAATCAAACTAGTAACAGCATGAAGCCAGCACCGCCCCCTCCTCACGCCTCCTTCACCCCCCCAGGCCCCCACTTCCCCTCCTCCGCCGGTGGTCGTCTCCCACCCAAGTCCCTCCCCCTGCCTTCTCCCCAGCCAGGGCGCCCTCCCCACCCCCACCCAGAGAATCCTCCCCTCCAGCCAGGGCACCCTCCCACAGCCAAGGCACCCTCCCCTCAACCAAGGCATCCTCCCTGCCCCCACCCAGAGAACCCTCCCCCAACCAGGGCACCCACCCCTCCAGCCAAGGCACCCTTCCTGCCCCCACCCAGAGAACCCCACCCCCATAGCCAGGGCACCCACCTCTAACCAGGGCGCCCACTCCTCCAGCCAGGGCACCCTCCCCCCACTTCCAGGAGTCAGAGCTCACAGAGGTGTGCACACCCACCTGTGCATATGCACACTCACACCCACCTGCTGCCCAAACTCCAGGAAGGGTCCTTGAATTTACAGACCCAGCCTTCTCTCTCTGTCTGTGGTGTCACTTGCTCCTGGGGGAGGCGAGGCGCTGGTGACAAACCCAACTACCCAACTGTCAGCGCCGGGTCCTGCCAGAAGCACAGGCCACCGGGCTGTCTTCCCACACCAGGGCATCTTCATCTCCACCTGCCTTTTCACCCCTGCACAGGCTCCGTGGGGACCTATGTCCCCTGGGGGCTGAGAACATCCCAAAGGCTCACACAGCAGGAAAGAAAATCTCCATAAAGTAGATGAGCTTGGTCAAAATGGAAGCTCGTTTCCCACAGAAGGAGAAAGGCGGGGAGAGAGGAAGGGGACAGTGTCTGCCTGTCATCCCAGGGACTGGACCGTGGGTTATGTCACCACGATAAGGCCCCGTCATCCCTTCGTCTCCCCAGGCCCTTTAGTCCCAGGCCTGGAGTGCAGGGTGTGACCACCTTCCGTCACTCCTGCTAGTGACCCAGGAGGGTCCTTCTCAGTTTCCTCAGCTATAAAATGCATGGCTTGCCCCAAAATGACATCCCTTTACTGGGGTCAGTGAACAGCCCCGAGGGCCTCCTCTGACGGCTCCCCAATTCCCCAGGTAATTTTCCATCAGGAAAACACCACAGTTCCATATTTGGAACCCAGTTTCTGTTTGGAGTGTGGCCAGAAGCCACCTCACCCATTCAGATGGACACTGGGGCTCTGACTCAGGTTGGAAAACCGTGGCCAGGCTTCTCAGAGATTCCAGAGTCGGGCAGAGCCGGGGGCTGAGGACTGAGCTGCATCCTCATGTGAGCTGGCGGATGCATGCCTTCACATGGCTTCCTTGGGCCACCTACCCTGGCCAGGCCACCTACCTCTGGTGGGCCCCTGGGGGAAAACAAGATGACGGCCTCAGGACCCCCCACTGCCCCACCCCAAAAAGACCACCTCAGCGCTTAGGACCAAGACCTGTCCAGAGCCATGGGCAGCGTGGGAAAGTGAGGGCCAGACCTCTAGGCCTCTGAGCACATGCACACTCCTCACCCCTGCCAGGCCTTGCCCTGGCGTCCCCACCTCTGCCACAGCGGCCGCGAGGAGCACTGCCGCAGGTAGGCCTCAGGCCTGACCGTCCCACCTCTTCCTGGAAAGGGCTGCCTCCCTGTCCTGTGTGTCTGTGTCCCAAGGAAGACCCCAAAATGTCAGTGTCCTCCCAGACACCTCCTGCCCCCCGCCCCATCCCACGTACACCTTCCAGCCTTGGCCGGCCGCTCACTGGGCAGGAAGCCGGGCACCGTGGCCTGTGCCTCGGGGAGCTGCTTCCTTCTCCTACTCCTGGGTAGGGAAGGGGCAGGGGTGCTCAGAGCCCAAACACACACCAAAGGTGCCCCTGGCTGCATGCGGGGCCGGTGCCCCTGCTGCCCTTCTGACAGACCCTGCTCCACCCAGGGTGAGGCTCGCCCAGTCCCTGACCAGAAGTTCACAGACCAAAGGGAAGAGGGAGAGAGAAGGGCAAGGGCGGAGGTGGGCATGAGCGGCACCGGAAGGAGAGGTGGGCATGCCCTGGACAGCACCGGGCCCTGAGTTCTAGGACTCTGGGGATGGTGGCAGTGACACAGGCCCTGGGGACAGCCCTCACCTCATGGTCCCCTCCCCAGGTGCATTTCCTCAGGGCTCTACTGGGAGAGTGGAGGGAGGGGGATTTAGGGGCTGGGATACAAAGATGGCAGGGGTTTGCTGCCCCGAATGCCCCCAGGGAGGGAGAGAGGGAGCCAAAGGAGGGGAGCAGGTGCCATCCCGAGCAGCCAGCCTGGGGAGGGGTGTGCGGGGTGCCCAGACCCCAGCCAAGGCTCAGGGCCCATCTGAGCATGTCGCCTGCTAAGGAGGAGCGGGGGCGGGGGAGGGGAGGGCGGGGAGGTGAATAAATAATAGGAAATAAAACTTCATGAAGCAGAAAATAAAAGGCAGATTATACAGATGTGGCAATTTGAAGGATCATTGCCTCTGTCCTCTTTTTAACTGCTGCATCTGGAGTTTTGAAGTGGCTTATCCTCTCCCTCCCTCTGCCAGGTCCCTGGCTGGCTGGAGGCCCCCGCAGGGCCAAGGCACTAGTGGGGACAGCCCCTCAATGTCCGCTGGTGGCTCTTCCTGGCTCCACGCACAGCTGCCCAGCTCTGGTCAGCTCCCAGGCCTGGGTGGGTGAGGGGCACCAGGCAGGGGTGAAGCTCTGACCAGGTGAGGGTGTGGCTGAGCCTGGGACAGGAAGGGCAGCCCTGTGAGTGCGTTGGACTGCCGGTGAGGACAGGGGGTCCACGGTGAGAGCGGGCCAGCAGGGACAGCAGCACAGCCCTGGGTTCTGATTCGGGAGATGGTCAGTCTGAGAAAGAAACCCTGGAAAGAGAGGGTGTGGAGGACTATCGTCAGGAGGGTTTTTTGGCTTCTTCCCCTCTTTATCAGAATTTGTTCGTTAGGCCTCAGTTTGACACTGTGCCAGGTGCTATATAAACAGCCATGGTCCCTGCCCTTAAGGAATGTCCAACCCAAGACACAGACACACGGACATTTTGTTGATTTTATTTTAAATAGTAATGTAGTCCCCACCTTGCTCCAGGGAGTTCACACAGCTCAGGGGAAATGCATCCAATAAATCCGTAAGATGCGATTTTAAAAGAAGGTTTTAGGGCCACAGGAAACAGGGCCGGTTGGAGGGTCGCAAGCGCCAGCTAAGCCAAGCTGAAGAGTGGCCTTGATCTCTCGTCGGTGGAAGGGAAAGCCACCATGGCCACAGACAGGCTCTGGTGCAGAAGATGTGTTCCAGGCCTCGGGAGCAGAACTTTTGTTAGTGCTCAGTTCTAAGTGAAAAAATCCACCTCGACCCTGGTGTAGGGTACTAGGCGCACCTGATCCCTCAGATCCCCAGACTGGCCATTCCCCAGTGCCATTCTGTGCAGTGTTCAGCAGGAGAGCCCTGTGTCACTCTCCAGGAGGCTCAAGAACCCAGTCTCTGGAAATTAGGGTCTTACATCTTAAACCACGAGGCATGCTCCTCCTCTGTGGACCCATCGTCTCCCATTGGTCATCTTACGATACCTGATTAGAATATTTTCCAATGTTCTCTCCATTGGTTATTTTAGAAAACCTAATTAGAATACTGTCCACTTTACCCCCATTGGTCATTTTAAAATTTGAACCTGGGGTGGAAGTTGTCATGGTGATAAGTGCTCCAGTGGCGGGGAGCTGTCCTGGCGATGTCCTCGGGGGCAGAAGTTGTCATGGTAATGGGAATTATTGTTAATAGGGACAGGACTCCTTGTCTCTTCGTCTTGTCCCCAGTGGCTTCTTTCTTAGGCCCTGTCGCCGCCATCTTGGTGTCCCTGAACTCCTACCTAACAAGCAGAAGAAGGGTCTGGGGAGAAGACACCAGGTCCAGTCCTAGGGGTAATGAGCTACACCTGAGCGTACTCACACCCGCTGGAAGGACTTGCCCACAGAGCTCGAGGCCCAAACCTCAGGACAGAGATCAGGGCTGAAGGCTCCGACTTGGACACCACTCCTCCATGAGTGGTCCCCGGAGCCCGAAGTGGCCAGGCAAGACCTCCTGTGTGGAAACACTGGGTTTGGGGGATGGAGGAGGAAAAGGACGGTGGGAAAGGCAGAAAAGGAACATTCAGAGAATCCCAGGAGGAAGGGAGAGCAGGGGTGCTTGAGGCCCAGCGAGGGTGAAGATGGGAGATGTGCATCCTCCAACTCTGACGCCAGACCCTGAAGCAGCCTCGGGGAAGCCAGGGACACGGATCCCCAGGTCCTGAAGGTTAGGCTCTTCCAGAAGCAGAGAACAAAATAGAGAGAGGAGAGAGGGGAGGGGAATACCTGGAGGAGGAGGTCAAGGTAGGCTTCCTGGAGGAAGTGGCAAGTGGATAGCAGTCGGGTTTCCTCCCCAGCATCCATTCCTCCCAACCTGTCCTTTGGCCATCAGAACTTCTCCACAGCTGGTGCCAGTCCCTGTCCCACCATCTCCCCCCCAACCCCCAGGGGACCTTGGTTTTAGCACAGGCTCATTGTGCAAGGCAGGCAGCACCTCAAGGAGACTCTATTTCTGGACTTGAACTTGAAATGTCCAGGGTGTAGGTCGTCTCTATCTGCTAGATTTGCACCAAGAGGAGGGATGTTGGGAGCTACTGAGACCATCTTGCTTCTGCCCTCAAGGCTGAGAGATGCAGCCTCCGAAGAAGGAGAGAGAAATAAGGTGCTGGTTCTATGCGCAGCCTGGATTCAACCTCCCCGGGGCATGCATGGTCCAGTCATAGGAGCCGATGGACATCCCTTTCTGAGCAAGAGCCACTCCTGGCAACCTCCAGGCTGGGGGAAAGCCCAGGGCAGAGGCTCAGCTTGGAACAGAGTGGTGTGTACTAGGGAAGGACCTAGGCTGGAGCCCAGAGAAGGAGGGGTGGGTGCCCAGGGGAGTCTGGCGGGTGGGGTGGGGGGGTAATAGCTAACCTGCCGGGCTCTCCTCCCGGGCCAGGCATTGTTCCCAGGTGTTTACATGCGTGACCTCACTCAGTCCCTCCAGGCTCCAGTGAGGTAGATGGTGGCATTGTCCCCATTTTATAGAAAAGCAAACCAGAGCATGAAAGGCCAGGAAACCAGCCAGTGGTCACACAGAACACGCTCAGCAGGACGCAGCCCCAGGCAGCCGCCTCCAGAGCTCCACCACCCAGGCCAGGTCATCCAGGCCTCGGGCAGGGTCCGGCAGGCCTTGTGGCTGATAGGGACAAGGGTTCCTATGAGGTGAGGAGGGAGGAAGGCTCAGAAGGTCATCAGTGTTCCCTGGGGTGGCACTGCCGAGAAGGGTGGGGCGGAAGCTGGTCTATAGGTGTGAATGACAGTGACTGGGAACAGGAACCAGTGAGAGAGGACGGGCTGGCGAGGATCAGCACCTGGGCGTTAGGTCATCACAAATGAGGAGAGCAGGAAGCAGCCGACTCCGACTCAGGGTCTTGGTATTTTTCCTTGAGTTGGTGACACTTGGTGTTTGTGAGGCGAGATGAGGAGTGGTAGACAGCACAGCGGGCCCAGGAGCCCCATGGAGCCCTGAGGACAGGGCAGGGGTCAGTGCTACCTCATGGGGAGGCCAGGTACAGCATGCAGACAGTACCTCTTCCTCCTGGGGAGAAGGGGAGAGGAGGCGACCAGGCAGGGGTGTACACAGGAACCCAGGAAAACCCAAGTCTTGGTGGTGGCAGGGAGAGAGCGGCTATGCAGGAAACCCTGACATTTCTGTGAACGCGCACTCGGGTAAGGTGGGAGGTCGAGGACAAGGAAGGGCCAGCTGAGAGGTGCAGCCAGATTGTCTTTGGCCCCAGACCATTGTCTCCACTTTTACCTTTTTAATTTTTAAAAAACTTGAAGCACTTTTAGATTTGCTTGAGAGTTTCACATAGTCCTGACCCCATCAGACCCCACCCATGGCTTTGCTTGATTTCATCTTAAAGCAAAGCTCCTAAGCCACAAGCCGTCACTCATCTGGGCCCCTGAGCAGCTCCCCCCACCTTCCTTGGGCACACTGGACATCCTTGCCCGTTGGACTAATACCCCTGCCGACCCTGCTTCCCTTAGCTTCTCACCCTGACCCTCCAACCCACCCCTTGCGTCCCTGCACAGCCCCCTCTTTCCTTCTGCTGGGGACTCTGAGCCCCAAGGAGTGGCCCAGGCCTCAGGCCACGGCCATCTTGACTCTTCTTTGGTGCTGGTGAACCACAGCTTCCGCAGCCCACGAGCTGAGCAGCCATCAGGCCGCCAGGAGCAGGTTACAAGAGTTGTTAGCCTGTGTCACAGCGGTCCCAGGCCCCAGAGGCTGAGCTTCCATAGAGGAGACAGGAAGAACTGGAGCCCAATTCAACCCCCTGACCAGCCTGGGCTCATCACCGTGAACCTCAGATGAGGCTCTTCTGCCAAGGGAGGATCCCCACTGTAGAAAAGGAAAGGAGGAGGGTAGAGTGGAGCCAGGGTCGGACGGGGGCCTGCGGGGCCTGGGTCTACTCCACTCCTGGGACTGGGAACTGGGGGTCACTCTGCTTTCACTCTCCTGGGTAACCAGGAGCCTCCCTGGAAGGCCCCAGGCTGCACAAACTTCCTCCTCTCCGGCTGCAGAAATCCATCCCTGTCCCAACCCTTTGCTTGGAAGAGCCCACCTATTGGCCACTGTGAGCTTGGGGAGTGGAAGGTTCTGGTTATGAAGATGGCCCAGGGGCCACAGACTAACTTCCTGCTCCTGCTGACCATAGCTGTGGCTGGGCCCCTGAGCAGCCTGGAGCTAGGAAGATGCAAGCCCGCCCCCCAGTGGCCGTATGTTACAACTGCATCCCCACCCCACCTGCCCCTCTCCACCCAGACCTGGTCCAATGGACCCCGTGAGACCAGCAGCCAGTCACCCGGTCCTGAAGGCTTCCCTTGCCCAGGTGAAAGGGAGGTGCAAGTTCTACTCGAGCAAAGAAGCATCGGAGCAAAGCACCACACGTGCAGACTGACCTCCACCTTTTATTCTGGTGCCAGAAATGAAGACACATGTTCAATGAGGTCAAAAAGCCACCCCAGCTCCCTCAGCCTGAGAACACCAGTCCTGGCCAAGTCAGGGCCACCTGATGCCATGTTTCCACCTTAGTAAAAGTGACACTGGGCTCCTGGGTGGTTGTTAACTGCTACTATGCCTCAGTGACCTAAGTAGCTTTGAAGGCATGTGCCCATTCCCCGAGCAAGATACTGAGTCGGAACCCCAGGGGGAAGGCAGGACTATGGCTTCTCTATCACGCTTCTCCAGCAAGATAGCATCTGTCTATACTGATGGCTGGGAGCCAGCAGGCAGAATCATCAACTCACGGGGTCAGGGGCATGTTTAACTCATTTTTGGATTTCCTAGTACTGGCCTATATGGAGTGTCCAGTGGTATCTGTGAAATAGACAGAAATGAAGGAATGGATAGAAATGATTCTTAGGGCCCCTCAACTTTGGAAAACTGTAACTATGGTCCCATCATAAACAGGAATGCCACACACACACACACACACACACACACACACACACACACATGGCTGCGGCCCCCACCCTGCAGGTGGCCTTGATGCCAGCCCCCTTCCGCACACACTCATGCACACATGGTCTATACTTATTGCACACCCACCGGGTGCCCCAGGCCCTGACAGAGACCCTGTGTGGCCCCACCTTATGGAGCCCTAGGCCCAGGGCTGGTGACAAGCCTCACCAGGAGGGAGGAGTGTGGCTCAGCAGGAAGGCGGGAGTGCCAGTGCGTCATGCAGGTGGCGGCAGGCAGCCTACTCACGCTTGGCTGGACAGAGACAATGGAGGCTGCCCCTCCAGCCAGCTCCTTCCCACAGGCTGAGCCCAAGTCCCCAAGTCTCCCAGAACCTCCCCTAGAGAACAGCCCCAGCTGGGAGGCAGCCAGGGCCGGCAAGGGGATTTCCCAGGGGAGGGTAGCAAGGCCCCAGGGCACTGGCTGGGTGCCGACGAGGGGTCCTGGCAGCCATCAGGAATGCAGCTTTTAGGGGTGCGTAGGATCAGGTGCAGGGAGGAACCTCCAAGATGGCCAAGGACCCCAGACTCCAGCCTCCCTCCCCCACCCCTCCTCAGCTGAGCCTCAAGGGGACTGTCACCACTCCCCCTCTACTGAACCTGAAGAACCCTCTTCCCTGCGCTGGGGAGACAAAGGTCCCTTGTCCCCAGCACTCCAGGGCTCTTGGCAGAACTCTGAGGCCCTGGCCCACTCAGGTCATCAGAGGCTCCACTGGTCATCAAGTGGACAGGAAGCGCTCATGTGTCCCCGTGTACGGGTGATTATAATGGGAAGAGGAGCCACAGGAGACAGAGGCCTTGCAGCCTCCCTGGGTGCTTGACACCTGTCCAGGTCCCTGCCAGAAGGGTGTCCCTTGGCGGGCAGGGCCTGAGTAACCTGAATCATGAGCTGTGAGCTGAAGTCTCCCAAAAGTCCTTGCTCTGTTCTTCTGGGGCCTCCCCTAGCAGGTCCCTGTCCTCAGGGCTGTGGCTCTCCGGCTGGCCAAGCTCACTCCCAGAAACCCAGGCCCATGTGCCCAGGATACAAGGCGTCCTGGATTCTGGGATGGAGGTGGGATAGGTCCCTGGGATCGGAGCCCAGGCCCCACCTGACCTTCCTCTTCCCTGAGAGTGGTCAGGAGCAGGGGCAGCAGAGGGCCTGGGGGCGTGTGAGCAGGCAGGCAGCGCCAGGGAAGGACCACAGGGAAGAGCTTGGTCCTCCAGCAGAGGGTGGGCAGGCCTATCCCTCACCAAGAACCCAGAGAAATAAAGGTCCTCCGTGGGTTCATTTCAGGTCCACCTGGAGCCAGTGTCAGAAGTGGCACCAACTTCACAGCTGATTGCGGGTCCGCTTGGGGATGATCTTCCGGTAGGTTCTGCGCTCTGAGATGTTGCGCTTCACCTTGGCCGTGGTGGGGGCCTCATCCTGGTGCAGAGACGGGCTGGAGTGGGATTTCTTCAGGCTGGGCTTTGGCTCCCGCAGGCCTGCAGCTTCCCTCCCCAGCCGCTCTTCCCACAGGGCCAGGTCCCCGGAGGGACAGCGCAGCCGTGCCACCAGCAGCTGCACGTATGTCTCGTAGCGGCTTTTCTGCAACACAGAGGCACTGTGTCTTAGGCCGGGGGAGGCTGGATTCATAAGGGGCAACTCATGCTTGGGTGCACGAAGTAATGGTGACAGAGACCTTTGCAGAAAGAAGACGGCACCGACAGGGAGTGCACATGCCTAGCAGCCAGGCCAGAGCCTGCCTCTGACCTCAGCCAGTCCTGTTACAACCACTGGGGTCGAAGGGCTGCGACCGCCTACCCCAGACCATGTTGAGCTCCGTGTCCCACTGTGCCCAGGGTCTGTTAGCATACACGCACCCTCACATCTGGATGGAGCCCTCATAGCGTCTGAACAGTGTTGTAGCAGCTGGCATCTGTGAGCTTGATGCCATCTACCCTGCCCTCGTCTGCCCACAGGCAGTAACCAGCACCCTTGGCTCCCATTCCCGGTTTGCAAGGCCCTTTCCTACCCTCCATCCCACGGGCTCCTCAGCCGTGCCCTGGGAGGCTGGAGGGTGTCTCTGGTTTAGAAAAGAAGGACCTAAGGCCAAATGAGGGCTGACGGTCCCAGCAGGGCAGTGGTGGGAGAGGCTGGGTCCTTTCAGCCACACCCTGAGGCCTCTGGGAAATGGGGTGCTCACAGTCAGGGGGGTGACATAAGTCAAAGGGCTGACCGGGACCTTGAAAGCAGGCCAGGGAGGGAGCAGGCTGCATGGGTTCCTGCCGGGCACAGGCAGGACTTCCTTATCGCTCACACTGCGCCTGGCTTTCCCTGGCTGCCCACAACCTCAGCAGGACCACCAGGACCTCGGAGGAGGACACTCAGCATCAGGGTCCCAGAATGTGCACTGATGTGAGGCCAAAGAAGAACTGGGGTGTGTGGGGGGTCAGACTAGGTGCAAATACATCTTGGAATCCGTCCCAGGGCTGAGGAAGGCCTGGCCTGAGCTAGGACCATACGGGAGTGACCGGAGCGACAGGTGAACTTACCCGTTGCACAGACTGTTAACTCCCTGGGCCTCGGTCTCCTCGTCTATAAAACGAGGATGCAAGTACCCAGCCCAGAGGCGTTAGATAATCACATGAAGTAATTTGTGAGAGAAATACAAGACCACATACACTACCTGTTATTATTAGGTAGGTACTGGGGGAATAATTCTGCTATAATGAAATTTGTCTTTCAACTTGGAAAAAGGCCAAATAAGCCCAGGAGGAATAAATAAATAAATAAACAAATATATATATATATATACATCTGTGTGCGCATCAGCACACCCGGGGCCTCCAAGCTGCTGGAGCGACGGCTGCAGGGACAGTGGCAGCCAGGAGGGGGCAGCAGAGCCTCACCTCGTACTCCAGGTACTCCTTCCGCAGGCGGTACTCCTCCAGCTCCCGGCTGCGGCCCCGCCGCTCAGGTAAGTTCCTCTGCAGATCTAGCAGGTCGTCAGAAGCCGCGTCCAGGCAGTTCTCGTGGGATCGATGCTGCTCCTCCTAGGAGCGGGAGGCGGTGTGGAAGTTGTACGTGGTAGTGGGCTCTCACTCCACCCGAGGCACAGGTGTGCAGCCCCGCCCGCCCTCTGCATCCCAGCAGGTAGGGAGCCTACCAGGGAGCTCTGAGCAGGGCCCACAGGCAGGATGGGTCTCACGAATCGGCGCTGGGAGCCCACTGCAGCGGGGAAGGGCGGCGCCGAGTGGGTGGCCGCAGCCAGGTTGATGCGCGCGATCCAGGAGGTCATCTCCTTGGCAGTGCTGCAGGAGAGAAGCTCGTGGTCCCAGGGTCCGCCCTGTCACCTGCTCCCCATCCCACACCTTCCATGATCTACACAGCCTTCCATCCACTCAGGACTACCTACCCAAACCAGCAGCCCTTCACTACTGGGCAGTTGCCCTCTGCCTGAGGTTTTTAATTATCAAAGAAGGAACTCCAGAGCTGCCTGGAGCTGCCTGTAATCCCAGACGCTTGGGAGGCTGAGGCAGGAGGACCAATCCTTGGAGGCCAGCCTCAGCAATTTAGAGATCCTGTCTCAAAATAAGTTACAAGGGAGTTACAAGCACTGGTATGGTGCTTGCCTAGCATGCCCAAACCCTGGGTTCAATCCCCAGAAAGGCCGGAGGATCCAACAGATGTTATTTTAAATGTCAAAAATTGAGTGACCTCCTAGAATCCTATACCCAATACTGGGAGGCTTGACCCGGAATTAGAAGGAAACCGTGGATGCCTCAAGGAAGTTGGCCACGCCTGACGTCATCTCTGCATCCCCAGGACCTCTGGGGCCACGGCACTCAAGTTTCCTGGCCAGGAGGGTTGGGCCAGCAGGCATCAGAGGGGTCAGGCGGACAGGAGAGCGGAGAATTAGGGGCCCCGAGGCCTGGCCACTTTCCTCCCACCCTAGGGACTTACGGTGCCTGGAAGAGGAAGAGGCGCCAGTCAGCCGTCCGCAGCTGGAAGACGTGGGGCCTCTTGGTGTAATGGGTGGCGGGCGAGGCCAGTGAGTGGTGCACCCCCACGGGCTCGTCCACCATGTGCCCCACCAAGCTGTCTCCTTCCAGGCAGTGGTCCTCTCCCTGCCAGCAGACACAGGGCTCAGGGACGGGTTTCGTCTCAGCTGCCCCCTCCAACAGCTGACCTCCCCGTACAGCCCCACCCCATCTGCCCATCAGGGTGCCGACTCCTTCCTACCTTCAGGAAGTAGAGGACCATTCCCCGCAGCAGAGTGTGGAACATCTTCCAGCCTCGCTTGCCCCACGGTGCTGTCCCAGACCAGACACAAAGGCAAGTGGCACTCCCGCACCCAGACACAGCATGGGCAGGTCACCCTGCCCTCACCCTGCGTCCCTTCCCACCAGGATGCACATAAGCGCACAGAGAGCCATCACCAGGAAACTCAACGGCACCTTCTGGGTCTCCAGCCCAGTCCTGCTCCACACAGCACCAGAGAACTATTTGCATACAAATGTGGGAATTTCTTTAGACCCTCTCTCGCCCTCACATCCCCCAAACCCCAGGCACAAACACAGCCGTGCCCAAACAGTTCCACTCAGACACCTTCCTGCAAGACACCCAACCTCCCGGGTCCTGCCTGATGAGGAGCCACCTCCCTGGGGCCCTGCTCAGTCTGCTTTTGAATGTCACACTGGAATCTGCGATTCCAGAGGAGTCTATGGCGATGGCCAGGCTGCCGTCTTGGGCTGCTTGGGGCATGAGCCTTGCCCCAGTGCGTCCTCCAGGTAGAGTGACTCTGCCTGCTCTGTCCTCTGTGGGCGCATCCCCTGACCAACTGCAGAACTCCAGCTCCCCTTGCCCCCCAAGTTCCACTCAGGTCCACCAGTCACCTGCCCATTCCCCACATGCCGTCCCCAGAACAAAAACGGAACCCTTTGTTCCTCCGTCTCTGAGCTCAGTCCAGCCCTCCCACCTTTACCCCGCTCGCTGACTATCTTGCCTGATCTCTCCCTTACTGCAGGGCCAGGGCCCAGGACTAACTAGACGCCCCCTTTCCCCTTCCCCGGGTCATGGTCATGTTCGGGAGGAAGCAGCACTCGCTGCCCGTCCTCAGCAGGGCATCTCGCACACCCCACACACAGGGTGGCCCCTGGGCAGTGCTTCCCCTCCAGCCCTGCTCACGGGCAGGAGACACTCACTCTTCTTGCCATCCGCATCCTGATGCATCTTCCGAGCCAGGATGCCCTGCTTGTAGGTGGGCGCCATGGGATCCTGAGCCAGCTGGAGGAAGGGGCTGCCCGTCTTGCCAGGCGGGGATGGCAGGGCCTTCTCAGGTCTGGCTGTGTCTTCCTCATCCCTGGATGTCAGAGAACCAGGCTGGGAGTGCTGAGTGGGCAAAGACCACCAGGAAGTTCCCACTGCCCCCCGGGGCCTCAGCACACTCTCTTTTGCTGGGGAGGTACATGGGACCCTCGTTCAGAGCCATCAATTCCTGGGAATAGCCCCGTGGCCAGCACTTCTCCAAGATGGGCTGGCCAGCACTCTGCCTCTGGCTCCACCCCACACAGAGGGAGCATCCTCCCAAGAAGAAGGACAGGCCCAAAGGCAGGATCAGGGGCCAAGGAGGGGAGGGGAAGGGGACTCTCACTTACACAGCCCACTCGAGCTTCTCACTTCGGATAGACCAGTAGAGAGCCTGGAACAGAAGCACATGGTGGGCAGAGGGACCTCAGGGCTAGGCTACCTAAACTCACCCCTCAGACAGAGCTAGGGGCATGTGTGCTGCCTGTCCTGGCACCCCCATCCCAGGTATCCTTCTCCTTTGACTGGACAAGCACCTATCCACCTGTCCATCTATCCATCCACCCACCCACCTGTCCATCCATCCCTCCATCCACCTGTCCATCCATCACCCATTCATCCATCCATCCACCTGTCTGTCCATTTGTCCATGCAACAAATTATTCCTGGAGCATTTCCCAGGTGCCAGGCCCCAGGCTGTATACTGGAGACACAGAGATGACCAAGGCAGCAAGTCCCTGTTCTGCCCAAACTTGGAAAGGCCTGAACTAGTTTTCTTGAAGGGGACATGCCATCGTGTACCAGCCAGCATGGAGGGATCAGACAGAGAGGGAATCAGACTAAGCAATCCCCACAATAAAGGTCTGGTCACGGAAGGAACTCGTGAATGATGTGCTAGAATTCTGAAACAACACAGTGAGTAGTCCTGACAGAGGTGCATCTCGCTAGCTTGGTGCTCTCCAAACGCCTGGCAAGGTGTGCAGCATACAGTAAGCACTCGATAAATGTTCACTAGATGAAAGAACCAGAGATCTGCTTGGGAAGCAGGTGCTGCACCTGGCGAAGGTGATCTCATCTTGAGGGGGACACTGTGAGGTGGGGATCTTGAGTGGCCCAAGGTATGTTGTCCCACTCCCAAACCTGAGTTTGCTGACATTTGCTACATGAAACTTTGCCTGTCATCTACTCAGAGTGCTTCTCAGACTTCAAAGGGACAAAAATCACCTAGACGGACACTCAGTGGAGCATCGCAGGGCTCCAGCCCCAGAGCGTGGCTCAGTGGGTCCAGGGCTGAGATCTGCACAGTTAACCAATTCCAAGATGCTGCCACCAAGCCAGAATACATCCTCCTGGCATTTCAGCAGAGCCAGGCTGAGCTCTCTACGTCCCCCTGGGGGCAAGGGACCAAGGACCAGGCTCCACGGGGAGCCTGGAGGGGAAACCAGGACGGGGGAGCCTGGAGGCGGGGCCTGGAGGGGGGTGCCCGGCCACACCTTCAGCAGCTCCTTGGGGAAGTTGCCGCCATCCTGCAGGCCGTGCAGGTTGGTGACGAAGTCCTGGCAGCTCATGCTCTTTCCAATGTTCTGTGGCGTGGAGAGAAGAGGGACAGCTTGAGTACCCCACCCCGACAGAAACACCCCTGTCGGTCCCTCAGGGGTCCTCCAGCACCCTAGGCCCCCGCGCCCCAGGCCCTCAGCGCCCTGCCTCTCACCTGCCCGTGCAGGTCTGTGTTCAGGAGCATGATGGCACAGGTCAAGGTGTGCACAGAGTCTGCCCCAGGAAGAGAGAAGGGGAAGCCACAGAAACCTGACTGCCATGTCATCTGCCCACGGGGTGGGACGCACCCCCGCCCCGCACCCCAGCTTCTCGGCAGCCCCCACACGCCCCCAGCAGCCCCCACCCAGGGAATGCCCCGGCCCCGCCCCACCCGCAGCCGCCCACCCTACCTACTGAGGGGAAGGCCCCAGGGTTGCAGTGGTGGAAGCGCCTGGAGAACTGGTAGAGGACCCGCTCCCGCTCCTGGGTCTCCCCGCTGAGCACCAGGGCCTGGAGGAAGCCCCTGCAGGAGGCCGCGGCCAAGGTCAAGGAGAGGCAGCTGGGTGGCCGCAAACCCCATCCCGCGTCCCACGACTGCCCCCTCCACAGCCTCCCCAGGGAGGGCCCGCAGGTGGTACCGGAGGGCTTGGTCCAGGCTCTGGCCTCCAAACTGGAAGAAGGACAGGTACTCCTCGGCCACCGTCCTGCTGAAGTCATCGCTGCAGAGGGACAGCCACCTGAGAGCTGGACTGGGGCAGGCTGGGCCTGGCCACGGCATGGGCCAGACATGGACCCCAGATCCCAAGATGGCAAGGGACGTCAGGGTCTGGCCTATCCCTGGCACCCACCCAGTGTTGTGTGGAGGGGCCTGTGGGTTCTGGGGTGGGCCAGGGGGCTGGGCCAGGGCTCTACGAAACACGGAGGGTGTGCAGCAGAGATGGTCCAGCTAGGACCAGAGGAAGCAGCAGGGGGCCAGAGAACTGGGGAAAGGCCACGGGTGGGGTGCGGAGGAGGGCGGGAACACTGGGAGGAGAGGCAGTAGTGGGCTTGGGGGTGGTGAGGAGGGGTCACAGGACAGGGAAGGAGGGGGACAGCCCCTGCAGGGAGCCTGTGGGCAGCTGCCCTCTGTCCTGCCTCCCCTCTGGCCTTGCCCAGGCCCGAAGTCCTTACTTCTTCTGCAGGTGGACGGCCACTTCAGACTTCCGGAAGCCCTCCAGGTGATAGAGGCGTGAGGCCAAGTTCCACGCTGTCTTGTCAGCAGTCCGGAGGCCATTAGCCAGTTTGTCCCTAGCCTGTGTTTTCCGGGCTTCCTCTGGGGACTGTGCTTGGGGTGCAGAGGTCTCAGCATGCCTGGAAGAGTCCATCAGTGTCCTCAGACTCACACCTGGATGGCCTGCAGGTGTTCTGGGCCAGGGGTCCATGCAGGCCAGCCATGGAAGGGGGTGCCCAGAGCTCGGGGTTGGAGCTGGGCCCAGACCCTCACCCAGGGGAGACGGAGTCTCAGCCTGCCTCACAGGAGAGCTGGGAGCCCCACACTTCCTCCTGGGGAGGATCTAAGCTTTCTCACCTGGAGCTCAGGCTCAGCCCCTCCAGGCCCCCAAGGTGTTCTGTCAACCAAGGTGAGTGGAGCGTTTCTCTCCCCTGAGCCCAGCCCTGTCCCCGCTCCCACCCCAGCCAAGAAAGGCAAAGGCCGGGCTTAGAACAGAGAGCTAGACCGGCTTTGGATGGTGACAGGGGAGTCAAAGAGGGGGTTCCAGCCTGCCCTCCTGAGCCTGGCACTGCTCACCACCAGGAGCCTGGCGGGTGAGCTAAGCCAAGTGGCGCTTCACTCCAGGATCAGGAGCACTGAGCCCCATCTCTACCTGACTCTGCTGTGCTCCCTGCAAAGGTACCACCAGGGTGGGCGTCCTAGTCATTCACATATTCATGAGCAAGTCGGCACAGTGACAGAGTCGCACAGAACGCAAATGTCATCAAATATCATCGCAAGGTGAAAACGGTCGCCCACAACCCGAGGGCTGATTAGACCCCCCGAGGGCCCTCTCCCCTCTCGTGAACAGGTCCACTCTTGGCTGATAACTGCTCTGCTTCCTGAGTCTCCTAAACATCCCCAAATGCAGGATCAACATGACAGACACTGAAGAGCAAAAGGCAGATCTTGCCCAAACCTGTAGGATTTCAGGAAGTCCATGAAAGTGACCCTAGGAGACTCCAGGAATCCCACGGAAAGCCACTGACAGACGGGGACTGCCAGAGTTAGTCCCCCAGAAAACTGAAGAGGAGGAAATAGAAATAATGACACTTTGGCCAAGTGATGAGAACTATATGGACAATAAGCTGATCAAGAGCCAGGTGCCGTGCCCATGCCTGTGATCGCTCAGGAGGCTGAGGCAGGAGGATCACAAGTTTGAGCCCCTTGAGCAACTTGGCCAGAGTCTGTCTCAAAATAAGAAATAAAATGTGAGGATGTGGCTCAGTGGCTAAGCACCCCTCAGTTCCATCTCTGGTACCAAAAAAAGAAAAAAAAAAAGATCCTTAGGATCTCACTATGAAAGGTGGCATAAATGAAAGAGGCCACCAAGGCTGTGTCAAGAAAACTGAACTTTTCTTACAGTGTGTTAAAGGTAAGACTAAATAAACTGACTTATATGTTTAGCCAAGATAAAGCCCAATTAACCCTTTTCACCATTTATTTACTATGAAACTAGAGTTGTCTTTTCAGGTGGACTTACTTTTGCTTTGGGTTGGATTAACTAGTCTTTGGTATCTGCAGCCTCCCTTTTTGGAGGCTGGGATTTCTCTGGTTACCTGGCCTCTGAACAGCCCCACGGCAGGGAAGTTTCCAGAAGCATAAGGAAAGTGGTTCTGTGGTTTCTGGCACTGATTGACATTTGTCATCGTCACCCAAACACCCGAGATGGGAATAGGGCTGGCCTGTCGCAAGCCACCCATGGGCTGTGTGTGAGCTATGTGCATTTGAGCGTCTGAGGGGACTGGTCTGGCCTTACCAGCTTTTGGGGCTGTGTGACGTATGTGTCATTTCCTCTCGCTCTGCCTGTGATCCCACACAGCACCTGCGATGTGACTTGCCGAGATGTCAATCAATCTGCTGACCACAGACATCACCAGGCGAGACTCCACCCTTCGAAACCCAACCCCTGGCCTTATTTGGGTGGAACTTTCTATTGAATGTCTTTTCCCCAATAAATAGAGGGGTTTGGGGTGCACTCTCTCTCTTGCCTTCCCTGATCCCCTCAGCATGGAGCTGAGGTCTCAGGGCCACCCCTGACCCCCAAAAAAGGTATTTCTGTGTTTGTGTGGTTTTCTTAGTTGTCAGCCTGGCCAGCTGGTGACACTAACCCCCCATATCTGCATCATCCGGTCCAATATGCCCCTGTTAGCCAACCAGAGACACAGCCCCGCTCCCCTGCCGAGTTCCAGAGGCCAGGAGTCTTGACGCAGCATCGGGGCTGGTAGACAATGAGGTCCGCTTCCCAGGTGGCCTGCTCCCACCTCTGGCCACAGTCCTGAGGTGACACCTACTTGCGACGGGCCCCAAGAGCCACTCACTCAGTCCCCACCAGAGCTCCCCTTGGAGATCAAAGCCAGCACCCTGGGCCTAGACTGTCAGGTGACTTTCTCCCAAACACTCCCTCAGTCCAAAGCCATCTCTAATCCCCACGTCACTGGACTACTCTCCCCCAAGGCGGCCAGGGCCCAGTCAGCTCCCCACAATGCCTCCCTGCCTTCCTCCTCACCTGGCGTCCAGCTGTGGACACTCCCCAGGGCCGGGCCTCTCCACCCTTCCACCTCCACCTGGGACCATCCGCCCATTTGTTTCTTGAGCTCCTAGACCCTCTGGTCCCTATCAGCTCTCTCCTGAGGCCGTTCAGACAGCCCAGCTGTGAGGCTGTCAGAAGGACTCATGGCCAGATAGCTTTACCCTCCACCCAGAGGAGGGCTGGGGGCTTGTGGCTTCCTTTTCTTTTCTTTCTTTCATTCTTTTTCCTGGTGCTGGGGTTGAGCACACGCTTTCTCACATGCGAGGTAAGAGCTCTTACAATTGAGCTACTTATTTACTTTGAGACTCACAAAATTGCCCCGGCTGGCCTTGAACTTGCACTCTGCCCGCCTCAGTCCCCCCACCCCTGGGAGCTGGGATCACACGGCCAGCTCCACGCTGGGTACTCTGAATGCAACCATAACTAGGAGCCAGGGCGCCAGTTAGACTCACCCCTCAGCAGATACGGAGTCCTCGCCGGGCTCAGCGCCTGCAGCCTCCGGGGTCCTGGCTGGGCCCTGGCTCTGGGCCTCCTGCCCTGGGTGTGGAGCTTTCCCCGTCGTCGCCTCTGTCTTCAGGGAACTCGGCTCTGCCCCATCCGACTCCAGAAGAGAAGGGTGTGGAGCATCTAGTGACCACTCGGGGAAAGTGCCAGGGCTGTGGCGCTGGGACGGTGGGCTGCTCTCCGGGGAGGTGGAGGGGCTGGGCCTGGGGCCGAGGCCTCTGTGCTCAGACTCCGGGCTCCCCCAGGGCCCAGGGGCCAGGATGCAGTGGGCAGGTTCCTGGGGACGCCCAGCATCCCTTCCACCTGAGGGAGAGTGTGGAATGAGCAGGCACAGGGCAGGGGGCCCAGCAGGGCAGGCTGTCCTCCAGGCCTTCCGCCCAGGCACCCAGCTCTCCCCCTGGAGCCCCGCAGCCTTATCCTCCCTGGGGCTGTACCTCTGCCACACGGGCAGCAGCCACCAGGATTCAGTCCCTAGGTGACTAAGGGCCCCAGACTTTTTCTGAACCAGTGAGACCCAGCCATTGGGAACGGAGGGTCTGGAAAACCCTTTCATTGGCGACAAAGTCTGGATTCAACCCCAGATTTTCTGGCTCCCACACAGTATGACGACCCCAAGAACCACCCCCACTTCCCGCCACCGGACCCCTGTGTTGGGTCTCACCTCTATCCTGGGAGATAAGAGGCTCCTGGGGCCAGGAAAGGCCCTCTTCTGTCTGGCAGGCCTCAAGGGTGGGTGGCTCCTGTGGAGATTCACAGAATCCCATAAGCCCCAGATTCAGAGTGAGGGGGAAGGGGAGAGAAGAACACAGGGCACCCGGAAGCCCCTCCCTCCTTGCCGACCCCCACCGGGAATACACAGGCACCAATCTAGGTCCTCAGTTCTGAAGAGGATCCCAGATGAGAGAAGACCCACATCCGAGAAGAATAGAAATCAGCAGGTTCTTGTTCCTCCTTCACAGATGGAGAAGGTGAGGCCCAGAGAGGGGAATTGACTTGCCGAAGGCTGCACAGGGTGTGTGGCAGGGCTAAGGTCAGCTCCATGGTGTGCAGTCTCCCAGGCCAGTGCCCTATCTTCATACAGTGCCGCAGGTGAGGCCAGACGGGGCTGGTCCTCCAGAGAAGTCTAAGAGGGGGAGGGGCAGAGGAGAGGCTTGACCAGAAGGAAGTTGTTCCCAGGATCTTTACATATCCCAGGAGCCTTCTCACCTCAGCAGACGCCTGCTCAGGCAGTACCTACCCTAGAGGGGCATGGGTCCAGGGAGGGTGCTGGCCCCGGGCACAGGCCTGGACGGCAGGCTCAGCCAGCGGGAAGGCAAGCCCCAGCTCCCCCCGGGCTTCCCTCTGAGGTTCCGAGACAGTGCCCCTCACAGGACGCAGCCCAGCCACCCCCTGGGCCCCGCCTGCGGGGCTCCTCGCACTCCATGTTCTCTGGAGAGATCAGAGAGCCACAGCCCCTCTGCCATCTTGAGCCGCCTTATCTCTGAAGGAGGCCTCCCTGGGAGAACTGTCCCTACTGTCTCGTCCCCAGGGCTGGGTGATATCCCAGGCCCCCTGCCATGGTCCTATGAGCCCGTTCTATTGACCATGGATGGGGGGCAGTGGAAGATGGGGAGCCACAAGTCACAGAACCCCGGTATCCCTGGAGACACTTTCTCTTTGAGCAGAGGCCAGTCCTGCTGGCATCTGGGATAGTCTTTAGGGGGGAGGGGAAGACTCAGAACCCGCCTGGGACACCCTGCAACGGAGGAGCTGTCTGTTCTTCACATGTCTCTAGACACAGCCCCTCGGAGATGGGGACTTCTGTGGGCTGGTCAGCAGTGTACCTCAGACCACCAGCGGGCCCTGCATCGAGGAGTGTTCTGGGCAGCCCTGGGAGTGAACTCACCTGGCCCTCCTGCGCGGCAGGTGCTGTGGGAGCCCCGTGGGTGGCCCAGCAGGAGGTGTGTAGCTTGTAGGAGGGCACAGGGGACGGAGGGGTGGCACACCCGCTGGGCTCCGCGGCGCTGCCCCTCAGGTCTGGCCCACTGCCCAGCTCCCAGGACCCTGTGCCTCCCAGGAGCAGAGGCTCCAGAGCCTGTGGGCTGTGGGGCCTCGTCCTCACGTCCGGGCAGGAGTCGGAGAGGCCCCAGGAGAAGCCTCCCCCAGAGGCGCTGGTGTCCGAGCAGGGGCTCTCCAGGAAAAGGGGGTTGTCGAAGAACAGGCTCTCCTCCTCAGCACCCCACTCTGGGGAGGAGTCTGCTGCTCCCTCCAGGGCCCAGGCCTGGCTTTCCCCCTCAGGCCCACTACTGTCCTCCCCGGAGTCCTCCTCCACCGCTGGGCTGGGCCGCAGGTCCCTGTCGCCAGGGAGGCCCGGGGAGGACGGGGGCACGCAGCACCTCAGCTCAGCCCTGAGCCCTTCCGTCTTCTCCAGCTCCTCTTCCAGGTCCAGGACGCACATCTGGGCCTGCAGGATGCCGGCCCAGAACACCACCTGTGTGGAGGAGCTATGGCTCGGTCGGGGGCTCCCCGTGGGACAGCTGCCCCCTGGCATTCCTGGGGAGGAGCAGCGTCCCACGTGCGCAGGCTCCACACCAGAGACCCTGGCAGGAGCGCCAGGCCTGCTGGTCTCAGGAGAGTCCAAGGCCCAGGTGGGTCCCCCGCAAGGCTCAGGAGGGCCTGGCTGGCCATGGGTCTCCCTCTGGCACACTCCTGGGTGGGGCTGCAGGTTGTCTCCCAAATAGAGGTTGAGCAGTTCCACGGGCTGCGGGTGGTCGGGGAGCCTCCTGTCGCCCATCACGCACAGAGCTCAAGCCGCACAGGAGCCTCCGGAGTGTCCACGTTCACCATCCCACGGGGTGTGACAGGGGATGTGTCCACCACGGGGGGCCACCGGGAGTCCAGCTCTGCTCTGGAAATGCCCAAAGGAGCGCAGGTTAGAGAAGCACTGTGTCCTGGGGGTGAGCACACGGCTGCAGTGTGAGGGGTCTGGAGGGCCTGCCGTGTCCAGGAGGCTGGGAAGCAACCCTGCCCGCGCCCTGCCATGGAGCAGAATGTCCTGCACACGCCGTCCGGTCCGCAATCTCAAGCCCACACCAGGCAGCACCTGCCCCAAACACACCCATCTGCCGGTTGAAGGAACATCATGTGGGCTAGCCAAGGACGAGCTGGGAGCATGGTGGAGCAGTGGCCAGCGAGAGGGAAATGCAAACCAAATACGCAGGAGACACAGAGGCCGGGAGGGGAGCGGCCTGGCGGGGGAACAGGCAATCACCCAGGAGACAAAGGCCCCAGCCCGCCTGACCCTGACCGCGCCGGGCCCTGTCCTTGGGGCTGCACCATTCCCAGGGCTACTCCCAAGGTTGGGCTTCTGGCCCTTGCAGCCTGTAAGCAGCTGTGCGGAGGCGGCAGCAGCAGCAAGGAGCTCCAGCCCTCTGCCCCACAGCGAGGCCACCTGCAGCTCGGGGAGGACAGGCTTGCCCTCTGGGACCGGGCATGGCCACATCTGCCAGGAGCTGCCCACCCACTCGGGCTGCCCAGCACATCGTCCATAGGACAGGTCTGAGTGGGCCCTCATGCAGCACAGACCCTCCCAGGTGTACCCGAGGACGTGTGTCCACGGGTCTCCACCCTCAGGAGTGACTCAGATACCCAGGAGCGGCAGCTCCTTCCACCCATCCAAGCCCATCCCCAGCCTCCACTCACCAACCCAGACCGGGAAGGCCAGAGGGCACCTGCTGTGCCCTGTTTCATGGGGAGGGAGAAAGCCCGAGGCTGGCTCAATGTCCACGCTGGGAACAGAGGCCAGGTCTGACCCCAGACCACCCACCCTCAGTCCACAGCTCCCTCCTCCCACCCCCGCTGCAGGAGCCTCCCTCTGACATGGAGGGGGTGCTGCCAGATGGCCGCCCCAGCCCAGCCTCCACCTCATCCAAGGCCCCACCCAGGCAGGCTACAGAAGGTAGGGCCAGACCTGGTGTGCAGGCCCAGAAAACCACCGGGACAACTTCTCCCTGCCTGGTGGTAGACAGCAAGGGCCTGGCCTCTCAATCTCCCTCTGCTACTTAGAACTGAGTGATAGCCGGGGAGGTGCCGCAGCCCTGTGGGGCCCAACTCAGAGGGGAGCTGGGGGAGCTCAGCCTTCAGCCCAGGTTCAGCCCACCACTGGACACACAAAATGGAAACCCCAGGACCCTGCAAACAAAGATCAGACAGGGCCCCCTACTGTTTAAGGCCACGAGAGCCAGGGGCCATGTGTAGGCCATAATCCCAGGGATTAGGGAGGCTGAGGCAGGAGGATCACAAGTTTGAGGCCAGCCTCAGCAACTTAGTGAGACCCTGTCTCAAAATAAAATTTAAGAAAGGCTCAGTGTATGAGGCCCTGGTTCCATCTCCAGTGCTGGGGGAAGAAGAGTCCCCGAGAAAGAAGGGAGTATTAACATGCATGTCAGTTTCTTACTCATCTTCAAACTATTCTCCTAACACTTCCTCAAAGATAGAGTCCCCTCCTGGGGTTTTACCCACTTCTGTTCTAGCCCCACGTCCCGTACTTTCCGTAGAACAGGAATCTGGGCCTGCAGAGGCTTCAGCCACTGAGATAGTTCACCTGATGTCCTTTATCAGTTAGTGATAAGTCAGCTCCCATCCTGTTCTCAGTCCCTGTCCCTCTCCAGGCTCGACTCCAGAGGCCCCACGATCTCACGGCTGGAAAGGCTACTCATGCAGCTGATGCTCTGAAGCGACCTGAAGGGACGTAGCCTTGCCTGTCACCCTCTGCTCGGCTAGCCCTCCGCCCCCCTCGCCCCACCCAGATCTGAGTGGCAACGCCTGCCCCCTCCCCCCCCCCCAGAGCTGCCCATTCCCCATCCTCACTGCTCTGGGTAAGAGGCTGGGGCCGTCCTGGTTCGCTGGAAAAGGGACAAGGGGGCCCTGGGGCCGGCTACGGTTTGGGTCTGCAGCGTCACTCAAAGTGCCCAGCGTGGTGCTACCGGGAGGTGGTAGAAAGTGTAAGCAGTGGGCCTGGCAGGAGGTCTTCGGGTGGCGAGGGGAGGGGTCTGGGATCCTGGTCTCTTCTCTCTTTCCATCCCCGGCATGGGGGGAGCAGGGTAGCCCCCCACACATATGCTCCTGCGGATGCTACAGCCCAAAGCAAAGGCACCAATCAACCGTGGACTAAATCCAAGCTAAAATCAACCTTTTCTCTTCACAAGCTGATTGACCAGGGCACCCCTGCATCACGATTCTCCCTTCTGGCCTGCTGGGGGGACAAGGACCATGTGGTAGCCAGAGGCAAAACAGCCCTGCTGTCCTCATGGGGTTGAAAGCCCCTAGGACAGGGCAGGCCTGGAGTCCAGGGAGGGAAGGCCCTGGACTGTGGATCCCAGCCCTAGCCCAGCCTTCTGCCAGGCCCCCGGCTGCTTCCCTCCACCCCTCCCTGCCGAGACCCCTTAATCTGTGTCCTCCCGGTTCCTCCTGAACTCCTCCCTTCCCTCATCCTCATCTCCAGCCCCGACATGTTGCATCTGAACCTGTGCCAGCCTCACGTCCCCCGTGGGCACCGTGGCAATCTGACATCAACTCGCTTAACAGGACAAGTTCACAAGCCCATGATGGGTCTGGGAACAGGGGCAGGGCGGGTAGAAAGGGCATCCTGGATTTTTAGGAGACCAGAGGGTGCCCCACTTGGCTCTTTTTGCAAGTGTGCACTTAGGCACAGGGGGGTGCGAAGGAGAAGCTCTAGGAACGCGGAGATGGCTATGGCGGACGCTGGTGAGCCATGGGTCCGCCTTGCTCAAAGAAACCCAGTGTCTCTTGCTAGAGGTTTTCAAAGGAGGAAATAAATAAAGGAGGAGCCTCAGTCACTTTTCAAGGAACACAGAGAACAGAGGTCCCTGCGGCCTAAAGAGTCTGAGGAACCTGGAGAGGGAAGGGGCTGGGAAATGGAGGGGAGCCCCTCCCACGGAAGGTGAGGCCAGAGGCCTGTTAGAGAAAGAAGGCGGACAGCCTCTGTGGTGGGCGGGCAGGGCTTGACTGGACCAGACTCTTCTAAGTCACTTACACAACCTGATGAGGTTCCCATCCTCCCTGATTCCAGAGCTTGCCTCCCAGTGGGTTCCTCCTGCCAACCAGGCAGGTTCTTTGAGCTCCCGGTTGTCCGTGGTGGTCTCAGCCCACCCTGTGGCTGGCTCTTCTCCCCACTCTCACCCACAAAGTTCTGAGGACACATCATTACCCTGCAGTTCAAGTGGACCTGAAAGATACAGGTCAATTCCGACTTGAGAAGTTCAGGTGCACCCCTGGCCACCTGGGGTTCCATAGCTGGGTGGGAGGCAGTCCTAGTTCCATAGAAACCACCCCACACGGGCAGCACACACCTTCAAGGTGTGTGTCAGGATGCCCAACATCTGGGACATACTTTTGCTAAAAATTTATTCACTATTTATGAGAAATTCAAATTAACTGGGCTTTCTGTCTTTTATCTGGCAACCCAACCCCACAGGGAAGCCCCTGCCATGTGCCAGCTCTCAGCTGATACCTCTCTCTTCCCAACCACACCATGGCGAGACAAGTGGTGACATCCCTTCCTTCCTAACAAAGAAGCTGAGGCTCAGAGAGGTTCTGAAGTTGCACTAGGTAACTCAGCTGTAGGCAGGGGGCAGGGGTCTGAGCCCAGGTCCACAGCTCTCTTAGCCAGCACCCTCTTCCCACCCCCAAATCAATCCCCTTGGATAATCATGAGGTTCGTGAAAGGAAAAGTGCTTCTTCCTTCTTTTCTTTTTATATCTGTCCCTCCTTCAGGTGGAAAGGCCTAAGGGTATGGTCACTTCTGAAGGCCACTGAGGTGTCCTGCCAGTTACCTAGGTAAAGACAGAGACCAGCCTTTGCTTCCTGGAGGTGGGATGGCCCCTCTTAAGCAGAGGCAAGCCAAGAACCCATGTCTTATGCATGCATCTAGAATTTTCTTTTTTGACATTCCCAGGTCCAGCGTTTAGTAAAAAAAAACCTCTTTTGAAATTTCCTGTGTCCAGTACAGAACAAAGGGAGAAGAAGGGATTCCACAACAGAAGAATGTGGCACACGCCTGGTCTGGTGGCTTGTGTCACCTAACATAAAGTGGCCCTTTGCTTTTCTGCACTCTGTGATGGCTCAGGAAGTTTAAGGATACATTCTGGGATATGGACACTGGCTCTGCAGCATCCCAGAAAGAGATCTGGAGCAGGGGGGAGGGAGCCACAAGGGGATGAGGTGGAGAAGAGGAAAGACCTCACTCAGCTGCAGTGGGTCCCAGCCCTGCTCTTGAGCTTGTAGGGGACCCTCCCGGGGATTCGCCCTGGAGTGAAAGTGTCCCACTGCCACCCCAGCGCTGTGGTACAGTTTCCTTTTGATCTTACAGGGCAGGAGGGAGCCCTGGGGACACTGGACTGGACTTTTTATCAATGGGTTTGCTCTTTACCCTTGGCTTGGGGAGAAGCCTAGTCCTCTGGCTGAAGAATGGGGAGGCCCAGGGCTGGGTGGCAGAGCGCTTGCCTAGCACCTAGCATGCAAGTCCCCTCGGCACTAGGCCCTGGGGACCGTCCCCTGTACCACCAAATAAAAAGAAATGGGAAGGCCAGGCACAGACTTGGGATGCGACAGGCCTGGGAACTTGGCCCACCTCCGTCCCTTGCCCACCTAGGAGTCATGGTGACCAGTAGCTCACAGTTAGAGGCACATCTGAGCTCTATGCCACCTGCTCAGCCAGGTGACTGAGAAGAAAACCTCACCTGGTTCTTCGGCTGTAAAGTAAGGAAATCAGATGGCGGGAAGTACCTGCAGCTGCATTCCCGAGTGGGAATGCCTCTCAGGGCAGACGCCGGGCTGGGCCTACCGAGGAACCCATGTCCTGCTCCATTGAACTCTGCTGCTTTGCCACCCCCCCAGAGAAGCCAGAGTACCCCATACAGCAACCACACCCCTGTCGGGCTCGGCTGGCCCACCTCTGCCCACAGCTCCAGGAGGAGCTACCTGGAGTGCAGCCGCCCCTCTGTCCTGCAAGCTTCCAGGCCCAGCCAGCAACCATCCTTCCCTCCACCTCCAAGTGGAAGTGGGCAGCCCTGTCCTGTGGTGCAGCCTGCCCAGGAGAAGGGGCCTCTGGGGCTCCCTGGTCTGGAGCCGCAGGACAGAGGCCCCTGATGAATGTGAGCTGGCACCCTGAGAGCTCTGATCAGGGAGGCCCCACATCCTGCCCCTGAGAAGGAGCCTTCATGCAAATGTGCTCAGAGGTGGGGAGAGGTAGCTGGGGGCTCCCTGGGGGAGCCAGCTGGGGCTCAGGAAGGGAGCAGAAAAGGTGGGGAGGAGGTGGGGGTGTGAACCAAAGAGCCCCAGAACACCTAGCACTGTCCCTTCACCAGACTCTGGATGTCACCCCTCCCGCCACAAAGACCCCAGCAGCCGGCGCCCATCCCTGTGCTGGGTGCTGCCTTGGCCTCAGGAGGCCGTGAGCAGCCCACAGCCCAGGGGGCAGGTCTTTCAGGCCTGGCTGAGGTCCAGCCCTCTGAGGCGCCTTCTGGTCAGCTGAGGACAGGTCATCTTCCCAGCCTCCAAGCAGCACAGTGACTCCAGCAGGGGGACTTTAGCCTCTGGAGTAAGGGGGCAGTGGCTGGGCCTTCCCTCCGAGACTCCACTGACCTTCAGGGTAACAAGTGGCCTTAAAGGGTCTCAAACAGGGACACTGAGAGAGACAGAGTTCCTCCTGCACATCAGGACAACAGGCTTAAGCCAGAGAAAACAGGCAGCGTCCCCCACCCTAACCTGACCTTCCTGGGTGGGGCCTGGATGCAGGGTGAAGCTCCCCCTAACGGCAGGGCCTGCCTCTCCAACCCCACAGCCACCGACCGCACCCAGGCCAGCACCAAGACCTGGGCTCCCTCCCTGGGGTCCAGGACCAGGGCTTGCTCAGGGCCTCAGCCCCAGAGGCCCTGGGGCTCTGGAAAGGCTTCCCCAGCCCCTGCCCTTCACTACTGCACACCTCTAGGGGCTCTAGGGACAGGGAACATCACAGAAGGGCTGGGGAGGGGGTGTTGCAGGGTGGGAGGTTGGAGAAGAGGAAGGGGAGGGGAGGGTCCAGGCACAGGCCAGGTGCACGCAGTAGGTGCACACAGTGGGGCCCAGGCCCTGGCTTCCTGCCTGCCCACCTGTCCCCAGCCCCCGTCGCAAGAGCCTCACATGTGGCTCACATTCTAGCCCCCACCCCCTCCAGCCCCTCCCCAGGCTAGGTTCTCCCAGCTCACCTCCAAAGGGTCCCGAAGTGAGGAGCTGCCCTGCGCCCCCCAGTCCTGGGAGAACTTCCTGTCAAGCAGTCGTCTGCCCCACAAATGTGGCCGCTGTGCTTCCGACTTCCGCTCGCTCCCCTCATCACGATGACACACACCATCCTGCTCCCCGGGGCTCCCCAGGGCCCAGCACCTCACACTTCCTGCCCACAGGCCAGTCTTCCGTGCCCGGCGGCAGGCCTCAGCCCCTCTCCACATCCCACTCGGGAGGCCCTTCCCAGGCCAGGAAGGACCTGCCGTTGCTCTGCCTTCACCATGGAAGGGCCTGGAGAGGGAAGGAAGGTGCTGGACCAGGACTGCGGCAGGCCCCTCCCCCTCCCTCCCTGCAGTTCTGCCCAGCTCAGTCACCTGCAGGCACCCTGTGGAGACAGGAGGGTCCCAAGCCAGCCAACTTTCCTTTTCCCTTTTAACATGACCTCTCCATTTCTGCACAGCTATGTCTCATAATGACACCTGATACAAGCCTTGTCGTTACAAAGTGTCGCCAACTCTCCTTGCTGGGTTCTCCCACCTGCTTTATGATGCTTCACTGTGCCCACTCTACAGAGCTGGAGTGGGCTCCGAGAGGTCACACCAGCACAGCTGGGAAGTCACAAAGCCGGGGTCTGAATTCAGCACCTCTGAGCACAGGAGCCACCTCTTGCCCCATCTGTTCCCCACGCAGGTCCTGGGCACCAAGGCTAGAGGGGAGCCACACCCATGGTCCCCTTCTCTCAGACCACCCTGTCCACTTCTCCAGCCTCAGCCCCCACTGACTTCTCAGACCACACCCCGAGCTCTAGACCTCCAGTCCACTTGCTGCCTAGGAGCCTCTTCCTCAGTCGAGTCCAAGGCCTTCAGTCCCAGGCCACCTGGGCCATTGTCAAGAGGGCTCCATTCTAGCCACACTCCTCCCCAGGGAACAGGGGAGTCCAGAGGCTCCCCTTCCTCCACCACCCCAGGTGCCCAGAGTCCTGGAACTCTGCCTCTGAGGCTGTGTGGCCTCCTCCTCCCACGGCCCCAGGCCTCGATGCTCTGTGCAGCCCTGACTGGGGAAGAGAGGCCAGAAGGCTGACTGCGGGCCAGCAGGGGGCCAGCAGGGGGCCATGGGGTGGGTGGGACTTGGGGCCATGGCCAGGTCTCCACCCTGTAGACTTGTGACAGGAGGCAGGGTGGGGAAGAGGAGGGAGGGGAGAAGGCACATTCACAGGAGGCCCAGATTTCAGCTGTCACCTGGCCTCTGGGCTGCTCTGGAGTGAGGTGGGCGACCAGGTAGAAGAGGGAAGGACTCCCCTCCACCACGGGTCTCCAGCTTCATTTATACCCCTCACTTTCTGAGACTGACAGGCAGGCCTAGCTCACAGGCCCCTCAAACTGTGTGGCCACAGGCCTGGCTACGGTTCCTCACCCAGATTTCACAACTCTCCGCCCCACTGGGCAGGCCACACCTGGTCAGCAGGACCTTCATACAAACCTTCCTCTCAGGCCCCCAGCCCCCAGGGCCTCTGCAATACCAGCCCAGGCCAGCCCCTGCCCTGAGCATTCTTTGCTGGAAACTGCTAATCCATCAGGAATGACCACCCAGGAGTCTGTCCGCAGGGAGCTTCCAATCTGGTGACGCAGAATAAATGAGCGGGCTGAGGGTGAGTCATGATGAAAGCTAGGGAGAAATGACAGCCGGTGGCAGGGCTGAGCGAGCCACCAAGGGAGGTCAGGGAGGCCTCTGCTGCCCATGGACAGGTTGTCCAGGAGGAGGGCCAGTCAGGGAGGGCCAAGGGAACTGCAGGTCTCACTCTTGCCTGGGGTGGGAAAGGTCTCCATGTGCTCAGAGTGGAAGAGATGGGCCCAGGGTCTGCAGGGGCAGAGCCTGACACACCCCACCAGGTCTACAAAGTAAGCCAAGGTGCCATTCAAGGTGGGCAAATGCCAGGTCAGGAAGCATTTACGTATCTGTGACTTTGTTCTTAAGGTCATCTCTCTGCTGTGCGGAGAACAGAGGGCAGGTAAAAGCAAGGAGGCCAGTCACGTCTCTGTGCATGTCCAGCAGAAGGAGGGCAGACCTGGGGCTTGGGATCCACACTCAGGACCAATGGGCACACTTCCTGCTCAAAGAGGAGGAGGAGAGATGGGCGAGTAGGCAAGACAACTCCCAGGATTCCGGCTTGAGCCCCTGGCTGAGTGGTGACAGTGACATGTACAGAAACAGGAAGAACCCAGGAGAGAAAGCACTGGGCTGGGACTGTTAAGTACTGGGTTTGAGCTACTTGAGATATTCAGGTCTGCAACCGAAGATTGCATCTGGCCTCAGGGAAGTGTGTGACCAGAAGTCATCAGAGCCAGGGGTGGAGGAGCCCACCAGGACAGGAGGGGACAATCTGCAAAGGGGCCATGAAGTCGGTGAGAGAGAGAGAGAGGGAGAGGGAGAGAGAGAGCCCTGTTACTAAGAGGAGAGGCGGCTGCAGAGGAGGAAGTGGCCGGCTTTGTTGAAAGCTTCTGCGAAATAGAGAAAGATAAGAAGAGAAAGTGGTAGATTGAGAGGGGCCACCCAGAGGTTAGGGCAAGCGAGGCTGGAGGGGACAATGGGGCAGAAGACAGGTGGCTGTGAGGGGAGGACACACCACCTCCTTGCCCAGGCTGTACCCCTCGGGTCCAGCCTCCCTGGCCCTCCCTAGCACCCTGCTCCTCAAAGCCAGAGTGCCACCTGGCAGGATCTGCACCCCTCCCCAGCTCTGACCCCACTCGTTCCTGGGCCCACAGCCCCCCTTGACTGTGAGCTACTCAAGGGCAAGGACCGGTGCCGTCACTGTGCACCAGAGCCAGGTTCCTGTAGATGTGTGATGTGTCACTAACACAAGAATCACCTCAAGAGGACACCACGAGCAACACCAGCGCCCGTTGCTGTCCCAGGCCGTGGTCTGTGCTCACCCAGCGAGCTGGAGGTGCACCGAGAGGTTCCCACGTACACCAGGTTCAGGATGAGCCTCCCAGCCCTGCAACACCCGCTCCTTCCCGTCTGCTTGACTCTCGTCTTCCCAGGACCACAAGGAGCATTCCTTGGGCGGAGGATCCTCGGTGGAGGACAGCAAGGCGTCCAGCACCAGGCAGGTTCTCACACCCAGAGCCCTGCCAGCTGTCAACTTGGATGCTGGGTCCTCCTGCCCAACTCCTGGCCTCTCTCCTGGGCCTCCTGCGCCCCTCCCCAGGACCTGAGGCCACACGGCCTGCACCCACAGCCCTGGTGAGCAACTTCCTGTTTGCCTACAGAGGAAGCTGCTCAGCAGGTTGGTGGCAAGGTGGCTTCTCACACCCTGAGCCATGAGGGGAAGCAGCCACCTTCTAAGAAGGAACCCTGGGTATTTCAGCAGAGTCTGCCCGTCCTGGGAGGCAGAGGGGAGAGAGCAGAGGGCAGCAGAGGAAGGCACATGGGCACTTGACTCACCCCACCCTGTCCTGAGGCCCTGCGTGCTGACCCACAGGCCCTCCGCTGCACCTGACCAGACTCTGGGGGGGGGGGGGAGGGGTGTCTGAACCTACGCCACAGACAGGGGAGGAGACCGAGGGTCACAGCTGTCACTCACGCTCACAGGCAGTCGGTGGAGAAGCCTGGATGTGAACCAGGAAGCTGACCCCAGCAAGCACACCCTCCGCTCTTCCCTGGCCACCCACACGCCTCAGGGGGGTGGGCCAAGGCCGCCCTCCTCTCAAGCCAACAGAGACGCTAGGGTGGGGTGAAGCCATTCCTCTCAACTCAGGGTTTACCGTGGCGCTCAAGCTGATGGAATACTGTCCTTCTCGGGGGACCAGCCACCTGGCAGGGTGAGGAGGAGGCCTGGAGCAACTCAGAGGTTCCAGGACCCCTGAATTTGACATTGTGAACGTTTGTCCCCTTGGGGAAGCCTGGGGATAAGGCGGCCAGGGGCTTCTTTCTCCAGCTCTGCGCCTCTGCAAGGCCAGGCCCCAGCAAGGCCAGACAGGACGCCTGCGCTCCCTCTGCTGAGTTAGACATTTATCCCCCATGGGCCTCTGAGGATGGACCCCCTGGCCAGAGCAGGGAGCTGGGGGTAGGCCCGAGGAGACAAAGGCACCCCCTCAGGCAGGAGCAGGAGGACAGGGAACAGTCCAGGGGTAAGTCACTGCCCACTTGCCAGCACGAGCCTCTACTGCTGTATCTGGTTACCCAAACCTAACTTTAGAAAGCTGTCCCTACGCTGCCACTCAACCAGAAGACCCCCTCTGTCTGCAGACGGGAGAGTACCTGGACACAGCACCAGGCTCTCGCTACCCCTCCCGGCCTTTCCCAACACTGGGAGTTTTAAAGATGGGCACTGGACAGGCAGCCTCTAGTTGTGGATCTGCCCTCTCAGGGTTGGGCTCTAGTTAGCTCTCCATCTCCCAGTCCCCTGGCACCAGAAGTCACCCACAGAACAGCTCCTGAAACACACGTGTGTATCATTACTTACAGTGACAAAAATGCTCAGCCTTCAACATCCACAACAGCGAGTCAGATAAATGGTTGATGGGGAACTGTCACGTCACATGGCCACATGCAGACCCAGGCACCCTCTAGCAACCTCGTTTTTGAGGAGTATTTAGTGAAGTGGAAAGATGCTTATAGCATATTAAGTAATAAAACTATTTATAATATTCATATTATCTCTATCTTTCAAAACCTTGTTTATTTAGGCAATAAAACAGGAATCAGCAATTGATAATCTGCATGGGAACCGAATATAAAGTTTTCATTTCTCTATGGAAATTTTGCTTGGAATGTACCTAATTTGGAAAAATAAGTATGTGTTTATCATCATCAAAAATAATAAAGGTATCAGCAAATTAAACTCATTGGATTAAATAGTGATGGGGTTCCTCCGTTCACAGGGTGGCTGGCAGACCCTTTCACAGCCTGTCTCCCCATTGCTGGTGGAGGCTGAGACACAGGGGTCCAGACACAGGGGTCCAGAGGGTCTGCACAGGTGGGTCTGGTTTTGTTTTGGTGGCACTGGGGGTTGAACCCAGAGGTCTGTACCACTGAGCCACATCCCCAGCCCTTTTTATTTTGTTTTGAGACAGGTTCTCGCTAAGTTGTCCAGAATGGCCTTGAACTTGCGGTCCTCCTGCTCAGCCTCCAGGTAGCACGGGCAGTATTTGCTCTACTTGACTAAAGCATCATTGTCTCTCAAGTGGCTGCCATGGTGACCTGTCAGATGTAGATGTGGGAATCAACTTGGAAGCCCAGAGTTGGCATAAAAACCACCTAAAGGTGAAAACATTTGAGATTCGACAGCGACAGAAAGGGCTCTCCTGGAGCTTCTCTTACACGACTCCAAGCAGCAACGTCTGGGGAACAGGCTGCCCTAAAATCCTTGTCAGGAGTAGCTGTTCCCAGAAGGGAGAAGAGAAGTGAAGCCCACCCCAAACCTTCCCTGTGACAGCTCTGTAGCCCTGAAGGCCATGGTGAGATCATGTCTGCACAAACGTTGCCCATAACTTCGTCTCTCATCTGTTCTAAAAACCCAGCCAGTTTTCCTACGGAAACCTATTTGTCTTCCCACAGAAGGCTTTTCTGCCCCTATTAATGTGTCTTTTGTCAGTTTAATTCACAGGTCCCAGCTACTAAGTCTAAGAGGGTAGAGGAGAGGGCGTTTCCCCCTGCCCAGGGTGGGGAGGAGGAAGCCCTGCCCCAGCACCCACTCCACAGAGGGAAAGTTCTGTCTGTCTGTCTGTCTGTCTATCTGTCTGGGTGGGAACATGCACGCTGCACAGGGTGCTGTACTTAACTACGTGAACCGGACAAAATGCATGTGGTGAACAAACCTATAATTTATCTCATAGATACACAGTAGAGTGGACAATGCCCACTTGATGAGAATTCAAAGAAAAAGATTAAACAATATTACAGGAGAAAAACTGTCACGAGCAGGACAGGTAAGCAAGCAGACACCTGGCACGGCTGCGTCTGACATTCCCAGCGTTGGGGGAAGGAAGGGGAAGGGTCCCTTAGGGCGATTATCAGCCCTGAAAGGTCATCAGTCATGGAACAGGAACCCAGGTGTGCGTGAGGAGCAGAGGAGCATCAAACAGAGCAGGCAAAGCAGCAGGGCACAGCTCAGAACAGGGCGATGCCTGAGCCACAAGTTCTCTTGGGGTGCCCATGCTCAAGCTGGGCCCTAGTACAAAGCCCAGAGCCTTCCAGAGCCTCTCCTCTACCCAAAGCCCTCTCTACCCAGAGCCCCCTGGGAGACAGGGAGGCAGCCTGGCTGGGCAGCTCCCGGCAGGGACTGTGCTGGAACCTCTGAGCTCTGCCTGGGGCTTTAGCCTGCACACCTGAGCTTCCTGAGGCTACCTCTGTCCCCTCTGCCTCAGCACATCCGTGCGTTCCCCTAGGGGCCCCCGGGCTGCACCTCCAGCCTCCTGGAAGGTAGGATCGTCACTTGGGCCTTGTGTGTCCACATCTCTGTCCAAGACCCAGAATGTTAAAGAACTGGTTCCAGGAGGATGCTTTCCTAACCCCTCAGCCAGAAAAGACAGTTTAAAATGCTCTGGGTCTCCTGGGCCGGCTCAGCTGTCCACCCACTCCTCCTGCCCGCCTGCCTGCCCCCGGCGCTGTTCTGGATTTTTCTCTCTGGCTCTTCACACTCTTCCAGAGAGACTTTACTCCCACGCGTCCACCTCCAACAGTGCACTGCAGAGCCACAGACCCCTCTACGGCCCAGAGTCCCAGCTGCTCATGGGAATCTCGAGCAGGATCCAGATCTCATGGCCTGTGCAAGGGCCCTGAGCGCCTCCCCAGCCCTGCGCCAGGCCGGCCCCTCCGGGTCCTCACATCTGCGCCCTGCTGTGGGGCCCAGCACATTGTCCAGCCTCCCTGAAGGCCTACTGCCCTCCCTGGCACAGCCTCTGATCCGGAGAACTGCAGGACTGCCCACCCTCAGAGTCCATGTCCTCAGCCACCCCAATCCCTACTGACAGGAATCACTCCCACCCAGGAAAATCCTTACGGGACTGGATCCCCTCCACCCCAATGCCACCCCATGGCCTCTCCCTGATACTTCAAGGACCATCTGGGACCTCCTACCTCCCCCGCAGGACCCCCCCCTTCCCCCACCCTGAGCCTCAGCAGTCCACCGGCCCTTCCCTAAACGTCCCAGTATGTGTCCTCACGCCATCCTGTCCACCCACTCAATCCTCCATACCGCAAGGCCCCCCCTAACACCACTTCTCCAGATAACCTTTCTAGACCAATCCAACAAGAACCGGCTGCTGCAATAATTCCATTAGCTCAGCACAGCCTGACCATCAGAAGCGACAAGCTCAGGATACGCCTAGCAGTCAGATACAACCTACCAAAAAAAAAAAAGCACTGTCTTGAGCTAGGCCTGGTGGTGCACACCTGTAATCCCAGCCGCTTGTGGGCTAAGGCAGGAGGATCATGAGTTCAAAACCATCCTCAGCAACTCAGCAAGGCCCTGTCTCTAAATAAATATAAAAAGGGCTGGGGATGTGGCTCAGTGGACAAGGGCCCCTGGGTCCAATCCCCTGTACAAAAAAAAAAGCATTGCGTTTAAAAGGTAAGGAAAAGTGTTGCTCCATAGCACAATGCGACTTATGTAAGTTTAAAATAGATGCAGACATAAATAAGCACCATATATTTTTCTAAAATATGCCCAGCTCCAAGGATAAGCCAGTTAGAAACATACCAGAATGTACACTCAGGAGAGTAGGGGTGCAGACATGAGGACATTTGTGGGACTAGGGATTTCAAAGAAAAAAAAAAAAAGACCTCTTTTTTTAAATATTTTTTTTTAGTTGTAGTTGGACACAATACCTTTATTTTATTTACTTATTTATTTTTATGTGGTGCTGAGAAACAAACCCAGCTCCTCGCACAGGCTAGGCAAGCGCTGTACCCCTGAGCCACAATCACAGCCCGGGAAGATCTCTTATGTTCAGTAATCAATAATAAAGACCAAAGTCTGATTTAACTCACAGGCCAAGGGCTATCGTCCCCCAAGTCCCAGCATTAAAGGCTGGGTCCACCGTCACACTGGCAAGAAAAGAAGGCTAGTGATACAGTGAGTTGGTCGCACTGTGGGGAATCAGCACTCTCACTAGTATAGTCACATGCATCTCTGGAAAGCAGACTGGCAACGTCCGCCATGATCTAGATCACACATAACCTGCGTTTGTGTATGAACCACATTTATGAGTTCTCCTGCTGGAACAGACACAGAAGTGAGAGAGGTGAGGTACACACAGGCTTAATGCATTTTGTCTATCATAGCAAACAATAAAAACAGGGAAAACAACTATAAACCCACAGTGACTGGCTCCATAAACATGGTACATCCCTTCAAGGAGATATTCAACCCTTCCTGATAAAAGATGAACTCCACCTACGACTTGAAGATGAATTGTTCAGGATGATTTAGTTACTTGAGTATTAAATTCTGCTATTTATGTCCTGGTACAAGCTCTTGGACATCTCCTGCCTCCAGAATCATGGGCTAAATGAACATTTATTCTTTATAAATTACCCAGCCTCAGGTATTTTGTTATAGCAACAGAAAACAGATGAAGACACCAACTGCCTCCAGACCACTTCTCCCCACCTTAACTAAACTGCAATGGAGTCCCTGATCCAGGTGTCCCAGAGTGGACTCAGGGAGAGAAAGTGGTGGGAACAGGGCTGACCTCTAAGGAAAGCATGCGATGACAGCTGAGAGTTGCAACAGCAACCGGAAACTCAGCCCTGGGCGCCGGGCTGGGCCTCACACTGGGGCAGAACAAAACAGAATCTAGAAGCTGACCTGGTGTGCACTTGATAGTGTTCCCTGTGTACCCATGTCCTCACCCCAGCCTGCGACTGCAGTCGTAAGAATAAGCCACACGGCCACAACTACTTTATGAAAGGACCAACTGCCTTCATCAACTCTGTACCTCTCCAACAGCTGGGCCAGCAGAAAGAGCTCCACCTCGCTAGACTCTCTCTGTGGAGACTCCCGCAGCGTGAGCCTGAGGTTGGCTCTCGGATGTTAAAACCGCACAGTGGCTAAGAGCACTGGACAAACACTGCACCACCTGATGGTGAGTTCTGATTCTTCACTTACCTGCCTGCAAACTTGGGCAAACTTCTTAGCATCTCTAGGTCCTTTTTCTCATCTGTGAGAGAGAATGAGAGCAGAAGCTTACGCCTGCTTGGAGGATTGTTTGCTTTTTCTGCACATAAGGTGCTTAAAGGAGGACCTGGGTACAGCATGTGCTCAACAGGTATCCATTACTACATGCTCTCCTGCTAGAAGTGTTTTATAGAAGGGCGATAAGTTCTCCTAATTAGATCACATAATTAGCTTTTAGACAAAAGACTAGATCACTGGAATTGTCCCAGAAGACAAGCTCCAATACCCAGGGCCTTTTTTTTTTTTTTTTTTTTTTTAATATTTTTTAGTTGTAGACGGACACAATACCTTTATTTTACTTATTTATTTTTATGTGGTGCTGAGGATCGAACTCAGGGCCTCACACGTACTAGGTGAGCGCTCTACCGCTGAGCCCCAGCCCCAGCACCCCCAGGGTCTTTACTGGTTCCAAACCTTGGGTCTGCTTCCTCATTCTTTCTGTGTAAACCATATGTGTGGATAGACTCTGCTGCCAGGAGGCATGCTGTCTGCCTCTGGTGACCACCTGCCCTGCTTGGTGTGAACTGCCAGGCCTCACTCTGAGCTCTGGGGGGGAGCTTGTAACTCTTGCACATCTGCACGGGCTGAGCTCCCTGCAGCCTCTTCCTGAGCTCTCTCAGATCCTGGAGCCTCCCAGAGCCCACCTGCCTTTGCCCTCCTCCTCCAGACATCCAGCCTGCTGGAGCCTCCCTGTTCCCTGGGCTGCAGTCTTCTTCCCCCGGAGACACATGGCTGAGTCCTGTCCTCATTCAGGTCTCTGGTCAGTTTCACCTCCTCTGCTTGGCCGGTGTTGACCACCCTCTCTTGATCACTGCAGCCCATGATCTCCAAACCCTCACACTGTTTCTCCTGCATAGCATTCACCTAACATGGCTAAAAATTATTGGTTGGGTTTTTGTTGTTGTTGTTGTTTTTGTTGTTGTTGTTTTTTTATCCATTTGTCCCCCAACAGAAAATAAGGACCCAGGGGTACGGGGGAGGCGGGTATCTTGTTCACTAATGTACCTTTAAAGCCTGGACTAGTACCTGGGACTTACAGACCAGCAATAAACACCTGTTGAATGAATGAAGAAACGAGTGGCCAAGGACACTGCAGAACATGTCCTCAATATCTCCACCTCAGGCTGCAGCCTTCCAACAGGACACACTTGAGGACATTCTGTCCTGTGCTTCCAGATCCTAAAGGCCAGAGGACCATCCCATTTCCCCCCCTCATCTAGACAGTGGACTTGCTGCCCTTTCTTGCTCTGGACCAATTTCTCTAATTTGTTTCACTGTTCTTGCTGTTTGTTTGCTGTCTTTTGTTCTTTGCAGCACTTATCACTCTCTGAAACAATGTGATTCATCTGCCTGGATCACTCCTTTCTCTCTAGCAGTGAAAGCAGAGCGCTCCCAGCCTTCAGTGCAGCCTGGTGACCTACTGTGCAGCCTGGTGACTGCAGCTGGCTGGGGTAGGTGTGTCTTGAGTAAATGAATGAAGGAGTGACTGTACAGCCTCCACCAAGAGGAAATGCCACGTGCAGGGAGGGAGAATGAGTCACAGCACTACAGCTGTCCACACCTGACCTCGGCATGTTTCTCAAGTAGTCTCTTCACAGACATCCAATTAATTGCTAATTACATTCAATCAGCTGTGGGCCTGGGGAGGGGCAGGCTAATGATATTCAGGGGCTGCTGGGCCTGGTGTCCTTCAGGACTTCACTCCTGACCTGCACAGCAGGCCTGGGACACCACCCCGGGGTCAGGTGTGCATATCGACCAAGCAGCAAAATGCATCTTGTGGCCTAGAAAAGTCCAGCAAAGAACTCATGTCCCTGCTTCCATCATCCTCCCACTGAAAGACCGGGCTAGAGACAATTCCAGGGCCAGAAAGGAATCCTGGAGAGGATGCGCGCTTATCAGCTGGGCTGACACAGTGTACCAGGTCTCCCATGCCTTCTGGCCAGACAGACCAAACAGACCAGGGTGGGAAGAGGGGCCTGCATCCCCAGGGCGGGGGTTGGGGGAGCCCCCAGCTGGCCTCACCCCAGTGCGCAGACCCACAGCTCCCACCGCGCTGCACCTAGCCTGGTCGCAGGCACAGGGACCACTGGGGAGATTGGGAGCAAAGCCCTCTAGGTCGCTGGGCTGGGACCCTGAGCTCTCCAGGCTCCCTGCTCGCCAGCGGGGCACGGAGCTCCCCACCTCAGGCCCAGACGGACTCTCCCAGGGGAGCACGGCCAAGCCTCCCGGTGTCCCAGTACCGCCGTCCAGCGAGGCTGGATTCTCACGGTGCCCTGCGTGCCCCTGACCCTCCTGCAGCCTTTCCAGCTCCAGGCCCCTGACCAGACGCGCCCCGGCAGGTGCTCCCGGATCGCCGGCCAGCCCTCCCCGCGTCCCTTACCCCAGTCCCGCCGGCTCCTGCTCCCGCCTCCCGCCGGCCGGGCGCACCATGGCTCTGCGCCCAGGCGCGGGCGGACCCGGGAGGGCTGCGGGCTGCTGCGCGGCGGGGCCGGTGCGCTCGGGCGCTCGGGGAGGGACGCGCTTCCGGGAGGCCGGGCCGATCCGGGCGGCGCCGGGCGAAGCCGTCGGACTGGTCTGGGCGGCCGCGCAGGCTGGGAAGGGCCGGGCCGGGCAGGACAGGGCCTCCCGCGCAGCGGGCCTCCCAGCGCCCCTGCCCCGAGCGGAGCGGCGGGCGCCCCTGGGCGCTCTGGCCTTTGTGTTTGCAGCACAGACACCGGAAACTGAGGCCAGGCCCAGACACGTGCGCCGCTGGGACAGGCGACAACTGAGAGTCCCTGCAAACCATTATTCGCTACTGATTGTGGAAGCACTCTCTCTCTCTCTCTCTCTCTCTCTCTCTCTCTCTCTCTCTCTCTCTCTGTCTCTCTCTCACACACACACACACACACACACACACACACACACATTATTTGGGCTCAGAAACTCAGCCCTGTAACTGTGAATTTTGTTAAGTGGCTTTGGGGTTGGTGGCATGCTGGCAGATTGTTGTGACTTGAAGTTGAACATATCCTCAGACAGATTGGCCCCGGAGAGAGGCACTTATTTTTCAATACCCACTTGATGGCACTGTTGGCTTCTATTTCTGTTACTACAGAGGGCACCAGAGGTGAAAATATGAGCTAAGTTATCGCTTATTTTCTACATACCCAGTGACATTTTAGCTCCCTTACAAATTGACAACCTGGAAAAGCCCATCTTTTAATCTGAGGTTGCCGGGCATGGAGCTGACCTGGCTCTGGGTAGGCAACAGGAGCCACTAGGTTGTCCAGCATCTGTCCAGTGCCAAGTGCTAGGTCATGAGCACTCTGTCTCAACAGATCTAATCCTCCCAGCAGTGCTGTGAGGTGGGGTGCTTTTCACATAATGAGGACACTGAGGTATCAGAGGTTGAGTCAGTGTCCCACCGTGAGACCCTCAGGACCCAGAGGCCATGCTCTGCTTCTCTGTGTGACACCCCACTTTGTCTAAGATAGGGCAAGGATGCTAGGCTGTGGTCCTGTGTGAATATTCATTGTGCACCTGCACCACACATGCAAGGCATTATGGGAAGGGAGGAGGAACCAACACTCTGGAAGCTGAAGTGGTGTAATGCCTGCTCAAAGGGGTGGGCAGCTGGGAGGCTCCCAAAAAAGAAGCCTGGAAAGGAGAGAGCCAGAGCAGGGAGGCCAACACATGCTCCCAAACTCTTTTCAAATCCCTGGCAGATTCCTGAATGAACAGGCTGGGGGCAAGAATCCCAATCACCCAAAGGAAACAGCCGTGAGCAGAGCCCTGCCCAGCTAGCCGCCTGCTACAAGGGGATGGACTTCAAAGCTGCCCTTTTAGAGGGTCTTGGGAAACACTCCAGGCTCCCATTGAAATTCCAGAACAGTCACACCCAAGGGAAAAGACTGCAACTCAGGATTAGGAGCTCTACTCTAGGATTCAGGACAGAACCAACAGACATCCACCCAAGTATACAAGACCAAGGCCCTGTGAAGTCCAGGTGAGCTGCCGGTGACTTAATTCCCTGTGAGAAAAGGACCTGGTGCTTTTCAGAGGAGAACATCTGAACGGGGAGCATCTGCAATAATAACACTTTCAACGTCACCATGCAGTGTATTTTTTTAATAAAATATTAGACAGCCAAGGAAACAGAAAACTGTAGATCATCATCAAGAGGAAAAACAACAGCTGTCCATTGAGGACAACTCCCAGACAACCAGGACGTCAAAATGAGGGATATGGAACTAAAATGGTGATCGATCTCATCAAACCCAGTGAGATCTAGATAAATCTGCTCCAGCCAGGATGATATCTCTAAATTTATTACCTTAGAATGAAGAGACGTCTCAAGTTTTGCCCTCCACAGGGAAGACAAACAGACTGTCCCTTAGGCCCTAAACAAGACCAGGGCTCCTGATGTTGGGGGCCCTCGCTTGAGGCTACCGCACTGTGGGTTCAGGCCAAGCATGACCCATCACCCTGGTGTTAGCCAGCTTCCCGTCTGTGGTGAGTTCCCTGTAAACGACTTCAAAGGAGGGAGATTTGTTTGGGCTCAGGGTTTTGGGAGCTGTAGTCTGTGTTTCCCTGGCCCCGCTGCCTTGGACCTGTGGCAAGGCAGGGCCTCAGGGCAGCGAGGCTGCTCACCTCATGGTGACCACTCAACCGGAGAGAGAGAGAAGAAGATGCCAGGGTCCCAGTGTTCCCCTCAATGACACCGCCCACCATGACCTAAGTTCCCTCTACTAGGCCCCGCCACCTCCACAGAACCACAGGCTACTGAGCTTTTAGAGCAGGGGCCTTTGGGTGACATTCAAGATCCAACCATAGCACGCACCACTGTGGAAATCGGTGCTCAGGGAGTCCATAGTGGTGTTTCCCTGATATTGCACTGAGAAATAAACTGCCATCTGCTACCTCCCGTCAGGAGGACCTGTGAGATTGTGGCAGGTTGACAGGTCACCTTACCAGCAGAATGAGGACTCAGACCCTTTCACAGTTGCCGACTTCACAGAGACAAGAGAAAACTCCTAAAAGCCTCCAGAGGCGGGGCGTCAGAAACCCCTCATCAGAACGCATGCTGGCCAGGCAGCAGGGAACGTGGACTTCCAAGGCCGGGAGAGAGTGACTGCCCACTTACAGTTCTGTATCCACCATCTTTTTTTTTTTTTTTTAAATAAGAAGCAAGATGTTTTCAAATAAACAAAATCTGAGAATATCATAAGAAAATGAAACAATTCAAGATGAAGGGAATGATATCAAATGAAAATTAGAATCTACAATGAAAGAACCAGGAGCAGCAAATAGGTGGATAGATACGAGAGTGTCTTTCTTGTTTGTATTGTTATTGAAAGTCCACTGACTAAAGCAAAAGTAGTCACGTGTTGTAAGATTTATTAACACAGTGGAAACAAACACTCAATGCGAACAGCACCAAGCACAGAGGAGAAGGTAAATGCAAGTTCTGACACTATATGTGGAGTTTGGGGATATTAATTCAGAGTCAAATCCAACTGAGTCACTAAAGAATAACTAACCCAAAGAGATTAGAAAAGTGAGAGAGAGAGAATAGAAGTTCCTGTAAGACAAACAGGAAAATGTATCAATAGTGACATTAGTAAGAAAAAAAATTATCAGTAGTGACATTAAATGCCCCAATTTAAAGGTAGTGCCATCAAATGAGCCAACTGAGTAGTGTTCACAAGAAACACGCTTTAAATATAAACACACAGAATGGCTGGAAGAAAAAGGATGGGGAGATCTACGATGCAGTGTTCATTTTACACCAAGTAGATTTTGACACATGAGTATTATCAGAAATAAAAGGGGTCACTTTAAAATGATAAAAGGATCAATGTATCAAGAAGACAATCCCAAATGTATATGAACCTAACAACGGAATTTCTAAATATCTCAAGTAAAAAGTGAAGGGATCAAGACAGAAATAGAAAAGCCACAATCAGAGTCAAAAATTTAAACCTCATATTAGAAATGAATTAAAAAATACAGAGAAAAACCACTAAGGATGCAGAAAATTTGAACAACACTAGGGTTCAGTTTGACCAAATTGACATAATAGAATATTACACCACCCATAGCAAGATACATTTTCTTTTCTAGTACACATGGCACATTCTCCAATACTGACCACACACAGGACTATAAAAGAATCTCTAAACTTGAATGGATAAAATTATAGGATTATGTTTTCTGAGCCAGGCCTATAATCCTAGCTGAGGCTGAGGCAGGAGGATCACAAGTATGAGGCCAGCCTCAGCAACTTAGTGAGACTTTTTCATAAAATCAAATAAAAAGAGCTAGTGATGTAGCTCAGCAGAAGATTACCCCTGGAGTTCAATCCAGTACTAGAAAAAAAGTGTTTTCTGATCACAATGGAATTAATTGAACAATCAACAATGATATCTTATCTAGAAAAATACACAAATATTTGGAAAACAAGTGAGACACTTCTAAGTAACTTAGGAGATCAAAGAATAAATCATAGGAAACATGAGGAAATGCTACAAACTGAAATAGCATACATTGGGAAAAACAGATCAAAGTCACAGAATTAGAATGTCCAGATACAGATTCATATATCCTTTGACAAAGGTGTCAAGATACTTCATGGAGAAAAGAAAACATTTTCAACAAATGGTGCTGAAATAACTAGAAATCTATCTGCTGAAAAAAAAATGGCCCCTGGACCCTGGAGTTTATCACATATATAAATTTAACTCTCATAACCAATATAAAAAGAAGGCTGACCCAACAGAGGCCAAGGCCATGAGCAGATGTTTCTCTAAGGAAGACGTACACATGGAGGATGCACACCTGGAAAGGTGCCCACACCGTCGAACACACATCAAGACACACATCAAAAACGCATACCAAAATAATCAATGCATAGAGCCACTCGGGTATAACTGATAATTAATTTAGGAAGACACACAGTGAGACGCATCAGCCAGGCTATGGGAAACTAGAACCCTCAGGCACCCCTGGTAGGGTTGGTAAATGGAGCAATTACTTTGGAAAACAGTTTGACAAGTGCTCAGAATCTTAAGCATGGTGTTTCCATGACTCAGGAATTCGACTCTTAGATGTAGACCAAGAGGAATGAAAACTATGTCCTCACAAAAATCTCATGCACAAATATTTATGGCAGTGTTATGCATGGTAGCCAAAAGCGGGGAACAACCCAAGCGTGTATCAGCTAGTGAACAGATGAACAAGATACAGTGTGTTCATACACCGGAATATTATTCGGCCAGTAAAAGACATTCTATAATATAGATGAATCTTGAAAGCATTATCCTAAGTGAATGGACTCAGTCACAAAAGAATGATGTCATTTACATAAAATGTGCAGAATAGGCAAATGCAGAGATGGGAGGTGGATCAGGAGTTGCCTAGGCTGCAGAGGATGGAAGGCACGGGGTGATGGGTAACGGACACAAGTTTTCTTTTTGGGACTGATGCAATTTTTACGAAATTGATTATGGTCATGTTTGCACAGCTCTAGGGATACACTAAACACCCCTGAACTGTACACCTCATGGGTGAATCACGTATGATATTGTTAATAAATCTGTCATCCAACAAATGAACCTTGGTTCTTTCTGCACACCATATATATATTTGAACTAAACAATGGCTAATAAACCTAAATATGAAAACTAAAACAGCAGAACATCTAGACAAAAAAACAGGAGAAAACCTTGGCCACTCTAGGGATGGCAAAGATTTCTTAGTAGAAAGGAAGAATTGATAAATTGGACTTCATAAGATTTTTTTCAAATTCTGCCCATTGAGTGCCATGTGAAAAATGTGAGTTATGGATTTTAAAAATGCATATGTTTATAAAAATAAATAAAATTCTTATAAATCAGTAGGAAAAAAGACAAACTGGCAGGAGACCGACAGACATGAGGGATGGGGACGTGGGGTTAGGGGACCGATTCTGTAAACTAGGCCCACTGTGCTGACCCCACAGGCTTTCTTTTCTAAGAAGCCATTTCCCTGTAGCCCTGCCCGGCTTAAATCAATAGGATTTGTTACTTTCCTCAGCAAACTACCTGTTATCTGCAGGAGAAATGCAAGCCCCAAAATGTCAATAAGAAGAACACAAGGGACCCAGAAGAGGGGACTTTGGTCACCTTTATACCAAACAGATCCCAGAACTCAGGGAGATAAAGATAATTCCCCTTATCATAAAATCTATAATAACAGCTTCCAGATAGAACCGGTCAGCATGGGCCAAAGTGACCTGAATGGTCATGGCCAGTGGGGACTTGCTATCAGTCAAAAGTCAAGAGGTGGACCTGGGTGAGACTCTGGAACGTTCCCCAAGACCTCCAACAAAACTGAGAGCAGGAGAGGCACGCTGACCTTCTCCTCTCTGAGAGGGCCCATTCCTCCCTTGAGAGTGTCCCCTTGTCCCCTTTCCTATCCCTTCTAATAAACTCAGGCCTGTTACTCTGAGCAATGGGATTACAAGAATCAGGGTTTGAAAGGGGAAGCTTCCAAATGCCTCAGTTTCCTAGAAGGCCCCCACCCTGTAACAAGGCCACTTGATTAAAATTATGCCTGAAAGTCTTAAATAAACACTGTACAATAAAAGATAAATAACTAAGAAAAGATGCTTAATCGCCATGGTGGCTACTCAAACCCTGATGAGGGTTGTCATGGCTCACGGGGGTTGTTTGGCCCAAAGCTGCCTCCGGGATATTTGAAGTTCGGCCAAAGGCTTTCTCTCTACCTAATAAGCTGCAACCTAACTTGATGTGCAACCAGACTGTAACCGGCTCTTGTGACAAACCATGAGTCTCAGCCAATCACAAGTAGCCAGTTGTTCAACGGAGCCGACTGTCTCTAAACATTTCTGTACGTCATCCCCTTTCTCTGTTATAATTATAACCTCCCTGGGGTGGCTGGGGCACTCTGGAGTCTTTTTGGTCAGGAATGCTCTCCAGTCCTAGGATCCCAAATACAGTTAATTATGAGATGCTATCATTTCCCTCTCTCAACAGTTCCCCACCAGAAAGACTAAGATTTAAAACACTGATAATGCCAGCTATGGAGAGGGGACTTGAAAGTTTGATGTGGGGGGCTCGTATTTAGCCATGGGGGTGGAAGACACTGCTTTGGAAAAGAGCTTGGCAGTTTTGGTAAATTACACATGCATTCGCTGTTTGAGGCAGATGGTCCCTTCCCAGGCATTTACTCAAGAGAACTGAAAATCAGTCTCTACGGGAAGAGTCCTGTGGAAGAGCCGCTGTATGTGTCATGGAAACAAACTGGGACGACAACCCCAAGTCCAAGGGCAAACTGTTGCGATTAATGCGTAAGCTGGGTCCTACTCAGCAGCAGAGAGAAAGGATCTGCTGAATCCTCACAGGGCCTGGACGGATCTCACAAGCATAGTGTTGAAAGGAAGAGCCATTTAAAGGGTACATACTGCAACTCCATTTATGTGAGGTTAGGGAGGGTATGAGTGGTCTCAAAACAGAGGTTACGTCTTAGGAGCGGAGATTTGAAGAGATTGAAAAGAATTCTTAGGACTTATGAAAATGTCCTAGATTGGGATGGTAGTCAAATGAAAGAATCCATTTGTCACGACTCAGGAAGAAAACATTTAAGATCTAATGTATGTAAAGTATGCTTCAATAAAAAGCATCAATCAGCAACTCAGGAGGCTGAGGCAGGAAGATCAAGAGTTCAAGGCCAAACTTAGTAACTCAGCCAGACCCTGTCTCTAAATAAAATAGAAAAAGGGCCAGAGATATAGCTCAGTGGTCAAGTGCCCCTGGACTCAATCCCAGAAGGAGGAGGGGAGGAGGGAGGGGAGGGGAGGGGGAGGGGGAGGGGGACGAGGGGGAAGGGGACAAGGGGGAGGCGGAGGAGGAGAAGAAAGATAAATGGACATAATGGAACACATCTGGGGCAGGTGGATTTTTTTTGTTCTAGGCAAAAGAGTGAGACTTCAACTAAGTGTCTGCAAAGAAAATTCATTATCAAAAAAAAAAAAAAAGGAGAGAGAGCTGCTCAGAACAGGAGCCGCACGCTCTGCTGCCTCCTCTTTGTCTCTAAATCGACATAGGACTTACAATGCCTGCAATGCCTCCCACCTCGGGAGGATGAGTCTTAGGAGATGAATGATCACCCAGGATGCACGACTGCTGGGTGGGTCGGGGGGGGGGGGGGGGGGGGGGGGGGGGGGGAACACACGCGCCACCTAGTGGCAGAAGGCAGGGATGCCCATGTTCTTTCTGGACCCACTTGGTCCCTGGAGAATTGGCGATTCCCGGCTGCCTGTAGGCGGTGTTTGACCCAGACCTTGATGGATAAGACAGAGAAGAGGGCAGTGGCAGGCTGAGGTTGTTGAGTGAAGTGCCTTACCTGGGTCATCTCAGAAAAAGGGTTGGGGACATGTCAGGAGCAGCTTCTGAGTCAGGACCAGGACATTCAGATGAGTCACAGCTGGAGACACCTGGTGACCCTGAGACATAACACCATCAAACCTGTTTTTATAGCAAGCTTTCACCCAAAGCACGTGAACGCATGCTATTCAATTCTCACAACCACTCTGGGAAGTATCTCGGTCTTGATTTTCCAGGTGAATAAAAACAGCCTCAGGAAGCGTAAGTCCTTCAAAATCGCCAGGGGGAATCCTTAAGGGGCAGCTGGACCTCATTCCTGAGGGCCCTCACTTCCGCCTGGAGACCCTCCTGTCCTTCTTGCTGTGTCCTGTGTGAACCCAGGTGTGCTGGGCAGGCTCCCCTCCCCTCCGCAGCCTGATCTTCCTGACGGAGTTTCTCAGAAATGGTGGGAGAGGACCTGTGTGCTTTCGCAGGGGGTCTGAGAGGACAGGAGCTCTGCCCCCAAAGAACTTGATAATAAGACGACTGTAACGTCACAGTTCTGCTCCCCTGTGGAGGGGGCCCGGGGCCCAGCACTGTACTTTGGTCTGTGTTTGGAGACCAGTGACACCAAGGGCCCACTGGGGTGGCAGGAGGTGGAGAATCGCGGGCTCTTTCACAGAGGACAGCCACAGAGATGCGCACGTCGGGGCCAGCGCTGGAGAGGGCCGGAGACGGAGCAGTAGGGCTCCTCAGGAGCCTGCCCTGCGGGGCAGCCAGGGAGCCGGGTGCGCAGGACAACTCAGGCTCCAGGGACAATGTGGCCGCCTCTGCTGGGAACTTCGTTTGCTTTTTCTAATTTTTTTCTTTTTATTCTCTTCAGTTCATTGTATCTCATCTTCTGTGGTATCTCTGTGGCTCTCTAGAGGGAAGGCGCTGGGGACCCAGGGCTTGCTCTGCACGCTGTGGATGGACACAGAGACCCCAGGTCACTACAACCACAAGAATGGGATCCTAATTAGAAAAAGCTATACTCCATGTACGTGTAATATGTCAGAACACTCTACTGCCCTGTGTATCTACAAAGAACAAATAAAAAACGTAGAGGACATTATACTAAGTGAACTAAGCCAGTCCTAAAAAGGCAAATACCACATGATTCCACTTATAGGAGGCATTCACAGCAGGACCACTGATGAGAGCAGAACGCAGAACTGTGGTTGCCAGGCTGGGAGTGGGAAATGGGGAGATGCTCTTCCACGGATATAAAATTTCCATTAAGCAAAATGAAAACGTTCTGGAGATCTACTTTGCAACTTCGTACTTAGAGTTAGCAATGTTATATTATATACTTAATATTTTGTTTGAAAAAAGAAGAAAAAAAATTCTTCATTATTGGAGATCTTGATGGTCCAGAGACCAATATGTACAAAAGCCGAGATTTAGAAGGATCAGCTATGAATGTGGTGTCATTTTAGAAATAACTTAACCAACTTATTGAGTTGGTTAGGAGGACACAAGCCAGTTGGATCTCTGGAGTGGAGTATTCTAGAAAAGCAAAGGGTGGACGGGAAGCAGGTACGATTGACACACTTCAGGATACGTCTGCAATGTGCTTTCAGGTAAGTGGCTCAGAGCTCTGGAGGTGGCAGAATGCAAAACACCGAGTCCCTACCTTAAGGCACTCAGGGGACAGTGCTCATGGCCCTGGGAAAGGCCCCAATGCTGGGTACATCAGGGGACTGTGCCTCAGGTCCTCAGGGGGTTGGAACAGAGCTAGCCACTGAAGGCTGGTGTGGATGCTCCTCAGTGTTGCCATGGAAACCGTCCCCCAAGAACCTGGCTCTAAGGGGATTTTATAGGCTTTAGGTGGTGCAGCAGGAGAGAGGCCTCACCAGAAGGGAGCCTGCAGCCCTGAAGGGGAGGACTCCAGAGTTCCCAAGGCCTGTTCATGCTGCAGAAGAGCTGGGCTTCCTTGTCACCTCCCACCAGACCTGCACCTGCCGAGCCCCTCCCTGTGCTGCAGTCAGGTGTGCATGGGAAGGGAAGCGACCTCTAGGCCATACGAGACCATTGCCAAGGTGAGAAGGGGAGGTGGCCGTGTGACCCACCGTGGCCCCAGGAAGAAGGCCTTGGCCATGGGGCTCAGACATGCCCATCTCCTGGCAGGAGCTCCTTGGAATGGAGTTGGAGTACAGAAGTGGGTGGCCAAGGTCATTGGCACTAGGACAGCCCCTCTGCTCCGAGTCTGTGTCAGCTACCCCTGGTGAAAGGATGTGAGTGTGATTGTCCCTGAACAGATCCGTTCTTCACTATAATAAATGTCTGAGTTTTGGGTCTGTCTTTGAAGTCTCCGTCCACCATCCACCAACACTAAAAGCCCTTAGAGAAAGGTCATTGGCCAGTCTGTCCCCCCAGCCCTCAGTGTCTCATAGGGCCATGGACACAACAAAGCAGGCATTTCCAGGTTTTATTGTAACAGCGCTGGGGTCACAGGGTGTAAGAAGCTCTCCACCCAATGCACACAGCACCTGTCCACCCTGTGCCAGCCAAGGGCCAGGCTCAGTCCCACGAGACCTGACTCACACACAAGTCCTGCTCCCTGCTCTGAGAAGCTCATGTCCTGGAGGGGAGCCAGACAGAGGCACAGCCAGCTTCCACTCCAGTGTCTGGGTCAGAAGTGCCAGAATGGGCCAGCAGGAGGGACCTGGGGAGCCACATCTGCACATTGCTCTCTCAGGCCTCCAGGTGGACTGGAGGTGCACTGAGTCCAGCAGGTGGGGGTGTGTTCCAGGGCTGAGGGGGTAGGATCAGTTCCACACTTGAGTCGGCCATTCAGGGAAGAGGTCTTCAGCAGGAAGCCAGACCTGGGAGGGGGCCTTTAAAGCAGGTCCAGAAGGCCCTTGGAATTTCCTGGGTCTGACCCTTTGGAGAACAGACATTAATCAGATACTATCAGGGGTCAGGCCCTACATGTACACTATGAAATGTTTACCCCAAATTAGTTTAAGTGAAAATGTTTGAATGAAAAAAAATTTCTTGGAGAGAAATCCAGAGTTTTCTTAGGGAGTCTTTAAAGCTATAACCTCCTACACTCTGAGGTCTGCAAAGTTTAACATTCCACAACTGAACCAATGGCAGTGTTAGTGTTTCGGGGATCTTTCCAGAACAGCATCAGGCACCTTTGAAAGGCTGCCCCCTGGTGGACATTTCCTGAGCTTCTTTTCTTGCCCCCTCCATACTTGAGGCAGTTGGAGATCTCTTGGTCATTCTGGCACATTCTTTGGAAAGTCCCTAGTGCCTCTATTCAAATGTTCTTCAGTGAGAGGTGAAGAACCCCCAAATCTATTTCACAATCTTCCTGACGTTTCCTGATAAAACAAAGTTTAATATCAGGTTGTTGGGATTTGCTGCTGTGGCTTAGGGATTTCATAGTGACCCAAAGAGAAAACACAGAATTATTTAGTTTCTCCAAGTTTTTCAAAAAGTATTCCCCAATTGGGCAAAAAAGCAAAATGAAAAGTGAACCTCAAAGAGTCTTAACCAGTCTTGAGATTGAGAAAGTGGAAAACCTTCTACCTTTAGCCCAATTTAACAAGTAGTTGAAATGTACCGCTGACTTGGAAAGGATCCCTCCCCAAAGTGAGGCCACCTGCCTCCTTTACATTGACAGACACTGCCAGGTGTGGGCAGCTGGGAGGACGTGGCCTCAGGGCCCCCGAGGGTCTCAGCAGTGGCTGAAACCTTCTTGTGCCACCCAGGCCACCAGGCCAGAATCTCTGTGAGGATAGGAAGGTCAGGTATTGGCACTGAATGCAGATCTACTCCAGTCCCTTCCTTTTACCAGCGAGAACATTGAGACCCAGGATGGAGGGACCGCTGGACCTGGCCACGTTATCAGGAAATGACAGGAATGTGGGTCAGAAAACCTTGAATTCAGTTGGGAATTTCCAAACTCATCCTGGATTCTGTGGTGACACAGAGGTGATGATGTCCATCTGGATGCTTGTTCAGGTCTCTTTCTCCGCCTTTCCTCCCACAGAGACCCTCCTGCCTCTCAGTCACCATGCACTACCTCCTAATAGCCTGGCCTGCTCCCTAGGCCTAGCTCTCGAGAGCCACCTCCCCATCCTCGTATCACACAGAGGAGCCACAGCTGGGCTCTGGGTACTGAGTAGGAAGTGGGTTTCTTTGCTGTAGGCTGAGTGAGACCAGATCCATTAGCTCAATACCTCACCTGTCATCAAATTCAAATATTTGCACAACCAGTGACTTAAATACAGTCCAAAGAGGCAACTGTTTCTCCATTCAGAGCTGCTTGCTTTTCCTCCTGCATGAAGCTGTACCCAGGAACACCACGGGACAAGGACCTGGCCCCAAGTTGCTGCCCTTTGGAGCCTTCTGAAGCAGAGACTCCCCATTGTACTGCAGAATGACATCTGGGCACACAGGCCACCGCCTGTTCCCTCTCCCAGGGAATCCCCTTGGCCTCTCCCCACCTCCGCACCTCTGGATAGACCCCTGCTGTGAGGAAATTCTTCCCATTGTAAACCTTCCAGAGAGCCTCAGGGCATCGCCCAGCATTGCTCATACTACTGTCACCTCATGGTCATATCTTTTCCTGGCTAGGCCCCCAAGTCCCTTGAATCCCTGTTGATATATCAGTGGCCAAGTCATTGATTTTCCAAGTAGCTGATGTGTGCAGAGCACGCCAAGCCTCGAGCTGGGGACTTGGGACACACAATGGAAGAAAGCAGACAGAAACCTCTGCCTGTGTTGGGCTGACATTTTGGCAGAGTGGTGCCAGCCAGAAGATTTCCCTTAGAACAGCTGGAGTCAAAGAAAGGCAGGAAGAGGGGAGTTTGGGGATTGGTCTGGAGCTAGTGGGATGGAGAGCAAGGACAAGAACTGGGTTTGAACTCATAAGAATCCCCTGGATAAATATGTCAGAGCTCACACGCTGCATGGGGGCTGCACTTTAGAGCCGCCTTTCTCAGACTTTAACCTGCTGGGCTCACGGGAGGCCGAGTGAAGACCAAGATGCCAAGCTGGGAAGTGTGACGGGAGGCCAGGCATGTGCATTTTAACTCCGAGTGGTGCTGACGGAGCCGACCCACAGACCACACTGGGAGCAACACGGCTTTAGGGCAGATCGCTCTGCACACAGACTCTTGCTGGACTCATCGCAGTAACCACAGATGGCTGTCTCTGGGCTCTCGGCATTATCTCTTATTTACATTGACAGATAAGAAAACTGAGCCTCTGAGATTGGAGCTGACGCCAGTGTGCACATGGAGCAAGCAGGAGAGCCAGGGTGTGGCTAGGCTCCCAGAGCTCCCCCTGAGGGTCCCTGGGACTGACTTGGCTGGACCTAGCTCACACAAAGCCTCTGGACCCTTGGGATCCTCAGACCCCACATCATGCTGTAAGATTTGCCTGTCACGTCGGGTGCCCCTGGCTGTGGCTTATTCACTGTCTTTGCTATGAGTGTCACGCTACATGCAATGGATGGAGGTGATGGGCATTGGTGGTATTTCCGGTTGGGGCTCTTTGTGGACAGTGCTGTCCACACCTGCCAGCCTGGGACATTTGCTCCCATGTAATCCAGTGACCGTGAGGACCAAGGAGGAAAGAACTCTCAGAGAGAAATAGACCATTGGCCTGCCTGTCCACCCAGCCCTCCGTGTCCCAAGCCTCACAAGGGATGACAGACATCTGCAACACAGTAGGCATGTTCGAGGTTTTATTGTAACACAGCGCTGAAGTCACAGGGAGTTAAGTTTTCCACCCAATGCACACAGCACCTGTCATTGCGTGCTGGCCAAGGGCCAGGCTCAGACCCAGGGACCCGAGACACACACAAATCCTGTTTCCTGCCCGAGGAGCCCATGGCCTTTGGGGAGCCAGATGGGGCACAGCCAGTCCCACTCCAGTCTCCGCATCAGAAGCACCAGAATGGGCCAGGAGCAGCTCCTGGACTCCTTGGTCCTGGCAGAGCAGGAAGGACCTGGGGAGTCCCATCTTCCCAGTGCAGAGCAGGGGACGTATGTGGAGTGCAGACGGTGCTTGGGGCCGGGCACGGGCTCAGAGTACGGGAATGTTTCAAAAAGGACAAGAACAGGGCTCCAATACAGTCCACTAATGTTTAATTTTTAAAGTTTGGGACATTACAAAAAGAAGGGAAATGAGGTCATATGCCACCTGCTTTCTCATTTCCCGCCACCTCACAGGTGCAGGACATCCTAATGCCCCATCCCTCTCAGAAGGGATCCAACCTCCAAATTCCTTCACGGGAAGTAGAGTTGGCTAATAAATATTACCATGAACTCCTTGATCTCTACTTTCCATAGACCCTTAAAGACTTTCCCACAGCCCGGGATGGAGCTCAGTGGAAGAGCTGGTGCCTTCGCACAGGGTGACCCCAGGTCCAATCCCCAACACCAAAACCAAAACCAACAACAGCAAACTTCCCCAGGGTCCAGCCTCAGCTGGTAACACAGGTCATGAAGCCACCTGGGGAGGGCAGTGACCTGATGGATGGGGGTCATGTGTGGGGCAGGGGGAATGGAGCAGAGGGAGGAGAGCAGGGGGCGCTCAGCGGGCAGGTGGTCTGGATTTCCCCACCTCACCTCGCCCAGAGAGAGGCCAGAGGCAACCTAGAAGGGTTTGGAGCAGGGGCTGCTGGGATCCCATCTGCACTTGGAGAGATGATCATTCTGGAGGCAGCATGGAGGTGGGGGTCACCAAAAGGCTGCAGGCAGAATCCTGTTGTGGGGTTCTGATGCCTCCTTCCAGAGTCCACCCTGCAAAGGTCCCGCCTCTGACCTCACAGCTGTCAGGAGCCCCCAGGCAGGGGTGGACAGGCAGGCCCTGGAGTCATCAATGGCCCGGGAGTGTGGAAGGGCAGGTCTGGCCTGGACTACTGGTCCTCCTGGAAGTAGAACTTGGTGACCACAAGGGTGTCTTCGGGCCTGTTGGTGAGGCTGACAGGCTGGTCAGCTTCCAACGCCGTGCAGATGAACCAGCCTGGGCAGGCTGCAGACTCAAAGCTGGTGGTGGGGCCGTTGTCTGAGCGGATGAAGGAGAAGCGCTTGTCCTGCTCCTTGGTCCTGCTCAGGTCGGTGATGTTAACTGCCTGGAAGTCAAGAGTCAGGTGGATGATGGCTGAGGGCCTGGGAAGTCCTGCCCTCACCATGCTGTGGGCCCCTGGCTGGGCCAGGCTCAGTGTTGGAGAAATGCCTGGACCCAGCCAGCAACCACAGCCCAGGTCTCATAGGACAGCACCAAGGTCTCCAGAGACCACAGGTCCAGGTCTTATAGGACAGCACCAAGATCTCTAGAGACCATGGGTCCCAGGTCTCATAGGACAGCACCAAGGTCTCCAGAGACCACAGGTCCCAGGTCTCATAGGACAGCACCAAGGTCTCCAGAGACCATGGGTCCCAGGTCTCATAAGACAGCATGGATACAAACAGTTGGCCCCTCATCATACCCTGACTTTGGAAATGTGGCCACTCTGGCCACAGACCAGGAAGTCTGCTAAACACAAGACCCATCCACAGAGGCCAGGGCTGGGATCTGTCAGGGTTGAGCCTCCAAGGAAAGTGGGTGGAGGAGAGATGGGCAGAGTCTCAAGGCTCATTTGACTTGTTACATGAGCTATCCTGGCCAGCCCTGCTCCACACAGAACAGCTGTCACCCTCCAAAAAAAGTTCCCTTGTCTACTGGTGGAGGGAAGTGACGTTGTCATGGATATGGACACTTGCATTTGGATGAAGATCTTGCCCAACAAGCCTCTGAGACAAAGCCATCTTCCCCCAGACTGGGACAGCCCATTACTATTGAATGGGACCAGAGAGTAGCAAGGGTCAGGATGGGATCCCTACCATTCAAGCTAAATAGATAAGATTCAGAAGAGAAAGGTCCTGAGGATAGGCCTTGTTCAAAGAGGCAGGTCCCCCGGGCAGTGCTGTGGCCCATAGTGGTTCAGGACCTGTGATAAAGTGTCATGTTGGTGGTCCCAATGAACTGTGCCCCCTCCTAGTGTTCACACTCTTGGGCCATCCCTCCCAAGCTGAGTCCAGACTTAGCCATGCAGCCGCCATTTGCGGATAGGAGCACACAAGTAGAAGTTTAATAGGTGCTTTCCCACTGAGGCTTGTCTCTTTGGGATGATCCCTCGTGGAGGCCAGCCGCCATGTTGTGAGGAAGTCTGGCTAACTCCCAAACATTGAGAGCCTCGAGGGCCAGGAACCGTGCCGGACACCAGCACCAGTCAAGGTCACTGAGGAAGGCAGCCGCCGGAGGACCCCAGCACCTTTCTCCATGTGAATCCAAACAGCCCAGCTGATCCTGGGCCACTCACAGAATCATGAGAACAAACTCCTTTAAGCCACTGGGCTTTGGAGGGGTTGGATGCCCCAGAACAGATCCTTACCTCCAACTGAAGCCGGATGTCATCACCAGACTTGACACAGGACAGGCACAACTTCCCCCCGTGGATCCCCAAGAACATAGCATGAGGGTCGATGGGCACCATGTCTATCTTTTCTGGGGAAGAGAAGAGAGGAGGATCAGGAGGAAGGAAGAGGAGGCAGGGATGTGGAGGAGACCCTGAGTATTGTTTTTGGCCCCCTCTCCACAGCTAAAATCCAGGGTCAGAAGGACAGGGAGGCCCCACCTTCCTATCTGTGTCCAGAGGGAAGTTCACTCCCTGCTTAAGCACTCCCCAGAGGCTGAGGCTCTAGTCTCTGCTTCAGGTGACTTGTCCCCTCGCTCTCCCAGGACTCCTGTGCTCCAGGTCAACAACCCTGCTGCCAACCGCCAGGGACAGCAGCACACAGTCCCCAGCAAGTTCATGGGGAGAACTACCAGCAGGGACAGGAAGGTAGGGCAGAGGGAGCAAGGGGTTGGGCAGGGCGGGGCGAGGGAGACAGCACCATGCTGCCTACCAAACAAGGAAGTGAGAGTATCTGGATGCCAGGGCTGAAAGAATCTCCAGTCCTCCACCCCAGGACCCTCAGCTTACTAAAGGGAAACCTAGGCACGGGGTGAAGTCCATCCAAGTTCATCCAGCTGGTTTGGAGTGTGAACCAGAACATGGTGTCCGTGATTATTCATGGGACACGGCCCAGCCTTGCACAGGGGGTCTTAATCAGGGGCTGGCTCAAGTTTGAATGACACAGGAATGTGGGAGCCCTGATAGGCACGGGAGGAAGGGAAGGTCCTGTAGTGGTTCCCATCTCCCCAGCTTCCAACTTACAGGGATTAGAACATGGCACCTAAAATTGCAGGGATGGATGGCAATGCTGGGACTCCAGGAACAGAGTGAGCCAATTCCCATACAACACTGGTTCCCCTGGAAACTACTCACCTTCTAATTTAATATTTGGCCCCTGCAAGTATCCAGCGACTAGTTGGTTGTTCCTCAGGTAGAAGGTTTTCTGATTAATATCCCAGATCCTGAAAAGGAAAAGAACCCACTCATCAGCACCTTCCTGTGTCCCCCAGAGCTCACCTAGTCTGCTTCCAGTTCTGCCAGGAGTGTGGACTTGCACACCCAGGACATGGATGAGAAGACTGAGGCCGACAGCCCAACTCCCCCAGCTGGTGAGTGGAGAGCCCCTCCTACCCACCTCCTCAGCCTGCTTCTCTACAAGGAATTAAGTTATTCCTGGAGTTATTGATTCTGATTATGCTAGAGACATGAAGATTTTAGTAGAGACTTCATCTCAAAAAAGTTTGATTATTCATTAAGGGCAAAGGATTGCTCAGATCTTGTTACTTCCCTATTTATCGAGAGGAAATTGAACTATTCCAGAAGATCAAAGACAAACTAGAGGTTTTGGTTCTAGTGATTTGGCATTTGGGGTTAAAAAAATTTCAAATCTCTCATCCTATGAAAAAACTAAAGATTCAGGGAAAAATAATTGAAGGCTTATTGGACACAGGAGCAGAAGTTATTTGTATAGCAGGAAAAGCTTGTCCCTCAACCTGGCCTACAACGGTGACTCCCTCAATACTCAGGGGACTTGGAACTGCTACTAATGTAACAAAAAGCACTCAAGTGCTTAAATGGACTAATAATAAAAATTTGGGCATTTTTCAGCCATATGTGATTCCTTCTCTTCCTTTTAGTTTATGGGGTTGAGACATAATGATTAAAATGGAGGTTTCTCTCTGTACTGCCTTTTTAGAAGAGGCTCAACAGGATTTTTTAATTGGGGCCATTGTTGAAACAGCAGATAAAATGATTTGGAAAAATGATGAGCCTGTATGGGTAGATCAATGGCCCCTAACAACAGAAAAATTACAGGCTGCAGACTTGTTGGTTAAGGAACAACTAATTTAAAACACATAGAATCCTCCAATAGTCCAAGGAATACTCCTATATTCTTTATTAAGAAATCAGGAGAATGGAGATTACTACAAGATCTAAGAGCTATCAATGCTACAATAGAAGATAGGGGGTCCCTACAACCAGGACTCCCTTCTCCAACAGCTGTCCCTAAAGGATCTCACGTTATGGTAATAGACTTACAAGACTGCTTTTTTACCATTCCATTACATCCTGATGATTGTAAAAAGGTTTGCTTTTAGCCTTCCCTCTGCCAATTTGAAACGACCATGCCAACAATTTCAGAAGAAGGTATGAAAAACAGCCCTACTCTCTGTCAAAAATATGTTGCATCAGCAGTACAACCATTCAGAGATAAATATAAAGATGCCTATGTTATCCGTTATATGGATGATGTATTAATTGCTCATCAAAACGTTCAATTGCTTTATCATATTTTATTGATGTTAACAATCTTTATAAAATTTTAGTCTAATCATTGCCTCCGATAAAATTCAGCAATCCCCTTCTTATAATTATTTGGGTAGAATTATAAGTACTCAATCTGTTTCCCATTAAAATTTAAAATTACGAATTGAGCATTTACAGACTTTAAATGATTTAAAAAAAACTTTTAGGAGATATTAATTGGATTCATCCTTTTTTGAAACTCACTACTACAGAACTTAAACCATTATTTGATATTTTGAGAGGAGACTCAAACCCACATTCTCCTCGGGTTTTGACGGAAGAGGCTAACCTGGCCTTATTCGAGGTAGAAGAAGCGGTTAATAACAGTTGCAAAGAGTTGGCTATACTCAGATTTTGGATTTTCTTATTTTAGCGACTCCTCATACACCCACAGGGGATCTGTGGCATCCTGCTGTGATTGCATTATTAGTAATCAAGGGAAGGCATAGAAGTAGAGAGTTATTTGGGAAAGAAGTGCACAATTTGGTGATTCCTTATGCTAGAGATCAACTAAATACACTATGGAACATTCTGAAGACTGGCAAATAGCCCTACAGGGATATTATGGTCGCGTTAAATTTCATCTGCCATCTCATCCTTTGTTATCCCTGGTTAAGAACCACCCTATCATTTTTCCAAAATTGTTCTCTTCTGAGCCCTTACCTCAACCAGCAGTCTTAGTGTTCATGATGGTTCTTCAAATGGATAAGCATCTGTAGTTCCTAGTGATAAAACTTATGTTCAACAGACAGAAGAAACCTCTGCTCAGAGGGCAGAAATGGCACCTGGAATCATGGCCTTTACCCAATTAAAAGTCAAATGTTTAATTTCTATACTGATTGTCAGTCTATTGTGAAAATATTTCCTCATATAGAAACAGCCTGTCTTCCTCAGCATAAGACTACAATTTTTCATTAATTCCTTACAAAAAGTTGATCCTAGAAAGACAACATCTTTATTTTATAGGACATATCCGAGGACATTCTTACTTTCCCGGAAAAGTGTCACAAGGCAATGCTTTAGCAGATTCATTAACTAAACCCCCATTTTTTACTGTTCAAAAAGCTACAGCTAGTCACACTTTGTATCATCAAAATGCCTCTGCCCTTCGACAGAAATTTCATATCCCTAGGGAATCAGCTTAGGACTATTGTTAGAAATTGTCAAACCTGCCCAACATTAACCCCATGGGGGTTAATCCTCGGGGTTTAAGACCTAATGATTTATGGCAAATGGATGTCACTCATATTCTTTCATTAGAAAATTAGTTTATGTTCATGTCATTGTTGATACATTTTCCCATGTGATTACTGCCTCAGCAAAAACTGGGGAAGCATATAAAGATATGGTCCAACATCTGTTTATTTGTTTCTCATATTTTGGGGATGCCTAAAGCACTAAAAACAGAAAATGCACCAGCTTATACTTCAAATGCCTTTAAAAATTTTTGTGACATGTTCACAATCTCTCATTCTACGGGGATTCCCTGTAACCCTCAAGGACAAGCTATAGTTGAGAGAGATCATCAAACACTAAAGGCTCAAATTGCTAAACTTCAAGGAAAATACAAATACAGTTCTCCTCGTCATGGTCTACAACATGCCTTGTTTGTGATTAACCATCTTAATTGTGACTATAAAGGAGTAACTCTCATGCTAAGACATTGGGAAAATGAGAAATATCAGCGAAAACTTCAGTGAAATGGAAAGATCTCTTGATGGGAAAATGAAAAGGACCTGATTAATATATTATTAACTTGTGGGCGAGGGTATGCTTCTTTCTTCCCGCAGGATGCGGATTCTCCCATTTGGATTCCTGATAGACTGATTCTGCGTCCCAGTCTTCAGAACAGGAAGCGGAACAGATGGTTCCCTCCAAATCTCCAATACTTCCCACAACTGGCCATGGTGCCCAAGGAAAATCTGACAACCACCTTGATTCCACCTCTTTCTAAATTACATTTCAACACTTCTCAACTGTTACCTAAACAAGCGTCTTCTATGAGATCCGCAAGACCACCAACTTGGGGACAGATAGAACAACTGACTGATCAAGCTCCAGTACTTATTTCTTCTCAAATTCCTATGCACCTGATATTATTGCAGATTAACCCTTCTTGCCTGTCAAATAGCAAATGTATCTTCTGAATATTTTGGGGCACATTATCCTGACCCACATTTGTTTCATCTTACTACCCTGGGAAAAGGAGATATGAGTGTATTTGCCAAGAATACTGATCTAATTATTTTATTACTCCTGTATGGACTCATAATTTTAATTTTAAGGGTGACAGTCGTTTACCTCTTCTTTGTTTTACTTATTTTGTTGCTAGACCAATAGGCTGTTTATCGCTTAATTATAGGACATTTTAAGCATATTCCCCATCTAATAAAAACAAAAAGGATCTTTGGGCACTTTCTATTTTAACCTTAGGTTTACATAATTTTAAAGATTATTTATGTATAGAAAAGGCTCCTCCTGTGGTTCAAAACTGTTCCCGAGTTGAAGCTCTTCTTAAAAATTCATGGTCAGGGATAGATAGACGATTTGGATTTCCTTCCTGGCATAAATGTGTGTACATTGAAAAAGGATTTAAATTTTTCCCTCAAGGTTCTTCTTTTCCAATATGTGATCATTCTATCTTTTCCCCTGACCATGATCATCACAGATTTTCAACAACAAAGTCCTTTCTTTGCTAGACAATGGCCAAGTATTATGTTGTCTAAACTGGAGCCTATTTATCAATGGTTCTCAGCTGGATGGGTTACTCCTATTCAGGAGTAGACTTTAAATTCTAGGTGGCCAAGAATATAACTGGTGGTTCATGACTTAAAGGCTGTTTTACTATCTCTTAGGACATTTAGGACAAAACAGAAAAATATCCACAATCATTCTGGGAATTGCTACAGGAACTCTGGACACCACAATTGATTATATCAACTAAGAATCCAAATTCATGTCCTCAGACTCTTAAAAAGCCTAAGCAGATAGTTATCATGCCTGTCGCACAAAGCCCACCATATGTAGCCTGTTTAATTAAGGATTGGTTATGGTATTCATCCAGGGGAGAAAAGGTTTGTAAAAGTATGTTGTCCTTCTAAGAAACCCTCTCTTACTTTAGGGATTTATGATGAGCATAGTTGATGTTAGCGGCAGGGGGATGGACATGCAGAACCTGCCCTTTCGTTAAAGATTACAAAGATTTAAGACTGCTGGACTTTGACTAAGGAACAAAGAAATTCTCTGAGAAAGCAGCTTAACCAGTTTTATGAGAATCAATGTAGGCATTTTTAGATGCTTTTAGAATATATTATAAGATTGTTAGAGGGGACTTTTAGATGGGATCTTAAGTACAGGTGTGCTTTAAACTTAAGTGTTAATGACAGGTTAGGAGACATGGAGTCTGGTTATGTAGTTTGGCATCTGTTAAGTAAGGAAATGTCACATCCTGGGGAAAATCTGGAGATTTTAAATTGAAGACGCATTTTATTAATGATTCTGTACCCATAATGACGAGAAAAAGAGCAGAATAAAAGGAGACAGGGAGAGAGCAGCTGACAGCTCTCTCTCTGGAGATTGCTCCAATAGAACGACTCCTGTCTCATCCTTTGCACCGATGCCACTCATCCTTCAGGACCCCCTGGACCCCACTGGGGCAGGCCCCCAGCAAACACCTTCCTGTGTCTCCCAGAGCTCACCTAATCTGCTTCCAGTTCTTCCAGGAGTGTGGACTTGCACACCCAGGACATGGATGAGAAGACTGAGGCCAACAGTCCAACTCCCCCAGCTGGTGAGTGGAGCCCCTGCTATCCATCCCCTCAGCCTGCTTCTCATCCCAGACCCCAGCACGGGCACCTCTTGGTCAACAGAGCATGCTCTAGAGCATCCCTGTCCCATAGACCTTCCTGGGATGCCGAAAAGCCTTGCAGTCACCCTGTCCAATATGGCAGCCACCTGTGTCCATTGAATTTCGGAATTGCCGGCGGGGGGGTGCGGTTTGACTTGAATTTTGACTCTATTGTCATTCATTTCAATGTAAACCAGCCCCCTGAGATTGGGGGCTACTGCAGCTCAGTGTAAGAAGTTCCAGGGACACAACACCTTGCCGCTAACTCACTGAGCCTTGGACCCACAGGGTCTGTTGCTAGAAACCTTCTCCTATCTAGTGACCTGCCCTGGGTCTGGCAGGGGCGGCTGTCCCCCCGGGGGACAAGCTGGCTTCCTCTAGCTCACCCAGTCACGTGTTGGTGGCTCCCAATCCTCTCTTCTCGCTGACGTGTCCCTGTGGCTGACAGCAGGACTGGCAACTTGAGATGGAGTAAACAGAGCCAGCCCAGGGCCCAGAAGGGCCTCATCTCCTCACCTGTGAAGCCCTCTGGTGACACCTGCCATCCTGGGGCTTGAGCAGCACTAGCTCAGGGAGGGGACCTCAGGCCAACCAAAGGGCTGTGCACGTGTGAGCATTGGACTTCTTTGGATTGTCCTTAGTTCCCAGATGAGTCTCAGCCTGAAGGGATTCAACATCCCTGCTAGAAGACCCCAGAGCCCTTCTGCAACCCGCAGCTGGTGAGAGGCACTCAGAAAGCAGACAGTCCTGCGTCTGGGAAGGGAGGGCCTCGTCTTGGGACCCACACGGACACTGACACACACTCAAAGTTCCAACCTGCAGCCATGGACCAGAAACTCCCGGGGGTGGAGAGGGACATCGCTGGGGACCCACACAGGCAGCACGCCCATATGCACTAGCGCTGCCATCGCCTGGGACTCTGGACCTAATCTCAAAACTCACAATCATTTTTAGGCACTCTCGGCCACCAGGACACTGTGACACTGTCATCGGCTCAATTGCTTTTCACTCACAACAACCCGTAAGACACACAGGAAGTCATCATGAGCCCAAGTCAGAGACGGAGAAACTGAGGCACCAGGAAGTGAAGCCTCCAATAAGTCAACACAGACCGGGGTCTCCACAGTCAGTGGGGGTCTCCGGCTGTGTCCTGCCCTGGCCCGCTCTGCTGGCCCAGACACCAGCATCTCTGCATGTGCCTGACCCTGGGTGAGCTGCCCTAGTCTCTGGGGAGGTGAGCTGCGCTTCAGCCCTGCTTCACACATCTGGGGTATTTTAAAACACAAGCCCTACAGACGGTCCATGCAGCACGCGGATTTTGTGCACAGCACTTCTGTTGCCTGCCCATACCCAGCTCTTGGAGCCCGCAGAGCCGGTGGCCCCAGAAGGCCTTTGTGCCCTCATGTCCTTACCTGAAGGCTTGCATCCTGCAGGGTCTCCTCCCCAGGGGGCGGCAGGCAGCCTCTGAGTGGAGCAGGAAGAGGAGAAGAGAGATTAGGTGGCTGCAGGTACCCCTGCACATTTCCATCCTGTGGTCCCAGCAAGGCAGTGGAGACTGCCATTTGGGGGCCAGTGTTGCTGCTTATAAAGAAGGTAGTCACTCACCGGGGCCAGGCTGCTGCCACCAGTCCCACTGCAAGAAGCGGAAATACCCTCGCAATTCCAAAACGAGAACCCTTGCTGTTGTCACTTTCAGCCCCAACGAGTGTCGCAATGGGGTGTTGTAACCGATGCCCTCCCCTTTTTCCCCTGTGCAATTTCCCCAAAATCAAGATTTCTATTTCCCCTTCACTGGGTTCATGGGAAGAGAGCAATGAAAGTCCAAGTCCCTCCTCTGCCTGACAGGTAGTCTGGGATGTTGACTTGTTAAAACCAGATCTGAGCAGAAATGTCCCCTTGTCCCCACAGAGCCCAGAACAGGGCTCCCAGTACATGGGATTGTATCATGTCACTCTGTTTTCTGTGAAGGAGGGATGGCCTGCTGGACTTTGGGCAGGGGACTGCCAAACACTCTGTACAGAACCAGATTGTAAATATTTTGGGCTTTGTGGGCCGTCCAGCTGACGCCATCACCCAACTCAGCCGTCCCACTGAACAAGCGGCTACGGACTGTCTGCAAACAGGAAGGTCACACTGTGCTCCAACCCAACTTTATTTACAGACCAGGGGGCCACCGGAGTGCGCCAGAAGTGTGCTGATCCCTGTTCTAGAGAAAAGCGAGTCCTTCCCGAGAGGTACTCTCAAACCAGTTCTCTCCCCACTCCCCACATCTTTAAAGTCATGGTCTTGGAGAAACGGAGGGCACTCAGCCCTTGGATAGAAATAGGCCCCAATTCTCCCTCTGCATCTGGGCCTCAGCATGAAGATGACGGTGTCCTCCTTGCAGGTGGGTGGGGGCAGGATGGCAGGATGGAAGGAAGGGGCAACTCCTGGCCCGTTCCGGGTTGATAAACATGAATTTCCTGTCTTCCAAAATTCTAAACAGGAAAAGGCCATCATGTTTCCCGTTTATGATTGCAAAAAGCTGAAGGGGGTTTCTATGTGATGGGAAATGGCATTGCAGAAGCACAGATTTGGCATTTTTAGATAAGAGGGTAAGGATCAAACATCCCGTTTGTTTTAAGGAGATCTGAAGGTCCCAGAAGGGAGAAGGGGCATGCCCAAGGTCACAGAGCTTGTTAATGCCAAGTGTATGTCCAGGAATCCTGGTCTTCTCACCTGCAGCCCGGGATCCTCCCACCACCACACTTGATCTCAATGCATTTGACTTCATCTTCAACTAACAAATCAAAATCTGTGGAGGTTGCAAATGAATTCCCTGGGTCTTTAAAGCAAATGGACATTTCTGCAAAGCTCACTCTGGGTAATAGCTTTGGCAGGCAAGGTGGCTCACCTGTGCCCCTTCACAGTCCTCAGAAGCTGTGTGGAATTGAATGGATCATTTGGCCTCTTTGAAACCATAGAAAACTATGGACCCACAGGGCTGTTTGGTCTGCTCATATGTTTGCTTTGGTTGTTCTCCTGAGCCCTGGTGGAATGATGCGATGAGCGTGGACCTGTGCAGTTATTGGTCACTTCCAGAATTCACTGAAATTTCTGGAACAGCTATTAATCATCTGGGGCATATCACTGTCATTACGTCTGCGGAAGGGCAGGCAGCCAGCCCGGCTGTGACACGCTCCCTCCTGCCTGGCTCCCCTGGGCTACTCTACAGCCCCCCTGAATTTTAACTTAGCACTCTCTCAAAACACATCTTTAGAGATGGGAGAGAAGGGGCTCTCTGGGGTGGGGTGGGGTGGGGTGTCTCCATCCTGGTTCTGCCTTCAGGCAGCATTCCAAGGAAGGGTCTCACCCACGAGGGTGAACCGCTTCTCTGACTCCAATTTGAATTCAAAAGGAATGAGATTTCTCCTGTGGAACAGAGTTCTGGGCTCCCGGACTCTCTAGACTCTGCATCCTTTTCCCATGTTCTCCGCAAAAGACTCCCAGCCAGTGGGGAGGGAGTCTCTGGGGCCCAGCTGAGCCTGAATCCTCCCCTGTCATTTACTAGCTGGGTCATCTCAGACGATGAGCCAGGCTGTCTGGGTGCCAGTTTCATTATCTGTTAGATGGGGCCAATAACAGAAGCACATCCTGGGTTGCTGTAAGAATGAAATAAGATGCTGTGTGTGGTGTCCTTAGCCCTGTCCCTGGCACGTGAGAAGTAGCCAAATAGCAAAGATCATGTGTGCTCTTTCACCCTAGGTAAAGTGGGAGAAATGAGTCACACTGCCCCAGCCCCCACACCCTGCCCTGCACTCCCAGCCTCTCCTCTGGTTACCGACTTACCCTCCTTTCCCTGGGTACTGATCCCTGATCCTTTCCCTGTGTACTGACCCACCCTCCTTTCCCTGGGTGCTGATCCCTGCTCCTTTCCCTATGTACTGACCCACCCTCCTTTCCCTGGGTACTGATCCCTGCTCCTTTCTTCATGTACAGACTCACCCTCCTTTCCTTGGGTACTGATCCCTGCTCCTTTCCCTGTGTACTGATCCACCCTCCTTTCCCTGGGTACTGATCCCTGCTCCTTTCCCTATGTACTGACCCATCCTCCTTTCCCTGGATACTGATCCCTGCTCCTTTCTTCATGTGCAGACTCACCCTCCTTTCCTTGGGTACTGATCCCTGCTCTTTTCCCTATATACTGACCCACCCTCCTTTCCCTAGGTACTGATCCCTGCTCCTTTCTCTGTGTACTGACCCACCCTCCTTTCTTGCTCCAGATGCAAGTCTATTCCCCTTCCCAAAGGAGGAGACAGGGAGAAGGGGGACGGGAAGCTCTCTCCCTGTCCTCACGCTTCTGGCCACAGTTCCAATCTTGGTTCCATTTATTGCACCAAACCAATTGGTGTCCATGTGATTTCTGCCCACAGGACATCTCTGACTAAACTTCTTCTCAGTTCTAGGTACTTAGCCCCCAATTCTGCTTCCTGAATGAAGCTAAATGACCACAGCACTTACAGGACCCTGCTCTCCTGACCAGTACTGGTGACTTCCCTCTGGGCTTCGGGTCACCACAGCTGTATCTAGTGCCTTCTAGACACTGAGCCTGATGCTAGTAGACAGTGGCACCATCAGAAATGAGGAGGACCTGCTTAAAGGGGCCCTGCCGAGGGGGAGATGGAGGCAGGCTGTCCACGTCTTAGGAGACAGCAGAGTATAAAAAAAAAAAGTGCTACCACAGGGGACCTGGGAGCCCCGAGGGGACCCTGCAGGGAAGTGGGAGGGTGACTTTGCCACTGTCTTCTGATGCTGCCTGTGAAGTGCTAACCATGGCCCTGGCCACGTGGGGCGTGTTCAATAGTGTGAGCTGTTTCTCAATCCCAGTTAATTATATCTTTCCGTTCCAGGATTTCCATTTGGTTCCTCCTTCGCATGCTCACAGCTCTCTGCCAAAATTTTCAATCTTGCCTTCTAAATCTTTGAGCATATTATCCACGGGTCTTTTAAAAGCTGACAACTGCATTATTTGAAGCCCTGCTGGGTCTCCTTCTGCTCTCTGTTTTTCTTTAATGCACAGGTTGTCTCGCACATATGCTGTGGGTCGGATAAGTGCTCCCCCAAGGTTCTTTTGCGGGAGGACTCATCCCAGGGTGGCACTAGGGGAGGTGGGGAGCCTCCAGCGGCGGGGCTCGTTGGGTTACTGGAAGCGTGCTCCCAAGGGGGGTCGTGCTCCCCGGTCCCTCCCCCCGCCAATGCTTTTCCTTTTTTTCTGTTTCTTTCTTTCTTTTTGGTGTTTTCAGTATTGCAAACCAAGGGTGCTCTACACTGAGTTGCACCCCCAACCCTTTTTATCTTTATTTTGAGACAGGGTCTCACTAAATTTCTCAGGCTGGCCTTGAACTTGTGATTCCCCTGCCAAGTTGCTGGGATGACAGGTGCGCACCCCCACCCCTGGCTCTTCCTGCTTTTCGCCCTTTGCTTCCTGGCTGGCAAGGTGAGCAAGTTTGTCCCATCACGCGCTCCCTGCGTTTGCCACCTGTTACCCTCACCAGAGACCCAAAGCAATAGGCCCACCTGATCTTGGACTGAAATTTCCAAAATCATGAGCTAATTGAAACTTTTCTCTCTGTAAATTAACTATCTCAGGTATTTCATATGGTAACAAAAAAACTCACTAATACAACATGCCTGATTACTTCTTATTGATTAATGGACGCTATACATCAAAACCTGTAGAGATCATTGGCGCCTCTGGGTGAGGCTGTCTTTACTCCAGATGAGTTACTTTGCTCCTGCTGGGAAGCTGGGTGGGGAGAACTGCAGGCCCAGGTGACCTTCACCCAAACATGACTTGAGGTGGTTCAGGGGGGGGCCTCCCTACTGGAGAGGGCAGCTGAATTTCTCCTCCACTTTTACCCTCCAGGTACCAGCCCATACTGTGTGGGAGTTTTCAGGACCCTTCATCCTAAACAGAGCCTAGTACAAATTTCACCCACGTGCCCCCACCAAGGAGGACCCAGGAATCCACAGCTGAGCTTGGTGGGCTGGGTGCTGGGGACGGAACCAGGGCCTCACCCATGCTGAGCATGTGCTCTAGCACTGAGCTACCCCAACCCAGCCAAGCCTTTTGGAACCTGCAGATGGCCCTGGTGAAAGGCCTCTGGGCTGGCCCCACCTCCCTGGGCCCTGCAGTCCTTCAGCCTTGGCACCTTCGAGCATCTTATCTGACTGTTCTAGATGTTTTCGCAGGAGGGTCCATCCTGAAAAACCTAGCCAGAGGTAGAACCTGGGGCCATCTTATTGGGAAGGCTGGAATGTGAGTGTCACCTGAGGGTAGAGGCAGAAGTGACTGCAGAGCTGGGGGGAGACAGAGCAGAAGGACCTTGGTGTCATCCCAGGGAGCTGGGAATTGACCTTTAGTAAACCTGAATCAGAGCATGATGTCAGATTTCCTTTATGTTAAGGTCCTCCTGGTTGGCGAGAGTGGACAGATGGGGTCGATTTGAATCAGCGTGACTAACCCTGAAATCAGGGCCGTGTTGAGCTGGTAAACAGCAAGTGTCCACTTTGGCATTTGCTGGTCCCAGAGGTATGAGTCCTCCCACCAGAGATGAGCTCAAGCCACTGACGTGACTGCGCTGAACGGGAACCGGGGAGACGTGGGCACAGTCAGACTCTCCAGGCTGCAGCGCCCTGGGGCGTCAGGGAGGCCTGGCTGCTCTTCATCCATTCTAGAGAGAAACCATCTCCACATGTTCCAACTCCCACCTCCTTCCTCTCAGCACAAGTGAACTCTCCAGAGGTCCTCTCACCCTTGCAGGAAATAACCCTACTGATGAATCCAGTGTATCAGAAACACTTACTGAATCTGGGTGCAGACACTTTCCATGAGACTGCTGGATCTGCGAGTGCATCAGCCAGTGCTGTGGCTACGACACAAGCATCCGGCTTTGGTGAGCAGCTGTGCACCCTGGGTTCCAATGACTTTATTCACCATCTTCCGCCAGCATGCCATGCCCGAGTGCCTACCACCCAGAACAGGCACTACTGTCCAAACCTTGTAATTTTTTTCTAAGACAATGGTACAAACACCCTAGTTGTTCTTTCCAAGTCATGGATATATATTTTAATATGAAGAGGAAGAAAACAAAATACAAACCCCTACAGTATAATTTGATGTCTCTCTTTGTCCATCTCCCCTCAGCCAGCCCTGCCAGGTACTAGTTCATTTGAACTATATCTAGCAGTTTATTAGAAGGTGCCCTGGCAGCAAGCCAGGCTTGGAAACTGGCCTCCAGGGCGTCTCTGCCCACCAAGCTACAGCCCTCCCGCTAGCTGACATCAGAGTGACCACATTTGCTCTTCTGGCTGCCGCAGAACATTCTTTGTGTATAAACCAACCTTTATGGCTCACTGTTTGCAAGAAGCTTGTTCTCCTACCAGATCCAAATAGTAACTCCTACGGATCCTTTCTGAAGTTCAGTCTTGCCAAGTGATTTTTGCTCCCGTGTGTTACTACAGATCTGCAGGGAAAGTCAGCATTTGTCAATTTCCCTTAAGTTTTTGGAGACACGTGTTTGCTCTTGCCTTCTTGGCTTTGATGATTAACTCTGCAAGACAGCTTCTCTGCAGGCAAGAGGAGCCAGAGAGGAGGAGGAGACAGCTGTGTGGCCGCAGCTGTGCTGGGGAGTGGCCTGGGGCCTCGTGCATGCTGGGCTCACCTTGCCACTGAGCTGGGCCCCAGCCTGTGTGACACTACCTCCTCCACATCTCCTCTGGTCCTCTGGTCCATAACAGCACCCATTTTCATGATGGAAACATTCTCGTCGCCACTTTGCAGAGAAAGAACTTAAGGCTCAGAAAGATTAAGCCACTTCTCCAGACCCCAGTGAGCTTGGATTTGAATCCAATTTGGTTAGTCCTTCCCACACTAGAGTCAGCCAGAGAGAAAGCTCGGTTTTATCTTCTCTGCTCATTGAATGGTTGAAAGAAGCAAGAATTGTGTTCATTCTTGTGGCGCTCCATTTGGTTTGAATTCACACTGCTTAGGCAACTATTTAGTTCATATTTTGGAGGTTTTTTTTTTTTTTTAATTTGTAGTAAGGAAAGAACAAGTCTAAAACTTTATATGGGGTCACAGGGCAAGCTTTTCACCTAATTGTGTCCTCAGGTGACCAATTGCCCTAATTTGCAGGATTTGACTTTTTTGTTAGCCTTCGACACATGAATGTTTAGAGGACATTCCAGATCCTACCGTAACTGCGTTTTGACTGCAAGTTCTTCATCTCAGCAAACCTCTCAGCCCCTGATAAACCAGGACCACCGGTCACTCATTCTTTTTCTGTCTTTTTGGTACGGGGATTTGATTGACCACTGAGCCACATCCCACCTCTCTTTATTTTGTACTTTGAGACAGGGTCTCTCTAAGTTGACTAAGGCCTAGCTAAGTTGCCAAGGCTAGCTTTGAACTCGCAACCGTCCTGCCTCCACCTCCCAAGTCACTGCTTGTGGGTCATTCTAACTTATGAAGGCTTAAAAGGCAAAGGTACCTCTGACGGCTGGTGCCACAAATTGCAGACACAATTAGTTTGTCCTTGTTCCCTGCCAATTCAGCTTGTTTTTGTTGGCAGAGAGGTGACCCATCCAGAGAGAGAAACACAAGAGGTATCCAAAAACCACAGTGAGTCTCCACTCAGGAAAAGAGACTGCAGCCAATGCGACAGCGATCAATCACAGCAGTCAACAACCGCCACTCTGTCAAGCTAATTTTCAACTAATCCATCCATCCTCAACATCTTCCAGCTGCATGATCAAGAAACCGTGGACACGGGGTGGCTTAATGCTGTGTTCAAACCTGGGTCCTCAAAGGGATGGACATTTTCTTCATCTTCTCCTTCCTCTCCTCGTCTCCCTCCTCCTCACACACGTCAACTGCAGGGTAAGTGGGGACCTCGTTGTACAGAGAGGAAGCAGAGGCTGGAGTGGTGGGCCCGAGCCATGCTGAGCGTGTGCAGTGACCCCATCCTTGTCCTTGTTCCTTGTCCTCTCTCCCAGCTGTCATCAGAACACACATCTCCCCAGCTCCTCTGCCTGGCAGGGTTGATGCCTCCCGTAGTCCTGGCTTAGAGGGAGACTGTGGTTCCTTCTCCTAGGGAGCATGGTGTCTTCTCTGGTCTAGCTGGTACTGGCTTCCTGAATCCAATCCAGGTCAAGCTCATGCACATTTATTTAGCACCTATCTGTGCCAGATCAATCTCCCAGCTCTGGGGTGAAACCCGGGGCCTGGCACACACTGGGCAGGTGCTCTGCTCCTGTGATACCCACCTAGCAACTGCCTTTCTGGAATGGACTATTTTTAAGTAAAGAAATTTCTTCACAACGTATCACCGTCTGGTTCTGACAGTGATTGCAAGCTCCAAGCATTGTCTGTACACGTTAGAAAACCACACAAGACCCTGAGCTAGATCTTAGCACATCCCACTAGAGATGTCTGCAGCCTGGGGAGGGGCGGATCTGCTGCCTCAGGATCACAGCTGTGGCTTCCCCAGCTCCTCCTCCCGTGATCTCATCCAGCCTAGGCCCGTACTGCAGCACAGCATGGTGGATGGGAGACAGACTCATCTGCAGTCCACCCAGGCTTAGACTGGCTGTCTGGCTTGGGCAAATGACTTCATCTTTCTATGTCTATTTCCTCTTTCTCATCTGGCATCGTGAGGACAGAACAAGACGAGCCGGGTAAGGGCATCTAACAGTAAGCTCGCGGGAGTGTTAGCATCCTCCTGACCGTGAACCCCTGAGCATTTGCCCCCTTTCTCCTGACACCAGGAAAGCCAGACCAAGCAGGGAGAAACCATCTGCTCACAAGGGCCAGATAAATGCAAACAGAATCTGGGTTCTCAGATCAGCAATCCTAAGATTTTTTTTTTCCTTTGCCCCACACGTATCCTAATGAGAGGTTAAAAACTGGTGACTCATAGATGGAATATTTTACCTGCTTGCTCTATGGTTTTATTTAACCAGAGCATTACTCACAATGAAATCTGAATATTTGGCTTTTCTTGAGAGAGAGAGAGAGCGAGTGAGAGCGAGAGAGAGATCAGTTTGGCTCCAGGCCTGCATTCTCACGGGTCACCTTGTACCCTGCAACTACCTGGTGTCAAATCATTTAATTCTCTGCAGGCCCCACCCTTCCCTGTCACCACTCCGACCTTGTGAATCACTGCTGGGTTCTACTGGTATCTCCCATCACACACAGACTCTTCTTTCCCTCGTTTTACAGAGATATCTCCCTGGTTCTATCATTGGCCGACAGACTCCAGGGCTCCCTGAGCGGTCCTGTGGTGGTGCAGCCTCGGGCATGGCCCCACTGCCCTGGCCTCCCAGAGAGAGAGGCCTGGAGGTCATGTTCTCAACGCTCCTCTGGAAGCACTGGGTAAATACTGGCCCTTCCACCAGTGGAACACGTTTTCCTCCCGCACGTTTCAGATGGAAAAATGGGATTGGAAGGAGCTTACCTAGAGCCATGAGGGCCTGATTGGATGTGAGGTCTCCCGAGCTCTCCCGAGGTCCTCAGCCTCCAGCTCTAGAGTGACTTGCTCAAATAAAGACCGTGGGGGCGGTACCTGCGCCACCTCCCAGTGTGGCGCTGTCCTCCCTCCTGACCACCTGAGGACAAGGGAGGAGGGAGCGGCCCTCCCACACACCCACGCAGGGCCAGCCAGCCCCAGGAGGAGGTGGGCCCGCTGGGGATCAGCGCCAAGACAAGCTCAGCTTCCAGGAGGGTGACTCAGGCCGCAGAAGCCAAACTGGTTCTTATCTGCAGTAAAACGGGACAGTAGGTAGAAACCCAAGTGGGTTTATGGGCTTTGCGCCCACCCCAGCCCCGACCGCCACCAGTTCAGACAAGTGTACACACACTCATCCAAAAAGCATGTGTCGGCCTGACCCTGCCTGTGGGACACTCTACCAGGATTGGGAAGCAAGACAGACAAGGTCCCTGGGTCCTAAGGAAGAAATCAGACTAGAAATGAGTTGCCAGAATGAGGCTTGAGGGGTGGGTGAGTGCTCTTGGGCACCTGGAAAGCATGGCATGCCTCTGAGGGACACAAGGGTGGGTGGGTATGCAGAAACTAAGAGCAAGTGGCACTTGAGCTGGAATCGGAGGGATGCCTAGGACGGGGAGAACATTCCAGGTGGAGGGAATCTCAGGCAAAAGCCCTGGGCAGAGTCTTCGGCCACTTTGAGTATCACCTGGAAGCTGGTGTGGTCACACATGACTTCAGCAGTCATGGAGCGCCCACCCCTTCTTCCATTAACACTGAGCCTCACATGCTGGCCACTGCTGGACTCTGTCCAAAAGGCCAGATCGGTTCCCTGCACTTTCTCTGGGAGATCCCAAAGGTCTAACCCTTCTCCCTCTTTGCTTCCCAGCACCCACCGGCTCCAGCTTCACACCCCTGTGCCTGCCATCAGGGAGCCCACACCCCTGTGTGCTCAGAACCATCAGTGGATACGTGGCAGTTCTCAAGGGCTCCCTGGGTTCGTCCCCAGCTCTGCCCAGCTGGGTGAGTCCAGGCACCTCACTCTGCCCTCCGGGTCTTGGTTTGATGGTGGCAAAATGACCCTGGCACTTGCTGCCCTAACTGTGACATGGGCTGGCTGGAAGAATGAGCAGTCTGCACGTGACAGTTCCCTCTATCAACTGTGCGTTTGTGCAGGACCTCACTCCAGGCAGGGACGGGGAGGGCATTCATCCTCCAATCCTGCCACCTCTGAGTGTTTAGGGAGTCTGGACTGGTTCCCAGGGTCTCCTCAATGGACTCACATGCCTAGCAACGGGTCCGGGAGATACAGGAGCCCAGACAAGAAAGGCTCCCTGCCAGGGTGCCCCTGACCACAGGGACTTCCCGGCCTCACTTCCTGCTCTCATTGGTGGTGGCTTCCCAGGCTAGAGGGCTAAGACCGCTAAGCTTTGCCTGACAAGTCTTCAAGTAGCTTTTGAAGAGAAATGCCTGTTTGCTGAGGAATCAGAAACCAAACTTGCAAACCTGGAAACTTTGTAAAGGCCGCTTTGCAAACCTGGAAAGTTGAGCTGAGTGCAGCCTGTGAAGCTGCTGGCGAGCCGGTCACATCATTGTGACAATGCACATCATTGTGCATTTCTGGGATGACAAATAGGAAGTCACGTGGTGCAGGGGGCTCTGGCGCCCAGGAGGTCAAATCTCAGCCTCACAGATTTTATCTCTGTGCTCTTTGCAACATCTACAGAACGAGGGCAGACTGCTGCCACGTCATAATGCAGTTCAGGACTGAGCGGACTAGGGGAAGGAGCTTAGAATAAGCACGAAGTCCTCAGCCCTCTGTGTCTGCAGCTCCGCGTCTGTGGGTTCAAACAACCGTGAACTAAAAATAACTTCTAAAAGGTCTGTGTTGAGATGCTGTGGAATCCCAGCATCGCAGGGGGCTAAGGCAGGAGGATCGTAAGTTCAAGACCAGACTCAGCCCCTTGTGAGACCCTGTCTCAAAATAAAATATATAAAGGGCTGGAGATGTGGCTACGTGACTAAGCACCTCTGGGTTCAATGGCCAGTACCAAAAGAAAAAAAATGGCCCCTGTTCTGAACACATTCAGATGTTTTGGGTCATTATTCCTTGGATAATGCTGTGACAGCTATTTACCTAGCCCTCACATTACATCAGGTGCTAGAAGTGATCTAGAGATGAGTCCAAGTGTACAGAAGGACTTTCTCATCATGTGTAAACACTGTGCCACTCCACATAAGGGACTTGAGCACAGATGGATTGGGTATCTGCATGGGGTCCTGGAGCCAGTCCTCTATGGACGCTGGGGGACCATAGCATGAGCTATGATTATCGCCGGCCTGGGTTTGATTTCTTCCCTGCGAAGCTTGCATCTGGACTAGTCTAGGGCTGGTCACTAAGAGTAAACTTGGCTGCCAGTCAGGGCCAGGGCATTCCAAGTCCATCAGGGCAGTAGCCTGGGGTTCCCTGTTGGCCCTGACACTGGGCATGTCCAGAGGTCGTGAGGTCCTGTTATGGGCACCTGAGCCCCCCAGTACCTGGCCCACCCAGAACTCCCCTGTGCAGGATTGCCACCACTCCTCCAAAGCTTTGCAGCTTTGAGGGGACAGTGGCCTGGCAGAGGGTGCTTGGAGCATCTTTCCCAGAGCTGGGGGCAAATGGTAGAAGTGTGGAGGATTGGAACTCAAGGACTTGGGAATTCCAGGTGCCCGGGGACCCTGATCCATGGGAAGGGGCTTCTGAAGAACACTTAGGAGCCCCAACCTCAGTGACGGTGATGCATTGCTTGTTCCAGCACTGACCTGCCTGGCACCAGAACAGACAGAGGAGCGGGGAAGGCAGGAGGTAGCAGGGGAGAGGAGCGAGACATGAGGTCAATGTCCTCGGAACCCCTCTCTTGGTTTGAGACAGTCCCAGGTGAGGCCTTCTCCAGGAGAGACCCCCAGACTCCCCAAGGGAAGTATCCTGGGGGCACAGAAGTCTGGGCCATTAGCTGGGCTCAGGGCAGGGCTCCTGCCGCTGTGGAAAGACCAAGGGTTTTAGCTGTGGGAGCCTGAGCAAGGACCCTGAGGTCTGAAGAGGGTGGGATTGGTTTCACAGTACCGATGACTAAACCGTTGAGCTTTTCCCATGGTCACAGGTAAACCCCAAAGACCTGGGTCCGAGTCTGCAGAGCTGGGTCCAGGTCAGCCTGTAAGACAGCCCCTGTTCTCTGAGCTGCGTGGGCCTTCTTTTAGTTCCTCACAGTCACCTCCTCCTTCCGCCTCAGGACGTTGACATGCAGCACCCTCCCTACGCTGCTCCGCACTCCAGCCGGCTGGGTCCCCTCTGTAATATCTGTCCCCTGGGCAGGTCACAGTAAGAACCTCATCCGTTTTGTTCACCATTGTGTCCCTAGCTCATAGCATGGGACCCGCCCATAGATGAATGGACCCACGCACCAGGACTCTCCCACCCTGGTGCATGCACACACGCACACACACACACACACACACACACAAACACACACGCGCACACACACTCCTAGATATTCACAGGTGACTGAGACTCCTGGGCATAACGTTCACAAGTGGCCGCACATTAAGCCACACAAGCTCACATCAACTGAGTCAAGACGGGCCGACTCTGCCATGCCCAGGGTCTGTGGTGCTAGGAACAACCCCATCCCCGTCACCCCAGCTCCCAGGCGGTCAGGTGAGACTGTACCTGACCTTGTCCCCAGGTCATGGCTAACTGACCAGTGGCGGGTGCCTGGTTTAAACTAACACACTTCCAGGAGTAAGGAGGGACCTCAGAGAGGCCAGGACACATACTGTCCCCAGGCTGAGGACTCCTAACTCCACGAGCCACGATGTGGCCACCTTCACAGGGGCACGGAGAAGCAGAGGTGGCCAGTCTGCAGAGAGAGAGAACCACGCAGGTGGACAGATGCAGACAGAGAACACGGTGGCCTTGGAGGGACCCACCATCGCGGCTGCCTTCGCTCCTGCCAACTCTCCTGTTTCCAGTTAGCATCTCTCACGAAGCCTGAACTTCCCGTCACTGTGACACGTCCCTTTTCAGCCAGAGCAAGTTCAGACGTGTCTGTCCCCTCTATTATTTAGATAATCCTACAAAATCCAGCAAGCCGCACAGAAGGGACTGAAGAAGCAGGAAAAGTGGGAGCGCAGAAGGGCAAGAATCCAGCCAGACCCGCTGAGGAACTCAGCGCCACTGGAGGCCACTCGGCTGTGACGCCAGTGGACTGGCCTGCGGCTTCGTCTGCCCGTCCCCGCCTCGAGTTGGTGACCTATTCCTCTTTTTCTCACTCCAACCAAAATGTTTAATGATGATTTTATTGGGGTATAATCAACATATGAAAAGCTGCCCACGTTTAATGGATGCCTCTCAACTAGCTTGGGGATGATTATACACCTGTGAGCTAAATTGTCACCCCTAAGGCCAGAGATCACCTAGTCTACCATCCCTTTTCAGCCTGCTCCTGCCCCTTCATTGTTATTGTTATCGTTAGCATCATCATTGGGGGAAGAATAAAACCTACTCTCAGGACAATTGCAAGCATATAAGGTCGTTAGTGGCAGAGACTCTTCTCACACAGACGGTCTCCAGAACCCATTGATCTTATGTAACCGAAACTTTGCAGCTTCCCAGTCCCCTTCTCCAGCCTCAGCCACGGAGACCAGGGCAAAGGACAGGTAGCTGTTTATCAAAGGAAAGGAAATGGGTAGAGAGCATTCCTGCTAACCGCCTCCAGGGGAGGGGAGGATTCCATCTCCAGCAAAAACAGTCACCCATGACTCTCTTCCTGCCCTTATGGTCACGTAGGCAGGACTGGAGGGAGCATGAGAAGAAAGGAAATCTGAAATCTGGAAAAGGGGCAGGACACCCCACTCCCTTGGGCACCAGCTTGGACGCCTCCTCTACGGAGGAGTGTCCCCCACCCCCCCACCCCCACTCTCTCTCCTCTCCTTTAGATAAGCGCGTTTGCTCTGGCCCCAGCCTTCCCTGGGCACCCAGTCTCCGACACCAGGGGAGCAGGACCGATCCGGGTTTGTTTCCACACTGGTGTCTTCCTCTCCTGCAGAGGCTCCAGAACCCGTCCACCTCTCACAGCTGAAACTTGGCCGCTCTCCCGCCTCACCTTCCCCGCGCCCTTCTCCCGGCCCCGGCAACCACAGTTCTCTCTTCCGAGTCAGACTACTCCAGATCCGTGTGTGAGTGAGACACGCTGCATTGCCTCTCGGTGTCTGGATCCTTCCACGTCACACCATGCCCCCCAGGTCTGTCTGTATTTCAACAGCAGCAGGACTCCTCGTTCTTAGTGCAGACAGCACTCCATGTATGGTCACGCCACGGTCACCTCCCCTCTCACCCTTCCCTGTCTTGGCTCTTGCCACCAGTGCTGCCCACTCAGCCGTCTTCCCGTCCTCGGCCACACACATGGGACACGGACCTGATCCCCAGTTGGAATCCTGCTGATATCCTTCAAGCTGAAACCCAAGGGGCAGTTCCTCTTCCTCTCCTAGTGGCCAAGGAAACGGCAGAGCTGTGGGCTAGTTCAAGGTGGGGTTTTGTCCCCTGAAACAACAAATGATGGAGACAACAAGAGACCCGCGAGCTCCTCTCGGGCATCTGCTCTGTGGCATCTGCTCCCAGGCTCCTGTGCCAGGTGCCAAGTTAGATTCTAAGGAGACAGGGCATCTCTTCATGGAATCCAGACCCTTGACACCCAGAAAACTGCCAGCCATCGCAGGATAATACACAAGAGGGTGAAGGGAGCACAGGGCTTGGAAATGGCTCAGGGGAGGAGGGTGGGGGGAGAGAGGAAGAAGGACTCCAGGGTAGTGAGGCCAGGGGACCGGCAATTTAGGAAGCCTTCAGATCTGAAGTGTAGCACTCAGCACAAAGGGCAAGAGGGGGCACCTGGTCCCCAGACCCCTTCACCACGAGAGCCTTGGGCTTGGGGCAGAGCCAGATGTCCAGTGGCGGGGCAGGCCAGATGTCCAGCATGGCTGGAGGTTGCATTGCCCCCATTGTATCCTTTTGAGGGGGGAGGAGTTGGGGGCTAATGGTAATTATAGGACCCTCTGTCCCTACACCAACCAGAACCAAAGTGCCTCTCTGCTGGTTGCTCCATATGACACGGTGGCTGAGCCTTGGGAAGCTCTGCCTCAAAGCTACCAGGGTCACCTGAACTAGTTCCCTCTCTGAGGCCAGGGGCTTTCACAGGGAAAGTAGAAGGATTTAGACCGTGGGATCTTGCAGTGCATCAGAAAGACCCAGGGACGCGCCTCTGTGTGCTCAGTACAGGAACGAGTGACCAACCTGTGGTCTGTAACAGAGTTGCATCACCAGGGAGAGGAGGCTGTGCCCAGGGACAGAATAATCCACCGCTGGAGGTTGCTTCAGACCCAGGGCCTGATCTCAGGAAGGCCTGTCTTCCTTTCTTATAAAAACACAGGGTGCATAGCTAACCTAGACCAGCCTCTCTGCCACTCTGGAAAGGGGGCCCAGACAGAATGTGTGCGGAGCCCAGCATGCAGTGGGGATCAGCGTGCAACAGAGATCAGCGTGCAGTGGGGATCAGCGTGCAGTGGGGATCAGCGTGCAGTGGGGATCAGCGTGCAACAGAGATCAGATGCAGTGGGGATCAGCATGCAACAGAGATCAGCATGCAGTGGAGATCAGCATGCAGTGGGAATCAGCATGCAGTGGAGATCAGCTTGCAGTGGGGATCAGTGTGCAGTGGAGATCAGCATGCAGTGGGCATCAGCGTGCAGTGGGGATCAGCCTGCAGTGGGGATCAGCATGCAACAGAGATCAGCACGCATGGCCTTCCCCGGGGGAGACACAGCAGGTTCCAACCTGTGTGGGTGTGCAGGAGGAAGAACTGAACAGAGAGGAGCTGAGCTGGTGCAGCCACAGCACACCCCTGGCATGTGGCACTTACTATTATCCTATTTCTACCCCACCCCCTTCCACATTAGTTTATATATTCTTTGTATAGAATAAAAAATTACTGTGAAATTTTGCCATAAATATTTGACTTTTGAGAGTCTGAGGTTTACAAATGTCTGATTTTCCTTCTCCCGGTACATGGTTAAGAGTGTTTTTAACTCCAATCATCTCCTTCTCAACCTAGACGTTACTGTTGAATGGCATTTGAGTGGTATTTTAATTCTATTCTTGTTCTAGATTTTTGAACATTTTTTTCCAAATAAGACAAGCTTTGTTCAGAGTTTCCCATTTGGTTTTGACATGGGCGCCCCTGCTCTCTCACTTCCCAGATCTCCTGCAGGAAGCAGAAAAAGCGCCTCCCACACCTCCTAGAGCCACAGCGTCTCCCCTGGGGGCCGTGACTAGGTTATGTCACACGGTAGAGGGGGAATTAAGATTATAAGTGGAACTAAGGCTTCTAATCAGGTGACCTTGAAATGGGGAGGTTATTCTGATGGCCTAGATGGGCTGGATTGAATCCTCTGAGTCTATAAAAGTGGAAAAGGGAGGTAGGAGAAGAGCTCAGAGGGACCAAAGGGATTCAATGACCACGGCTGGCTTTGAAGATGGAGGAAGGGGCCACAAGCCAAGGAACTGGGTGGTCTCAAGCAGACTCTCAGAGCCTCCACCAGCCCTGTGCCACCTTAGCTCTAACCCAGTGAGCTCATGTCACACCTGCAGAACTGGAAGATAACTTTGTATTGTTTTAAGCCACCAAGTCTGTGGTAATTTGTTACAGCAGCTAGTAGGAAACTAATACACCTCCCCTTTGGGGGTCATCTTGAAACATCCTTTAGGTATATTTTTTAGGAGGCAAGCACATTCAGAAATGTCTTTATTGTGTACTTCTTCAAAGATCATTTTGGCAGGTGCACAATCTTGTCACAGCTTTGTTAACAATCAAATTTTCCCTCAGCATTTCTAGGATGTCATTCGACTGTCTCCTAGTTTCTGTGTGGCTGAAAAGTCGGCTGATAGGCTGATTGCCAACTAATCTCTTTAGCTTTGTGTTTTACGCCACTCTCTATGATGCATCTATGAATTCTGTTTTATTTGTTCTTTTTGGTAGAATCTCTGTTTGCAGAATCTGTGGAGACGCTTATTTGCAAGTTCTAAAATATTCTCAGACATTAACTCTTCAATGTCGTTTTTTCTCCTTGTTCTATTTTTGCCTTAAAGGGTTGTGGTTAGAGGTGTTGGGGCTTGTCCTCTGATCCTCAGGCTCTTGACATATCTGTTATACACTGAATTACCTTGCTTTATTATTATGTATTCTGTGTAACTTTTATTCTTCAAGTACAATGGTTCAACTTTATTCATACTGCTGTTTAAACCCATTTATTTGAGTTTTCCTTTCAACTCAATTTAATTATTTTTCAAATCTACCAGATCATTTGTTTTTTTTCTTATCTCTTTGCTCCTGTTTTTATTCAATTTTTAGCTTAAATGTTTCCAAAAAAATATTTTAATTTCTGAATCCCCCAAGGGATCATTTTCTGCTTGAATTATGAATGTCTACGTGTGTAGAAGAAATTCCCCCTGAAACTTGTAAAGAAAAGAGAAAAAGCAAATGAAGTAAATTAAATTTCATATTAAATTATTAATAAACTTGACCTTCTAGTATAGCAATGTAGCTCTTTGTTAAGGAAACAAAGCAACAATTAAACAAGAATTCTGGTTCCAGCAGGTACTATAACATGGTTCTTAACCTGAGAGGTGTTTGTGGAAATGACTGAGAAGTCATATAAAATTTTTTTTGATGTTTGTAAGGGTACAACATTTGCTTTTTACTTATTCTGATTAGTTATGTAAGACAGTAGAATGCACGTTGACACATCATATATAAATGGGGTATAACTTCTCATTCTGGTTGCACATGATGTAAAGTCACAACCATCACGTAATCATACATGTACATAGGATAATAACGTCTGATTCATTCTGCTCTCCTTCCTACCCCCATGCCCCCTCCCCTCCCTTCACTCCCCTCTACCTAATCTAAACTAACTGTATTCTTCGATAGCCCCGCCTTAATTTGAATTAGTATATGATATATAAAACATTTTAACACCAAAAAAACCCCCAATCAATAAATGGGCTAAGGAATTGAACAGACACTTCACAGAAGACATACAATCAATCAATAAGCATGAAAAAAATGTTCAACATCTCTAGCAATTAGAGAAATGCAAATCAGTATTACTCTAAGATTTCATCTTACCTCAGAATAGCAATGATAATAATTGTTAGCGGGGATGTGGGGAGAAAAGGCACACTTGTACATTGCTGGTGGAACTGCAAATTGGTACAATCATTATAGAAAGCAGTATGGAGATTCCTCAGAAAACTTGGAATGGAACCACCATTTGACCCAGCTATCTCACTCCTCAGTTTATACTACAGTGACATAACCACTTCATTGTTAATAGCAGCTCAACTCACAATAGCTAAAGTATGGAACCAACCTACATGCCCTTCAATAGATGGATGGATAAAGAAAATGTGGTATATATACACAGTGGAATATTACTCAGCCATAAAGAAGAATAAAATGACGACATTTGCTGGTAAATGGATGGAGCTAATATCATGGTAAGCAAAATAAGTCAAACCCAAAAAACCAAAGGAGTCATTTAAATTTTATGCAATAGGTCAGGCTCATTTGGGAGCTAAGAACCTTTATCTCAAAACTATGTATAATCTCAGAAAAAAATCAAGAATCACTACTCCATAGGTGCTTCAGAAATGGAAATAAGTTCTAAGTTATTATTCTGTATATTTCTCCACTGTTCTTTTGCTGTTTTTGCATCTAGTCCATTTCTTCAGTTACATAGCTTTGAAGAAAGATCTTTCGCTTATCTTCTCACATGTGACTGTGGCGTCACAGAGGGGGAAAGAAGAGAATTTAAATTCCTGCAGATCAGTAAGCAAAGTAAAATGCGCAAAAAGCAGAATTCAGATGGGAAATAACAAGTACAGAAAATGCTGAACTTCCATCATGCACGTGGAATAAGAGTTAAACTAAGGTCCTCACACCTAATGGCTTGGCCAATGTGAGGAAGGCACACTTCCAACTCCATGAGACTGCAGCAAAACTCAATACCAGCAACAGCACACTACTGCTCCAACTCTTGGTCACAAAAGGAATACCAGTCTTTGTCTCAGCTGGCCACTGAAGCTCGTGAGTGAAAGCTGCTTTGAGAGGGATTGATCCCTGAATGATCCCACTCGAGGGAGCATTTCAATAGAAAATCACCCAGAGCGTAAAGCCTCACGACGATTCCATCACAGACAAAAGCAGCTGAACCGTGGAAGGACACCTACGTGTGCAAACCAAGGAAAACCAATGGCTAAGTCTACACTTGGAGAGAACCCCGCGTCTATGTGAAGTGCTGAATTTGAAAGTCCAGGAAGTAAACCTGAGAAAAGCTCATAACACGCTGCCGGTGTCCCAGGTGTCCCAGTGTGACACGGAGGCTCCAAAAGGGGAACTAGATGAGGAACCGGAATGCAAATTTCCCCACGTTACAAAGTCCTGGGCTGCTGCTCGTGCCTCCTGACGGCCGACCCCGTGGACCCGGTGACGAGGTGTGGCGCCGGGTGGCAGGTCCAGAGCCCACATTTCTGAGCAAACAGTTCTCACGGGAGAAGACGCGAGTTTCATGGGCAAGCGGTGCCCAAGCCGGGGGACGAGCAGGGGAGGGTCTGTGGTTCCCACGGGGGACCGCGTGTGGTCAGCCCGGCCCTAGGGCTCAGCGGGAAGCCTCACGGGCTCCTCACGGGGGAGCTCCAGTCACCATCCGGGCCCACTGCAGCCCCTGATGTCATAAGTCCTTGACTCATTGTGCTGGTCACCCGCCCACTCACTCTTCCCCATCCATCCCCACCTCCATGCCCTTGGGCATGTCCTCCCTCTCCCAAGAATGCCCTCTGGTCAGACACTCATCCACCCGAGCCAGCTACAGGGCCAGCTCCTCTGAGAAACCTCCCTCTCGCACCTCGACGTGGTGTCAGGGTTCCAGTCCCTCTCTTTCTACATCACTGCACCGTGTCATGTTTCCTTCCTGGAACTGGAGTGTCTCAAAATCAGAACCACCGCGCTTCAGGCATGGCAGGATGGGCCGAGGACGGGATGTGGAGTTGGAAAGATCTGATTTTAAACTCCGGCTTCCCTCCTTGCTAGCTGAGTGACCTTGGGTGAGGTACTGAGCCTTTCTGAACTTCCATTCCTTCAGTACAAAGGCAGTCAAAAGGAACGCGGTTCAGAGAGTAGCATTGGCTACGTCCCCGAGCCTGTGAACCACCAAATGGAAAATACCAATCTCTTGGATCCCAGCTCAGCCTCACACCAGAAGGACCAGGGGAGGAGTGGAAAGTCCAGAAGACCCCATCCCCTTAAGCCAATAGGCTTCAGGTCTAAGGTTGGAAATCAGCCATGACTGGTCGTGTTTTCTTGGAACATTGGGGAAGTCCCCCTGCTTACCTCTTCCCCTGTAGTGGGGAGGCCCACTGTGGGGGTGAGGAGCCCAGCCTCCCACCTCTGCCTCCACTGACCAGCAGTCAGTGAGTCAGTGTTAACAGGGTCCGCAATACCCTTGGACCTGGGGCCAGTGACCTCATGGTGTGAAGAACTTTACTTCCAGGAAACCTCCCCCCAGGTTCCCCAGGAGCCCCCCCTCTTCCCCCACTGCCATTGCCCTGAACCGCACCTACCCTTTACCCCTCCGTGCAACCCCTTTTCCTGACACCCCCAGTTGGGGTGCCCACCTTCCGTGTCACTGAGATCCGGGGCACCTGTGGGGAGGTCCCTTGACTTCCTCCCTCAGTGCCGCTGTGGAACCACGAAACTACGCGCATCTCAGTCCACAACCAGACTGACTCCTTGGGACCCGAGCTCTGTCTGTTATTAGCTGAATTATCTTCTGGCCATTTCTCCAAATCCGTGGCCATTTACCTGGTCCACTTTGGAAAAACCTGGTAAAACAAAACAACTCACTTCCTGGCTGTCACGAGAAGCAAATAACTCGATGAGAGAACCAAAAACCTTGTGGGTCCTGACAATACTGATCGTCACCTGTTTCTCCTCCTTTCAAATTACTCATGTTCCTTTCCTTCTACTCCCAGGATGTTTCCCTCCTAATGTGCTTATGACACCCCAAGTGTTCAGGATGGAGCCATTGGCTCCCCCACACCCCCAACCTCCCCGGGCGAGCTGGGCCGTATTCCCCCGCTGTCCCTGTTGAGGACAGGCCCATCTTCTGTTCCTTTCCTCTGGCTGCTCTAACCAATTACCCCGGACGTGGTGGCCATAAACAGACACTTCTTGTCTTGCTGTCTTGGAGTAGCCTGAGGTAGGTGACCACGGGCTAAAGCCAGGGTTTTAGCCAGACTGCGCTTCTTCTGGACTCTAGGGGACAAGCCACGTCCGGGCCTTTTCCAGAGTTAGGGCTCAGAACCGCTCCTCTAAAGAGGAGTTCTCCTAACAGCCTCAGAAGCAAGGTTTCTCTGAACTTCTCCGGTCCTGCCGCCTCCTGTTCCCCTTCGTCCCCCACAAAGCAAGCTGAAGATACTAGAATTTTTCTTCCAGAAGACGGACATAGAAACTAGAGCCCTCCTTCTCCAAAATAAGTCATAGATCCTAAAAATATTATTTTCCCTCCACCTTTCTTCTTGGAGTTGGCCCCTAAGGATGCTGTGACCCACCTCATCTGACTTAGGTCCAGGGGCCCATCCCTGAGGGGTTCCACCCCAACCCAGGAGGAAGGAGTCTCAGAGATAACCAGGAAGGGTCGGAGCAGACAGCCTGGCAGGGGCTCCCTTCTGTGAAGAGGCCCCAGATCCCAGGCTCCATGTCCAGCCAAGTCCTATGTGGCTCCTGTGCTTCCTCCATCTTATGTGTCAAAACAAATAGTTGATCCTAAGTCCTTGGAGGTTCCATCTGAAAAAGCTCCATGTCACGTAAAACTAGGACCAAAAAAATGTGTTGTGCTTTTCTCCTGTCAACCTGTCACCGGGGGTCAAGGTGTTGCTGGGACCCTTTATGATTGTGCTCTCTGCCATCGTCTTCTCGTGGCCACTCCCACTCCTGGGCCCAAGGACTGCCCCCACCCTCACACTCCCTCCTCAGCCCCACCTGCTCCTCCGCAGTGAGAACCCTTGTGATCCCACAGGTGCCACCCGTGAAAGCCAGGATCATCTTCCCATCCTGAGATCGTGGCTTGATCTCTTCTGTAAAGCCCCCCTTTCCATGTTCGCAGCCACACTCTGGCCAGACCTTCCCGAGGAGTGATTTCTACACGCTGGCCCTGAGATCAGCGTCAATTTTAATAATTCTTGAGAAGGGTGGTCTTTGCTTCTGAGACCATGTCTCGTGGAGAAGAGATGTAAAAATGGCCTTTCTTCCTTCAAATAATGGTGATAATCCATGCGACTTATTACTTAGTGTCTGTCCTCATTCAAACAAAAAGTTGGTTTCCCACATTTTACAAAAGGTTGCTGGTACAAATTGTTGCCTGAAGTCACAGCTCTGATCCTAGAGGCCCCTCTCCCCATCTGAAAATGCATGTGCCTCCCTCCACAGAGGGAAGGAAATGCCCTTGCCCTTGGGCCACTCCAGGTGACACCCCTGGCTGCCCACTGCCACCTGTCCCCACGTGCACTCCCACACGCCTGCCACAGGGACCATGGACTCTCCCAACGTCCCCCCCTGCCCTCCTGGTTCCTTTGCCTTGTTTTGCTCCTGGGACTTCCCCATCCCACTGACTCATATTTACCTGTTGAAACCCTGGGGAACCCTCAGAGCCCATTCCAACCCTGAGGGCTTCATAAAGCCAAGGGAACCAGAGACTGTCCTCCAAGACCTGTGTCTTGTACGAGGACCATTAAAGCTAAAGGCAATTAAGAGCAGCAGATAGGGTCAGGTATGGTGGTGGCTCCCGCAGCCCTGGCTGCCCGGGAGGCAGCAGGTCCATCTGAACCCTGGGGCTGAAGGCCCGGCTGGGCACACAGTGACATGTCTCCAGAAAAGAGGAAGAAGAAGGGGAGATGAAAGAAGGAGGAAGAGGAGGAAGAGGAGGAGGAGGAAGAGGAGGAGGAAGAGGAGGATGAGAAAGAGAAGGAGGAGGAGGAGAAGGAAGAAGAGGAGGAGGAGGAGGAGAAGGAAGAAGAGGAGGAGGAGGAGGAGAAGGAAGAAGAGGAGGAGGAGGAGGAGGAAGAGGAAGAGGAGGAGGAGGAGGAGCTGCGGAGGGTGCAGGAAAGCCCGGACCCTCCCCCTGTTTGCCAACAGCAGGGTACAGATTTACAAAGGCACGAGGTGCCCCCCTCCTCTTCCACCAGTGGGAACAAGGGTGACCGTGGAAGACCCGTGGGCTGGAGACGGCATGGAAGGACCTACATGGACCCCTTTAGTAGCTGGTTTCTATCTGTCACTTTATTTGGCTTCCCCCAACTTGCAGTCCCTAGAGACTCAGAGCCCTTTGCTTTTGTCTTGTCTACACATTTCTTGCTCTTTGTTAAAGATGCTATACAAACGGAATTCAAAGCCACTTCTTTGACACTTCTCATTGCCTGGTGTCTTCTGTGTACTTGGAACGTACATTTAATAAACTCCTGTGTGATTCTCTCTTGTTATTCTGACTTTGGTTGCAGGGGTGCAGTCCAAACAAGAATTTAAGAGGGCGGAGGGAAAAAAAAGTCTGTCGCCTTCCCTACCCAGCTTCCTGATCTCCCGACAGTGCGGTCTCTCCTGACAGATTGTTTGGATCTTCTTTGTGGCATCTAAATCTCGGCTTGTTGGAGCTTGTTGGACACCCTCCTGCAAGGAATGTGAGCATACAGTGATTTCAAACGTGGCTTTCCATCAGAAAGGTCTGAGTGCCAATCTTGTCCCCACCACTTACTAGGAAGGACATGTTGCTTAGACTCCCTGAGCCTCGGTTTCCTCATCTGAACAATGAGGTCATGGAGGCGCCTCTCAGGTGAGGCCCCACAGGTAACCGTGCCCAAGGTCACCACTGGGCCCACTTCCTGGGCGTGGGGACCGTGGCTCATCCTGTCTCCCCTGGTGGCCACATGTGGCCTGATGTGCCCCTATCCCTCTTTGTCATTCAGTGCTACTCTGACTAGCGTAAACACTGTGACTAGCATAACTTGAATGGGTCCAACCACAAAATAATCTGATTTTTGAGCTTTTAAGGAAGAACAGAATGTCCTGGCAGCAGGGCCTTCCTCTGTCAATGGCCTCTCTTGTCCTTCCTCAGCTTCTCCAGCCTCCTCAAAGGCCCCCTTGATATCTCTGTCCTGAGCTCGCTCCCACCGCCCCATCCATCCCGGGAATTACCCGATAATCTTCTTCAATAAACTGCAATACATTTTTTTCAAACATTTCTGTAATGAATGCCTGTTTCAGTGAGTCTGAGTTCACTCCACGGGCCGTCCCACAGAGCTCTGACTGAGCCACGGAGACGCACTGATGATGGTGACTTGTCACACCCAAATCCTGACCCTTCACACACCATCTACCTTCCATGTTTCCCTGTGGCAATTCCCCCTGGCGTGGCCATCTCTAGTGGTACATGGGATAATTTCAGAACTTGATATTTAAAAATATTTAATAGCATAATTATGTGTTTAAGATGTAACAGAAACAAATACAGTCAGCACCTTAAGGACATGATTTCTTGGATTGATGCTCAGGGGAAGGCCACAGTAGGTGATCCTAGCTAAATGCAGATGTGATGGCCACGTGCAGGGTGGAGTGGCCGTTTTGCTCTCCGTCCATCGACCACACAGGCTTCCATGAACCTGGGGGACGAGCCCCTCCAAGGTCATGGCCTGGTGGCTTCCACGCCATAACCTCAAAGGACCCAGTGCTCCCCGCTCCTCCCCGGGTAGTGAGGAGGGTGTGGCCCAGTGGGACAGATGGGTGCTCCTACTGAGGACTTTGATTTTGCAGAATGAACCAAAGTTGCGGAAAGCAGTAGGTTCCAGGGTGATGGAGCAGCCGCCGCCGTAGTGATCCTTCAAAGTATTGTCATGTCCCCGTCATGTCCCCGTAGGCTACCATGGAGCACTGACTGAGACCCAGGACACTGATGTCATTCCCAGGGTCACACAGCTATTGAGGAGGGCTCACAGACAGAGGGGACCTTCTCCCACCCCTGAGGTGCTCTGCCGACCACAGTCCCCCACACAGAGAAGGTCAGATTGGTCACCGTGCATCAGTCACCACGTGAGGACTGTCCCCTGATGCTCTCGGCTGTGAGGTAGAAACTCAGCAAAGTGCACGGGCTGCACCCAATGCAAGGGTAGTGTCCCTCCTGTCCTGGGTGTGAATGACCAGATGTGAGGGTGGTGTCCCTCCTGTCCTGGGTGTGAATGACCAGATGTGAGGGTGGTGTCCCTCCTGTCGTGGTGTGAATGTGCCACAAGCCCACACCACCCGCCAGGTGGCTGGGAGAGCAGGAGACATGGCGGTGCACAGGGCTTTGGCTACTGCTGCTGTCACACCCGGGCCATTTCTGGTCCTGGAAACTCAACGGATATGGGAAGAGGTCCTGTGAGTGGCAGCTGGGGTCCTCAGGACGTCTGTTAGTGACACCGCGGGTCACTGGTGACGAGTCCTGCTTCCCCACATGTTGAAGTTTGAACACTGGAGACACATGCCCAGGCAAGCATAGAAAGAGGGGTTTATTTAAAAGGGGTAACAGAGTCTCCCGGGAGGGAGAAGGGGCCATAGCTGGTATCCTGGCACCCCCAGAAGCGAGGTGTTCTGCCCTTTTTATGTCCTGGGTGCCTTTGTTCTGCCCTCTCCCCTTACCCACTCCTTCCTGCCTTCGTGACTAGGCCCAGGAATGCTCGGTGGGGTAGCCCAAGGGTGGGAAGCGGGGGGTCTGAAGGGCAGGATGGAGCAGCCCAGGACACCTTAATTAACAACCCAGAGCTCCCTGTAGGGAGGGCAATTCCTGGGACAGGTGACCTGGGCAACAGGCTGGAGTGGGGCAGGTTATCCTGATAAGGGTGGGGGAAGGGTGCTGAAGGCAGTAGCCTGTGAATCCCTCCATTCTCGGACCTGACCCTGGCCCAGCTGGTGGCTTCCTCTGCCCCCTTCCAGCTAGTCTCTGCAGAGCCTGGGAAGCAGCACCGTCTTAGGATATTTTGTGTTACTATAAGAAATGGCTGAGACTGGAATGTTGGGAAGAAAACAAGCTTGCTGAGCTCACTGCCCTGGAGGTTGGAGAACATACTGCTGGCCTCGGCCACTCTATGAGGGCCTCACGGGAGATGGTACCGCAGTGGTGACAGCACCTGCACACGCAGGATGAGCTTGTGCAAGAGAGGGGGTCACGCAGGGGCCAGCCCCACTCACAGCCGCCCCCTCTGCTGAGGGCTAATCCAGTCCCTAGAGACTTGACCCCATCCTGCCTGGTGCATCAACCCACCCTGAAACCCCACGACCTGATTCCCTCCCGCCAGGTGCCACCGCTTAAGGACTCCACTACTTCCACACTGCCACCCCAGGGAGAGATGAGCTCTGAAACACGAGGAAGAGAAGCCAGCAAACGGAAGAGGGATGATTGTCTAGTCACAAAGAGTGATGCGTGCAAGACAGAAGAGACCACGGAGACCTGGGGGACCCGCCAGTATTTCACGAAGGCTGTTCTTAAATATACAGTGATACAACCACATCAATGTTGATAGCACTCAATTCACAGTAGCCAAACTATGGATCCAGCCTATGTGCCCTTCAACAGATGAATGGATAAAGAATGTTGGAATATTACTCAGCCATAAAGAATAAAATCATGGCATTTGCTGGTAAATGGATGGAACTGGAGACTAACATGCTAAGTGAAACAAGCCAGTCCCAAAAAATCAAAGGCCGAGTGTTCTCTCTGATATGCGGATGCTAACACACAATGCAGGAGAGGGGAGCTAAGAATAGAAGTTCATTGGATTAGGCAAAGGGGAATGAAGGGAGAGAGGATGGGAATGGGAAAGATGGGAAAAGACTGGGACATAACTTTCCTGGTTCATATATGAATGCACAGCCAGGGACACTCCACATCATGAACAGCCCAAGAATAAGATGTTCTCCGTGTTTGTATAAATGAATCAAATTCTACTCCACTGCCATCGAGGTGCAGTGTGTGCACGGAGGTTGGAAAGAAGCTGGGCTTTGCAGCAAGGAGACGGGGTGTTGGCCTCCGTAGCCTCCAGACGAGGAGCCACCAGGAGGGGAAGAGCCTGGGAAGACATGGCAATCAACGGGCCTCAGTGGCTGCTGAGTGACCACAAGGGTGACTGTGAACCATGGAACAAAGGGGAGGTCAAGGACATTCTTATCTTGAGGCTTAGATGATTGAGGCGGGAGGAGGAATAGGGGCTTCATTTACAGAGAAAGAAGACACAGGAGGAGAAGCAGGTGTTCCTGCAGGTAGCGGGGTGGTCCCTTCTCTTTGAATGGCATTTCGGATGTAGCTGTGTAACCCAGCTGCCCAGTGGTGGCTGGACATAGAGACCCGGATATGAGCAGAGACAAAGGCCCAGTGGGATGGCTGTAGCTTGGTGTAGGAGTGTGGAGTGGAGGGTAAACCAGTGTCTGCAGTATTTTGTGATGTCATTCAAAATCACTTTTTATTCTCCCTATTGGGCTAGGAATTTTAACAATTTTATCCTTAAGTCCCTATTTTTTGGAAAAGTATCTTTGCTATAATTTGCAAAGCTCCCGTGTGCGACATTGCAAGAAGATTCAGAGGTGAAATGGTTGAGTTATGAGAGCCTTAACCAAGTCAGTGGATTAACCCACTGATATGGATTAACTGGGTGGTAACCTGGGGCAGCTAGGGTGCAACTGGAGGAAGTGGGTCAAGAGATGTGTCTTGGGGACTTATATTTTGTGCCTGGTGAGCAGAGCTCTCTGCTTCCTGATTGTCACATCCTGAGCTGCTTGTCTCCAGAACACTCTTCCGCCATGGTGTCCTGCCTCATCTCAGGCCCAGAGCAATGGAGCCGGCTGTCCACGGACTGAGACCTCTGAATCTGTGAGCCCCAAATAACCGTTTCCTTCTCTATTTTGTTCTTGTCAGGTCTTTTGGTCACAAAGATGAACACCTTATTGGAACACCCTAACAATTCAAAAAGTGGGAATACGTGAATCAATAATGACCTAATTTGCCCATTTCATATAGCTCAAGATCACAAAAGGCGCACAGGTTCAGGGAGAATCATGACAAAGGAACATCGGAGGGAGGGACACCAATCTCTAATTCTCAGACCATTCAGGGCACCAGAAAGGATCCCAGGAGCTCAGGGCCACCTCTCTGTGACTTCCCTGTGTGAGGACGCCATCGTGTTCCCCGTTCCCATTGACAACCAGTTGTGACTCTCTCCCTGCAGGTACCGGTCCTGCTTTCCTCTAACAGCTCCAGACATCTACTAAGAAAGCAAATTGCTCATGTTTACTAACCCTGGTGAAGCAAAACTTCCTTTTCTGTGCCCTAAAGACACGTCCTCTGTCCTGCATGGTGTCATGTCTGAAGTGCTGGCCACTTCCCTTTGCTCGGCTCCAAGAGCTCTGTGGCTTCCTGAGCTGCGTGCAGATGGCCTGAGAGCCTGGGAGGCCGCCTCCAGCCCCCGCACGAGTGTCAGCTCTGCTTTCAGGGCTTCCATGACCCACGGGGATGTGGGCAGCGATTGCAACAGCCTGCCTCTGGTCTTGAGGTCCAGCAGGTAGGAAAGAGCCTGCACTGCCCTCGGCTGCCCCCAGGGGGCCCCAGTGAGAACACGTGTCTGAGAGAACCTTGCAGGGCTGCAGGAGCCTCAGGGTCCCACAGGAAGGCCCTAATGTGCCGTCCCACCTGCTCTTCAGCAGAGCTGTTCACTCCAGCAAGCACTAACCCCGGGAAACCTATCTGGGCCTCCTGCTGGCCCAGCTCCCAGGGCACCTCCATTCCCTTTGGAGATACAATTCGCGACAAACCCGTCTCCAATTCCTGCCCACACTGGTCAGTCTCCATCCAATAGCTTTCTTCTTTTCTTCATAACTTGTGTCACTATCTGAAATTATCCTGAGTATGAATTTGCATAGGTATTTTTCATCTGTTCCAACTGCTGCCATGTCCATTCCTCACCTTGTTCAGGTCAGCGTGCTCCACGGTTTTTGTTAACTAAATGGTTTTACCTTTCTGCGCTCTCTCTCTCTCTCTCTCTCTCTGGCTCTGGGGATTGAACCCAGGGGTGCCTAACCACTGAGCCACACCCCCAGCCCTTTATTGTATTTTAGACAGGGTCTCGATAAGTTGCTTAGGGTCTCACTAAGTTGCTTAGGGCCTTGCTGAGTTGCCGAGGCTGGCTTTGAACCCCCGATCCTCCTGCCTCAGCCTCTCAGCCACTGGGTGACAGCAGGGGCGCCACTGCCTGGACTGCTCTCTTTTCTGAGTATCCCTGGCTCTTCCTCTGGTGAAATCCAACAGCTCAATGTTATGTTTCCCCTGCAGCTTTTTCAAAAAGAAAAAGCTCGAGCCCCCCCCCACCACCACCCAGATTCCTCAGGTCCAGGGACTTGGGGTGGGCACAGAGTCATCCCCACTGTCACTGCCGTACTGTGACTTCTCCCACTTTGTAGAACTTAAAAGCAACCCATGCAAACAAAGTTCCAGCCTCTCAAAACTCCTACCATCCTGCCCCTCTCGGTCACTCCCAGCGGCTGACCCCTGGTCACTCTCCTCTACTTTTTAAGTCTTTACACTTGGAACCAGTTCCTCATCCTTGTCCTAAACCCCAAGAGACCTTGATGTCCACTTGGATGACCGCTCCGTGGTCAGTGCTGTGCCTCTCTCCCTGTGACTCCCATCCCTCTCTTACTCACCCGCCCCCAGGGCCAAGCCCTGTGGCTTCTCATCATTGTTACTGGAAGCCTGGCCAGGGAGACTTCCTGGTCCCCAGATGGCCGGATTCAGCCACCTACCCACATAAGAAACAGGCAAATGATAGAAAAAGGAGAAAGATTTTTTTTTTTTTTTTTTGGTACCAGGGACTGAACTCAGGGGCACTTGACCACTGAGCCACATCCCCAGCCCTTTTTTGTATTTTATTTAGAGGCAGGGTCTCCCTGAGTTGCTTAGCACCTCGCTGTTGCTGAGGCTGGCTTTAGAACTCGCGATCCTCCCCTCTCAGCCTCCAGAGCCGCTGGGATGACGACGTGCTCCGCGGCCCTGGGCAGGAGGAGGAATGAGAAGCAGCATGATCCGACTGGGAGAAGCCCCAGGTGGCTTCCCCATCAGTTTCAATCTAGAGAACCAGCAGCCGGTGGATGGATACATAGGGACGTAGCCAGGCTGCGCTAATCAGAAAACCGCCACAGTCTGGAGTTGGGCGCCAGGCAGGCCAGAGGTGGTTTTTATTCACAGTGTGAAGAAGTTCAGGAACTTTCTATTTCAGTTCACCTCTAAATAGTCCAACATAAGCATCCTGTTCTCAGGCCTGGGGACGCGGTCCCGCGGCCTGCACTCTCCGTCACCCCCACTGCTCATGTATCAACCACACAGTGACCTCCAGACCTTGGCCTACTCAGCTCTGCTCTGCCACCTCCCCTCGGTGGTCTCCACCTCCATCCAGTCACTCACGAGACCCTTCCTGTATGGCATACCCCCCGTCTGTCTTCTCTGCCTGCTGCGCTGCTGGGCAGAGCTCTGGATCTGTCCAAGGTCTGTTCACTTGGACTCTTTGCCAAAACCACCGACCCCCTAGGGAGAACAAGGAAGACGGTGCACACTGATGACACTGAAAACCAGTTGGCTTCTATGGTTGCTTAGCAACTGTTCCCTGATCTGATGATTAGTTAGCTACTCTATCTCCACAGAAAATATTCCAAATCATCCCCAGTTTCTTCCATCCCTGGCCACACCTCCTGTTTCCTCACTGAGAGCAAAATAACAAGAGCTAGCGGACCTTCTCCATCCCCATCAGCTTAGCAGTTCGGGGAGGAGCCCCCTTCCTCGGGGACTCAGGGGGAGGATGTGGTTCTGCGACTCTAACTTGTTCACAGAATCCCTCTGGAAGGTATTGAGTTGAGACCAGCCACGGGACCAGCTCCTTCCCCTGTGCGTCACCAAGAGTGCCAGGAACGCACCTACGTCCTCTACATTCTCGGGTAGAATAAATAGACCCTTGCAAGCATTTGAACAGAAGGGTCTGATGAGACGATAGGGTCACAGAAATCGTTGCTGCCTCGGTAGAAATCACCCTGAAAAGGAGCCTGTTGTTGTAAGTTGTTGTCTTCATGGGCTCCGTGCTGCTGTCTGTGGTGGTTTTAAAGCATGTCCACAAATCCTTCCAGACTTTTCTCATTCATAGGTGGAGCCTGGTCTCCCTCCCTCTGGGTGTCCGCTGGCATGAGTGATTTGGATGAAGCAGAAGGACTTTCAAAACAAGAGTGACACAGTTTCTGCCCGTCTTTCCCGAGGCCCCTTCTTGGAACCCAGTCGCCATACTGCATGCAAGACCAAGGCATGGAAAGTCCGTGTAAAGGACCTTTGACTGACAGTCCTGCTGCAGACCCAGCAGAGCCATCCAGACCCGCACTCAGAGAGCCCTTAGCCCACGCCTGGTCCCACCTGTGGACCTCCTCAGCCTGAGCTCGCTGGAGCAAAGACATCATGTTCCCACTGATGCCTGAGCAACCGCAGAGTCACAAATAGAAAAAGTAGTGTCTTCCTTTCTTTTTGAAGGCCACTAAATTTGGGGGGTAGTTTATTCCACAAAAGATAAAGGAAACCAATGCTTTGGAAATAAAACTGGAGAACCACTTCGTTATCTTCCAGTGGTATATAAAAGAGATTTCCCTGAAGTCTAAATGTCATTGGTACTTTTCTCCCAGATGTGTCGTGGGACAATCCAAGCACATGGTTTTGCTACACTGAGCACTGCAAAAGTAATTGGAGAACATCTACCTACGCCACTTACTCAGGTGAGAGCCACACAGGGCGCTCCGAGCCCACACAGGACCACTCACCCTTGCTGCGGGTGCCCCGTCCTGTCATCAACCTGTCCTTCTCCACGAGCCCCTTCCTGCCAGCTCTTACACTTGGCTCAACCATCGCATCTTGAAGCTTTCCTGAGCTCCCTGTCATCCTCTCTCCTCCCCTTCACAACCAAATTGATTACAATGCCCCTTGTTCTCACCTCCCGAAGACCCTGTGCTTCTGCTCAGCTCCTGTCTTTGAATGTGCTCCGGCGTCCCCCAACGGAGGCCCGGTGGATGCGTCAATGTTTGTGCCCCTTGCTCTGAGACCCTCTCTGATCTGGACCCCGCGACCCTACCTCCTGGCTTCCTTCTGCCCGTCCTCCCTGGCCTCCCCCGAAGGCCTCCACCCGCCATCTGCCTCTCCATCTCCCTCTCTCCTGGGCCATCTTCTCTTAAACTCCCCTCTGCCCAGTTCATTCATCCCATGAGCCCAGTCATCTTCTTCATGCTGAAAACTTCAGGATTTCCATCTCCACCCCAAGCTTCTCTCCTGCGCGTGTACCTGGCACTGAACACCCTACCTGCTGTTTATGTGCCGCTTAGAATCCAACCGGCTCAGAAGCTCAGCTTACCCGGCTTTCTCCCCAGACTCCTCCGTCATCTCCTGCCAGGGAACAGACACAGGACGAGCCTCTACCTACTGCCAGCAGGGGAGGGGTGGGCTGTGCCACACTCCTGTCCCCTCACCTGGACCTGTTCAGGGCAAAGGCAGCCATCGCTCTGGCCAAGTGACTGCCAGGCCTAGGAGGTGCCATCTATAAAGCTGTACCCCAGGACGACACAGCAAGGAGAGGGGCCCAATCCCAGATCCGGGCAGGAGGCAACAAAACCTTGAACTCACCCCAAACCACCCTCCTGTCCTCCACTAGCCATTCCTGGGCACAGCCCTGCTCGCACCCCGTGGGGCCTGGACCCTGATTTTCACATCCCTTCCTTTTGGAAGAGACATGAATTCTCAGAACCAGTCTCCCCTGGATTTCTGTTTGGGGTCACAGACTTTGCCTGTCTTGTGGGGACATGGGGGAAGTGGTGACAGATGAGCAGCCTCTCAGACTGAGAACGTTTTTCCATGATCTTTTCTGACTAATAAGGCTGAGCAGAAAGTGACAGACTGGGCCCCCACGGTTCCACAGAGGGGAGCTGGCTGTTGATGTTTGACTTCCTGTTTTAGTGACTCCCTTTCTGTCATGGAAACCCACACACAGAGGGTCATGGACCCTGCTTGGCATTTACTCCTGTAAGGCTGACTCATGGCTCCGAGCAGGTGGCTGCGTTTTAACATCACGTGACCAGCACATCTCGAAGCTGGGAAGAGATTCTGTCGGCTCAGCACTGATGGAGGAGACGGATCAGGAGGAAGAAAAGTGCTGCAGACTCTGGGAATCCTCAGACTCTTCCCAAACCAGGTGCCTAGGAACAGCGCTGTGGTCTGCATCAGCTGCAGTGGGGGTGGCAGGAGTCTACTCACCCTCATCCTGGCTGGTGCTGACACACATGGCCAAGGCAACCTAGGAGCCTCCGGTGCTGAGAGCGCACATTAAGGAGCGGAGCACATGGCAGACACTACCGCGGGTGGTGAGTGAGTGGCAGCCGCTGGACATGTGCTGGGTAGACAGCGCATGTCCTGCAGAAGGCCAGGCTGTCCTTATCTGTGCAAATGACCTCTGGCCTCCCTCTCAGGGTGCCTCCGTGGCTCTGAGCATCTGGAGCCCTTAATTCCAGTCTCGGGTTGCTCACCACTGAATCCTGGGACAGTGAGAAGGGGCAGGGCGGCGGCTTGAACTTGAAAGCGAAGCCCAGCCCCGCACAGAGCTCCCAGCATAGAACCCGCTGAAGAAGCACCCAGTTAGTGGACCCCCCTCGGTTTGCAGGGAGACGCAGTTCCAGGACTCCCAGGGGCACCCCAACCCAAGGAGGCTCAAATCCCCACATGAAATGGCACGGCAGTTCCGTGTAACACCCACGTCCTCACACATTCCTGAGATCATGATGGGTGACTGACGGTGCCTAATGCCAGGTGAGTGCTGGGGAACAGTGGTCACTCTGTACCGTTTACGAAATAGCGACAAAAATCAAAGTCTGTATGTGTTCAACACAGACACGCTTTCTCCCAAAGATTTCAATCCGTGGTTGATTGACCGTGTGTGTGTGTGTGTGTGTGTGTGTGTGTGTGTGTGTGTAAGCCACAGGTATGGAGGGTGACTGAGCACATGGAAGGGGTTAGGGGAGAAGGGGCGGAGGCCCTGGGAGAACAGCACGAGCCCTTCTCATAATGGGGACCCCAGCAGTCAGCCCTTCGGAGGCAGAGGGGCTTCTCCACCTAGGATCCTCTGCTTTCATTCCAATGCTCCTCCTCTGGGTTCTTGGGGTCTCCTCCAGCTGTACTGACGTGCCTGAGCCCCTGCCCTCAAGTGTTCCCATTCTGGGGTTCCGATGGGGCATCGCCTCCCTCTGCACGGCCCCCCAAGGGCTGACCCTCTCCCCAGGTTCCCAGTTAGCATGAAAACCACTGAGCAAGATCAGGAACCCAAGAGGGCCTGGAAGCCTGGCCTTCCCATCCGAGCAGGAGCACCACGTACTGGGACCCACTCACTCCTGAGGCCCCGGTGCCCAGACAGCATTGAGCCACGGGGTGCTCGGTACCTTCTGCAGAATGAGTGAGTGGGCATTGCCAGCCTGCCCGGCCCACGTCGCAGCTCCTCACCAAGGTGGCCCAGCATGACCGTCAGGGACAGGCTTTCAGGGTCAGGCAGCCTGCTCCCAGCCCCCTCCTCCCATCTGCTAGCAGTGACCTTGGACAGTTCTCTGCAGCTCTTCCCTTCGATGGTAGAATCTACTTCCCTGCCCACATCTCCCTTCCCTCGGGGCAGCCTGCGATCTACTTTGACCAACGGGATATGGGGCAGTGGCTATATGAGCTCAGGACCCTGAACCCACTTCAATGTGGCACCAAGACTGTCACATAAAGAAGTCCCTCTGGTCTGCCAGAGGGTGAAAAGATACCTGGAGGACAGCCAAGGTCCCCTACCAACAGCATAACTGCCAGTCCTGTGGGAGGGTCCACCTTGGACCCTCCAGCCCAGCTGACCTCCCACTACATGTGGGTGAGTCCCAGCAGCCCAGTAGAGAACCCACCCAGCAGGACCACAGAATAGTGAGGAATGACAAGTCATTGCTGCTCTTAAGTCACTGAGTTTGGGCCGGTTTGTTACACACCAATAACTCACTGAGACACCAGGTAGGCCCTTTCTCCACGACTCCCACCTGCAGCCACAGTCCTTCCTGATGACTCAGGACATGTGACCCAGCACTGCTCCACACTGGGAATTCTATTTGGGCTTCCTGGGACTGGTGTCCATGACGATCCATCAAACAAGAGTTCTCCACCCCTGCTGTGCATTTGTCCCTTTGTTACTTAGCAGTGTCACTGAGTGCCCAGCACAGGGCACAAACACTTGTGCCTGCCAGTCAGATACAAATGCACAAAGCAGACCAGAGCCTCTGCCTGTGGGTCTTGTGTTCTAGCAGATGCGGAAGGAAAAAAAGCACAGTAAAAAAAAAAAAAAAAAAAAAAAAAATGAATCATAGTGTATGTCAGCTGTGATGGTACCATGGTGACATAGGAGTGCTGGGATTCAAGGGGGTGCATACTATGATTTTAAATAGAGTAGCCAGGGCAGGCCTCCTTGAGGAAATAAGCCATGCAGGTCCTTGGGGAACAAGCCTCCAAACAGAGAGCGGGTTCAAATGCCCTGGGGATGCATGGTGCTGGAGTGTCTGACTTTGGAGAGCTGGGAGAGACCAGTGTGGCTGAAGCAGAGAGAACAAACAGGCAGAGACACAGGAGAGGTCAGAGAAAATCCACTCTTCCTATAAACCTATGAACATTCACTTAAAAAGTGTTCCCAGGAACCAGATTGGAAAATACTTAGCTAAGGGATGCTGAATCCATGGTCCTCTATGTAGACGAGATCATGTGATCAGTGCTAGGACCATGATTTGGCTGTGGACCCTCAGAAAAACATCCCATAGAAGACACTCTGCCTTAACGCGGAGCCTGGGTAAGGGTGTCCCAGGAGCTGGAGGGTGCAGGAGGACTGTTCCCTGCAGCCTCTCTTTCAGGGTAAGAGGGCCAGGAATGCATGCCCTGCTCCTTCACGTTTTGCAAGAAACCCCAATGTGAGTATGTGCTCAGTGTCTAACTTCCCACCCGGGCCTGGCACTCCCGGGGGGCAGGGCCGAGTCCCCCTTGTTAAGGGGGTGCTGGGAGACTTGATATGGGCTCCAGAGGCAGGCAGAGTTGATTGGGAGCCCTCCTCTTTATTCCAAGAGCTCTGGAACAACTTTGCACAAGAGAGAAATGTGTTCTGGGTCTTCATAGGACCCAGGTCTGACTCCCTCTCTGTTTCAGAAGGATGAATCCATTGTGAGACAGACTTTTGGGGCACAGGGGCCAATGGGTAGGAAGCATGGTCTTCAGGGGCTCAGAGAGCTCCCAGGCCTGCAAAGCAAACGCAGAACCTGATCTCTGTCGCCCCCTGCAGCCCAAAGTCTGCACTGCAGGCTGTGGGTCTCAGCTGGAGGTTGTCATTTGGGGTGGGGTGGAGCATGCTTTGGTAGAATGGTAGCATGCCCTTGTCGCCATGTACATGTGAAATAAAATTGTAAATTCACATAGAAATATAAACTGAATGTAAATACTTCTATCCAACATGTTAACTTCGGTTTATACCGAATGCACTCATCTGTCAAGTTCATTTACGGACTGATAGTATATTTCAGAGAATTTTCTAGGAACAGTGATGTCCATTACGGTTTCCTTTGCTTTTCTTCAGTCTTATTTTTCCTCTCTAAAACCTAGGTCGACTTCCTGGAACTTACATGTGTTGTGTGTGAGCTGCAGGGGTTTTTTTTGTGTGTGTGGCTTTTAGAGCAGTTGTTCATAAATCCTGAGATGAAAAATTGGGTCAAAGGGAAGTGGGACTAGATTCTGAGTCTTGGTTGCAATGATTTAGGACACACAGGTTCTAGTGGACCCTGAATGCAGTGCTCTCCTGTGTAAGGTTGATCCAGAGCCTTCTGGATAAAGAGGAGGACCCTCTTAACCAACTACTCTCTGCCTCTGGAGCCTACGGTGGACACCCATCGTGCGCACACCTGGACACTCATCTGCACCCAGCACACACACACAGACACGTGTCCATGCCATACACACACACCCCATACACACATGGGCACGTGCAGACATCCTCCCCACCCCTGAGCCTCCCAGTGCTGCCTGATGGAAAGGTTGCCACACTGTGCGCCAATTACCTGTTGACCCTGTCGCCTGAACTACCAGTTCACTCTGAGATGTAAGGACTGGATAAGAGCTGACGTGGGCCTCTCCTGCAGAGTTACTTAATTCTAGCTCTCGTGGCCTGGCTGCCGAGGGAAGACTTGGGGGCAGTCTCCGGGAGGACAAGGAATTCAGGAGACAAGCCTTGGGACATGGGAGGGGAATATCCTTGGCACCTGTGAACTGCACCTAGCAGGAGCGGCCTCCATTTCCTACTTTTCAATCTCTGGAGCCCAAATAACTTGTCATTATTTCTATCAGAGTGTGCATAGGTCACAAGAGGAAGGCCAGCAAAAATGAGGGACTACAGCTGGGATGTAGCTCAGTGGTAGAGCTCTTGCCTAGCATCATGAGGCCCTGGGTTCCATCCCCAGCACCACCACCACCACGAGAGAGAGAGAGAGAGAGAGAGAGAGAGAGAGAGAGAGAGAGAGAGAGAGAAGGTGTTACAGCAAGTAACTAGGAGGCTTTGGGGGGAGACAACCCCAGAACTTGGGTTCCTACTCCAGAAAACTGAAATGCAGCTCAGAGTGAATGGAAATTCACTGGAAATTCACAGCATTTGGAAATGAAGTGCGCTAACTCCACCAGAGCCACGCCACCCTCTAAGTAGAGACTTTGCCAGTTAGAAACCCCCAGGCAACACCCAACTGAGGACTTCCCACTTCAGCCAGCCATGCTCCTCTTCTCCTGCTTCGGGCACCCCTTACAAAATCGGCCCCCACATGCCCACCTGGAGGAGCCCTGAGCAGCAGCTTGTGTTCTTCTAATACAAAACTCACAGTCCGCTCAAATAAACCCTTGCCGGGTATGGTAGTTCATGTCTGTAATCCCAGAGACTTGGGAGGCTAAGGCAGGAGGATTGCAAGTTTGAGGCCAGCCTCAGCAATTTAGTGAGGCCCTAAGCAACTGAGCGAGACCCTGTCTCAAAACAAAAAATCAAACGGGCTGGGGATGTGGCTCAGTGGTTAAGCACCCCTGGGTTCAATCCCAGTACCAAAAAGAAAAAAAAAAAAATCTAAGTATGCCTCAGTTTATCTTTTAATCCATGAGTAAAGGAGATGAGCTGGCCATGGGGATATGAAGCAGGGGTCAGGCTGACCACAGAACCAGACAGAAGGCAGGTCAGGCCGGGGGTGGATGAGCCGAGGCCCTGTTGGCATCTGGGTGAGTCCAGCACTGACCATGGGGGCCCAAGCTTAGAATCCCAGGTTCCTGAAAGACTCCTCCAGGTTCCCAGGTCCACCCCGTGGCCAGACAGGCACAACCTGGCACTCCAACCGAGGCCCCACTCACCGAGCCCCAGATGCACGGGGCTGTCCCCGTCCCACCTTCCTGAGTGGCCCTTTCTGCCTAGAATGCTCGTCACCTCATTCTCTGTCTGGACCACTTTTTCCCTGAGGCCCAGATTGAAGGCACAGCCCTCCCTGGTGACTCTAGCTCCGTGCTTGCTTCTGGAGTCCTCCTTACACTGCCCCATGGTCGTCCCCCGAGAACCTGCAGAGGTCCCCTCACTGGTTAGAGCCTGTGCGCTTACTCACTCCTTCCGTGGACCGGCTGCAGACACAGGTGAAGTGAAGCCCGTCATGTCCCTCCTCTGCCGAAAGCCTTCCAGAGCACCCCTTTGCACCCAGGGTATGGACGCCCTTCAGCCTCAAGGCCTCTCTGGCCCACGCCTGCTGCTCCTGCTCACTCCCCAGTGTCCCTTCCTGCCCCTCCCCACCCCCAGCCTTACGTCTCAGGGCCACAGCGGTTGCTATTCCTCTGCCTGGGTCATTATGAGTCCCAGCTCCTTCCTGTCCTTCAGCCTCACCAGAGTCCAGGCCCCGGTGCTGCCCTCCCTGAGGGACTCGGCACTAAATCCCAGGGGCCTGCAGGTCCAGGCGTGAGCTGCCTCATCTGTTTGCTCTTTCTCTTTCTTGTCCATTTTATTTGCTTGTCCGTGTCTCGGCCTCTCGAGGACAAGCTCCGGGGGACAGGCTTTGTTGGCCATTCGGGCCTCAGCTCCTAGAGGGGAATGCAGGTTTGTGGAACAGCACTGGACTCAGGTGGGCCAGGTCTGAGCTTGGCCTTCAACATGGAAGCCCACCGGACCTTCAGCTAGCCATGTCACTCTCTCAGTGTCCTCGTGGTCACGTGCAGCGAGAATACTTGCTTAGCCGGGTGGCTCCGAGGAAGAAGCCACGCTGCTGCTACAGGTTCTGACTATGGTGAGACTCCTGAGCGTCCAGGAAGGTGGTGCTGAAGGGACAGCAGCAGCAGCCCACCCTATCGGACACAGAAGGACAAACCCCCTGCCCCAGCCTGAGCCCAGCCACAGCCCTCCATGAAATGGAGGAGGATCATGCTCTGAGGACCAGGGCAAGCTGTGGGCCAGGCTCCAGCCCAGCACTCCCCACTATGCCAGGTCACCGCCACTCAGGGGCCCCCTGGGAGCTCACACTCAATGCACCCGGGAGCTGTGGTGGCCTTCCAAGAAAAATCCCCACACACCCCACAGCCCCTGCACTGAACACTGTGGTCACCCCCTGTGGTCACACTAGCCAGTTACCACAAACTCCGTGGCTTAAAACAACACAAGTTTATTCTTTTTCATGTTCTGGAGGTCAGAAGTCTGAAAGGGTGTCAGGGACTTCTGGGGACTCTGAGGAGGATCTCTTCCCTTGCCTTTTCCAGCGATCAGACACACCTGCTTGGGTGGCACGTGGCTCCCTTCTCCATCCTCAAACCCAGCAGCATGGCATCCTCCAATCCCCCTCTGCCCCTTACCCTCCTGCCTCCATCTCATGTGTCCCTTGTGGTGACCACAGGCCCACCAGAGAGCTCAGGATGCTTAACCAAGTCACACTTGCTAAGTGACTTCCCCATGAAGGGTACACATTCAGATTCTGGGGCTGAGGATGGGGACGTCCTTGGTGGGCCACTATTCTGCCCACCACAAGTGGGATGAGCTTGGCTTGGGGGCACAGGCTGGACTGCGCCTCCGGCCTCCCTACCGACTCTGTTCAAAGTAGAACTCAGTGCGGGCCGAGGGCTCGCTCTCCTTGGCAAGCCGCACCGGCTGCTGGGGCTCCTCTGGGCCGCAGAGGAACCAGCCAGGGCAGGCGGCCGCCTCCAACCTGAAGGCGGAGCCCAGGCTGCTCTGGAAGAAGGTGAAGCGCGTGGCCCGTTCACCTCCCTTGTACAAATCCTCGATGTTCACGTCCTGCGGGGGGCAAGGTGGCCGCTGCAGGACCAGGGTGCTGATGGGGGTGTGGCCCTACAGGCCTCTGGGGCTCCACCAAAAGGGACATGCCTTGTGCAGATTCCCACAGGCACAAGGAGGAGGGTGGAAGTCTGAGGAAGGGGGACGGGGCCCTGAGGAAAGGGGACCATGGCCCTGAGGATCTGGGTGCAGAGCACCCGGGGGCCAGGCAGGGTCCGCACTGCCCCCAGAGAGGGGCAGGGTCTCACCTCCAGCTGCAGGGAAGGTCCCTCTTCTGTCTGCACACATGCCAGGCAGCGGCTCCCTCCCTGGAGCCCCAGGAGGATGGGGACCTTGGCCCGGTCCAGGTCTCTGTTAGGAAGTACGCAGATCTTCTCTGGGAAGAGGACAGAGACAGGAGATGAGGGCAGCCCAGGCTGAGGGTCTCAGGGAGCAGAAGCCCTGCAGGCCTGGCCACACCTGGGCTGCAGGGCCAGCAGGACTCTGCAGGGTCCTTTTGGGACAAAGCTGCCCCCTGCCTCTTTCTGTCAGGGGACAGCTGCTGCCCCTCTGGTGGGGACAGAAACAGAGAGAAGTGGGGGCTGCGGTGGGCGGAGCGTGGCTCAGGGCCCCGGACGGAGGCCGCGGGAAGCTCACCAGCGCTGCAGTCATCGGTGTTGGGGTCGCCCACCAGCAGCTGGCCATCTCTTGTGTACAGCGCCTTCTGATCCGCATCCTTGATTCTGGAACAGGACGGCAGCGCTGAGGGTCCGTTGCCTTCCGGCACCACTGAGACCCCAAGCCCTTCCTCTAACCCGCGGCACTGAGCGCAGGGATGCTTGCTTCTCCACCAGAGCAAGTCAAGACGGCTCTGTCTTAATGAAGAGAGAGAAGACCTGCTCCCCTGGGCTCCTGGTTTCCAGAGGCTTGGAAGAGTGAGGGGAGCCAGCCTTCTCGTGGAGGGGTACAGAAAGTTCCCTCTCGCGAGGCTCCGGTGTCTCAGAGATACAGTGAGCCTTATCCCAGATTTTCCCAGCTTGCTCCAATTTCTATCAATGTTTATTTTACTTAATAAAAGGACTAATCAAGTGGATAATGAAGCATGATTTGCTTCTTCAGATATTTTAAAGACTTTCTGTAGGAGAAAATCTGCAAATTGGAAAACAAAAATTAAAATATGCTGTGCTAGGTAGGTGTCCATCCAGCCCCTGGGAGCCAGGGCCCGGCGTGCTCCAGGTGGACCAAATACAGGTCAGCGAAAGCCCAGGCAGAGCCAGACTGCAGTCATCTGGGGGTGGCTGTGGTTCTAATGACCAGCCTGGGAGGGCAGGTACGTGCCCGGCAGGCTGGGGAGAAACCCAGGTGAGCGGCTGGAACAGCAGAGTCACGCAGGCAGCTTGGTTGCCCGGCTGGTTTCCAAGATGCCCATCAGCTGCTCCCAGAGCCTGGGGAGCTCTCGACAGGTTTGAGGGCAGAGTCTCTGGACCCATGCCACCGCCTCCAAGCCCTCTCTCCCTCAGTAATAGCCGGGTATAATACCTTCAGCTACTGGCTGTATGTTTAAAGCAGTTTCACTTGTATATGAAAATAGATCTGGACCCATCTTGGGCTTGCCCGTGGACGTTCTCCCTCACACCTGGACGGCCAACAGCATCCCCACTTGGAGACCAGAGAACAGTAACCGAGGATGCAAATGAGGCTAAATGCAGGTCAGGGTTGGGAGCCTGGGCTCAGGGCCAAGGCCACAGACAACACCAGGAAGACAGTGTCACTGGGATTCAGGGTTGCCTCAGCTTTCAGAGAGGCCGGTGTGGCCACACAGGTGACATGAACTCCACCCCAGGCTCTGCCTTTTGGTAGCCGCCTGGCATGGGGGCACCATGCGCCTGGTTCCCAGAGTTGGTAATGTTTTCTTTACAGGTTTCTCAGGGTGGGGGTGAGGATAGAACGGCTGGTATCTCAGAGAATCTGGGAAAGAGAGTTGTTGTCGCTGCGGAGTGTGATGATGGAGAGTGATTACGGTTTTCTGTGGAGTCCCTGACCAGCCTTCCTCCCTCTCCCCGTGTGGGCCCAGCCCCTCGGGTAAGTAGGGCCACAGCAGGACGACTTACATGTAGTATTTCGCCATGGGGAGGGAGCACATCTTGTAATCAGGGGTGTCTGGTCCTCACTGAGGGAGAGAGAGAGAGGGGCTGTTAGAGAGGGAGGGGCAGCAGGCAGGGGCACGCATCCAGGGCGCAGAGTCACCTGCAACAGGCTGCAAAAGCCACCTAGCTCTAACCAGCCTGCTGGAATCCAGCAGCACCCCAGCCCAGCCCATCCAGCTCCAAGGAGCTCTGTGTCTTCCTCACTGGGGATCAGGAGGAGCCAGCAGGGCTGTGAGCCTGGGGTGTGCGTGTGCATGTGCGCGTGCACTTGTGTGTGTACACGTGTGTGTGTGTATGTGTGCACGTGTGCACTTGCACTCACTGTGCCCACCTCTGGTGCTAGCTCTGGGAAACTGGAAGACAGGTCCCCCAAATAACTTAGCAGGACGCTTCCTGGCTGACAGGGGCTGTGTGATTGAGCCCCGCAGCTGGGGATGAACCTGAAGCAGATCCTGACCCACTTCCCAGCCTGGAGGTCACCACATTCCTGTCCCCTGACCCAGCAAGGGCTTCCGTGTCTCAGCGCCCGAGCGCAGAGGGAAGAGCAGCATCGCTAGGAGGCCTCTCCAGCCACCGTCCAGGCAGGGTCTTCCTGCAGGGCTAGGCACACCCTTCCCAGGGACTCATGTTGCTCTGCGGGGCCTTAAAGGAGCCCATCCCCCTCCTGGTGGGCTCGCTGTGGAAAACGGGTCAGCCCTCAGAGTCAGAGGCTCCTGCAAAGAGACTGTCCCTGTGTAAGCCCAGGTGCCAAGCTTCACAGGACCCTGATCCTTCCTCGGGGGGTCTTCCTACCTCAGGAAGACCAGGAAATGGCCACCCTGCAGAAAGGCCAGCCCAGACTCGGGCATGGAAAGCAGTCAACCGTGAGAATGGCCAGGGCTGCAGTTGGCCAGGGGCGTCTGTGGAGTCCCTGACCAGCCTTCCTCCCTCTCCCCATGTGGCCCAGCCAAGTGAGAAGGGAGGAGAGAAGAAACACGTGAGAACACAGGAAATGAGACAGGAAAGAAGCCCGGAGGGCCACCAGAAGGACAGGGCTAGAGGGGCAGGGTGATCCCCCGGGCATGGGGCGGCGGGCGAGGGGATCGGCTGGAGCTGAGAGCTCGAGCCCCATGGCCTGGGAACTGAAGAAGTAGGGCCGTAACCAAGGTGTCCTTGGATACTGGATCTGCCACTGTCCCCTTGGACAGGTCACTTTGGATCCCTGGGCCTTGAGGCAAGAGTTTGGGGGTTGATGGGAGTGAAGGAGAGCAGGGTAAGGGTGCAGATGCCGGCTGGACACGGACGTTAGGGTCATCCCACAGCTCTGAGGTGGCATGAGTTCTCCTCAGTCCAAATAAAATGACAGATGGCCCAAATGTCCAGTTATAACGATGAACACTGCATCACTTTTTATAATATGGCGAAGAGGGGGAAAAGCTTAAGTGTTCTCAACAAACCTATCGGGCGATTGGTTAAAAATAAATTATGGCAATTGCAGTAAAGAAGACGTATGTGTACAATGAAGATGACATCATCCACGAAGGTTTAGAAGGTGAAATTTTCAAATACACCTGGGAAACGCACAGGTTATGAATAATATGTACATGACAGCCCGTCCACACACATACAGAGATGCACATGTGTTAATAAAGACAGCTAGTGTTTTTTTTTTTTTTAAGAGAGAGAGAGAGAGAGAGAGAGAATGAGAGAGAATTTTAATATTTATTTTTTAGTTTTCGGTGGACACAACATCTTTGTTTGTATGTGGTGCTGAGGATCGAACCCCGGCCGCACGCATGCCAGGCAAGCGCGCTACCTCTTGAGCCACATCCCCAGCCCAACAGCTAGTGTTTTTATAACACTTGTCTATGACCGATAGGATTATAAGTGACTTTTCAACATTTTCAACATTTTTCCTATAATAACCCCAAAGTTTCTTTGTAATATAAAGTTGGTTTTTTTAATTTAAAAAAAAGTGTTCAATCAAAAATCATTGGCTCCCAAACATGCTTGACCACCTGGATCACCTGGGGGACTTTTTTTTTTTTTTTTTTTGGTACAGGGGACTGAACGCAGGGGCACTTAACCACTGAGCCACATCTCCAGTCCTTTTTTATATTTTGTTTTGAGACAGGATCTTGCTGAGTTGCTTAGGGCCTCGCTAAGGCTGGCTTTGAACCTGCCACCCTCCTACCTCAACCTCCAGAGCAGCTGGGATTACAGGTGAGCGCCACAGCACCTAGCACCTGGGGACTCTGATGGATGTTATTTCGGGGGCTGAGGGTACTGAGTGAGGTCTGAGGCAGTTCAGTGATGGCCAGCCTTGGGCCTCAGTGTGCCAGCTCCGTCCTTCCCACTGTTCAGTGCACATGCTCTGGTTAAACTGCAGACTGGTTCCCTGGGTCTGGGACAGGGACTAAGACTTTGCCTTTCAAACATGCAACTGGACAGTGTTCACGCTGCTGGTCCCTGGACCACACTTCTAGTTACAAAGTACCAACCAACACCCAGTCCAGGTGGTCCAAGAGCAGTGTGGCCTAGAGTCCAGCCCACCTGATGTGCTCCCACCTAGCCACACCGCCGAGGCACCTTTGGTGGTGGCCACAGACATGGACAGCCGGTTAGGTGCACTGAAATCCAGAAGGGGCGGGCCTAAGCAAAGGGCCTTGTGTGCGGCTAAAGACTGCCCCTCCTGGTCAGTCGGCTCACAGAGTACACGGAAGCTCAGTGGTAGTCCAGCCCCACTGGACCCTCTGGGTTCTGTAACCCACCCTAGCAGGTGTCCCATGGACTCCATATTGGGCCTCTCTGCCTGGGTCCTGGCTACACTGAGAGGAGGTGAGTAGGGCTGAGAAGGTGGCCGCTGGGAGAGCCCTGGGCTGCCCCTGTGTCGAGGCCCTTCCCAGTGCACCTGGAGCTCCCTCCCCAAGCCTTCCCTTCCCTTTAGGCCCCAAATGACCTTGCACTGGACCTTGGCCTCTATCCCTCTTTCCTCCTTTACTACTCCCTGGACATGACCTCTAGCTGTCTCAGACCTCCTCACTTCTCTTCTGGGTCGAATCCCAGTGACCAGTGGTGCTGAGCTCTGTCCATGTCCACCTGCACGTCACAGCTGCCCTGGCCTCTCCTCGTCCCCTGCACATCATCTACGTGGAGTCTGTTCTCTCCGAGATGGTGTTAGCTCCCATGGAGCCACGTCCTCGGGCTCTGCTTTGACCTCTTGGCTCCCAGGAAGGCTTGACATTGGGTGATGCCCTTCCCTCCTGTCCTCTCTGTCTCAGGTCCATTGTAGGTTCTCCCTCCTTCTGGAGCTGTCCCAAAGGTCACCACACCATGTCCTGAGCACATCTGTGCCATGTCCTGTGGAGCTGCAGTCCATGGCTTCCCACCGCAGTGACCTCTTGATCTAATGTCTCCACACCCAAACCAAATGTCCTGCTTGACCTCCAGCCGTCTGCAGTACACCCCGCCATTACACTTTGGGTATCCCACCATTACACTCCACCACACGGACCTAAGCTTGGGGTGGTCAGCTTCTCCTCCTCCCACCCACTTCCCTCTCAGTTCCATTCCTCACACCTCCAGAATATGCGTTGGGCTCATAAAATTCATTATCAAATTCAAAACCTGAGGAGAACCAAATCTAGCTCCCACCTCTCTGTGTGTCTGCCTTGTCCTCAAATCCCAGTGGATGGCTCCTTTGACAACTTCCTGCTCTCGATGGCCACGCAACTCCACTGCATTCCTGCTCTTCTGCCTTCAACCCAGCCCAGCCCTTGTGAGGCCCCTGGACTTGTTCTCAGCTCTTCTCTCACCACATCCCACCCAGCTCTGGAATCTGAAGTGGCTCCTCGTTTTGCCACCACCTGGCCCCATCTTGACTATTATAGGTGGCACGAGTCACCTCTACAGGCAGCAGCCTCCTTCCTCACCTTCGCAGAGGGCATCCTTAACTTGCTTCTCAATTTCACTCACCGCTGTCCATCCAGAGCTCTAGTATTAAGATTGCTGGACATTGGTGTCCACATAGAAGGGTATCCAGTTCTGTCCCATTAATTATTCACACAGACAAAGAACCCAGACACGCAGGGTCATGTCATCTAAGGAAACCCAACTGTGTCAGCCCGTCCTCAGGTTAACAGCCCGTCTTCAGGGTCAGTGTCTGTAAATCCCAGGGTTAGATGACGGGGCTCGGGTTCTTTCTAGGTCAGGTTCTCTTTGGTTCCGTGACTCAGAGTTTAATGACCCTTCCTTTACTGCTGTAACCCTGCTCTGAAGGCCTATTAAGTGTCACTGTTGCTTAATGTGGTACATTAAGACATTTGTTCCTCTTGTAAAAGCCGGTAAGCTCTCGAGGTCACGAAGCCTGGCACCCAGCTCTCCCGATGCTCTCCCCAGCCGCCCGGCGGACAGACCCTGGTGCTCATGAGCAGGACGTGGGAATGCACATCCCAGGCTGTGAATGGCAAGGCTGGGTTCCAGACCTAACTCGGCCACCAATTTGCCTTGCTGCCTTTTGTGCCTAAAACCTCCAATTTATCTCTCCTTGGAATGAGAGGTTGGGCAAGGTCACCAGTTTTCACAGTGAGAGTTTACACAGAAACTACTGAACATACTGCTTTTGCTGAACAGGGTGTGACGAAGACGCGGGGACCCTGCTGGTGTGCCTCTCGTCTACCAGAGCAGGCACTAGACATCCCCAGGTCCTCCCAAGTTCACCAAATACTGCTTGACCTCATTGGCGTAGATGCTCTGCCATTGACTTCGAAAGTCCAAGGTTCTCAATATTTAAAAATCTAGACTTGATTTAGCCTAAACCACTCCCCAGATCCCACCATGAGCTGCTAGATCTACCGATCGTCCCCCCAATTCTATGAAGGGGATTCTTTTTGTTAACCAGATGGCTTGACAGGTGGCACTAAGAAGGGGACATTTGGGGGACATAGAAGAAAAAGAAGAAGGCAATACTGCCACCCACCACTGACCTGCAGATCCGGGCGCCTGGAACCCTGGTGTCGGAGCCTCCAACTGCTCTCTCCAGGGCCTCGGCCCCGCCTTTATATGTGGGTGAGGGTGGGTCGAGCCTGCGGCAGTCGCTGCCATTGATTCCAGGACAGGGAGGAAGAGGAGCCCAGAGGTTTCACAATGTCTTTGACACAGAATGGATAATAAGAAGGTGGGGAGATTAATGAGTGTTTATCGAAGGGGGCAAGAGTCACCCATAAAGCCCTGACAGAGGCCAGGCACCGAGCCCCACTCTGTGGCTACTGTCATTGGCCATGTTATTATTGGTCTGGCAGCCGGGGACACAGTGTAGGGTCAGACATCAACGGTGACCCACGGGGCCCCATCAAGGCTTGGGACGTGGTTACCTGGGACGTAGGGTAGGTCTGAAGATTACTGAAAGCACCTGAACGTGAGATCGGGGGCTGAGAGCATCATGAGTGTGTCCCTATTTGGAAAGGTGGGGGGTGTCTCTGCTTTTCAATAGGTTTAATTAGTTGGCATCACCTTGATGAAACAGATCATCTAAGGAAACCCAACTGTGGAAGCTGTTGACCTTATTATATTCACCCTGGGACTGGCCAGGTGCTATGTGCCCCACACGAGCAGGAAAGAGGACAGTACGAGAGGTCAGCACTGAACACCCAGTTCCCTAACTGACGTTACCTAACCCAGGCTGTCCACCCATCCATTCATCCATCCACCCATCTAATCATCTATTCATCCCATCATTCACCCACCCACCCATCCACACATTTCTCTATCCATCCATCCATCCATCCACAGATCCACTTTCCCATCCACGCATCCATCTATGACAAGGGGAAAAGAGGTTGGTGTCATGCCCACTGGAGACTAGCAGCCTTTCTCTAATTCATTCTCTCTCTCTCTCTCTCTCTCTCTCTCTCTCTCTCTCTCTCTCTCTCTCTCTCTCTTTCTCATATCATTTGTAAATTTCCATAGAGGGCTTGATGGGGAGATGGGAGGGGTCCATCCAAGACCCAGATGGTTGCAGGACGAGAAGGGAGAGAAGATGGGCAGGAGGGAGGCCAGAACATTGCTTCTACAGCCAGCGCTCACTCACTCTCCACTCCTCCCACTCTCCCTCCTCTCTGTGGGAAGGAGTAAAGCGTGGGTGTCACATCAGGCAGTAAGTGCATGTTTACTAAGCTTTTATCTGCTCTATGACAAAGACATGAACAGTGCTCAGTTCCTGCTGTTAAGTAGCTTCACAGTTCAGCTGGGAGCAATGTCATAAACACTTACTTGAAAGATAGTTTAAAGGACCAGAATCTCTAAGTTGTGGACCAAGGGCATGTTGGAGACCACAGTTGCAGAGAAACTCCTTGGTTAAAAAAAAAAAATCTTGAGAAATTAAAATGACCTTGGACATGATGTCCTGGTGTCCCTCCAGATGGAGAGGTCTGTGTTATGGAGCTCTGGAGAAATAAGTTGATGAGACTTTTCCTCCGCATCTCTAAGGCCACGATGCACAACCTCTGGAAGAAGCACTAACAATGTGTGTGGAGTTCGTGGTTAAAAATCTGGGATCATTCAGGAAAAACCGCCTCCACATCATTTCCACCCGTCTATCCAATTTGTGCTTTCTGGAATGACACAAACAAGGATACTCTTCTACTCGGCAGAACACTGGGTGTCTGCGGGGCTCCCTGTGTGCTGCTTCTTCAGCATGAAGACCCTCAGCAGCTTCACCTCTTCCCTTGGGACCTGCCCTTGGGACCTCCTCTGCTCTTCCATTTCTGGAGCTGGCATGACCCCCACATGGTGTGGAGATTGTGTCTCTGTGACACGGGTCCAGGCCTACAGGTTAATCAACAATTGCAGAAATCTGAAACCACCTGGTCTTTTTCACTTGAACACCCACGGTGCCAGCACCCACGGCCACACATCCCCCAAGGTAGTGTTTCATGTCCTCCTTTTCCTACTGACTTATAAATGCCTGCTCGTCTAGGCAGAAGCCCTTGTAAATCCTGTCATCCCATAAATGGTGAAGCAAATCACTTCAGGCTGGAGAAACCTTCAAGAATGAAGTGGAATTTAAGCTCCACCCTTAGAGGCTTAGATGGGTGGAGGAGAGGGAGAGAATGTTCCAGGGTGGAGAGAGAGTGGCCACATTCCATGCTCACTGGATTCCAGTGTTTGCCAAGCACCGTGCTTATGTTCAGAAGCCCTAACCTCAAGGTCATCCTGGGGCCACAGACTCCAAGCCAACTCACTGCAAGGAGGTGGACACGAAGCATTGCCAGAACAGATGACCAGGGCTCTCAGCTCATCAAAGGCTTCCTGGAGGATGTGACATCTTAGCAGGGTATGAAAGATGGGCAGTTTCTCTAGACAGGGATGGCAGTGAAGAGCCCCAGAGCAGAAGGGCATCCTAAGACTGTGTCTGGACCCACAGAGAGTGGGAACAGGAACAGGTGTACAGAAACACAGCCTGGTACCTGGAGCCCATGGGGACCTCAGCAGTGCCTGAGCTGGAGTTGCTGAGGCCCATGGAGGTCATTCCTCCTGTCCTGACCCTGTTCTTGCCCCTCCCTCTGAAGGCTTTGAACCTGCCAGTCTGGTCCAACAGGTGAGCTGCATGTGGAATAGCTGAGGCTCAGATATGGGACCCTGCTGTGGCTTCTGTGTTCAGTCCCCAGGATACTGGTAGGGACACTGGAACAGACCCTGGCTTGTAGAACTAGATATGTACAGCAGTCAAGGATGATCTAACCCTTCCTGAAGCAGAGAACATTTAACAAATTTTGCATGATTGGATCAATAAAGGGTCGGAGTTCATTTTGAGAAGGAAAAAAAATTGGAGAAATTGCAATCATGATCAAATGAATGCAGCGAGTCCCCCTTCCTTGGGTCTTTATTATCTACGCTTCAGAACAAGTTACTCCAGAACCCAGCAATGAGCTCACACAGTTTCTGGGGCAGGACTCTGGATGGCTCTGCTCTGTGTCAGGAGGCTGCAAGCCAGCTGTCAGCTGGGCGGCTCTCATCACTGAAGGCCAGACAGGCTGCAGGACTGGTTCCATGCCTGTGGCTGTGGTTTGGAGACTCTGGTTTTCACATGGGTGTTCCTAGGAGGCTACAGAGCCAGCGGAGAAGAGGAGGAGAGATGGATAGCGAGAGAGAGAGAGAGAGAGAGAGAGAGAGAGAGAGAGAGAAGGCATCTCAAGATAGAAGGCCCAGTGTCTCCTATAACTTACTCTCACAGGGGGCAAGCCGTCAGTCATTTTAGCCACATCCCGCTGGTCCAGGGACACCTCTGGTGCAGTGTGGGAGGCATGAATACAGGGTGTGAATTCCAGGAGGTGGGGTCACGGCGGCTGTGCAGCCAATCGCCACACACTTCACCACACATCAAACAACAAAGATTTATTCTCTCACAATCCAGGAGGTTGCCACTGTCCTGATGTCCTGCCTTGGCGAGTGGCAGCCTCAGTCCAACCTCCCGGTGCTTCCTCTGAGTCTCTGGGTCCTCTTCTTACAAGGACACCAGTCACAGGAGAATTTAGCCCACCCTAATGCAGCCTGAGCCTGTGGCAACCATCCGTAAAGACCCCATCCCCAAGGAAGGCCACAGGCTGAGGTCCAGGAAGGACATGAACTCAGGGAGGACACTATTCAATTGGTATAGCAGCCCTCTTGGGAGCCGATCCCAGAATTTGGACTTCCAGGGACCGTGGGCCGTTCCAGCTCAAAGCACAGGATTTTTAAAATTATTATTGTCATTATTGTTGTTGTTGTGATGAGGAGGAGGAGGAGGATGATGATGAGGATGATGATGGTACTAGGGATCGAACTCAGGCGCCCTTAACCACTGAGCCGCATCCCCAGCCCTTTTTTGCTATCTTCTTTAGAGACAGGGTTTCACTGGTTTGCAGAAGGCCTCACTAAATTGCGGAGGCTGGCTTTGATTTTTTTTTTTAAAGTTTTTATTATATAGGATTTTTTTTATTTGTTCTGTTTTTCTTTTGTCTGGGGTTTTTCCTGCGACTCCCTCACCCTGGAGACTCCAGCCACACAAGCCCACCGCATCCTCTTCTTGGTGCTTTGCTGGGGAGGTTTCTGCCCCTGCATCTGCCCCCCAGCGCAGTGGGCTCAATTCAGCTTGAATTTCCCTCCAGGGAAGTGGAGGCTGAGGACAGTCAGAAATGGTGTCTTTTCCACTTCCCTCAAGGTCCCTCCTAACTTCTTTTTTATAATGACAATGGGAACCCATCTTCATGATAGAAAAATTAGGAAACAGGTTAAAAATAAAAATAGACAGAAAAGTCACCTATAGCACCCCCCCCCCCAGAACCTGCTGCTACTGCCATGCCTTCCAGAAAGGTCTGATTCAGAAATATATACTTAGGTATTTCTTTTAAACTCAAAAGAAACTGCAAGAGCTCTGACTTTGTAATGTGCTCTTCACAACGTGCTGTCAGCATCTTTCCATGGCAGGAGAGACCAGCACTGGAGGTTTTCTTTGTATCTTGGGTTTCTAAAAGAGATGGCATGCCCATCTCCTGTCTTCTGAGCTGAAGCTGCTTCCCCAGTGACACCCTCCCAGGCCCCCCCATGTCCAGGGCCAGAGGAAGAGCGCAGAGACGGAAGAGGCAGACCACGGCAGGAATGGGGAGGGGCTGGACCGCACCCCGGGGGGTGGCAGGACCTCAGTGGGCACCTGGGCGCTGAAGGAATCCCACTCAGTAATTTCATGCTGCTCCCGGTTTATCCCACGAGGTGTTTTGAGGTTCCACAGTAGGACCACCCCGTGGGCAATGAATGTGGGTACTGATCCCCAAACTGAGAAGACTTTACACAAACTGGGACCAGAAGAAGGGAGCTCCGCTGGGTGCCCTGAATTCTGAGAGCAGGGGTGGGCCCCCTCACCCCCTGGCCCCGCTGGAGCTGGCGCCGCCCGGGGAGATGTGGGGGCAACCGTGGCCCTAATCACAGGGCTGGAAGTAGAAGTCCGTAATGGGGGCGTCCCAGGGGGTGTCCCAAGCAGCGTCCTCGGGGATCTGGGTAAGCCTCACAGGCTGGTCAGCCTCGGGCGCTGTGCAGAGGAACCAGCCTGGGTAGGCGGCTGACTCAAAGCTGGAGGTGAGTCCCATGTCCCTCCGGTAGAAGGTGAAGCTCTTGGACTCCTTGGCACTGCGGTAGAGCTCCATGATGTTCACAGGCTGCCAACAGAGGGGCAGGGGTGAGGAGCAGCGGTAAGGGGCAGGGGTGAGGGTAGCAGTAAGGGGCAGGGGCAAGGAGCAGCAGTGAGGGGCAGGGGCGGACAGTGGGAGGCCCAGGCTAGGCAGAGCCTTGGGGAGCAAGCAGAGCCACGACCAGCAGCAGCTTCCAGGGTCCCTAAGGTGCCCAGAGGCAGTGCCCAGCCTCAGAACTGGCCAGCTTAGTCTCCAGATGGTGAGGACGCGGGACAGGGCTCACCTCCAGTTTCAGAGTTGGTTCCTTCTCTGTCCCACATGACAGGCACTGACTCCCTCCCTGGACACCCAGGATGACTGGAGACAGACTGGCATCCAGTGACCGATTGGGGACAACACTGATCTCCTCACCTGTGGGCAAGAGTCAAGGTACGGGCCTTGGGGGGCCTTTGTTTCCCTCTCCCCGATCTTGGACTCTGGGAGCAGGGCCAGCATGAGGCCTCCTGTCCCCACGCTGGGCAGAAGGGGAATCTTTCAGCAGTTGTCACAGGGGGAAGGCCACCCTCCTGCCACTGACCCAGAGTGGACATCAAGGCACAGAAGGACCTGGTGCCACCTGACACTGCAGCCCCCACCTTTAGAGCTGTCTCCAACCCCAAGAGACCCTCCCAGCACCTCCTTTGAAGCCCAGGCCTCTGTTCTGAGCCCTGTCTTTATGAGCCTCCCAGAAGAGGACTAGGTCCCCCTGCACCCCCCACCCCATGCACACTCACACACGCAGCAGCACACATGTGCACACTACAGCAGAGGGGCCCACTGGCTCCAGTGACCCTTACGAGTGCCCAGGTGGACAGGTGGACACTGTCAGAGACGATCCACCACAGCATGTGGGTAAGCACGAGGCCACACAGTGTCCCCTGCTGCTGAGGTCTGCAGGCCTGCTGGGAAGCCTCCTCAGGTGCCTCCCGCAGAGGGACACGGGCGGGGACCACTCAGGTCCTGCTCTACACCAACCTTTAATGACCTTCCCCGCGTGCAGCCCTCCGGCCAGAAGCTGGTTGTTGTGCAGATAGAGCACCTTCAGGGCCGAGTCCTTCATTCTGAAATGTGAAGAAGGAGGAGGCCGTGAGGAGTGGGGCGCCTGCAGCTTGCTCTGGCCCAGAGTCCCCCAGTCTGAGCGTCTTGCCACCCTCTCTTCCAACAATGCTGGGTGCCACAGCCCAGCCTTCCCCCAGGCCTGCTGGGCTCCTACCCTACCAGGGGTGAGCCCAGGCCCCCACCTGAGTCTCACCCTATCCAATCTTTCCTATCCACAGTCCCCACATGGTCTCTCAGAGAGAAGTGACTGCGGCTGCCGTCCATGCTGCCGAGCCACAGGAACAAGTCACCCACCCTCTATGGGCTCATCTAGCAATGAGTCTCCTCATTGCTGAAGATGGGTTAGGTAGCACCCAGGTCTCTTCCTGACTAAAATCTGTGTCTTCAAGTATTATTGAAGACTTCAGTGGACATTTACTTCCACTTGGCCATGTATTCCTTTCTGAGTGAGGATTTTCTCTAAATTTAAAATTGATTTATTTTACTTTTCTTAGGTATTTCTTGCATATGAGTTGGTTGGTTTTCTGATATACTGTGAGGTGAAAGATGTACTCTGAAGCAGGTTTCCTCAGATATTAACTGGGGAAAAGCCTGCAGTGTAAACATTGGCTGCATGTTTGACCTAACATGATTAAACAAGCTCCATTACTTAGTAAGATCCAAAGTCACTGGCATGCTGAGTGGCACCGAGAGCTCTTACCAGGACAGGGAAGGCACCACTTGCCGCATGTACTTGATCAGAGAGCTCGAATGTACAAAGAACCCCATGGGACTGAGGCCCATAGAACACACTTTGAAACGTGCTAGCCAGCCGTCCCCCAAGTGCCCAGGCTGCTGGTCCCACAGACGCCGAAATCCACAAGGCTCAAGGCCCCAACACAGATTGGCGTAGTGTTTGCATAGAAGCTTCACACATCTTCTGCCATACCATAAATCATCTCTAGATGACTTACAATACCTACCAACATGCAAATGTATGCAAACACTGTCATACTGCAATGTTTAGAGAATAATGACAAGAAGATCATCTGCACATGTTCACCGCAGATGCGATTTATACATGCATATATATTTTTTAAATCCACAGTTGGTTGAATCTGTGGATGTGGAAACCAAGGATATGGAGGGCCAGTCAGACGAGACTCACGTTAGAGAGGGCCACTCTCACCCATCACTGTGAAGTCCGCACACAGCTGAGTTTCTGGGTCAGTACACACTTGTGGGTGGGCAGACCTCTGGAGATTGTTTTGGTTCTATTCCCCCCACCCCCAGGGCTGCAGGGAGGAGATGGCACAGTGGCTGGGGTGACATTAACTCATGGTGTGGGGAGCAGAGCGGAGCTCGGAGGGGGCTCCTGGCTCCTATCCTCCCGGTGCATAGACCAGGCTGCAGCCCTGGCCCCGTGGCTACTTGTCCCCCTGAGGTGGGCAGCCAGGTCCAGTCCCAGTCTGAAAGGCTGCAAGAACGGCAGGGGCAGTGACTGCTGGCCCTGACTCCCGGCTGCCTGTCCTCCGCTGGGAGCCCCAGCTGGGGCAGTAGGTCCTTCCCACCCTCACAAGGCTGGACAGGTCCACCCAGATCGCACTCCCCTCGGAGGCCCACGCACTCACCGGAAGCACAGCGCCCCGCTCAGGACCATCTTGAATTCCTCGATGTGCAGATTCCCCTATTTTGAAACAAACAGCAAAAAAATTTTAGGTGCAGACAAAGGCTGAGGGCTGTCAGGGGCCCGGGTAGCAAGCAGGCTCTTGAGCCTCCCAGCGGGTAACCACCTCCGCTGGGCCAGGGCTTCTGGAGCTGGGGTCAGGAGAGCCTGCCCTGCCAGCACCCAGAGGACACCTCGGTGGCTCCTTTCCCTTGGCGGGAACCTGCGGAATCTGCGGCTCCTCGAGGATGCTCCGGCTTTTTAAGTGCATACTTGTTTATTTATGCACTCCTCCCGGGTCGCTGGGAGGAGACTGAAACTGCCAGCCAGGGAGGAGCAGGGTGATGGGACACCCTGGAGCCTCCTGAAGCACCTGCTGCTCGGCCCGGCCGGGAAGGGAGTTTCTGGAGACAACCTCCCCGCAGCTCTGAGCAGGGGGGCCCTTGGGGCTCTGAGGAGCACACAGAAAAGCAGCTTCTGCCGTGCTCGTCCCTCCCTCCCCTCCCCGCCTGCCTGCCTTTGCCAGGCCCATGGAGACGCGGGCCATGGGGAATTCCTACTGGGGGAGCGTGTAGGCTACAGGTCCACTGCAGAAAAACCTGAAAATCCAGAAGAGCAAACCAGGAGAAGAACGTGAACGCTTCCGTGAATGCACCATCAAAAATCCCGTGAGGACACTCTTCTTCCCCCACGTCACTGCAGACAGCTGTCACTGCAGACAGCTGTCCCGCTACAGCGTCACGGAGGCCACTCTCAACCTGCTGCTCTCTGGGGCACCACAGCAGACTCGTTTCCCACACTAACATGAATCATGACTTCCTAGGTTTGAACAGCTGTGCAAAAATTCCTAAGGGTCTTTTATCATTCATTTATTCCAGCCCATTATTATTGGTCCTTATTTTGTTGGGTTTTGTTGGTTCATTTTTGCTATTGAGCGCTAGGTTGTGACAAACATCTGTGATTCCACAGTTGATCTTTCTTAAATATCTCATTGGCAAAAAAAAAAAAAAAAAAAAAAAGCCTGATTGTGAATCCATCAATATGGTTTTAAGACTCTCCGTGATGGCTCTGAATTAACACCCGGCAGTGCAGAACAATTTAACAACATCTTGACCACCATCAGTAACTATTTATTGTAAAAGCATGAATTTTTTAAAAACCATATTCAAACATGTGGGACAAAAATAAAATTCTTAAAGGGTTTAAAAATAAATATTGGGTTGTTTGAAAGACAGAAAATAACCCCTTATTCACGTTAGACTACCAATGTGATAAATAGCATTCAGAAAAATAAATTTAATGTAGATGCTGCTTATGCAAAATCATTAAATGCACAATAAATTGGCCAGATAGAAACAACTCAGAAATTATTGCCAATTACAAGAACAAACTCCAGAGTTAAGCTATTGATAAAGTGGTTTTCGAAAAATAGGTTCTTGTCTGCGAAGTGATTGTAGAGGTGGACACTGTTTCTCCTAAACGCCAGGGTGCCGCTCTCAACAGTGAATCAGCCCCGTGTGCCCACCAGACACCTGGCTGGCTAATAGAGATCCTTCAAGTTCTGCCCATTCAGAATGGAGCATGCACATGGCTGGCCCTGCAGAGACGCAGAGAGCTGGCTGGGTCACCGGGGGTGCCTCTACCAGCTCTGTCTATTACAAAACGTGCTGAAATGAGAATCCAGACAGGATGAATGAATGGACAATGCACCAATGAGCTCACGTGTGGTGCACGGCTGTGAGCCCAGTAGCTCAGGAGGCTGAGGCAGCAGGAGGATTGCAAGTTCAAGGCCAGCCTCAGCAACTTCGTGAGACCATATCTCAAAATAAAAAGAGCTGGGGATGTGGCATGTGGAGATTATATAGATATAGATAGATAGATAGATAGATAGATAGATAGATACACACACACACACACACACACATGTCCCTAAGCTTGAAAATAAGACAAAACGACCACAGTGAGGACTTTCACATTGTCAAACAGGCCCCGCCAACAGTTAGTTCCCTCAGAAACGGGTCCTTGGTTTGTCTCACTGATTGCTATTGATTGGCTTCCAGTGCATCCCTAGGGTCTGAAAGCCCCACCACTGATTGCGTTAAGGCTCTCATAACCCATTGATTTCACCTCTAAGCCTTCTTGCATTGTCTGACCCCTGATATTTTGGGGGTCACATCCAGACCATAATAGTGCTATTTTTTACTATAAAATGCCCTATGCTGCCTTGGGACTCTGCAGAGTTCTCACCAGGAGCAAAGATCTCACCAGATGCAGCTGCCAATCTTGAACCTCCCAGTCTTCAGAACTGTGAGCCAAAAACAAAAGAAAACAAAAACAAACAAATAAACAAAACCTCTTTTTCTCACAAATTACCCAGTGTCGGGTATTTTGTTTCATCAACAGAAATCAAACTGAGACACAGATTCTCTGAAGTTAGATGTGAACTAGGAGAAGATTGATAAACTCCAACTTATTTTTGTCTGACTAAAAAAAAAGAAATTCAAAGGCAGTAATTTTTTTTAAAAAAATGTAATTTAGCCAGCCTGTTCCAGCATTTCTTTCCCAATGAATACTAAAGACCTTTGTTCCTTGAGCCATCCTTAGATAATCAGTTTTATCATTGTGATTCCCTCACATATTAATAGTAAACCGTTGACTCCTACTCGCTGCGAATGTGTATGAGAGTCAATTTTTGAATTGGGGAAATTTAAACTTAGTCTCTTTTGACAACGTGAAAGCCCACACTGTGGTCATTTTGTCTTATTTTCAAGGACGGAGCTACTTTGCCCTGACCTCCTAGCCTCCGTGCGGGGGTTTTGAAGTGTTGTGACAGGGTACTAATCCTATAACAGGCAGCACTTCACACCTTCCCTTGAGTGTGGCCTGCCCTTGGCCACTTGCTCCTGATGAATGTGTTACCTGGTGGGTGGGAAGTGACAGTGTGTCACATCTGAGCTAGGTCACCCTGATCGTGGCTCACCCAGTGGAAGCCAGTGGCCATGGGATGGACCTCAAGCGGCCCTGAGGGACCCGTGTGGGGAGGGACGAGGCCTGGTGACAGCATCCTGGGAGTGAGCCTTCTGGGGTGCAGATCCTCCACCCACACAGGCCCAGCATGCTGCAGCCCCTGCTGACCCCCCACCCACACCTGGGAGGACCCCGCCAGGTGGGTCCTCCCACTCCCAGGCCCGTGGGAAACCATAGACATTTCCCGTTTTCAGCTGCTGGGGTTGGAGTCATGTTAAGCACTGACAGCTTCCTGCAGCACCTCCCCGCCCCCAGCTTCACGGTCAGTGGGGACCCTCCCTTCCCAGCAAACTCCGCGCTTCCTCTTGGGGACCGCGTCCCGGGGCGACTCATCACCACTTGTGTGAGGTGTCAGTGCCCCTGGCGGAGGTGGAGGGGAGGACAGTCGGTCAGTGTATTCTCCCTGGGAGTGTGTAGGCTCACACAGCTCACCATCCCAGGCGGGACGCTCTCACGGGGGAGCCCGATGTAATAATGATTAAAATGACCATATCCTCCAGCGCTCACCGTGACCCTGGAATCATGTTAGGGGCCTCCTGAATTTATTCATTAGACATTTATCTAGCTACTGATCTGCTGACCGTTATCATTTCTGTTATTCGGAAGGGGAATCGGGCATAGAAAGACTAACTACATCACCCACTAATTAGGATTAGAGTCAGACCCGAGTCCAGGAAACCTAGTTCAGAACTATTGGCCCCATGGCACTCAGGGTGACCCTTTTGCTACCTGAGTCAGTCCTGTCACTCCTCTGGTCCCCACACCTCTGTGAGTAAAAGGCAAGTCTCCAAAGGCCCATGCCACTGGACTCCCAGGGACTCTCAGCCTCCTCCTTCCCCACTAAGGGGACCAGGAGCCAGGTGGACCTCTTGCTCTTCTTGAACAAGATGACATGGTCCTCCTTGGTCCCTCGCTCTTCCTCTACAAGTCAGCGTGGCCCTTCTCAGGGACCTTCCCACGGGCTCTGCTCCCCACCCGGAAGCTGGCATTGTCCCCACCTCCTGAGGCCTTTGTTTCGACACCCCTCTCAGAGAGGCCATGTTCTCCCCTTTGTGCGACCCTCCCCTGCTCCCACACCCCCCACCATGCCTCACTTCTTTCTGTGGGGCTCACCACTTAGCAGACTGTGTGATCCACCCGACGTGCCCTGTGTGGTATCTACTGCCCGCTCTCGGTGGTGCCAGGGGCACAGGATGTCTTAGTAAATAGGTGCTCAGTTGTCCACCATCCACGTTTAAGAAGCCAAGGAGCTGATGACTATTTTTATCTCTATTGTTTTTATTATGATGATTTCATTTCCCAGAAAGTATTGATGCTTGTGAACCCTCCTTTTTTTCCTGGAACAGTTAAGACCATGGGTTGGCAAAGATTGGCCTCTGGGCCAAGACCAGTACACAGCTTGGTTTATAAATAAAGTTAGTGGGAGCACAGCCTTATGTCTATGCCACTTTTGCACGGTGATGACTATGGCAGCGACTGTGTTTACTACACAGCCTTTTATAGAAATAGTTGGCTGAGCTCTGGTCAAGACTGTGTGGGTTCGAGTATTACATCTGTTGCTTACTAGCATGTACATTCGGTCGAGTTACTTAAGCTTTTAGCTTTTGAGTTTTCATTTATTAAAAAAGGAATAAAAATTCTGCTATTGTTATGAGGACTAAATGAGTTAATATACATGAAGGTTTAGGACGGTGCTAGCACATAGTAGGTGCTTACATATCAACTTTATCATCATTACCACCATCACCATCACCATCACCACCATCATCATTTTCACCATCACCCACATTACCACTATCTTCACCATCATCTTCATCACCACCACCTTCATCACCACCTTCATCACCATCTTCATCACCATCACCATCATCACCACCATCATCCTCATCACCACCATCATCACTACCATCTTTGTCACCACCATCATCACTACCATCTGCATCACCACCATCATCACCACCATCTTCATCATCACCATCATCACCACCATCTTCATTTCCACCATCATCACCACCATCATCACCACCATCTTCATTTCCACCATCATCACCACCATCATCACCATCATCTTCATCACCACCATCATCACCATCATCATCACCACCATCTTCATTTCCACCATCATCACCACCATCATCACCATCATCTTCATCACCACCATCATCACCATCATCTTCATCACCACCATCATCACCATCATCATCACCACCATCTTCATTTCCACCATCATCACTACTACTATCATCACCACCATTTTCATCACCACCATCATCACCACCACCACCATCTTCATCACCACCATCATCACCACCACCACCATTTTCATCACCACCATCATCACCACCACCACCATTTTCATCACCACCATCACCACCATCATCACCACCATCTTCATCACCACCATCATCACTACCATCTGCATCACCACCATCATCACCACCATCTTCATCACCACCATCATCACCACCATCTTCATCACCACCATCATCACCACCATCTTCATTTCCACCATCATCACCACCATCATCACCACCATCTTCATTTCCACCATCATCACCACCATCATCACCATCATCTTCATCACCACCATCATCACCACCACCTTCATCACCACCACCACCATCTTCAACACCACCAGCATCACCACTATCTTCATGACCTGGGAAGTTTATTTCACCGCTCTGATTTGAGGATTTGACCACTCGTTTCCGATTCCCTGTGAAGAGGACAGTAACAGCCCTGCCCCTGGGGTGTTGTGAGGCCTGCATGAGGCTAAGGCTGTGCCGAGCCAGCTCAGTCACCCATGTGCTGTGTGCTCTGTGCCTTCAGCAGTCCCCACCTCCCTCCCTCTCCTGGGTACAGTGAACACCAAATGCACACTGGCGGAAGCCCACGGCAGCTCAAGACCCAGTGCTTCATCACATGTGCCTGCGCCTCATCCCCAGAGAGGGAAAATGCCAGACTCCATCGCTGCAGGGTTTGCTGTGGGGTCTTAGTGTCTAACAAGGACAATTAACTTCTGCTACACATTCACTGTGTCAAAATAAATGTCGCTTTCATCCCCTCTTGTTGTGACATCAGTCCCACGAGGTCAGTACAACTTATATTCCTATTTAAACTGACTGAGGCCAAGGAGGCTTGGAGAGGGTGAGCAATTCCTGCGAGACCACAGAACCAGCAGGAGGTAGCTGGTACTCTGGGCAGTTCAGTCCAGGCCAGGAAACCCCAGTCCCCCTGTGAAACACAAAGGGCATCTTGCTTACAGATGCAAGGAACAGAGGGTGGAGCTAGAGCAGGGACCTCCCTGCAGGACGCTCTTTCCATGAAGGACCAAGGGGCCACTGGAAAAGAGCTGGCCCAGGGTGGCCCAGAGCAGCCCATACTGAGATGGGGACTCCTCACTCACTGGGGTGACCTTGATAGCACAGAGCACCCAGGAGGGCCTCGCTGGGCACCAGAGATGGTGGCCATGTGCAGAACACCTCTGGGAGCCAGCCTCAGAAGTGGGCCTCCAGCTACAGCCTGACTCTGCAGCCACATCACAGGGTGACGCTGGGGTCCACAGAGGGGGCAGGGCCACCTTGGCTACTAAGACATTTGAGGACCACAAAATGCCGCGAGGTCAGAGAGGCTGGGCCAGGTCAAGGCACTGTGGCCGGTGCTGGGCAGGGGCCCCGCTTTGCTGCCCTTGTTTGTCTCCACCTTGTTGTGTTGTCCTGTGGCACCTTTCAGCACCCGGGTGGAGGCAGGGGAGTAGAAATGGCCAGTTCTGCAGGGAGAGTGGGTGGCAACCAGGAGGCAGGTGGGGCCCCATGAACGTCACACCCACGGGCAGTTTCTCCTGACTGAGTCACCAGGGGCAGGTCCAGAGCCATCGGCCACCTCCTTACCTGAGAGCCAGGTGAGGACCTCCAGAGCTGGCCCAGATGCCTGCCTCATCTGAACCTCGAGGCTCCTGAGCCTGACCCCCTCCCCTGGGGTGTGTGGGTGGCCACTGACGGAGGGACGAACATGACATTGGAAATAAGTCCAAGTGGGAGAGAGCCAAGGGTCAGGAGGGTGAGGGCTGGCTCTGCTGGCCGCTGGGGCACCATCAAGGCACCCGCAGGGACCACACGGGAAGGCAGTCCCCGTCGCCTGGACCAAAGGACACACAGGCTTCCCACGTCTCCACCTCCCTCCACAGGTATCTGGCCAGCTCGTCCAGCGAGCTGACGCAGTCGCAGACAAGCCTGGGCACCACAGCTGCTCCCAGAGGACCCAGGGGGCTCCGCTTCCCTAGGCTCCATCTGGGGGGCATGGCACCAAGGGGGATCACCCTCTTTCAAGAGTGCCTCAAAAACGGGATTGTTTTTGTAAACGAGGCTCGTCTCTTTATTATATAGGTCTCTGTACATTTGTCTTTTTTGATAGATTTTTAGTTATCATTTTTAATTACAGGGAAATATATGTAAGATGAAAGTTACCATTTTAACCACATTTACGTGAACTGCTCAGGGGCGTCATTCGGACCATTGAGCAATCCGCACCAGCCCTCGCAGGAACTCTTTCCACCTTGCAAAACTGAAACTCTGTGCTTAGTAAACAATGACTTCCACTGCCCCTGCCAGGCCCTGGCCACCACCCTCCTTCCCATCTCCATGACTTTGACTCTCCTGGGTATCAAGTGGAACCTCACAGCACGCGTCCTGATTTGTGGCTGGCTTATTTCACTTAATGTTCTTGGGTTGTGGCTTATATCCGGACTCCAATTCCTTTCCAAGGGTGAGTAATATTCCAATGTATATATATGCTCCCTTTTCTTCATCCTTTCAGCAGTCAATGAACACTCTGGGGTTGCTTCCACCCTCTCATTATGGAGAATAATGCAGCTATAGCCTGTGGGTACGCAAGCAACTTTTCAGGTCTCTGTGTTTAATTCTTTCTAGTGTACGCCCACAGGTGGATGTGCTGAGTCATGTGGGACTCCTCTTGCTGTTGCTACTGGGGTGTTGTCATTGAGCCCCAGGTGCTCACAGCATTGTCCAGCTCTTCTGTCCTGTACCTTTTGGAGACCTAAGTCTGCCTACTTCTCTATCAGTTATGGAGAAAAGAGTATTGAACACACCAGCAAAAATTGGAGATGTGTCTACTCCTCCTGATGGTGCCACCTATTTGGGGCATCAGGTACTTGGAAGCTCTGTTGTCAGGAGCACATGCATAGAAGATCCTTTATGTATTTTTGGCCCCTTTATCATTAGGAATGTTCCTCTTCATTCCTGCTAGTCTTCCTGGTCTTTAAATCTGCTTTGGCTGTCATCCATGCAACTCCATCTATCTTCTGTTTAGGGTTTACATGGGACATCTTTTTCCACCTCCTTATCTTTAAACTATCATTGCCTTTATAACTACATAATTAGATATTGTATAATTAGATCTTGTGTTTTTTAATCCAATCTGGAAAGCACAGTCTTTTACTTTTGCATCATTTACATGTAAGTGTTGATATGGTTAGATTATTATCTATCATTCATTCTACTGCTTTCTATTTATTCCATGTGTTCTGTATTTCTTTTATCCTCTTCTTCCTTCTCCCGAGTTAAAATATTTTGATTCCACTTTACCTATTATATTGTCTTATTATTTATACCTTTAAATAATTTTTTGCTTACCTAGGGCTTGCGTGTCTTTAATGAATAAGACTAACTTCCAATAACACAACACCACCTCATGGTAAAATAAGGGTGCACAACAGTATGTTTCCAATTCCTCCTTCCCACTCTTTATGATATGGTTGTGACTATCCCTAAAGCTAAGGATGAAAACTTTTCAAAGAATTAGAGAGAACAATACCTGTTCCCACCACTGGCCTGGAAAGACTCATAATTCGCAAGGCCTTGGGTTCAATATGCAGAAGGACCTGCTTAAGCAGTGGAAAGTAGCTAGGTCCAGATCAAATGCTTCTCTGGCTCTACCTCTCCGATCTCAGTATCATGCTCCAAAGGGTCAAAACCTTTCCAAGTGCCTCAGTTGCACCAAAGTATAAAGATGGAGTTCATTCATAGTGATATATAAACACTCAGCACCCTTGGGGAAATGGCTAAATTGGGGCTGGGGCAGGAAGCACATCAGAGTGGCCTGTGACACTTGTCATGACAGAAAGTAAAGAAATACCTTAAAAAAGTAAAAAGGAAAGAAATCTGCACTGACGAGGTAGGTCGAAGGCAGGCAGGAACTAGATGAAAAACTTCAAGGCCCAAATCAGAGCAATCTGGGAGAACTCGTGGGGTCCTGTGAGGCAAAGCAGGGGAGGCAGAGGGGCCGAGTGTGGGAGGCGGGCGTGGGACCTCGTGGGTGCCCAGAGCCACGCCAGAGCTCCAGTTACTACACTGGGTACAAAGTGGAGCCACCAGGGGCTCTGAGTAGGGAGGGTGTGACTGTGTTCCTGTCTGGGATCCCGGTCACTGCTTGGTGGACACTTAATTCCAGGGAGGTAAGAAAGACGCAGGGATACCATTTGGGGTTATTGCAACTTTCCAAGGAAGAGAGGTAATGGGGGAGTTTGGAGAGTAGACGCTTGACTACTCATTGGGAACTGTGTGACAGCAAATTTTGGTACACAGGGTGACACTGGTGTTGAGAATCAGGTCCCAGAGTCGTTCCCTGGTGTTAAAGACTGAACACCCAAGAAACACCGAGGCAAGAGCAAGAGGTTTTATTTAAAGGTAGAACAGAGAGAAAGACACAGACTTCTCCGCAGGGGGCGGGGGGGGGGGGTCCGAAGCTGGTGCCAGAGGGAGTGGAGTGTCCTGACCTTTTTATAGATTATTTCAGATTCCCTTTGTTCTCATGCGCCCTCCTCCCATCCTGCCTGGGTGACCCAAAGGTGGAGTAATCCAAGGGCTGAACAAGCCACCCAGGGGTCTAGGCAGGAAGGGAACCACCCAGGGACTACTCATGACAGCTCCTGGCAGGGAGGAACAATTCCCCCGGAGGCAGGTAACCTTGGCAACAGGCGGAGGAGGGAAGCGCTCTGAAGGTATCAGCATTTTAATTTCCTCTAGAGTCAGCCCGCCTCGCATCTTCCTGACCCAGTCATTCTTTACATACACTAACTGTCCTTCTGTCTCCCTGGCCTCACAAGGAATAGGATTTTTTCATATTTCGGGCTGAGCAGCCATGTTATGTTTCAGGGGTGATGAGTTCCTTTCATTGCCCCCGCTGAGGCTGCATCTGATGGTTGATTCAAGACCACTCCTGCCGTGTCAGAGCTGGGGCCTTCCAGGAAACTGAGGCAATGCAAAGACCACTCGCCCTTCAACCACGACATGTCACTCCGAGTGACAGGCATGAGCTCATGGAAGGGATAAGAAGGGGGAAGGAGGGTATCTCAAGGGGGAGAGTGGGTCCTCTCAGAGAGGAGAGGGACAACCTCCTTCTCCTGCTCTTCAGTGTTATTAGCAATCCCAGAGAATTTTCCAGAAAGTCCTGCCCAGGTCCACCTCCTGACACTTGACTGACGATGGGGTGGCATCAGACTTCTCAAGTCCCCACTGCAGTAATTCTCAGTCCCCTGTGCCCATGCTGACCAGTTCTAATTGAATTTTCCATCATTTTTACAGATATCAGGATTAGGAGGAGCTGCCCTTATTTTCCAGCATCTGGTCCATGAAAAAGGTCTTAAAGAATCTTTCCCTTCGTGGGCTCCTCTTGTCCACGTGATTTCCTGCCTGCATTTCCTTACTGATAGCGGGTAGTTTGCTGAGGAATGTGGCATACCCTCCCCGCTTAGGCCAGGAAGGGCTACAGGTAAAACGCTTTTTGGCAGTTTAGAGAGCATGTGGGGGTCATCACAGTGGGGTCGTTTTATAGAATTTTTCTCTTACCCTTGAATTCCCACCATCCTCATCTGTCTGTCCCCTAACACTACCACGTGAGCCTCCTCCCCTGGCACACAGCAGGGCCTCAGTATCCAAAGCTTAACCCAGGACCACCTTTTTCTCAGCGAGCACAGTAAGCAGAGGACCAAGACCCTGAGGAAGCACGTCACGTAGTGCCTGAGGACCCAGAGACTGGCTTCCACCTTGCTTAGGTGTCTCTGGACGTGCGACTTAGGTGAATGTTTTCATCTCTCCGGGCCTCTGTTTTCTTCTACAAGAAATAAAGATTAACGGCCCCTAAGGGTTATTAAGAGGATTAAAAGATTAACCAGGTAAAGCTCTTAACACTCAGTAACAGCATAAGCTTTTGATATTTCTACAAGTGTGGCATATTTGGTGTGTAAATCCCCTGAGCGGAAGCTGTGATTTGCCAGGTTGGATGTGGCCTCACGCCACTAGTGCGTCAAGGGGGCCACACCCCTGCCTCCGAGGCTGTCTAGAAAGTTGCTCTCCTCCCTCAGTCCAGCATCCAGCCCCCGCCTGTCTCCTCGCTCTTGTTTCCTGGTGTCTCTTCTGCTCATATTTCTCAAGGAGCCCAGACCTGACACACCCGTGTTGCTTCCCTGCCACTCATCCAAAGCCTCTCAGGACCTCTGTGCCAGCCAGCTCCCTTACCAAAGTGGGACACCCGGGACCAGAAGGTAAGACTCCCTCCTTGCTCAGCAGGAAGCCTGGAGGTCCTGACCCGGCTTCCTCTGCCCTTAAACACAGCTGGAGCCGTGACTTTGAATCCAGGATCAAGAATACCTCTGGGCAAAAGCAACTTCTGCTGCTCAGAAGCCAGGTGTGGGGAACCTTCTCTCATAGCTTTGGCTATCTGGAGATGCCCATGGGCTCCCTGGCCCAGGCCCAGGATGCTGGAGGACCTGGTGCCATGTTTAAGAGCGTGGTTGCTGATTTGCTTGTTCACTGTTTAGGGGTAACTGTGGAGTCAGGCCCTGAGGATCTCGAGGCAGGGAACGTTGAGAAAAACTGGTTCTCATTTTGAAGAGTCTGTGATCCTCAGGGAACTGTCCTGGGGCCCTCACCAGAAGCAGATGTCCCTTGAGAGTCAAAATGCCTAATGTGGCCGGGGATGGCCACAGGCAGGATCCTTGGAGATTCCTCTTTGAAAAAGAGCAGAGGAAGGTGGGAGCCAAGAGGCTTGCTGGCTGCCAGTCACTCAGGAGGGTTCATCTTAAACATGGCAGAGGAGGCTGCTCAGCAGCTGTGGGAGGCCTGGGCTGAAGACAAGACATGCTCTCTTCCCTCCTCTTGACCGAGGGCCTCGCTGCACAGAAGATGTCCAGGTGATGTTCTGGACCCTCCCATGTGTGATGACAGAGAGTCCCCAGGCATTGCAGCCTGGGCAATCAGGGTTGCCCCAGCCACCAAGGGAATGGAGCTTCCATTCAGGGTCTGCTGGCCTCAAAATATGCTCTTCCCTTCCTTCCTTCCTTCCTTTCAAATATGTATGTGAGACAGGGACTCGGGGAAGCTCTCTCTAAAGAACTTTGACCACGTTCCAGGTGCTGAAGAAGAAGCGGGCGACATGTCTTCCTCCTCTCCTCCTCGCCTCGAGCAGCCGCAGACAGGCAGCTTTCCACCACCTCACACGCCCGTCCCCAACACCAGCAGCTCTGAAGACCCCATGTTCACCCCGGAGCGTAAGTGGAGAGCCAGAAACCACCCAGCCCCACCAGAGATAGGGTGCAAGGACCCTGAGTCATTGGCTCAGCTGTAAATGTATCTGCTGGGCTAAAATCTCAGAAATCTGCAGTAGAAAATCTCTTTTCTTACTGTCTCTGTTCCGAATTGCTTGTTTATTTTAACTAAGAGGGTAAAGGGAAAAGAAACCAATGTAATGATGACCAATTAAGTAGTTTTTGTTTCTATAACTACCCAGAGACTTTATCCATCAGGAAAAAATAACCCCAGAAAAAAAAGGGGGGGGAAAATCTTTAAAATCTCTTGGCCCCATGAATGTGCTGAGATCCTTTCTGATGCTTTGATCCACAAACTGGTCCCACCTCATTTCCCTTTTCTTTCTCCCTCTTCTCAGAACAGTCAGCCTGTCTCGAGAACCCAGAAGCCAGGATTATTAGGGTGCAGCAGGGGTCCCAACGTTAGCAATAACAGTGCCTGTGTTCTGTGATTCTGTCTTCCGGCAGTTCAGGATATGCCCATATTCTACACCATTCGTGATTCCCAACAGATGGTGTGGGTCCTGAGTGGAGATGTTTTAATAGCAGCTCCTTCAAGCAACAATGTGCAGCCTGGTAAGTGATATCAGAATCCACAGTTGCTCTGGCCTGGGCCAGGAACACCAGTTCCATGAAGTAGGCTCTGGTCCTCACCAACTTCTGGGCACCAGCCCAACATCCAGAGGAAGGGCAGGAAAGAGCAAGATGGTCACCTTCTGTAAAAGGAAACCCAGACCTAGAAGCAGGGGTGTAGGGATTGGCAGCTTTCTTACCTGAAGAATTCACCTTCAGGTTACTGGGGGACTGTCCTTTCAGGTATGGCTGACCTTGGAGTTTCTCTCCTCTAAATTCCAGCCTTCACTCCCTCCGTCAAGCTTCCCCATCTTTCCAATACACACTTCTCTAATTTGGCATCATCTCCTCTAATAATGGGGGCATGTTCCCTCCTTCCACCCAAAGCCAGCCCCTCTCGGCTTCTTTCCCTTTCTGCAGGACTTCTGCGTTGGATGGAGTCCCTCTCTCAGCGGGTACCCCACCTGTGTCCCCTGCGTCATCTCTACTGCTGACAGACACACTCCTGTCTTAACACCTGCTCTTGATCCTCGCTGTCTCTTCCTGTTGCTGTTCCTTTGCCCTGTGTCCATCAGAGGTCGATTTCCCTGGAGAGTTGCCCACACAGCTTGCCTGTACCTCACTTCCTTTTCACATTTGCATCAAAACAATCTGACTTCTACACTGCTCTCTTCTCTCCCCTAAGGTCCCTCTTTCCAAGTGCATCTTCAAATGCCAAATCCCAAGGGCACCCTTCTCAGCTGTCCTGCTGTAGAGCAGTGCTGGTTACTCTCACACTCCACCTTCTTCTTCCGCAAGAACGCTCCTGGTCCTGAGGTCCACTGGCTCCTCTTCTGGGTTCATCTTTATGACTCAACTTTCTCCCCAAAACCTCCAAATCATGGGGTTCTTCAGGGCCCCATCTGCAACCCTGCAGGCCCTGTGAAGGGGTGGGGAGCAGGTCCTGTGGTTGGGTACATGGCTTCTCCTCTCATCACCTGACATTTGTGCTCCTGGCACACGCCTCTCTGAACCATCTTCTCTGGCATCTCTAACTTCACATGCCCTGGGGTGGAACTGCCCAGACCTGTCTTCTCTAAACGGATGCTGGCCCCCACTAGGGGCACTGCCCTCTGCTCTACTGGCTTGGGCCAGGAACACAGGAGGCATCTGGATGCCTGACCCCCCTCACACCTCCTCCATCCACCAGCGAGACCACTGAGTCTGTATTTCTAAGTCAGTATCTTCTCCGGCCAGGACTGGCACCCCCGCCCCCGCCCTCCTTCCCACTTCATTCATGGAACCTCCAATCCAAACTCTTCTCCGAAGAGCCTCAGGAGGGACCTTCTTATGTGTGAAACTGAGCAGAAAGAACTTTCCTTTCCCTGTGAGCCCTTCTTTCAAGCCCCAATTTCTCTCTCTTCATTTAGTGGCCTTCCCTGAACTTTAAGGAGCATTCTTAGAAATCCCACACAACATTTCCACTTCTGGCTCATGGGCCACAACCTAAGTGTGTGGCCACATTTATCTGCCAGAGGGGTAGGAAGTTTTATTTTTTGTTTGGGGAAGCTCTGTGCCCTGGTGAACAATTAGGGTTCTGATATTCAGGAATAAAAAGGAAATGAGTTTCAGAAAAGCAACAAAGGGACCTGCCATGGCTAATGGGAGGAGCCATCTGGGGAAGACCCTGACAGTGCCCCGTTAGCCTCCTGAGTGTGAGGCCAGAGGCCCAGACTCCCCTCTGCTCGAAGCCTGACCCTTCTCCATTCTTCCTGTGTTTCCAGTCACTCTCACCTTGATAGCCTGCAGGGACACAGAATTACACGATGAAGAGAAAGGCAACCTGGTTTTCCTGGGAATCAAGGGCAAAGACCTCAGTTTCTGCTGTGCGGAAGTTGAGGGCCAGCCCACGCTGCAGCTGAAGGTGAGTCGCGCAGTCGATGAGGGAAGCATAGCAAGTGGGCTTTTATCTTAACGGGTCACCGTGAAACAATATTCCTGCAATCCTGGGTTGTCCCACGCAAGGTCCCCACGTCCTTCAGTGGTGCCATTGGAGGGGGGGTACCACACTCGGGTCCATGCACAGCATGGCTCCTCAGAAAGCCAGAGGATGCACATAGGGATGTTCCTGAAAAGACAGGGGATGTGGCTTCTCCATTCTCCGTCCTGATTTCCTACCCCCTGGAAGCCCCCAAGGGAATGGGAGGCTCCCACTTCAACAGACTATCACATTGACAAGTGGAGGGAGAGGGTTCATCTGGATTTCTGAGTGTTTGTTTATATCCATGTACCCAAAGGAAAATCAGTAGGTACAAAGCTGAGCCTCTGCTCATAATGGGAAGTGTAATGTCTGAATCCACGGGGAGGTTGGGACTCCAAGGAGCGTGCCTGGGCCACAGATGAAGGCACCCCGGGAGCTTCAGGGAAGAGAGCGTGCCAATCCCTGTTACAGAGAAGACAGCACCTGTGTCGCAGAGCCAGGCTCCTGGACCCTGCTAGGTCCATGCCCTGACAGCCTGGTGTCCTACCCGTCACCCCAGTGCTGGGAACTGACCCTGGGAAGCTCTATCACTGAGCCACATCCCCAGCCCTTTTTTCAATTTTTTATTTTGAGACAGGGCCTCACTAAGTTGCTGAGGCTGGGCTCAAACCTGCATTCCCCCTTTCTCGGCCTCCCAAGTTACTAGGATGATAGGCCACCACGCCCTGTGTCCCTAGCCTCCGACCCTCCCTGCTGTACACAGAGGGCTGAGTTAGCTTAGCTCCCCGCTTCAGTCCTCCTCACTAATGAGCCTCTTTCTCACCCCCAGGAGGTCAGTATCATGGAACTGTACAGGGAGAACAAAGCTCGGACGCCATTTCTCTTCTTCCACAGCCTGGAGGGCTCCACTTCTGCCTTTCAGTCGGCCTCCCACCCCGGCTGGTTCATAGCCACGTCTTCCACAGCCAAGCAGCCCGTGACGCTCACCCAGGAGAGGGGCCTCGCGAACACAAACTTTTATTTAGGTCGTGAGAATTAAACCCAGCTTAGTCAGATTTGAGGATAGATGATCAAGCTGTCAGAGAATCTTCTGCTTGAAAATACAGTGCCATCTGACCAGGTCACCGTCCCCTACGAGGTCATCCGCAGTTCAGCCCATCCGTGGCCCACCTCATTCTGTCCCCCCTCAAACCTCTGCCCCTCTGGGCATCCACTTCTTCCCCATGTCCCTCACCTGAGCACTGTCCCCATAGGAAACCTCAGAGTCGCTTTTTATTCTTTCTTGGTCTCGTCCCCCTGTCCACTCAGCTGCCACATCCAGCTAAGTCAACCCCACATACTTCTCACGTGACACCCTCCACCCTCTTCCTTCTGCCAATCATGGCCCGTCAATAAATGCCACAAGTAAATCCCATCAATAAAAGAATGCCAAGAATTGATTTGGGGCATGTTTATTTAATACATCATACATAAACATTCTGTTGATGCTATAAGTGTTGTCATAATATTAACATTACATCATATAAACATTTAATATAAACATACTATTCATATAACATGTTTACATTATAAACATTATTTTATAATATAAACATCATAATGTTTATAATCTCAAAAGATAAATTGAAAAGATGAGATGAATACATATCTTGATAAGCATGATGGATCCATAATCTAATTGGTTAATAATTCAATACACAGTGTATAGTTTGGCAATGATTAATTATTAACCATGATGAAATTAAATTAATCCACATTTCAGAGAATTATTCATATCAGTTAGAATTTCTTCCAGGCAACTTCTCAGAGCTAATCGCACTTTTTTTTTTTTTCTTTCTAAAGCAGTTAGAAATAGAAGAACATATTAATATTTCCTTATTATCTCCTGGAATTGCAGTAGTCTTTTCAATTCACAGCTTCTCTTGAGGGATAGTTTCAAGACCGTTGTTCATTTTGTGAGGCTCCTGCAGGGACAGCCTGCACATTCTCTACCGGAGCACATTTAGGGTGCCGTGTTCCAGAACATGCAGCACACAGACATCCTTCAGCGTGACAAACCCTCCTCCCTCAGAAGGCCAGGCCCTCTCTGCCCAGGACGTGCAGAGGTATCGGGTCTTGCGACCTATGCCCAATGCTGAATTCAGTGCCCCAGCCAGGCAAGCTGGGTCCCCTACCCTGTCTTCCGGCATCACCTCCTGTTGCTTCCCTGCCGGGGGCTGTTCCGGAGACTTCTGAGCCCCCTTCACGTCCTGTTAGCCTCCCTTTTGCTGTGAAAAGATTGGCTCTTCCAGGCAGCCCCAGTGAGCAGCTCTCCCTGAGCCAGGGCTCCTGGGACACGCAGGGAGGACACTGGCAGGAATCTGCCTGGCACTACACAGGCATAAACCTAGAAGTGGGAGGGACCACAGGGACCTCTTGACCAATGGGGGTGGGAGCAGCTGTCCTCTCTCACCAGGACAGTTCTGAGTGTCATGGCAGGGCTGGACTCGAGACCCACCCCTGCAGAGGCTTCCCCCATTTCCTGCTCAACTCCCAGGCCCCTCTCTGGGTCCCTGGACTCACCTTTGGTCACCCTGCGTACAAACCCTTGTCTCAGCCTCTGCTTTCTACTGATTCTATCAAAGCCAGACCTCTCTGCTCGCCACCCATATGTTGCACTCCTCACCTCTGTGCCCCTGTGTGTGCCTGGAACACATCTGCAGCCCGTCTGCCACCATGTACCCCACCTCCCCCAGCTTCTCAATAGCCCAAATCTGCTTGCAGGGCTTAGAGGCCTCTCACCTTCCCCACGTCACTTCCTTTTGTTTTAAATCACATTTTTGCCTTTTCATGGGACAGTTTCTTTCGTTAGACTTCGTGCTCTTCTTGCCTCGGAATAACAATTTCCACTACTATTGAAATAAATGAATCCTCCTTGCATGCCGTGAGCTCTGTGATAGCATCTGCCCCCTGAAAGGCAAGCATGTCAGGCAGGATCCTGAATTGCAAAAGCAGAAGTAGCCATTGGCTCCAAGGAACATCTGAGGGACTGAGATTCCCTCAAAGAACATGCAGTGGGGAAGCATAGAGAGGTTCTTGGGGCTTGCCTCTTCTGTTCCTCCTCCTTTTCCCCACGCCAGTGTGACCCAGGGACTGTGAGGTGGCTGGGACATCCACTTGGGTGTGCTGCAGAAATGAAGAACAGTCCAGAGCGTCCCCCAAGGTTGCCAGCCAGTGTCCGCAGCCTGCCTCTCAGAGGGCTCAGCACATGAGAGTGTGCACTTTTCCCAAGCCCCCCCGCCACGCATGCTGGGCACCACTCTATGGGCACACAGGAGAAGAAGCCCGCGGGATTCACGGCTGCAAATTTTTTCTCTGACTGAGTCAGGACTCAGCACAGGAGGATCCTAAAGATGGCTTGAAAGACTCATGACAGTGAAGTTGGGCACATAGTAGGCACAACTGCAGAGCACGTGAGCCTGTAAATAGTGAAATCTATGGGAAGAATGGCGGGTGGTGTTGGAAAACAGTGTTGCAGGGATGTGCTTGTAAATGTTTGCTTCCCAGCAACTACAGGGGCCCTGGACATGGGCAAGAGACAGGCACCCACACTGCCCCATGGCCTCCAAGAGAGGGGCAAAGACACAGTGGTGGCAGGAGGGAGAAGAGGAAGAGGACGTGGAACCACAGAGGAGTCTGCATATCCCCCTCCCTGGGTTAAGGTGTGCGATGCTCTTTGCTTGAACCTAAGCTAAGAACCAAAGGAGGAAGCCTAGGAAGAGGGATTTCTGTTCCGTCGGTATCAGAAAGCACTTCCCAAACATTGTGATTCCACAATTTAAGAATTTGGGCATCCTGCAGAAATGCCTCCTTTGCAAGGAGCTAGGTGAATCCCTTGTCCATCTGCAGCATGGAGAGAATCATGCCAACATCAACACACAGAAGCAAAGACAGACAGCGGAGAAGGAAGACTCTAGAATCATATCTCCTGTTCAGTCTCTGAAGCATGGGCTCCTGTCTGTCTTTCCTGCAGTCTATGATTGGATACAGAGAGTCCGCCTGAATCTCCCCCAGTCGGCAACCTGCATGCAGGTCCGAGTCCACTTCAAGCACTCCTACCGCCCTTCCTTTCTCCTGCTCTTTCCTTCCCTCAAATCCAGTTCCCTTTATTATTTGGAAGAGAAACTTATCAAGAATCTACAAACTTAAAATTGAAAATCTTTGCCTCCTACTTAGTCAAAAAGTTTGTTTTTATTTTGTCTGTGACCTAATGTGAACGGGGAACAAGAAAACACCTGCACTGCCAATGAGAAGGAAAGACAAACATGCCAAAGACAGACCGACGGATGGACCGACCGGGTGCTGAGTCCCTTACAAGCAGAAGGTTCCTGATTATGACAATAACACTGAGCAGTCAGCCTAGGCCATATGGTTGGGTGTGACTCTTGAAATAAGTGGACATTAAAAAATGCATAAATTAACCCAAGCATCACACTATGGCCCATAAAGACATTCAACTACTATCCATTAATAAAAAATTACGGCAGCGGAAAGTTGGTGGACCCAGCATGGAAGCCCAGTCAGTTACTTCTTCCAAGGCAGGATCTCCCAGGCCGAGCAGAAAGGGGTGGCTCTGGTTAGGCCTCTTACCAGCAGCCACCAAGTGGCCACCCTGAGCACCCATTCTCTCACCCTCTGCTGGTTATCTTGCCAGAGGAAGTCCAAGTCCAAGGACATGGCCAGGACCCCAGCCTTTGAGGCCCTCGGAGCCCCTGCTCAAACACCTGTCTTGACCTGCCATGCATTCCTCCCCCTTTAGAAAATGTTAATCATCAGCTGTCACTAATGAATTGGTGCATTTACTTTGTAAAAAAAATAATAGAAACTTAAAACATATCAGATAAATCCAAATTCCTTTCCTCCAATCCTGGTTCCCCTCTCCCCACCCTAATGGTAATCATTGTTATGTGCTGGGATCCCTCTGATCTATTTCTCCACACATGGAATATGGAAATACACAGGGTGGTTCTGTTGGTGCCTCTGTGCATGTATGTGTGTGTGCTCGCTCGAGTACACCTCCCTGATTGGTGTAACACCACCCTGTTTTTCTCTGTGCAATTTTGGGTTCAGCACCACAGCTGCCTAGAGGGCTCTCTCAGCATAGACCCCGTGATCTCCTGTTTCTGCAGCAGCTGCCAGTCATTCCTTCCTAGATAGTTAGTTTCCATTTTCTGGGAGTTTCCCTTATAAATAATGTGGCAACAGAGGTCTCAGCGCCTGCCTCCCACACACACCCACGACTTTCCTTACAAGAGAGAGCAAGTTGCCTGACTGTGGAGCATGCACATTCTTTATTTTCAAGCCCTCCCTGTGTCCCAGACAACTCATTGTCCTTCTGACTTGTTCTTCCCTGATTACTAATAAGCCACCCACCCCTCAGCACACTGCCGTTTGACTCTGACTTCTGACTTCTCCACCCAAGCCTGTCCCAGGAGCATCACAGTGACACCTCTGTTGCCTAATCCAGGACACGGTGTTTTAGGCGCAGCCTGCCCTGTCCTCAATCTCCACGCTCACCTGCCGGCCGTTCTGCAGCAAGCTGCTCCTGGGTTTTCCCCATCTCCCTGGATTTCCCTTCTGGTTCCCATTTCCTGGTTCCTCCCCAGGTGACCTCTGAAGGCTGAAGTTACTCAGGAATCATCCTTGGGTCTTTCTACCATCTCTCTGGCTGACACTAGGGATGCTCATGAATTCTAGCTATAACCCAACAAATCAATCTCTGGCCCAGAACTCTCTCTTCACCCCAGATTTGACTGAGGGGGCGACCAATCTGGACGGTCTCAGAACTTCCAGGATGAATGTGTCACACCTGGAACCCTTAATTCTGCCTCTTCCACCCCCCAGGCTTCTCCATCTCAGCTCCTCGAGACAGACATCTGGGGGTCACCTTCTGTTCCTTCCTACCCTGAAACCCCTCAGTCACACCATCACACTGCCATAGCTGCCATCAAAGTGCACCTGGCCTGCAGATCTGCCTCTTGTCGCCTGTCAGCAGTGCCCACTGAATCGGTCCTCCGTGTGGAGCAGGGGCCGCTCCACAAGGGAAATCTCAACCCTGGCATCCCAATGTTAGGTACCCTCCGTGTGGCCATTTGCACTTGGAAAGCAAAGCAGATTCTTCACCGCGGCTCACAGCTGGAGGACCTGGCCCCTGCACCAACCCTGCTCCAGGTGACTTTCTCTCTGTGACATCTCAGCTATGCCAGTCTTCCCTGGAGGTGCCAAGTTCTCACGGCCTCAGGACTGTCACCTACACTGATTTTATTCACGGTCCTCGACCTTGATTGGTTTATTCCCATCTATGGCTGCCTCCTTCAGGTCACCTCCTGATATGTCCCCACAGTGTCAGGCGCTGTGGTCTGGAGGTGACGTGTAAGGAGGTGACTTGTGAGGCAGCAGAGTAGGAGAATGAACTTCCTCTGTATTTCCTATCTCCTGCCTGCACAGTTCATTATCAGTGTATTCATTTCCCTTGGTCCTTCCCCACTTGACCCATTGCATTATTCCATTGTTCTTTTCTCTCTCTTTTATTTTGGGGGCTGCTGGGGAAGGAACCTCCCTGGGGATGTGCCCTTGCTTGAAGCCCATAGACCCTTTTTTCTTCTTGTCTCAAGCCAAGGGATGAGCAGTTTTGCTCTACCATGCCCTTCCGCCATGACGTGCCACTTGGTCACAGGCCCAAAATCATTGGCCCCAACTGACCTGGAAACCTGCAAAATTGTGAGCCAAAACCATACTTTCCTCCTTATAAGTTGATTATCCTTCCCTTTCCTTCCCTCCTACGCTAGCTGTGTTTTCTCAGGTGGGGTGGCCCTCAATTCCAACCCTCCTGGGTGACGTGGCCCTCCATTCCCGTGTCCTCCTGGGTGGGGTGGCCCTCCACGCCTGTGTCTTCCCAGATGGCCCTCCATGCTGTGGACAGTCCCCCTTTGGAAGTGTCAATGAACCTGACCTTGTTGGGCCACAGAGTGGCCCCTTGTGGCTTTAGGCTAATGGGGCTAGAGCAGCATAACAGCCAGGCATGACCCTTCACAGTTGGACCCCGATGGCAGACCCAAGTGTGCATCATGACATCTTAAATCAATAGGCACCTGCCCCAGCGATGTGCCAGGTGCCTTCCACAGTGCTGCTCTGCCCTCAGGTTCAGCTGTTGGTCCAGCTTAACCCCAACAGTAGGCCTATCTGGCGTAGGGAGCATCCATCCATACCAGTGGTGTTGGCAGTGAACCAAGGGTCAGGCTCTGTCATGAGGGGTGGTGTAACAGGTAGTGTCCCTCTTCCCCTCTTGAGTATGCACCAACAGAGAATTAAGACAAGGCTAAGTTCATTCATTCATTGATTTATTACAGTTGGTGCTGGTATTGGACAGTGTGGACTTCCTACAAACCAATAAACAGAATAAGGCTGTGAGAGTGGCAGGCACATCCAGGCCCGGTGGCTCCGCAGTGCCCTGGCCTCCTCATGTGAGGATGGCCCTCCAACAATGAAAATCACAAGGGAGCAGGGTGGAATGGATGCTTTCTTCATTTCAGGTGTCTCCCAGTGGCCAATCCCTATTTTTCATAAGTAGCATGAGCACATCGTTTACCATATTACGTGGCACTTTCAAGAGTGGAAGGTGGCCTCAGTAATTATGCTGGGACAGCAGGTGTGCACCAGGATGTATGGACATGCCTCCACTTGGGTAGAGTGAGAAGAAGAAAGTCAGATGTACAACAGAAGGAAACACCAACAGCAGAGAAGGACTGTTCTCCCCTTATGTATTCTACATTTTAATGGGATCAAGGAAGAGTATTGGTTGAAGAGGGGTCTATGTCAGGCCAGGAGCAGGAAGTGGGTCTGGGTCTGTGTGCCCAAAGGTGCGCCGGTGAGATGGACATGGAATGTCACATCCAGCAACGTTTTATCTGAACCTCTGCACCCAGGCTGGAAATTGAGGCTGCTTCTTGGTGACGGGGATTCGTATCACTTTAGCATGAGATGCTTCATCCTTCCTATTATAATCCAGACAGTCGAATTTCTGATTTTGTCTGTAGTTTTAAAGAACTAAACCTCTTAGTGAGAAATTGGTAGTCACTCCGAGACGGACGTGTTGCGACTCCTTACAGCTGGCACGTCCCTGGGAGAAGCACTGCTTCCTGCTACTTGGTGGCTGGTCCCCTCTGTGTAGGGTTAGTCTGGCCCCCTGAATGGGCTTCCCCTTTTCACTTTCTCTCTAAATGCAGCGTCCCCAGTCCTTCCCTGGCCCCAGCACTGCTGTGAGGTGCAGGGAGGAGGTCCCACCAACTCGGCTCAAGAAGAGCAGCTGTCCCTTGGTTCCAGCCCAGACGCTCCGTCTGTGGTCAGGCCAGGGGCCCAGCAGTGAGCTTGGAATGGCAGCCAGCAGCTTCCCAGCATGAGCAGGGCTTGGGGGACACCGGTGTGGACTGGGCTTCCTTGTTCCTGTGGACACCAGGTTGCTGGATGTGACAATCCATATCCATCTCACCTGTATACTTTGGGGGACACCTGGCTTCTCTTCCAGCTCCCTGTGCTCTGACCAGCTTAGAAGGGGTGGGGTGGGGGCGGTTCAGCCTTTGGCCAGAGGAGCACGTGGAGGTACCTCTCTCTAGAGAGCTGCTTCCTGGTGAGGCCGTGGGTGGGGCAAGGACAGGTGCAGCACCGGCCAGACAGCTCAGAGCTACTGAAATCCCCAGCACTGCAGGAACAAAACAAGTGACAGGAGCACGTGGCGGGACTCTCCCAAGCCAGGCGCCTGGAAATCGTCCCATCTAGATTGTGAGCTCCCTGGGGTCAGGGAACACCCCTCCTGGGGCTGAGCAAAGGAGTTCCAGTAAGCACAACCCCTCCCAAGAAGTCCCAGGGCAGGTCACCAGGGAGGACACCCAGGTCTCTGAACACACACTTGGCTCCGTCTTTCAGGAGTGCAGAAAGGGACGCCTCTCCTCCAGGGCCAAAGCTCCAGCTCCCAGCTCCTCTCCCTGTCCTTCCCCAGTGCTGGAAACAGAGAGGCACCACGGAGGCAGTTCTGAGCATCACCTTGATGTATGGACTGTGGGACTCCATTCGGCAGCTGTGCATTCAGAATTCCATGTGGACCTTCAAGAGGTGTCAATGGAAGGTTCGTCAACAACAACCAGGATTGTGTTCCTTAAAAAATGGCTTTTTGGCCTGGCGCAGTGGTGCATACCTATAATCCCAGCAGCTTGGGAGGCTGAGGCAGGAGGATCGATAGTTCAAAGCCAGCCTCAGCAAAAGTGAGGCGCTAAGCAACTCAGTGAGACCCTTTATCTAAATAAAATACAAAATAGGGCTGGGGACGTGGCTCAGTGGTCGAGTGCCCTGAGTTCAATCCTCAGTACCAAAAAAGAAAATAAAAGAAGCTTTTTGTTGATTTATTGAATGAAACATCAAAAGGGGAACATTTGTCCAAACACATACTTGCACATGTGACAACCAAGGCATGACAGTCACCTGGTCCACTGTATGCAAGATGTCATCTACTTTAGTGAAATGCTTCGCAATTACAGAGATGCTAAGATGCAGAAAGGCAGATGTGACCTTTAAATGATGAAATGATGGTGTGCACAGCCAATAGCAGACTCAGGAAAACATCAGCCACGGCCTGAAGATCAACCAGAGCAGATACGGCACGTGGGAAACACGGCGTACCCAGCAATTTAGAGCCCAAAGTAATTTAAGCAAACCATGAAAAGTAGTAAGATAATCTGGCTAAAAACATAGTCATAAGCTAAGTGGAGTTGCCTGTCTATAGTCGAAGATGTTCAGGACCCTGAGGCAGGAGGATGGCTGGAGCCCAGGAGTTCAAGATCAGCCTGGCCAACATAGCGACGTTCAGTTTCCAAAACACAAAAAAATGTTGTCATAGTAGCATAATTTAAGACCCCTTTCTCAGCAATTGATAGACTGAATATACAAGATAACAGAAATTCAAATATAAAAAGAAAATAACAAAATTCATTTATAAATATTATATATATATATAATATTTAACAGTAGGCATGATATATCTGTTAATATTAAAGTACTTATAATATACAAATATGTAATTCTGTATAACATAATTTTATACCATGTTTATATTACACATAAATAAAAATCTATGTATGTGTATAAATGTATATACTTCATACCTAAAAAGCATGGTACTCATTTTTTAGGCTTCCATAGAGCAACTATAAACTTATACATGAAGTCACAAAGGAAATAATAACAAGTAGCCCCAAATCAATATCATACAGGCCATTCTATCTGACCATAGGCAATAAGAGACTAATAGCATTAAAGCATGACCCCTACCCACTTGGACATTTAGAAATAATGCACGTGAACTTCACATAATGGCTGGAAACAGACCACAGTGGAGATGAACCACAGTAAAAGCACATGTCGTAATAGTAAGAGGAGCAGGGACAGCCCTTCAGGTCCCGGTCTTGGTTAGGGAACATGCATGCCCAGAGGAGGGGCTTCCCCCAACGCAGTGCTGCCCCTCCTAACCTCTGGGAGCTCTAGGCTGTTTCCTGCAGCAACTGCACCCCGGCTTCCCTGCCCAACCTGCACAGGCTGCACCCCACCACATTCCACCAAGGCTCTGCGTTTCCCTGGTTATCAGTAAATGTTGGGAAGCTTTTCAAAGGCCGCTGGGCACTTCTGCGTCTTCCTGGGAGAAATGTCTGTTCAAGGCCTTTGTCCATTTCTAAATCGAGTTAACACTGGCCTTTAGTTATTGAGTTGTGTGGCTTCCTGTGGGTTTGAGGTCTGAGCCTCTTACCAGACCCAGGGTAAGTATTCCTTTCAAGTATTCCTCCTGCTCTATACATTTCCTTGGCTCTCTGACCCTCCTTTGCTATACAGAAGCTTTGCCCTTCAACCTGAGTCTCACTTGGCCATATTTGCGTTGGTTTCCTGCCTTGGGGTCAAGTCCAAGAAACCTCGTGCAGATTTCCCCCATGTTTTCACCTCGGAGTTTCCTGTTTCCCGTCTCCTGCCAACATCTAAAGATGTGCATTCTTCACTCTCAAGTTCACTGTGGCCTGATGCACAAAGCCACATCATGGAACAACCTAAGTGCCTGTTGGGGGTGGGTAAAGAAAACGTGGCATACACATGCCATGGGATTTTATGAAACCTTAACAAAGAGGAAATCCTAGCCTTGGGGACAGCCTGGATGAACCCAGAGGACATTGTGCTAAGTGAAATGGGCCAGTCACAGACGGCCAAATAAGGACTGTGTGATCCCCTTCAAGACAAGGAGCCTAAGTCAGGAAAACTGGTAGAAGCAGAGAGGAGACGGTGGTGCCCAGGGGAAGGAAAACAAGGAGCTGCTTTTCCACAGTATCAGGCTTTAGTGCAGCCGATGATGAAGTTCTGGAGACTGTCTGGACTACAGTGAGCTTCAGGTAACTATGCTCTGACACCTAATCATAGGCAGGTGACCACGTGTCAAGGGCTCTTGCCAATGTAAAAATTACAGCACGTATCCCAGGGGGCACTAGGAGGAAAGGTCGTAAGTCCTAAGCATTTATAAGAAAACAAAAAAGAAGGAAAGTAAGTAACAGAAATTCCTAAAGCAGTCGAGTTCCTTTTAGAAAAATTCCAGGTGACGTCCAAGGTGGCCCGGCTCCTGCACAGCTCTGTCTTTAGGAGACCATCTGCCTCAGGTGGTCCACGAGCATCTCAGTATGTGCCCATCAACCCAGCTAATTAATAACTATTAACCCAGCTAATCAATACCCCTAAGTGTCCTGGTCATCTCACAGCTACAGGGAAATCCACACAGGGAGAACTAGTCCCTCTTCTTGAAGGAATCCCAAGAAAATAAAAGCTCAGAGAGCTCTGTGCCAAGAAAACTGTAATCTCCAACAGCAACACGGCTGTTCAAATGCCAAAAAGAGATGATGTCAGGGTGGGGAGAGGAGGTCAGGATGATGCCTGCCAGGCCCGGGGGTCATCCATATCCCCACATCCATGTCCAATGCTTGGGGAAAAGTGAAAACATGATAGAAAGTAAAATAATAAATAAATAAAAATTTAAAAATTACAATGGGACTATTCAGATGATTTGAAGAATTGTCCTATTGCAAAGGATATTCTATAAGAAGAAACCGTGTGTTTAAAAAGACACAGGAAAGGTCAGGCCTTCATCCTAATAAACACCTCACAAGGAGGGACAGCCCTGTTTGTTTTTGGTTTGTGAGTTCACAGGAAAAGCCCACGGGAGGCTCCCAGACACCCTTGCCAGGGCAGAGAGGGCGGTTTCCGGTGGCTGTGTACCCCACCGTGCACGGAGATATAGAGTATGACTCTATGGGTGGAGCCTGGCTGTCCCAGCCACCCAGTGTGGGGCCTGGGAGAAGCTGGCTTATGAACTTATCACCCTCTCCACCCATCTTGCTGATCCCCCACTGCCACGAGAGACTTCATGTGAGCCTATCATAGACGCCAAAGTGCCTCGAGAGGCAAGGAATCCGTGTCACAACCAGCTACTCCATTAACGTCACCCACTCGCAACACAGCACCTGAGTGAAAACACTTTATTCCACAAGTTTAACTCCTGGTGAGGTGGAGCGATGAGACTTCAGGTGAGGACTTTACAGACACTAAACCAGAATACAGACTTCACTGAGGGGAAGCCAAGCCCACGAGGGCTCGGCTTCCTTCTGCTCTCTCCTCTTTGTGGAAACTTCCATAGTTGCTTCTTCCTGTCGGGATCCAAAAGGTCTTGAAACAATGCCACAGAGCGACGTATCAGAGAATCCAGAGACCTGGAATTTAAGGCAAAAGAGTTCCATCCTCATTTCACGGTTGAAGCATCACTAGCAAGTACGTTAAGAAGAACTTTCCTTATTCTCCTGGTAACGGTGCCGTGTGTCAGCTGTATGGCTGTGGCAAAGGCCTTGATTTCCCCTGGTCATTTTCCAAGCAACCTAGGTCATTGCATGGATGGATTGGGGGACGCAGCCAGAAATCCTTGGATGGAAAACCCAACCTTTGATTCTCTCTTCCTACCCCCGGCTGAGGTTGTGCTGTCTCTCTTCCCTTCAACCTGATTTCCATCCTTGAAAACCGGGCCCAATAGTGGCAACTCCACCTCTCCTTCTTGAAGGGGTTGGTGTGACAATGTTGGTGTCAGAAGCACTTTAGAGCTAGCCTGGGGAAATCAACCCAAGCCCCGGGCTGACCTCAATTCTGTCTAATCAACTCAAAGTCTGTGATGTAGGTTTTTCCCAGTTCCTGGGTCATAAAGAGTGGACAGTCTCCTTTGGAGCAGACGGCAATGAACCAGCCAGGGAAGGCCACAGACTCGAAGGTCGAGGTCCTGCCGGTCTCACTGTGATAGAAGAGAAAGGGCTTCACAGGCTCACTGAAGGCATGCAGATCTATTATGCTTCTTTCCTGAAGAGTAAGAAGAGGGCCCCGGGAGAAATGTCACCTCTGGAACTGTCCCATGTTCCTTACAGATAGGTATTTCTATAATTGCATTGCCCATCTACGTTTGCATCCCCAGTCTCTAACATAGGCCTGGAGAGCTTGGTTTCACACCAGGCAATGAGGATCATGCAGACCCCGGGGGCTCTTCCCAGAAGCCAGGGGACAAAATCATCCCTAACTTTACAACCACTGTTTCATATCTTATCATTGAATTGAGTGTCTGGTACTTTTTTAAAATAATGGGAAAATCACAATTATTGAAATATTTGTTTTAGAGACTTATCTTTGTTTACTTAAAATGGCAAACAATTTCAAAAAAAATTTTTTAATCAAGTCATGCCCTTTGTGATAGGTTGGCTAAAAATGTCCTTGGTGGTTTTACCCAGTGAGAGAGAGAGAGAGAGAGAGAGAGAGAGAATGTGTGTGTTTGTGTGTGTGTGTGTGTGTGTGTGTGTGTGTGTATGTGTGTGTTGGAGTCAGGAACCACTTTAAGAGCCTTTCTCCTTGTCAAAATCCTTTTCCAAAAATTCTTTTTAGTCACATACAACACCAGGATACACCCTGACGTCATCACAAAAGCATGGAATGCAACCAGCTCCCGTCCAGGCTCAGCCCTCCCCCTGCTAAATCACTTTTGTAGAATAAAATGAGTGATTTTAGTGAATGGATTCAAAACACCACTACCATTTATTTCTTATCCTTTCACAATACATGCAATACCTTTGGCAACCCCAAAAGAACCAAAAATAAACATGCATAAGAATAGCGAACTGTCTTCTGAAAGATTCTAAAATCACAGGTTCCTTCAAATGAGCACCTTGAAAGACAAGTGGGCATCTTCTCCCAGTCAAGCGACGGTAGACCCTGGCTTGCTGGCCTTACCTCAAGCTGCAACACTGGTTGCTCCCCGTCCTTTTTACAAAACAGGCAGCAATTGGGCTCCAACAGTCCTAGGTACATGGGTTTTCCTCTGTCCTTCTCAAGGGTCTCCAGGTGTCTGCATGGCATCAAGGTGACGGTGACTGGGAACAATGCAAAAAGTGTCACTCCATCGCCCCTTCCACAGATGCCTCTCTGTGCAGAGATTGAAGGCAGCAGAGGCTGCAATCGCCTGACCAGCTCTTACAGAGTGGCCACCCTGTGCCTCGCCACCCCCTTGTCCCTGAGGAATTCTTTCCCTTATAAAAGTCAGCCTTTGGTGGATTCAAAATCGAACCTTCTGGTAGATCCCACTCTTTGGTCTAACTCTTTGAAGTTTCACAGAGAAGGTCTTCCACTCTCTCCCTTCAGCCTGCCTGGACTCGTTCCTGTAGTCCCAGACAACCCCAGGACCATCCTCTGTCCATCATTGCCCACAGGGGGCCTTCTCTCTGGAGACCCAGAAACCCTACCAACTGTGAAATGCAAGGCTGTCCACAGCAGCACTGGCCAAAGGGGCTGCCTGCACCAGGCCTTGGCTACTCACTTGGAACCATCCGTTCCTTCCTTGGGACTATCATGAGGGTCTGGTCTTGAAGAACCCACGCGCGGTGGTTGAGATCCTGAACATACCTCCTGGACGGCTCTTCTGAGGCTAAAGCTGTAGAGAAAGTCAAAATGCAAGTGTGTGCAGGAGAGTGCAGGGTGTCCCCCTTTCCAAGGCCTTGCCCTTCGGTGAAGATCTTTACCTTTGGCCATTATGGTGGTGTTGCTTCCAAACTGCTGAGCTCCAGAACTGTTTCTGTGCAGACTGAGTCAGTCCCAAGCTACAATGTGACCCAGGGTTGGAGGGCTGCCCAACAGAGACCCCAGTCAAAAATCTGTGCTCTCAGAAAGCACCAGGCTTCCTTAGCTTCTTGGACTCAGCAGAAGCAGTCACACCTACGACTCCTGCTCCACCTGGGCCTAGACTCCTAACAGGACAGAAGCAAGAGGAAATCAGAGGTCAGCAGACTTCCCAAGGCCTGGCTATCACTGTCCCCTGCTTATGCAGGACCCTGTGTCCCGGCCTTGGTGAGTCGTGGCTTCTATTGCACTCGGGTGCTTCACCAGGGTCAGGCTTTTATCTACCCAGGGAAGGAAGAAGGTTCTGCCTCATTAGAGCCGGAACTACATGGCAGGTTAGGTAATCACCAGTTCCTGGTGTCCTGGGATTTGCTTAGTATTTATATTAATAAATATCAATTGTAGCATAGTCATGACTTATCCAAGCCTTCTACAAAAGGAGGAGACTTTAAGACCAACAACCAGGAAATAGGGTCACAGAAACTGGCTTTGAGGAAAAGAACATGACGGGACTGTCCCAGGGCAGATGACTATCCTCTTGTGATGTCAAATGACATGCAGCCACTTTATTCCTGACAGCAGGATCCACCAGCAGGTGCAAGGTTGCAAGGTTGCATAGGTCTCCCAAGACCTCCACAGCTGCTAGCCAGCCCTAGTTCACAGTTGCTGGGAGCCATTAGCCAAGTAGGTATGACAATTTCCTTGCCAGCCTACCCCATGTTGCTTAGTGGAAGGACTCGTGGAAATAGGACATTTTGCAGTGACATTGCATGTAAGGTGACCTTGCTCTAGGACCAGGGCGGATCCGGGTTTAGGGCGTTCCCGGTTTAGGAAGGTTATTCCTGCTGGGAACAGGGCGTATCCTGCTGCCTGAGTTCCTCTTGAGTTCTCACGGGATTCAGACAGTATTTTGGGGAGACAGAAGCCCAGTGGAGGTGTGGATTTGGGCAGAGAACGTGGATTTCCCCAGAACGTGTTTGTAGAAGGCCGGTGTGAGATCGGGAATAAAGAATTGCTGTTTGAATCTACAAAGCTGTGAGTGGCTCGTGATTTGTGCCCAGCCAGACTGCGGCACACAGTCACTTCATCTTCTAGTGATCTCAGACCAGGCAAATGCCGACCCCAGTGGGCCTTCTTCCAGCTTCTCAAAGCTACCATGCATGCCGCTTCTCCACCAAAGGAGCCTCACCCACAGCAAGGCCAGCTCCTGGGTCTTCTCCCCCTCAGTGGACTCCAGGTCACTATCTTGTTACAGGGGAAGGGAGCCAGGCTGCTAGGCGCCCCAGTGCTCTGAGCCTGCAGTGCCTGACATCAGGTCTTCCCCAACAAGAAGCTGAGACGATACTGTTAATGTCTCCCAGCCTCTCTGGTGGGTCCCAGCACCTGTCCACTCCCCGCCTCAAGGGCTTTCATTGCATGGACAACTTCTGCCAATCGGTGAAGGGACTGGTGGATAAATATCCCAGCCTCTCAATCCTTTGGTGGGACACTATGAGGGCTCCTCAAACAGCCCATGGGGATCCCAGGATCAGTTACCCATGATGGTAACTATTAGAATTCCCTTTATTGACATTCCCAAGATCATCTCCCAAATGAGATCCCCACACCCAGGGTCTGCCTTGGGAGCAACCCAAACTAACACATAGTATTCAGGGTGCAAAAGTAAGAGGCTTGTATTAGAAAGACATGTTCAGAATTAGGATTTGCAGCCTTCACAATTGTGCACATCCTCGAGACTCAAAGTGTGATCTGTGGGAGAGGCATTGGCATCATCTGGAAGCATGTCAGAAATGCAAAATCTCAGGCCCCAACCCAGACCTAAGAAATCATGATCTGAAACAAAGGAGCATCAAAACTGCTGTATGTTCTGCACACACTCATGCTCAGTAATGTAGTCACACCAGCACAAGAAAGAGGTCAAGGCTCAGGGTGTGCCTGAACTGGGACAGTGACAGCTCACAAGATCTGGACCCACCTTTGCCTTTCTCCAGGGTTCTGGGAACTGTGGAGTGGGCTGTCCCAGCACAGAACAAAGGGGAAAGATTCAAAGAAGCTATCACTGGAAAGCTGTGGACGTAGACACACCCTCACAGGGATTTTCACCTCAGGACTCACAAGTTCATTGAGTCAGGAACTCAAATTTTATTTGGTTTAATGTAATCGAAACTTATTCCACCAAAAGCCAAAAGAAAGCCTCTTTAGAGGAAGGCAGACACACTCAGATTTTAAAAGGCACATGTCACAAGTAGTTGAAGATTACCAGGCATACAAGCAAACAAGATCGCAAGAAAGAGAACCAAAGAGGGAGAAAGGAAAAGAAACAAACAAAAGGAAACAACAGATGCATACCCACACAATCTTCAGAGTTTGTAATGATTATGCACTGAGCTTAAAACTACTACCCTAACCACGTTCAAGAAACAAATGGCAAACATAGAGGTTTTTTTCTGAATAGAAAACTATGCAAAGTGACAGACTGAAAAAGCCAAGGAGCACTTCTATAAATACAAAAAAATCAATAAAGTAAATAACTGTATTCAGCAGCACACAGAAGAGAGTTAGTAAATTGGAAAGTAAATGAGAAGAAACACATATTGTATCCCAGACAGAGGAATGCAGGAAAATGTAAAAGAACGTGGAGAGGATTTGGAGAACTAAGTGAGAAGGTTTGGAACATTGATTCGAGTCATAGGAGAAAAGACAAATGGGACAGAATCACTATTTGAAAAGAGAATGGCTGACACATCCTAAAACCCAAGCTACAAGATGCCAAGCTACAAGTTCAAGAAACACTAAAAAAAAAATCCCAAGTACAATAATAAAAAGAAATGTGCATATAAACCCATCAGAATAAAATTTCTATAGGACCAAAGACAGAACTTAAATAGTAGAAGTGGCAAAAAATAAAAAGAAAGCAGAAGACTGGCAGCTAACTTCTCTACTCTAATAGTGGAAACCAGGAGACGACAGATAATACCTTATAATGCTGCATTCCATACTCTACTCTGCAAAATTTCTTTCCAAATTAAAGGTAAGTCAAGTTGTTCTCAGAAACTCAAAATTCATCATGAGCAGAGGATGACTTAAGGAAATAACCATGAATATGTTTCCAGCAAAGAATTCTCTATAGCAGAAAAGTGTACATTTTTTGAGAAATAGTTCTTGATCCATTTCTGGGCCCTGGTGGTGACAGAACACTTGCATAATGAGGCACCAAGAAACTATTGGAGTCATCCATTATGATGAGGCCTTTCAAACCATCAAATCACAAAGTAAGAAGGAAGCCTCCAGAACTGGGCCTTACAGGGAGGGCATGTATGGGAAGCATTAGCAATTAGCCCAGATGCCCATCTCACCCACCACGTTACACCAGTGTCCTTCCCTCAGCTTCAACCTATGGTCACACAGTGCCACACTTCCAGCTGAAAGAGGTGAGAAAGCCCAAACCTGGTCTATGTGCAGGCACTTCAATGTGGGGATGTCAGCCAGAAGTTAATAGCATCTGCATCACAGCCACAGTGGCCAGTTGGGGTGGCCTTGAAAGACCATGAAACGGAAATATCTTTAATGGGCAAATCTACAAGTAGTGCCACTGGTCATTCAATTGGTACGGAAATAAAGTGGCCCAAGGGGGAAATGCATACAGGTTCCCAGACAGTGCCAGCTTGTCAGGAGCCTGAAAGACAAGATGGCATGGAGCCGAGCACGTGGATGGACATAAGGGAGTGGGCACACGGTGTGAACCCATATCATACGCTAACTCTCACAGGAAAGCTCAAGCTGACAAGATGACTGCTGGTTGATGTCAGCCAAACATCAGGCCCACCTGGTGGAGCACTGGAAGGCCACTGAAGGCACAGCTGAAGTGGTCTTCAGCTGCCCCGGAACTGGCAGCACGAGCAACGGTGGTGGGGGTGGGGCTGCTCGTGGGTCTAATAGAATACACTCCCACTGGCCAAGGATGACCGTGCAACCTGCTGGCAGCAGAGGCCAACACTGGCCTCCAATATGGCAGCAGTCCTCCAGGAGGCCCACTTACCCTGTGGAAGCAGCTGGCTCTATCAAGCCACTTCCTTCTAAGAAGGACAGCCGCTTGTCCTCACAGAAATGGATTCATATTCTGGGTGTGGGCTGATCTTTCCTGCCTCCTGAGACTTGCCACTGTCTCAATTCATGGACCATGAATCCCATATAACTTCCAACCAGGGGGCTCCCAAACAACACAGCATGTGTCCAAGGAACTCCCCCTCCAGGGAAGGAAGAGCCGTGTGGCTGCTGACTCCAGTCCGTGGAGTGCCACTCAGCGTGTAATAACCGGCTTTCCAGAAAACAAACCAAAACAAAAGCCCCGATGTGTGGTGTTTGGCAATTTCCACAGTGTGAACACTTCCAGCATGGGCGATTTCAAGCTACCAACAGACTCGACCAAAATCCTAAAAATGTAGCCATTGGCTGCCTCAGGCCTGCATGAGCAGGCTCTACTACTTGCCTGGGCCCACTGGTCAGTCCAGAAGCATCCAACTTGACAGCCCATTGGATGGGCTCCTGAGATACGCCCGAGGTCCAGGTAGGTGCCAGTGCCCTGGGAGGCTGGAATGCCATCCTGCAGGATGCCAAATGAGGAGGCAGCAGAGCTGCTTTTACATTGAGGGCACGTGGATGTGGTGCCACCATTGTGAAAACCCTGTCACCTCTTGGTGTCCCACTCCCTTTATATAACCTGAATGGACACGGGTAGCAACTCTCAGCAGATGAATATGATACCAAATAGCTACGATCCTCAAGAATTAAGGTTTTGACTGCATTACCAGGAAAGACACTAAAGCCTGCCACCTGACAGCTGAGGATGCGAGCAAGCCCTGGGCTCAGCTGGAGAAATGGGCGCAGTCACTTGGGAGGCAGGGGGATCACAAGTTCGAGATTAGCGTCAGGAACTTAGACCCTGCTTCAAAACCAAACGTTAATCAAGGGCTGGGGATGTAGCTCACAGCAGAGCGCCCTGGGTTCAATCCCTGGTTCTGGAGAGGAGGTGGGGGGCTTCCCAGAACTGGAGAGGAGGGGGGTGCTGCTACTAGAAGAGCAGGAAGACAGCCTTCACTGTACAGTCTTGGCTGCCACAGGCTCCCACGGAGGCTCCTCTCCCACTTGCCGCTCTCAGCCAGGGGCTGAGGGAGGGCAGCTGGGGGTCCAGTGCCAGGAATTCCTGCCAACGGGAATGCCTCTGCAGCCAGATGTGGCTGGGGGCTCCATTGCCCACTGGGGACGTCCTGGGGGCTGTCACAGCTGCCGCAGTCCAGGGCTCTTCCTCCCACCCTCCTTCCTTCTCACTCCTCTGTCACTGGTGCCAGTGCACCCTCCCTTCCTGCCCTGTCCCTCCCTGGTCCTTCCTGGGCACTCCTCTTGGCATCTTCTCTGAAAAGCTCCCAAACTGACAGGACACGTCACCTAAATGAATCCCAGGAGCGTGAAGAAGAGGTGAATGGATGCACATATACTGTGATTTCATTTAAAGTGTTCACACGTGCAGACTGAACAAGACCCATTTTCGGGACACATACTCATGTGCTAAGACTGTCACAGAAGGTAAGACCACAACTAACTGCAAGGGAATGGCTCAGCCAACTCAGTTTGGCAGTTCCTCGGCAGGGAGTTAGAAGAATGTGTAGGAGGGGAGACAGGCAGACAGGGATCCCCAAGGTCCTGGGACTGCTTCTTCATCTGGGGGATGATTCGTGTTAGCTCCTTTTATGCAGACCCCAAGTATACTGTTATAAATATTTCTTCATACCTCCTCAATGTTTTAAACCACAGAAACAACACAGATCCGAAAGAAACTTAAACTTACTGAATTTTCTTAATAATAATAAAAATTACACAATCGCTATTGCATATAGATTGTTTGCTATAACCTCATTCCTTCATTCAAGTCTTGCAACTTTTTGAAAAGCTGTATGCAATTGTGAATTGTGCTATAAACATTGATGTGGCTGTGTCCCTGTAGTATGCTGTTTTTAAGTCTTTTGGGTACAGACCGAGGAGAGGGATAGCTGGGTCAAATGGTGGTTCCATTTCCAATTTTCCAAGAAATCTCCATACTGCTTTCCATATTAGCTGTACCAATTTGCAGTCCCACCAGCAGTGTCTGAGTGTGCCTTTTCCCCCACATCCTCGCCAACACTTATTATTGTTTGTCTTTATAATAACTGCCATTCTGACTGGAGTGAGATGAAATCTTAGAGTAGTTTTGATTTGCATTTCTTTAATTGCTAGTGATGATGAACATTTTTTCATATATTTGTTGATTGATTGTATATCATCTTCTGAGAAGTGTCTGTCAGGTCCTTGGCCCATTTATTGATTTTGTTATTTGTATTTTTGGTGTTTAGCTTTTTGAGTTCTTTATATATCCTAGTGATTAGTGCTCTATCTGATGTGTGAGGGCTAAAGATTTTCTCCCAAGATGTAGGCTCTCTATTCACCTCACAGATTGTTTCTTTCGCTGAGAAAGAACTTTTTAGTCTGAGTCCATTCCATTTATTGATTCTTGATTTTAATTCTTGTGCCACAAGAGTCTTATTAAGGAAGTTGGGGCCTAATCCCACATGATGAAGATTAGGGCCTACTTTTTCTTCTATTAGATGCAGAGTCTCTTATTTAATTCCTACGTCCTTGATCCATTTTGAGTTGAGTTTTGTGCATGGTGAGAGATAGGGGTTTAATTTCATTTTGTTGCATATGGATTTCCAGTTTTCCCAGCACCATTTGTTGAAGAGTCTCTCTTTTCTCCAATGCATGTTTTTGGCACCTTTGTCTAGTATGAGATATTTGTAATTTTGTGGGTTAGTCTCTGTTTCCTCTATTCTGTTCCATTGAACTACTAGCCTGTTTTGGTGCTAATACCATGCTGTTCTTGTTACTATTGCTCTGTAGTATAGTTTGAGGTCTGGTATAGTGATGCTACCTGCTTCATCCTTCCTGCTAAAGATTGCTTTACTTATTCTGGGTCTCTTATTTTTCCAGGTGAATTTCATGACTGCTTTTTCTATTTCTATGAGGAATGTCATTGGGATTTTGATTGAAATTGCATTAAATCTGATAGTGCTTTTGTTAGTATGGTCATTTTGATAATATTAATTCTGCCTACCCAAGAGCAAAGTAGAACTTTCCATCTTCTAAGGTCTTCTCTGATTTCTTTCTTTAGGGTTCTGTAATTTTCATTATATAGATCTTTCACCACTTTTGTTGATTCCCAAGTTTTTTTGTTTTTTTTGTTTTTTTGTTTGTTTGTTTGTTTGTTTGTTTGTTTTGAGACTATTGTAGATAGGGTAATTTTCCTCATTTCCCTTTCTGAGGATTTGTCACTGATATGCAGAATTGCATTTGATTTATGGGCGTTGATTTTTTAAATATTTTTAGTTGTTGATGGACCTTTATTTTATTTATTTGTATGTGGTGCTAAGAATCAAACCCAGTGCTTCGCACATGCTAGGCAAGTACGCTACCACTGAACCACAACCCCAGCCTCCAGGTGTTGATTTTATATCCTGCTACTTTGCTGAATTCATTTAATAGTTCTAGAAGTTTCCTGGTGGAACTTTTAGGGTCTTCTTAGGTATAGAATGACCTTACAGAGTTTATGTTATTATTGCAATGACTGGGCCACATGGTAGACTGGGACTCTACTTCCTCTTCTGCATGATCTAATGTTTCTCTGGAATGAAGAACCATCTAGTCTTTGTTGTTCTTAATTTGCGCTTGCTTTTCTACAGAATTCATCATCCCCCACATCCCCCACCCCCGTCAAATTCTTCCTAACACACAGGGCCTGCCGCCAGCCTAGCCACTTGCCCTGGACCCTCCAACAGCATCACACCACCTGGCTGCCTGGGGGTGTCCCAGTGCCCCAAGGGTGCAGGCCCCCAGCGTCTCTGTGGAGGGGAGTCTAGGCTGCAGGAGTCCACATTATTTCTCTTTTGCTTTTCTTAGCTTAAACTTCAGTTTGGGCAGAGCTCATTCTCCAGCAGCTTCTCAAGTAAAGTGTATGAAAACAAATCGTGAAAACAGGTTTACTCCACTCATACTTAATCGACAGAATTATTTGCTAGAAATTATTTATTTCCCTTCACCAACTGGGAATCATTGCTCCTATGACTTGGGGGTTTCTGTGCTGCTATAGAGGAAAGCTGAGCCACGTGGCTTCTAGTTGGCTTGGATGTGACCAGGGTCATCTCAGTGGCAGCTTTTAGAATCTTCTGCCTCCTCCCTTCACAATGCAACCACATCCGATTTCCATCATCAAAGATGAATGCTGCCCATTCTTGAACTTTTTAGAAGTAAATATATAGTAGATATCCTTTGCGTCTGGCATCTTCAATATTTTTTACATTCATCTATGAGTAATCAATTTCCTTTTGTTGTTAAGCAACATTGAATACACACTACTGATTTATCCATTCACTGTTCATGGAAGCTTGGGTTCTTTCTAGCTTTGGAATGTTATGAAATTTTATTTGATGGCTTTTTTATTTGAGTCATTTTGTTCAATTCACTTTTCAATCACTCAAGAGGGGAAAAAATTCTTAGAGAAGTAAATACCAACAAAATGAGCAAGACATATATGTAAGTATCTCTTTATTTCTGTTGAAGCACCCAGATTATCCCAAGCATGATTAATCGAAGTCTTTTTGCCCGTGAAATTCCACTGGGATAACCCAGGAAAGTATTTCCCAAGTTTGGTCCATCGGTCAGTATTCCCTAGGGTCCTGGGGGAAATATTAATTCTGAGGCCCACCCTGTTGATAAATGTTGATAAATGGCAGTTTCTTTTTTTTTTTTTTTTTGAATTTTTTAATATTTATTTCTTCGTTTTCAGTGGACACAACATCTTTATTTGTATGTGGTGCTGAGGATCGAACCCGGGCCGCACGCATGCCAGGCGAGCGCACTACCGCTTGAGCCACATCCCCAGTCCCATAAATGGCAGTTTCTAGAAGAGGGTTTTTATGAGGTGTGGGGGTCCCTGGGGTTTTAGTGCACCACCCAGGGGAGTCAGATGCTATGTTGAGTTTAGAAATACAGTGTGCAATTAGTACATTCCACTGATTACATCATTCCATCAGGGTGTCTGGGAGGCCAGAGATTCCATTTGATGGATCATCTGCTGAAAATTTGCAAATTAAGGGCAATCCCAATGGAGGGAGTGAGGAGGCTCAGACTTGGCTCTGCTGCCCTGCTGGGGTCACTGTTGCTGATTTCTCATGGTTCACAACCCCCCGACTCCAGCACACAGCACTTGAAAGACCCAGCCTCGAGCATGCCATTCCTCCAGTTCCATGAAATGCAGTGTCCCTCAGCAAACCCATGCACTCTGTGTACCTCCCCCTTCCCTCGCCCAAGAAACGAAAAGGCTGAAGGAGAGGAAGAGATTCATAAACATTATCCAAATCCTGAAAAAGAAGGTAAAAAGACGAGCCCACGGCCTGACCCCCCAGGCCCCTCCAAGGGCGTCTCGACACCTGTGAGTATGGCCTCACCGATCTTGCCGCTTGGGATTTATTTCTTTGTAGAAAACAGATAAAGAGCTTGCAATTTTTGTAGAGAAGCAAATGCCATCCGTCGGGTAGGAAAGAGTGTCAAAAACTGCTAATTCTTGAAATGGAAGAAAAAAACGGCAGAAAAAGAGGCAAAAGTGAAGTTACCAGGTGCATGCAGGACGGGGCAGAGGACGGGGTAGAGGACAGAGCCTTTAAGCACAGACATGCATTGTTTGGGTAAGAATCTTAAAACCTTTAAAAGAGTCTAAGCAGCAAACGTTCATGTTTATTGACATGAATTAGGGATTGTAGTCACTATGTTCAGTGGGGGACAGCATCTTCTGCCCCATGCCCTGTCACTCCTGAGGCACCAGGCAGTGTCTTTGGGTCCAGCTTCATGGAATGACCATTAAAAAATAAAAAATAAAAAGCCGCCCTTGTGCTTCAGCACGATGTGACAGTTCTAATCACCGGAGCACTGTTCATTCCTCCCAGAGTCCAAAAGCCCTTCTCCTGGTGTGTTCAGCCTTCTGTAAGGTTCCCCATTGCTAAAGGTCCAAAGAATACCGTTTTTCAGTGAAAGTTAGCCTGGCTCTCCTGCTGCTCAATGCAAGAACATCTGCTATAGCAAGTGGGTGAAAATCAGGCGTGGAGCAGGTCAATCACCTGAAAATGAGGGTGTCACTCCTCGCAGGGCCTCCCATGGTCTCACACACCGTGACACCATGCACCACTTCTCAGGTGACACGCCGCGGGCTGGGTGGCTTCTGCTAGAGAGGAGCCTTCAGCCTGAGCTGCCTGCTCTGAGTCACAGCCTGCTCTTCAGTGGCCACGAGGTCAGCGCTTCTTCCTCCATAAAATGAGCTGATGACAGCAGCTTGCTCACCTCTGGCGCTGGCATGGAGCAGCCCCGAGGTGACACAAAGTCCTGCTGGGAGCTCAAAAAGTGGAAGACAAAGGCCTCTGAGCAAGCGGCCACCTCCACGCTGAGTTCAAGCCTTTAAATTCAAATAGAAGTTAGTGTTGTTGGTTGTCCCCAGGTCGGAAGTGAGGAAGATGGGCTGGCCAACCTGGGAGGAGGCGATGAGCCAGCCTGGGAAGGCCACGGACTCGAAGGTGGAGGTATTCCCATCCCGGGAGTGGTAAAAAAGGAAGGGTCTCACGGGCCCCACCTGGTTGTACAGATCCAAGATATTCTGCTCCTGAAAGGTGGGGCAGAACAGCCAAGAGGAGAAAAGGAAGTTGCTTGAAATGTTCCAAGTAACCAATAAACATTTCAAAGTTCAAGAGAGCCTTCCCCACCTGTGAGCAGGACTGGAAAGGTAAGTTTCCAAGAGCAGCAGAGTCCCCAGGTGGAATCTCACCTTCCCAACCCCACCCTCAAGTCCAGAGCAAGGAAACAAGGGTCAGGTCCACCAACCGGTGGCCACCCTTGGATGATGAGTTGGAGCTCTTCTTGCACAAGAGACTGAGGGACAAAGATGCAAATTTGCAAAGTTGGCTAATGACCTCATTTACCAAAGCCCAATGGTGGGAGCGGCACCTAAAAAAGCAACTGTCCCAGCAAAGGACAGTCAGGCTGCGGGAGTGTGTCTCATGTCAATAGCTGAGCACAGGAGAAAGGTCACACACGAAAGATATGGGGTCGAATAAATCAGAGAACTTGCACCCAAAGTAGACACAGCCATCAGAAAACGCCTTCTCTATTGTATTTAGAAATCATGTCGTATGTGTGTATGTTTCTATGTGCATTTATTGAATATTTAGGTAAAATAAGCTTTTTAAATAAATTATGCATGTGTAAGATCTCAAGAGAGACCCAGGAATGGTTCAGAATTCCAGCATCTTCCACCCTGAGTAGGGAGTTCTCAATGGGATTCCTTTACTTTGGTAATGGCTTCCCGTCATTCAGCCAACTCTCTGAGTGGCCGAATACCTAGGAGTCAACCCTGATATCTCCTTTGACCTCCCTCCCAACATATACACCACAGCCTGTGGACTCTACTTCCAAACACCCCTGGAACTGAGCTGCTTCTGGTGCCCCCTACCCCTGCCCACACTGCCCACCAGGACATCGCCACCTCTGGTGACCTCCTAACTTTTCTCCTGGAATCTACTCCATTCCCTCTCGGCCATTCTCCACAAAGCAGCTGAGCAAGCTTTAAACTGAAATCAGGACAGTAAATAAACTCATGCTGTCTTCTGGCTAAACTTCTTGCATGATGTTTTGTTGTACTTACCATGAAATCCACAGGAAGCCTGTCTAAACTACCCGGCCCTCGCCTGCCTCACTACCCTACCTCTGACCTCTCCGCCAATGCCGATCAGCTACACCTGCCTTCTGCCTTTCGCTCAGAGATGCCGAGGTGTGCCCACCCAGGGTCCTGATGTCCCCTGCCTGGACCCTCTGCCCCCATACCCTGCCCGGCGGGCTACTCCCTGGGACTCAGGTGTCCGCTCCAAGGCCTGCTCTTAGGGAGAGCTCACTGAACATCTTCGCCAGAGTAACTCGAATCCCACCCCTCTCCCACCGTCAGCTGGTTCCTGGGTCTCTTTCCTCATTAACACATCACCAGCTAAACTTAGCTGATGGACCCCTCGAGAATCGCCAGGCCTGTGCATCACTGATCCCCAATATGTGGCAACGCCCGGCATTCTGCTCAGCAGGGATCTGCTACTTCACAAATGGAAGACGCCTTCTCATTTTAGACCACACCTCTTCCTGCCCCCATCAGCTCCCTGCTCACTGAGATGACGGAAGTCATCACCCCGCAGCCAGGGCTCAGGGCATGCGCACATCACCCGCAGCCCGGGCTCAGGGCATGCGCACATCACCCGCAGCCCGGGCTCAGGGCATGCGCACATCACCCGCAGCCGGGGCTCAGGGCGTCCGCCTCCCCGCCTGCTTAGGACCAGGCAACGGCCCCTCCAGGGTGCCAGCTCAGGTGCCCCTCCAGCAGCTGCCTGCTCCCTGTGCCCCGCCAGCAGTCTGTGCCCCGGTTCTCATCAGCACCCCTACTCTCATTACTATCATCTTTAAAAGTATAGCACGTGTCACCCGTTGACAGGGACATCAGAGGAAAGCATCCTCGGGTGACTTCCTCATTGTGTCGCACTGTGGAATGTGCTTCCCAAGGACGGGTGGACAGGAGGTTCAAAAGGAGAAGGACGGCACAACCAGACAGAGGACACTTGGGAAATACGGAGAACATGTGGAGATTGAAGGGGGATCCTCAAGGAGAAGGGGTGGAGACACTATAGGAAGTGCTGTCGCACACGTGAAACCCAGGAGCTAGGAATCAATACGCTCAGGAAAACGGTAACTTCTGTTATGATTCTAAAATTAGAACCTTTTGCCCAATAAAATTCTCATGAAGAAACATTGGCTGTTTAAACTGTCATTTCTGTCCGCCCCTCACCTTCAGCCACAGCCTGGGCCATCCGTCCATCTCCTCACAAAACAGACACAGGTCTGGATCCTGGGTGCCCAAGTAGATGGGAACCCCTCGGCCCTGCTCGAGGGACTCAGGGTACTTGCATGGGAGGATAGTGACAGTGGCTGTAAAGACAAGCAGAGGACAAGCATCGGTTTCCTTTTGAAGTTTGGAAAAATGAACGGTTCTTACAGTTCTTCCTGACTGAGCAGCGTTGGGTACTTCCCGTGGGGCTGGAAGACCCACCAGGAGCTAGGAATCAATACACTTAGGAAATGGTGGTCGGCCACACCAGACCTACCATTCGTCCAACCACTGCGTCGGTCCTTTGCCCGTCATTCACCACCCACTCATCCCATGTGGCAGTCCCTAACCTAGAAGCTGGAGCAGAGACTCAGATGGCCATCGCTGCCCTTGAGATTGGGACACCTGCACTTGAACATCTGGATATGGCCATCTCCTACCCCAGGCCACTCCTCTGATTCTCGGAGAGCTTTGTCCACTAGCAAGCTCTGTCTCAGGCCGTGCTGAAATTTGCCTTCCCCTTTAGGACACTTGAGGCCACACAGTACAAGGCACTCCTCTTGCACAGGACAGATCAGCTACCTCAGATCCCTGAAGGTGGCTCTCCCAAGCCCTAGGGGCTCCGCACCCTGCCCTGCTTTCTTTAGTCTAAAACAAACCTCTCTGGCTTTTCTTGCCAGACCAGTATGAAGTCCTGCCCCCTCCAGATGGGCCCACTGAAAGCCATACTTTTGGACACATACTAATTGTAGATATTTATGGGGTGCCATATGACGACTCCATACATGTGCACAGTATGCAGTAGTGACGTGATCGGGTGATGAGTATATCCCTCCGTACATTTATCATTTCTTTGTGGTGACAGCAGTCGAGCCCTCTCCTCTGGCTCTTTCAGAACACATGTCATTAAATACAGTCACCCTCCTGGGCTATGGGCCATCTGTCCTCACACTTTGACAAAAGGCCATGGGGTGAGGGGCAGGTCAGCACAGTGGACCACTCACCCGGAGTCACATTGCTGCTCCGTGGAACCATCACCAGGGTCTCTCCCTGCAGGATCCACACCTGCTGATCCCGATCAGACACCTCCCAAGTCTGAGGCCTAAGTGCTGCTGATGGGAAGGGGGAAAATCAATGAAGGAACGTGAAAAACGAAGGCTGCTTTCTTGACTCTAAGAGAAAGACCACCCAGTCTGTGCTTCCGTAAGGAGGACCAGGGGTTACACCCCAAAACCGGCCACACTCACGTGGCTCACCTCCCAGCCTTGCCAGCAGAGCTGTGGGCTCTGGTGAGGAGAGCAGTCCCCAGTACCTGGTGTCGAGATCTGGTCACTCTTGGTGGCTGTTGCTTGGTTGGCTGGGGCCAACCCAGCACTAATGAGCAGTGGTCCCCTGCCTCCAGAATCCCCTGGCCCCAGTGGCAGGAAGGGCCATGTGGTAAGGGCCACACACAGGGAGGGACAGAAATGTTGGGGTGTCTGGAGGATACAGAGGTGATTGCTGGTGGTCTGGGCCTCGAGCACCCATCCCAACTCACCTGTCCCATAAACTTGTCTCTCGGGGTCCATCATGGTGGTGTTGGGTCAGCCAGGCCCTGTGGGGACAGTGACAGTGACCTCAGGAGATAACCGCAGGACCTCCCCAGGACACTGGTACCTCAGGAGCTCGTTCTCCACTGGGAGCCGACCGCCTGACCTGAGATGGCGCTCTGGTCAGACTGGCCACCTTTCGGGACAAGAGTTCACAACCGCCTCAGGCAGGGGAGCTGGCAGCATCTCCCTCCACCCAGCAACCCGGCCAACAACCTTCCCTCCCTCCCTCCCAACGTTCTTGACCTTGAACTCCCCACAGGCCCTGATGCTGGTGTCTCCTCCTGGAGATCCTTCCCGTGCACTGGCTTCCATTTCTAGGGACAAGGGGAGCCCCATGCCAGGGCAATTCTGCAGAGGTCCCAAACTCCCCAAGGAGAGGCAGTGAGCCCTGCCCAGGACAAGGCCCAGAGCCACCCTGGTATATCCCATCCCTTCGCTAACCCCCAACACAGAGGCTCTGGAGTTAGAGACCTTCCAGCTGTGGGTGGCACCTGCGTGGAAGAGCCCTTACCAAAAGTCCAGGGCACCGGGTCATGGCTCGCGGAGCTTCCCAGAGCAGCGACAGCCTCCTGCCAAGCCGGGGTCATCTGTTTGGATGAGCAGAGAGGGAGGCTCCGGTTCCTTTGGTGGGTGTGACAAATGTAAAGCATGAAAGAAATCCAGTTCCTCCTGCCAGAAGGTCAGAGAGGTCTGGTGAAGTCACAGTCAGGACAGCAAGAGTGTGACTCGTCTGGGCTCCCTGAGAAACGGACGCTGTCCCCACGCGGCTGCCACCGGGAAGCAGAGACCATGACAGACCCCAGGTTTCCCAAAAAAGGGGAGCCTAAGGGACTTCCCTGGAGCTTCGCCCTCCTGCTGTGTTGATGTCAAGGGGGAAATGAGGCTGGGCAGATAGAAAAGTGGTCCCCAGGTGACCTCCTGAGCAGCACCGCACAGCCACTGCAGGCCTCTGCTGAGAAACTTGCAAGTTATTTTTAAACAGAGACACCCGTGGCCTGCAGTCCATAGGAAATCGGGACACACGTGACCCGGAGTCCCTGGCCTCTCCATAGAAGGGAAAGTGCCTGATCAATACCTTGACTGGACAGGAGGCTGCCTGAAGGCCTCGTGGACACCGAGTGCCTTATCCAGGATGGAGCAGGGGGCTGGCTTCCCCAAACCTATGGATCCACGTAAGCCCTAGACAGTAGCCGTCCACTGGCAACCCTCCGGGGTCCCCTCCCAGCTATGGGAGCTATACTTGGGTTTGTTTTAATACATTGTTAGACTTGGCTTTCACCTTCTGCTGCCTGTGAATCTCAGTCTTTGAATACACAAGACAAAGCGTCCACCCAACCCTGTGCTCCAAGTTACCTTGTCACCCTGTGGGCAGGACTGGATCTCCAGGCCCCAGCATGACCAGGTCTTCATGTCCTGGCCCTGGGAGCCCGGCCCTCTACAGCCAGGCTAGCCCCGTAGATCCCAGAAGAGCCTCCTTGCCCAGCCTGTCCCACTAGTCATCCCACCTCTCCTCCCTGCCCATGGAGGAACACCACCTTTTCCTGATGAGGCCCAATCCTACCAGTTTGGTTCATCAGTTACCATAGGAGAGCGTGCTAATGAATTCAGACACACGCCTGTGTAAAGTCAGGCTTCAGCAGTGTCACTCTCTTGAGTCCCCTCCGCCCAGCTGAACATTCCCTCCATTAAGCCTCAGTCAACAGATCCCCTTTCTTGGGGCACTCGCCACAGGGCAGCAGCTTAAAGATCCCATCATCTGGCTTCCAAATCCCCCTGGGTCTCTGTTTCGTTGGGATCCAATCTGGAAGACAGAACCTGCACTTGAAATTGCAAATGAATGTAACTGAGTTCAAGGAATCGCGTCGTCATATGTTGGAGGGCTAAAGATAAAAAGGGCATGCTGTGGGATCCCAGACATAGGGCCACGGGCCAGAGCCAAGGACCCAGGAGCCTAAGTGAGTGCTCTTGTAGGATCAATACCTGGTTCTCAGGGAGGAGGATCCTCTACCGCTGGTTCTCAGACCCCATGCAATCTGGTAGATGGCAGAGGGCAGGGGTCAACCAGGAGATGCTTGCAGGACCCAAAGGACACATTTTCATTGATTCAAAAGCGCGTGGGCATAATTTGAACTTTTTGTGCCCAGGTGAAGATTGCAAAAGCCCATAGAGTCTGGTGATATATATATATATCCTCCTGAGCCTCAGCCTCTTATTTCACATGACCCTCTCCTTTCAATAGCTTCCTAGCATTCAGGGAATATAGCCTTTCCCAGATTTCCCAGCCCTAGGCATCCATTCTGAGGTTCCTAGTTTAAACTTTAGTGTGAATGAGTATAAGAGAAATTAAAGGGAATAGGAGTGAATGTTTCCGTTTTCTATTGCCATAACAAAATGTTTGAGGGTGAGTACTTTATAAAGAAAAAAATTAATTTAGCTCACATTTTTGGAAGCTGAAAGTCCAAGATGACTCCATGGACTCAACCTTTGGTGAAGGCCTCAGGTGAATGGTGTCAACAGTGGGAGAAGCTGTGAAAGCAATTGTGTGCAAGACAGAAAGCCAAAATGGAGGGGGCCAGCCTTGCTTTTTTTTCTAATAACACTCACTGAAACAAACAGAGGGCCCCAGAACGATCAAATCCCTTGACCTAATTGGCCCAGTGACTTAATTGGCTCCCTTTCGGCCCTCCCCCAAAGGTCCCAACACCTCCCAAGATCACACACTGGGAACCAAACCCTCAGCACATCAACCTCTGAGCGGGGGAGGCGCACATGCAAACCTTACCTTACACAGCACTGAGTGATGGTGATAAGAGGAGATATGAAACACGGAGGTTCATCATCCAAGAGCAGAGGGTCCATGTGCTGATGAAAAGGACCAGAACTTTCATCTCAGAGTGGAGGGTGGACATCATGATTACCTGGTAGCCTGGCTTGACTTGAGAAGACCTAGCAATATTGACACCAGCTATAAAAAGCAACCCAGTCACCAGACTCTGTTAATGCTGTGTTTCCGTGGAGAGCAGTGACAGTGATGCACATCATTAACCTTGGCTTAAACTGAGTTCCAGATGTACTCAGAAGGCCAAATTTCTTAAGACACGGAAAAGATTTTAAAAGAACATTTAGTCCAGATTCCAGTTCTCAAGCCCTGTGATGCAATCAACCATGAGTGTGGGGTGCTTAGCTCTGCTAACTTGCTCGCTCCCCATGCTCATGAGCTTGCTAAGTTGGGAAGACATCAAAGGAGGCAGGTAGGGTTAAGAGTTTCATCATTCACCACCGTGGGAATCTCTAGAGTTTGCTAACAGATAGCCAGTCCACAGTGCCTTATTCATGTAACCAGGCTTGTGATCAGAACTAATAAAACAGAGGGAATTGTGGAGCGGTGAAAGTCATGTGGCCTTCAAGAAGGTCAACTGCACAGAATCAAGTTAGTCTAGAACTCAACTCAGGATCTGTGACTCCCAGGTCCAGATCCAGACCTTGCTGCTGGGAGGCTCCAGTTCCCTGGGGGCTCCAAAGGGCCCAGACCCTACAAGAGCTTCATAGGAGCAGGGCTGGCAGTGTGGTCTGGCGAAGACACCAGAAAGGAGCCAGAACTCGCCCCTGTTGAACTTGTAGGTCAACATGGCATGCGCCACGAGCCATGGAGACCAACACCTGCCCATTTGTACTCTCGTGGACTTGAAGAAGCCAAAAAAGTTCCTGGGGCAGCCTCTGCAGTATAGCCCTTGCCCAGTGTTGATGCCACGTGGTGACACATTCAAAGGCTCTGCTCCTCCAGCAGCCCAAACCTTGGCCTGAGACCTGCTTCCTGGGTGCTGGTCCCTCACGTCTTCCTGAAGCTGGTCTCTGTGCAAGCCCAGACTCTCGGACCTGAGCCAACATGCTATTTAACATCTTCCGTCTCCCTCATGTGAAAATAAATGACAATGTAACAACCCCACAGCTACTCAACAAAACGGCAGCAGTCAACAGAATCATTGGAAGAATTAAGACAAAGAGCCACACCATCGAAAACCGCCACAGAGATGTATTGCTGTAAAATCAAAACAGCTATTGACCAAATTGTCCACTTACCTAATGCACCAAGAACAAAGATAAAGCAATAAAAAGCCTTAATTGGAAAACACCTAAGAAAGAAATGCTAAGTTAAATGTCTACGGTTTGAAATTTCCAGACAAAGAGAACTTTTAGCCTTTGCCTAGTGGTTCATATCACTCAAAATGCCAAAGTCATGCAAGAAAAGATGGAAAATTGGGTGGCATAAAAATTTCAGAATTTTGGACAAAACACACCATGAAAGAAAAATTTAAAAACGAGTGACCCAGGGGGCAGTATTTGCAACACACCTAACAAGGAAATAATATCTAAAGCTTTGGGATGGTTCCTACCAATGGATAGGAAAATGCAAAACAATTCTATAGAAAAACAAGCAAAAGATATAAAAAGCACTTACTGGATAGAAAATATACATGCCTGGAAAATCTAAGTAATTCTAATTAATCGCACTAGTAATTAGCAATATGCAAATCAAAGCAATAAATGAGATTTGGTTTGCACCCATCAGGAAGACATAGATTCAGGGACAGCAGGCCATGGTGTGAGGAAACAGATTCTCGCGCCAGAAACTCTAGTGTCTTTTTTAGCACACATTTCAAAGCAGGTCTTGCTCTCCAAATGCCTACCGGCAATTCCCAATCAAGGCTTCTTACAATGATCTCTTCAAATTTTTGGCAGCCACCATCAATGCGAAACTGTTCACATGAGTGACTGGTTGAAAATAGTATTTATCATTTTTTTTTCCTGATGAACAGAGGCTTTCTTACAGCGGATCTGGATGGCTTCATGTGTTTAAATTGAACTTCAAGGGTGCGGTTATTCTTTACCTCTATGCCTTTTTCTAATTTTTTTTTTTTTTTTTGAGATTTTCACGTCACCCTTGGCTGCCATCGCAGCCACCACCAGCACACAGGTCCCCACAGAGCTTCAGTATCCCCTTAGTCTGCAAGCGTTGACTCACTGCTGTGGGATGTTCCATGCCCAGAGTTTTATTTAGTACTTCTTTGCAGAATAATGTGCTTTGGAACATTTCTTCTCAGTAATTCTAAGCAGCGTTACCAAAGCGGCAACTCCTTCCTAAGATGATTCTTTCTCTCTCTTAATAGCTGCAACCTGCTGGTTTCTGCTTGTGTCATCAGCAGCTGGGGCAGGAACCAGAGCTGCCTGGAGAAGAGGGTGACGTCGAGGCTATTCGCCTGGGAAGTCTGCACTGTATGAAAGATGCTGGGAACAAGGGCAGTGCTCAGCTTTTGGAGGGGACCCCACTGAGCCCACACGGGGCCGAATAAACCTTGCTCTCCTGCATCCCCGAGTGCCACCTCTCTTTCCAGTGCCCTAATTTCCCGTATTTTACTGTGCTTTCCTTAGCACTCTGAGCTGAGTACAGCGCTAGCCTCTGTTGATTCCTAAATTCACAGTGAACAATTTTTTCCCTCGCTGGACTTTGGGATCCCACAGTTTCGGTAACAGCTCTGGTAGACGCTATCCTAAAGGGTCCTGAGGCCACATCCCTTCACTTCACAGTCCCAGGGATGCTGCCAACTTCCACAGGGCTTGGTCACAAGCAGTTCTACCGCATACCTGTGAGCATCAGTGGTGGCCCTTTGCTGCCGGCATCTGGGATCAGTCACGTAAAACATACGTGTTTCTCATTTTGCAGTTGCAGGCATTTAAAAACAATCATAACCCTAATTTAAAAATTAAAATTAATTTTGTTTAAAAATTAAAATGGAGTATTATACAGTTTAAAGTGTCTTTCTTGTGACATTTATAAATTACAAAGAGAAATATGATACTTTTTTTTTAACAATTTAGTAATTGTAACTCAGCAGATACCACCTAGACCAAATGATCAGTTACCATCATCAGAACTAGGACTCCCTGAGTCCATGCCCCCAGAAGATTATGCTGCTTCTGTGGTGTTCTTGCCAAAAATACTTGTCCTCCATGTAATTAGGGGAAATATCCAGGTCATTCGAGACATTGTGTAAACCAGCCACGACTCTTCAAGATGTCAAGGCCATACAAGACAAAGACAAACTGAACAACTGCTACAGATTGGCGGAGTCTGGGAAGCTACAACACGACTCTGGAGGAGGATGCAAAGTTTGAGGCCGGGCTGCGCAACCTTGGGAGACCCTGTTCTAAAATAAAACAGAAAGGGCTGGCCTGTAGCTCAGTGGTAAAGTGTCCCTGGGTTCAATCCCCAGGACCAAAAAAAGTGCCAAAAAAAGATACAAGTAAACAGACAGAAGAATTCTTAGAATTCTTGAAGAGAAAAAGGACATTAGGAGGAAAAAATTGGTGACATTTAAGTAAAATCTGTAGTTTAATAATTAGTATTTTTACCAAAGTTAATTTCTTGGATTTGGTCATATACTAGGGTTACATTTTTAATACTCGAGGAGGGCATGAATGGTATATGTGGATGCTACTGTTTTCTCAAGTTTTAAAATAACAATTTCAAAAAAAGTTTAAAAGCAAAGATGAGTGTATTCAGGTGAACTGCTGGAGCAGTTGCTGTGGCACTATTGACCCTTCTGATATTTTTTTCATGTAAATAAGAATTGCTGGCTAAAGGAGAAGAATTTAGAGGGTATACAACTATCTACCAACTGGGACCTCTAATATATGTCACCTACTTTGAGATTTAATTTTTTATTTTCTTTTTGTTTTTCCTTCAAACAAAACAAACCATGATTATCTTGTAAGTCGATTCCCAACTTTAATCAAAAGTTATCTATTACACTGGCCTGAAAATAAATATCTACAAAGCAGCAAATCTATTCACACATAAAGCATATAAAGTCCTTTATGGCTTCAGAGACCTAATTCTTTCTTTCCAGGGCTGGGGATCAAACCCAGGGCTTTATGCCTGAACTCGACCATGCAACCAGAGAACTCATTCTTAAGCACTTGTGTTATTTTTATCCCTAAGGATATTTCAGAACAAATCACATAAAAGATGTCGTGAACTAAAATTTTGGTGACAAATTTATTTTGTCAACAATGGAATTTTCTCAAATATATATTCACAAGATATAAATACAATATTTTGGAAATCCAAATGATATTCTGAAGTCCTAAGCCCCCACTTAATGAATTGGTTTAGTCAGATCATGTCTGTGCACTTACTCTTCTTTTTCAAAGTTAACTGAGTATGGGTAGACCTTTAGAATATAGGTAACCAGAGATGATTTTAACTTTAGAAAAAGTTTATTGGGTTGTTTAAAAAAATACCAGCAGCTCAGGAGGCTGAGGCAGGAGGGTTTCAAGTTCAAAGCCAGCCTCAGAAACTTAGCAAGGTTCTAAGGAACTTAGCAAGACCCTGTCTCAAAATATAAGAAAAGGTTGGGGATGTTGCTCAGTAGTTAAGCATCCCTGGGTTCAATCCCCAATACAAAAAAAAAAAAAAGATAATAATAACTTAACTAGAATTTGGGGGTAATACATTGAATTTATAAATTAATTTGGGAGAATTTGACAATGGGATGATATTGTCATTTCATTAAAGACATTCCTCCATTTATTCAGATTCTCTTCTAAATCCTTTCTTAGATTGTAAAATTTCTTCACATAGGTCCTGTGTATTTTTGGTTGTCCCCCACCCCAGACATTTTCACTATTTCTTGCTATCATGAATAGCATTTCTGATCATAGACAGGGGAGTCTTGATTCTCAGTGGGCTTACCCATTGTAAATTGAAAAACCCATTGTAAATTGAAAATATCACAAGTCACAAATGTGCCCAAGACACCCAACTGCAGAACATCTGAGGCTTGGCAACACCATGAACTGCGGAGAGCCAGGCTCTGCCCTGGTGACCCTGTGGCTTCCAGGACGCTACTACCGGCCCTGGCTGCCCAGCATGAGAAGAGGACACCTGGGGAAAGGTGGAAACTCAAAAGGTTTTCTGCCGAACCCACGTTGCTTTTGCCTTGGGTGGAACCACCCAAAGTCAGGACCATCTGTGCTCCTGCTGGTTCTCGCACACAGAGAAATGCTGTTGGCAGCTGCTCGGTGTCTCTTCAAGCAACAAATTTACCGAACTCTCATTGGTTCTAGTAGTTGTTATTGATCTACCCAGGTCATATAATTTGCAAATAATGACACATTGATCTCTTTCTTTCCAGTGCTTACATCTCTCAGTTCTTCTTATCCCAAAGCCGTGCCCGGGAACCTCACATTAAACAGAAATGGGCCCTTCTTTCTCGTTCCTGATTGCCGCAGTCTGGCTGGGCACAAATAACGGAGCTGCCACAAAGCCTTGTAGGTTCAAACAGCAACTCTTTATTCCCCAACTCTCATCGGCACTGCACACACATTCCTTGGGAACACACTCCTTCCACCGGGCTCCGCACAACCAATCTCCCCGAACCCCGCTAAAGAAATATTTTCCTCTTATTACTAATGTTTAAAAAAAAATTTTTTTAAAGTCAGAAATAAACGTTGAACGTTATCAGATGTTCATTCTGCATCTATTGAGGTAACCGTATCCCTTCTGACTGTTTGTTAACGTAGTAAATGTGATATATTTTCTAATGTTTTAATGCATCATTTTAACGTTTTAATGCGTCATTTGATTTGGAGATCTGATGTTTTATTTGGAAATTTCCCTTGGCATCTGTAAGGGATGCGGTACTGAAATGTCCACCATCATTGCCATCACCCTCTCTGCTTCTGAAGTCAAAATCATCTTCTCCTTATACAGATGAGTGATTTTTCCTTTTTTCCTCCCCCCCAACCCCGCCCCAGGGGAAAAAAAAAGAACAACTGCATGGCCATTGGAATCAACTCTTCCATGAATGCTTGGTAGGGTTTTCCCTAAAATTATCACCTTCCAGGGTTGGGCGGAAGGAGATCCTACAGTATGTTTGGGCTCTCACATTTTTGAGGGTGCTTTTTCACTCTCTCCCGTTTTGAGATCTCTGTGGCTTCTGTGGTCTTGCCTGTGTCCTAATGTCAAGGTGAACACTTGGATAAGCAGTTCTTGCTAATGACACCTGACACTTGCCCTTTCCTCACTGAATGACTCGGGCATGACTCCAGGGAGAGTTGGCCCAGAGATAACCCTGGGTGAGTAAATGACAGAGTGTTTTCAAAATCATTTCTCTGCTTCGAAAACCCCACTATTGCTCCCTCCCTAGGCCCTGGTGCTGCTTCCCCTCAACTGGGAGGCGTGTGGCTCATATCTTGAGGCCCTGGGTTCTGCCTGCAATGGTGGAATAAAAAGGGAGGAGTTATCCTTGGTCGGCTGCTTTCCTGAAAGTACACCTGCAATGAGCTTGTCCTGTTTATTTTGGTCCTAAATACCTGGGAATGCCTGCCTCTCCGGGTAGATTCAAAATAGGAGCCCCAACCGTGCTCACAATTTCTGAGTAAATAGGAGTGGAACAAGATTCCGTTCCTGGACCACGAGCTCAGACAGTATACGCAGATGAAGTCTTCATTCCACTCTTCCGTCCCGCCCTGGTGCTGAATGTCACAAAGCCCTCTGGAAGCCACTTTCTCTTTTCTGTGACTTGGTTGGTTTACCTGTAACCAAGGCACCTGGAGTCACTCATCTGTAATTACTGAGCTCCACTGAGGGTGACTCTGAACAGCAGGGTCCAGCTCTCGGTGACCCTCAAATCGGCACAGTGCCTCTCTGGAGACAGAGGGTGGCAATCTGGTGCCCAGCACACATTGCAGGTGACCCTGCTGTGCCATCTGGCACGCTCTGCTTTTGTGGAGACAGGAGGGACATAGTGGTGGGATTCATGGACTACAGACGAGATCATGGGCCCTGGGAGGAGGTGAGGGAGGGAAGGTTCAGAGCCAAACCCCCTGCATGCCATTCTCCCGCTAGACACCAGCCCGAGTCCCCACTGCCCACGGAGCCCAGCACCTGGTGACTGAATCCAAATCTCAGGAATCCAGGTCAGGCTGAAAAATATTTCTCCTGCTGAGAATACAGCCATCAGTACAGTATCATCCCTCCTCTCAGTAGCCATGCTTAGCAATGTGCTCTCTAAATTCTGGGGCCCAGTTCAATCACCAGTTTTGAACTCTTACTCTGTGCCACCTAGGACACATACTGTCCTAGGTGCCACAAGGACATTCAAAAAGAATCACCCCTTTCAGAGATTACATAGGTACTGGTCCAAAGTAGGCAAAAAATTAAAATCAAAATGAGAAAGACACTGTTGTATTTTATTTGACGATATCAAGTGCTTTGGGGAAAAAAGTGGTAGGTTCTGTGCTGCGTACAAATGGATTTCACATAAACTGCTCCTGGGAATCACTGTGACACCTGTGTATCTAATCCCTAAGGGGTACCTCGGGGCTGGTGTTTTCAGAGCCCCCCCACCCCCGTGTTCTGAAAGGGGGAGACCAGGGCTCTGCCAGGTGTGAGGAATCGTTAGCAAGAGCAGTGAGAACTTCCTGGGGCCCTTCGAGGGAACAGGAGCTGAATCACTCCTCTGCGTGGACGTGGACGGCGTGGGTGGGCAAACCACTCCCCGGGGGGTTTGGATGTGCGGCCTGGGCTGGGAGCCATCTGAGGAGTCTCTCCTGGTGACCTGCCTGATACACGCACCACTTGGGACTCTGCGTTTCACACCTGACTTTCTGATCTGCCCTTGGATGGTCACCTGCTCCCTTCTGCCCTGTCCAGGAGCACAGTCAGAGGAGGCACTAAGCCAGGCCTCTGCTTGTCTGGTGGCAGCACACGGAAGACACGGCGATAGGCCTGAGGAGCTGCCTGCCACCTACCTGCAGACTGAAAAGTCCCTGTAAAATCCAGGACAATGAGAGCCTGGGAAAGGAGGGGCAGGAAGCTAAGCACTGACCCAATGAAGGCTTTGGGGGAATCTCACCAGAATATTAAGCTTTTTTAAAACACCAGAGCAACCATGTCAAAGTGCTAAATCACTAATAAGAAATGAGGTGTTGAGCACTTCCTGTGGGTGTGGCGCCTGGTCGGTTATGCAGTCCGTGTTGGAACATATGCTCCCCGGCATAGTTACATGGAACTGTAAAGAAAGGCCATGAGGTCCCATGTACCCTTCCCCGAGTCCACCCAAAGGGTAATATCTTGATTAATTACAGCAAATATAAAAAACATAAAATTGGCATTGCTGCAATCCACAAACCTTATTCAGGGCTCATCAATTTTACACGCATTTTTGTGGGTGTCACACGTGTGTGTAAAGTTCCATTCACTTAGCATAGGTGAAGTTACCCGTAACAACCACTACCTGCCAATATACAGCAGTCCGTCAAAGCCAAGATCCCTTATGGTGGCCTCAGCAGTCACCCATCCCCAGCCTGGCCCTATCCTCTGTCCCTGGCCACCACACTGCCTTCTCCATCTCATTAGTTTTGTGACTTTGAGACTATTGCACAGATGGAATAAATATACAAATGGAGGTTTTGAGATCTGCTTTCTTCGATTAGCACAGTTCCCTGGCGATTTTTTATTGCTGCGTAGCCTCCTATCTCTCCATTGTCCATTGAAGACCTTTGAGTTGTTTAAAATTTGTGTCTATTTTGAAGAAAGTTGCTTAAACATTCACGTACACATTTCTGCGTAAAGGTGAGTTTCTGTTTCTCTGTGACAAATGCCCGGAGGTACAATTGCTGTGTCAAATAGGAAGCCACCTCCAACTTGTTTTCCAGAATAGCTGACATTTTACATTCCCAGCAGCAACAGGAGAGAGCCATTTTCCTCACATCCTGGACCATATGAAATTGTAATCACTCTGTTCAGAGAGGTAGGCACTTAAATCTCTTTGTGGTTTTAATTTGCATCTCCCTAAAAACTCCACCTGCCAGGGGGAAATGGGCTATTTATTGGAAGAGAAGAGAGTCCCATGTTGTAGAGAAGGCTTGGGCTCACCACTTTGCAGGCTGTGGAAATAAACAAAGACCACTCAAACGAGAACCAGCAAAGGCTATTTACATGTGGAGCTTTCTATAGCAAGGAGTCAGTCAGCGATACTTGCTTTTGGTGGAGACTCAGAGGCAGGCAGAGAAGCAGGGCAACCTGATACCAGGAAGGCAGGGAAGGTGTTGGGGCCCTGATTGGAGGCCACTGGCCTGGGGGAGCTCGGGGAGCTGACCAGAGGCAAGGCACCCCATGTGGCTGGCTGAGGGTGCATTTGGCGCTTTTTCTCATTGCTCTTAAATTGAAAGTGGGCTCCTGGGCTGGCTACTTTACGCAATGGGTTGCTTTCCTGAGCTGACTGCAGCAGACTGTGCTACTCCAGTATGAGTTTATAGTTCAGTTTTTCTTTCTGACAAAGGTGAAGGAAAACCCAGGCAGTTATCGGCAAAGGTCCAAATCTGTGCTCCCCAGCACTGCAGTCATCAGCCACGGTGGACATTGAGCGCTGGAAATGGGGCTGGTCCGAATTGTGATGTGCTCTCAGTGTGAAACACACAGGAGATTTCAAAGACCTAGTACTCTGCCTGGCTTCAAGCTATATTACCAATCCACAGTAATCAAAACAGTATGGTACTGGTATAAAAACAGACACGGGGACCAATGGAACAGAGGAGGAAAGCAGGACATCAGCCCATACCTGTACAACCAACTAATCTTAATTAGGTGCCAGGAACACACAGAGGAGGAAGGACTGACTCTTCCAGGAGTGTTATTGGGAAAACCAGGTATCCACATGCCAGAGAATGAACTTGAATCCGTGTCTCACAGTAGATGGTAAAATCAACCCCAGGTGGATTAAATACTTACAGGTAAGATCTTAAACCACAAAACTCCTACAAGAAAACACAGGGGAAGACTCCTTCACATAGTATTAGCAATGACTTTTTGATCTGACACAAAAAGCACAGGCAACAAAACCAAGATAAACAAGTGGGACTGTATTGAAGTCAAAAGCATAGGAGAAATAGGTAAAATATCCAGCAAACAAATAATATTCAGGTACGTAAGGAACACGCACAGTCCAATGGCAGAAAAACAAATAACCTGATTTTTTAAATAGGCAAAAGATCTGCATAAATATTTCTCAAAAAAAGTCCTAAAATGACTCACGGATATATTAAAAATGTATTTACCATCACTAATCATCAGAGAAATGCAAATGAAAACCACAATGAGATATCATCTTATACCCAAGACAAAAGAAGAGTTGGCAGCATTGGAGAAAAAGGGATCCTAGAACATGCTGATGTGAACATAAATTATTACCGTCCCTGGAAAACAGTACAGGGGTTCCTGGGAAAAGTAAGACTAGAATTGCCATCTGACCAGACACGGTCCCTGATCATCCAGGGATAGTGTCAGAGGGTCAGAGAGAGCCACACAGGTTCGCTGCAGCGTTGCTCACCAGAGCCAAGGAAGGAAAGAAGAGTGCCCATCAGTGGGTGGAGGGCTGCAGATCCAAGGGCACAAAGCTGCCCTGGCAAGAGGAACGCGCTCCAGAGGCCACTGGGCAGCGCCGTTGGTGCTGGGCTTGTTCGATAGCTGGATCTCGATGGGCTTTACATGATGTGCAGGCAGATCCAATCATCGTTTTCTGTGTCTTGAAGAGAGACAATCTTTACTTTTCAATTAAATATGTTAAAGCTAAAAGATAACAAAAAAGGTCAAACATCTCACGATGACCCCTTGATTACATGTTGAAGTGACAATATTTTAGATATTGGAATAAATATATTTTTAAATTAGCTTCACCTATTTCTTTTTACTTGTGTGTTTTTTATTTTTTGTTTTTTGTTTTGTTTTTTCAGTCACTGGGACCAAAAAACCCAACATGAACACCCCAGAGGAGGAAAAGTTCATCTTGGCTCACGGTGTCAGAAACTCAGTCCATGGTCAGCAGACTCCAAAGCTCTGGGCCTTGGGGAGGCAGAGCATCATGGCGGAAGGGCATGGCGGAGGGAAGCTGCTCAGCTCAGGACAGCCAGGAGGGCAAAGGAAAGCTGCGGTTCACCAGGGACAAACATAGACCCCAGTGACCTCATTCCTCCAGCCACCCCCTGCCTGCCTGCTTACCCCCCACTGGATCCCGACCAGTGAGCCAACCCACTGATTAGGCTCGACCTCTCGTCACCCGAGTTTTCACCTCTGAACATTTTGCATTGTCTCACACAGGAGCTTTCAAACCACAGCACATATCTAAGCTGTAACACTGAATGACTGTGGTTACAAGGAAACTTGGCATTACCTATGTGGCTCACGCGTGTGTCTGGTATGATGTCTCCATTGGGGCGCCCACCTAAGGGACACCACAGTGGTCCCAGAAAGTCCCCAGTACAAGGCCCAGTGAAATGACTAGCTGGCTTAGCCCCCATTGTGGGGCAAGTGCTGCAGAGAACAAGGCAGGGAAAATGGAATACTTTGATGCTATTGTACCGGAGGCCATCCACAACCCATGTGTGAATTGTGCGTGAACTCAAACCACGTTGAAGTCATTAGGCAGGATAGCCTGGTATCGGGAACCTCCAGTGGCAGCCCTGCTGGTTCGAGAACGCCTGGACCATGTGGCGTCCTGCCCAGCTCCATCACCAGTTCAGCACAGCACCTGAGATGGGGTGACCCCCTGGAGCCATCTCTTGGAGATGGGTGTGGCTTGCCAACTGCAGATCAACCTGTTTACTGCAAGGCCCCGCCACACCAGAAGTGATCAGGGAACCAAGACTCCTCCACTGAAACCTTATCCCTGCCTTCAATGTGCTCCCCCTTAAATAACGAATGGGGGACACTTTTCAGTGGGTCAGTTTCAGCTCCTATCAGGACTGGAAGACCTATCAGGTGCTCTGCTTTTATCTAATTTCTGGCTCTGTCTCTATTTCTTACTAATTATTTCAGACTTTTAATTTTCCCAGGCAGCTCACACCTCCTGAGCAGGAACCTACCCTGGCAGGGTGCTGGCCACCCCACAATACTATTGACCTTTTTCTGCAGACTTGCTTGCAACCCTAAAAAAAAAAAACCAACACAATCAATTTATATTTTTTAAAAGTGTTGAGTGCAACCAACCTGCTCATGGAATGGCTTGGCTTCAGGCTCCGGCCCAGTGCACATCACCTCTGTTCCACCATCTGATCATGGTTTGCTTGCCCCAAATACTTCCTGAGTCAGACTGTCCTGCCCAGTTCCACCAGAGAGATCTTTCCAGAACACACATCTGCTTTGGACATTACCCTGTCTAAAGCTGTCAGTAGCCCACACCCACCATCATTGTCTGGAGAATAAATTTCAAACCCTTTGGCACACGTGAGGTCCTGGTAGTGGACAGAGCATGCACTCAAAGGTGCATGGTAGAGGACATTGTAAGAAAAGGAGTGTTTGAAAAGAGAAACCAGCAGAAGGAACAGGAGATGGTGAAGCACAGGGGATTGCTCTGAACCCACCAACACTCAGAGAAGAAGGGGTCTGAATGGTGACTGGTGTGCTGAGCAACCCGGAGTTGCAAGGAGTGGGTCACCATGGGCTCTGTACAGGGAATGCAGCCCAGCCAACTTAAAGAGCTGGTGTTCTCTAACCACCTCACCATCTCTCTGAGCTCCACTGCCTGACCCCACCCAGGAGACAGGACAAGGGATCGTTGAAGCAGCCAATAGCATCAGACTCACAGGTACACAGCAGAAGGAGACATGTGGCACATGCACCTGAGGCTGGGTGACACTGGTTATCACCAGTGTCCTGAACCTGACCTAGCAGTAACTGCCCATCCACCTCTCTCTACTCCCTTCTCCAGACTGCCTGCCTCATGTTGATCAGGAAATCCTCTGAAAATGCAGACCTCACCAAGTACTTCCTGAGCACTTCATGATGCTTCAGAAGCTCCACACTTTTGCAGAGCAAGCCCCAGATCTACAGCGAGACCCGGCTGCTCATCCCCCAGCTCACCGTGCTTGGTGAATGTACTCGTTGGGTTCATCACAAACTCTTAAGAGCCACATTTGGCCTCTACCCTGCTGGGTCCTGCTACAGAGAGGGCCAGCCTGCATGGAGATCAGGGTCCACTCTGGTTACCTATAGAACACCTTCAGGTCTTCTAGCTGTGCCCTATTGGAGCTGTTTTCAGAGCTGTGCCTCCCAGGACCAGCAGAGGGCGCCATGACATCAAGTGACACCACATACACACACACACACACACACACACACACACACACACACACACACACACATACACACGCGCCTCGATGCGCGAGCCACCACCTGGACATGCAGCTTCTGGAGCTCTGGTGCAGTCTGGCTGCACCTAAAAACATGCTTTTCAACTTTTTTCCCCGGAAACCCATCGTGGGAAATACATTTTACATAGAGGCTCAGTTCGTGCCCACCTGAATATTACCAACTTTTAATATTAATTCGCTAGAGTCTGATCATTGATGAAATTTAATAATGAACTATGAGTTCTAAAAATAAAGACCAAATAAATTAAATCTAGCCAATTAAAGTGAACCTTCGGTCTTTGTACCTTCAGAAGATTAAGTTTTAAAAATAGTTTTGCTTTTATATAACTGAAACATTTTGTAAAACATTTATTTTTAGTTTTTGAATACATAAAATTTAGTATTTTAGTACAAGTTTTTCTTATTGCAATGCTTCATTTGAAGTTTTCAATTTGAGTTATTTTGAAATATTCTCTAAAATTCAGATAGCATAAGATTTTTTTAGAAAATTTGGTTTTTGTAAAGTCAAAAATGCCTACAGTGATCTTAAAATGAAACAGATTTAGTTTTCATGAGTTAATTATTTTTAAGAATGCATAAATAATTTTATTCATTTATTTCATAGACAGCAAATTAAGTAACATTTTATTAAAACTAAAGTCATCAGATTGTACAGTTGCAAAAACGAACGGAACTTTGTCATCCACTCTGCCACATAACACTCACCTCCTATTTGTATTCATGTTCCAGATAATCTTGTTCCTTCACTTAGATGTCTTGTTTGCATGATAAAAGTCATCACAATGAGCAAAGGCAAGAGACAAAAGAACTGGAACTTCTGAAAGGGTCTGTAGATGCAAAATAAGAAGCAGAGTGTGCTATGAGCCCAGCTGATCTCAACAGCCCCAGAGAAGCTCAGACACAAAATGGTGCAAAGAGCAACTGAAAACCCCTCACATGGTGCAGAATCATTCACTGCTTTTACCAATCTACGTGGAAACGGCTCTCAATGTGAGACCCGTGGGCCAAGAAGGGCTGCATTTTCAAAGGGTAACGGCTGACAGAGAGTTGACGTTTTCACTGCAGAGTAATAAAAATATGCAACTGTGCAGAGGCCATAGCAATAGTTGGGAAGCCTGGAGGAAAGTGCTAGCTGGTGGGTGAGATTCACTGTGGTGTGTTCGTGTATGCACACGGCATGATTTTGTCTGAAAGCACTGAGATTCAGGTACTTTGGATGATTATTAAGTCACAGATCTGCAGCATTAACTCTATTAGGGACCTGGAAGCGTAGAAGGGTGCAAGGAAACGCTCAGTGAATGCGCTTGCGCATGCGTGTAGTGCAACCCCACAGGGAGACCCAGGAACTGGAACAATGAGCGTGCGTGCGTTCTTAATCACAATAAAAGGAGAAATTCAAAAAAAACTTGCTCGGACCTCTGAACCCCACACTAAGTCATATTAAAACTTCAGGGTGTCTGCTAAGCCCCCTGCTCCCGCTATCAGCCACATGGGGTGCAGAGGGCCCCAGCTGAGCGGCAGGGATTCTGCTCAGAGTCCACAGGCAGCATTGACTCACCATGCGGAACGATTCTGCCCTTGTTACTCTATGTCCTGTTATTTCTTTGAGGGTTTTCATTGATTTTTATCACTTCCTGTGGGTCTCCCCAAACACCTGGCACAGTCCTGGAATGCAATTCCGGAGAAAGCACAGGAGAAAGCAGCTGGCTCCAGGATACAGAGGCCCTCTCCCCTCCCCCAGGGACCCTGGAGACCAAGCCTGAGGACTAGGAGAAAAGAGTCCTGCTGACCTGTCCTGCCCCGCCCCAGCGTGGACTCTGCCCCTGCCCCACGGGTTGAATGGGGAGGAAGGTGCCTCTGCCCCTCAGGGCTGGTCTACTAGTCTGGAACTGAATTGAAGCTTAGACTCTGGAGAGAAATGTGCCACCCTGCTAAGTGGGTCATCACAGGCACTCAGCAAGGACATTCTGTGTCCTTTGTCCTTCGAGTCCAGGCCTGGGGCCACAGCGGCACACTGGGCACACCCAAGGCACCCCCGGTCCCACAGTCAGGAACAGACTCTGTGCCGGAGGTCTCTTCTAGGCCCTCTGACAGAGCCCACAAGTGCTGGGTGACCCGGGCTGTGGCCAAGGTGGCAGAGTGCCTGGCGCGCACCTAGGATGGGACCTAGAGATGCCATTGTTATAAAATGTGACACAGAGGGCATCACAACTGGGATGACCCTTGTGTGAGGACACCAACACCTAGATCAGGAGCAGACAGAGGACCTCCCCCAAGGCGTACCCACGATGGGGTGTGCCAGACCTGTCACCACCTGTGTCCCCACAGGAAGCATCAGCTGGACCATCCTGCCTTCTCCACTCAAGGCCACCTGTTGGGTTGAGTTCCCTGTAAAGTGGCCACTGACCATCCTCGGCACCCGCTTCATGACACGTGCTCATGGAGTCCACTGGTTGGACCATGGCGATGGCAGGGAGACCGAGGGACAGAGACAAGCCTTGGAGTTGCTCCCACGCAGTGTTCAGTCCTGTGCAGGTGGAGGGAAAGCCACCTGGCCACCATCTGTCTCAGAGTCCAGAGGGCTTTAATCTCACTAAGACAACAAACCACCGGAACTTTTGATTTTCTGTTACCAAGTACTTTTTAAAGTTTCGAACATTGTGAAAGCCATTCTGGGGACTTACTCTTTATTTGTTTAAGTTTTTGTTAGAGCATGTGGTCACACCTAGTAGTCAGGCTCATTTTGACAAAATCACGCATGCGTGGAATTTGTCTTACGCCCTTTCAGGCTCTAGTTCCACCCCTTTTCCTCCCCTCCTCTTTTCCCCATCCTTATTCCTCTACTGATCTTGGTTTTGCTCATTTATTCATTTATTTTTAATGGTGCTTTCTACATATGCATAATGGTGGGATTCGCTGAGGTATATTTACACCTGCACATACCAAGATTATGTTAAATTGATTCCACTTTTCCTCCCCCTCCCTCTCAATCCCCTTCTTCCCTAGATCTTTGACATCTGATCCTTCTTTCCCTGATTTTGATCTAGTTTCTGCATATGAAAGAAAACATTTGACTCTTGGTTTTCTGAGTCTGACTTATTTCCCCTGGCATGGTAGTCTCCCGTTCTACCCACTCACCAACAAATGTCGATTTCACTTTGCTTTGTGGCTGAGTCTCCACCGTGTGTATATCACATTTCCTACACGTATTCATTCATCCCTTGATGGGCACCTGGGCCAGTTCCATGATTTGGCTATTTTGTGTTGTGCAGTTATAAACATGGAGGCTGGGTCTCCTCTTTAACTTAGAGATTCCTCTTCCAAGGCTGTCCTCTAAGGAATTTTCACTCCACGGCTTCTATAGCTACACCTCCGTGTCTAACGGCATGAAATCACTTGGATGACTTGTGGCATGTCCGTAGGTAACCCCCGTGGAAGCTGTCCTCATTCCCCAACTTTGACCTCTCATGCTCAGGGAGTCTACTTGGACCCAAATTTGGGTTCGCAAGGTGGAAAACACCAGAGACTTGTCGAAGGTGTGGAGAAGGGTGACAGCGTGACCACCAAACGCAGCTCAATCTCTGGTCTTTCTTTCCATGCCCCCTCAATTCAGGAAGCCACTGGAGGACTTCTCCCTTCCCCGCCCTGGTCTCTCCCCACCCCACCCCTCCCTGGCTCTCCATCCCCTTCCTCTCCTCCCCCCTTCCCTTCCCAACTCCTTTCTTCTGGCCACAGCAGCACTGGTCCTCTTTGAAAATGGTGTTTCCCAACCCCCTGCCTGACTCCCTGCAGAGTTTCACTCTTTTTTCCATTTCAGAGTTTACCAAAGCAAAGACCTGGATAGTAAACGGGACTGACTCTCCTCGAGCACAGTTCCATGACCTGTTTTGGCATTTCCTATGGTTTGAGGAGTTTCATCCCCAAGAGAAGACTAACAAGGAATCAGCCAGCCTAGATGGCGGCCCCTTTCTAACACTCCCACACAGTCGCAGCAGATCCTCGTATCTTAACACGCTCAGTGGAATGTCATGCAACTGTGAAAAGCGATCCTGGAGAGGTCTCCCTTGTGACATTGACAGACATTCAAGGCACACTACTAGACACAAAAACAGATCATAGATTAATTTTTCATGCATGGTTCTATATTTGTAAATAAAAGTAAACATATGTGTGTGTGTGTGTGTGTGAAAAGTAAAGTACTAGAAGGATGAACATCACATGTTCCCAGTGATTAAGAAGTATCATAGTAGAAAAGTAAATTTACCTAGGCTGTTGTAAGATTTAAGTTCAAAAACACAGGGAGTGCTTACAGCTCACGTACTCAGTAACATGCATCCAAGTACTCATTGTTGTGGGATGTTCCCAATTAGTTTATGGATTTTTTCCCTGAATTGGCCATCTTATTTTGGCACTCATATAGCTATGGTTTTAAAAAAATTTAAATAAAAACATTAAATAATATTTACAAAGAAAAATAAAGTGAGTGAGATAAATCTCCCCAGAGCCAACAGGCTATGGAGAGAAGCAGGTCCCTGTGAGTCATGGTTAAAGGAAGTCTCCCAACGCTGCCTCACATTTCAGGAGGAAGACAGGGAGGCGGTGCACGGAGAGCTGGTTGAACCTAAATGAACTCCTGGCAGAAGAGATGGGCGCATCACGTCTGTCTGGCCCCCTGGATCGCCCAGGAAACCACCAAGAGAGCAGAAGTCCTCCAGAACCCCGTCTTCCCACCAGACTCCCTGGCCGCTGGCCTTCCGTTTCTTGCAGGGCTATTTTCTTGTGCTCACTTAGCTGTGGACGTGGATGTAGAAGTGCAGCCCCCTGGTCTATGTCCACCTCCCTCTTCATGCCTTAGACAATTTCATGCAGTTGAAGATGGTTACACTAAAAGATGACAGGAAGCCAAATAACCTCTGCTGGACTAACCATTCCCAGACACTAGTTTCAAACGACATTTACTTGGTTCAAGGACCTGCAATCTGGACAGAGCTCAGTGGAGACTGCCTGTCTCTGTTCTGGGCGGGGCTTGAGCAACCCTGGAGGGTTTGCATCCATAATGGCTCCGTTGGATGGCTGGCAAGTTGGTGATCCCCACTGGCTGGGAGCTCTGGGTCCTGTCCACACGGCCTCTCTTGGGGCTGCTCAGACTTCTTTACAGAAGAGCAGGTGGATTCACAAACCAAGGGAAGCTGCATTTCTGTGTAGTCTCGATGAGTCACAGAATGCACACTGATCCGATGAGTCACGGAACGAACCTGAGAGGACATGCAGGTGGTATCCCGTGGTTGGAGAAGTGCCAAGGAATTCACATCTATCTTTGATATTTGCAGTCCACCTTTTGGTCACAGATTATTTATATTCTTATAAATAATAAAATATATTTCATTATGTGAAATCAACTGTCCCCCTTCCAAGAGCCCCCAAAGTCTCCTCCAGTAGCAAAATGTATGGCATGTATATACCACATATACAATAATCTATCAAGGCCTGTTGTTCTACCTCCTCTATTCCTGTCAGTCTAAGCGACTACAATGATTAAACCCATTTTGCATTATCAATTTATAATCAATTCCATTTGACAAAAAGCAGACTGATCCTTCTTTTCAAGTCAAGTGCCCTGTGAAGCTGATGTGGAACCCAGCCTTAAGGTTTCTTAAGGGACCCTCCAGACATGCTCTTCAATCTTTCTGAGGTCTTACAATTTCAGGTGACAGTTTTGCTATGCTTCCCACCACAACGTACCAAGCATTGTTTTTCTCTGGCTTTTGTATCACTTTCCTCATGTTCTTCATCTCTGACTAACAGCTTCCTAGAGGGCCCCCATCTTCCACCTGCCCCCCAGACCCAAAGCCAGCACCTGTATTTTAAGCTGTATTTGCTAGAGCGCCTCACCCTGGTGCCTACTTCTGTTCCAGTTACCTGGACCAAAAGTCAGTCCAAAAGTTAGCAGCTGAGTTTGCTCATAATTCTGTGGTCTGGGCAGGGCTGAGCCTAGGTGGTTCGCTGGGGTCCACTTGCTCACCGAGGGCTGGAGGGTCAGTGCCAACTAAGTGCTCACTCACTCAGGCTGACCATTTGTGGGGACTGTCCAAGGCTGCAGCTGGGGCTGTCACTGGACTCCATGAGAGACTGAGAATGGCATGCAGTCTGTGTTCCAAGAACAATATTCCAAGGGAGAGGAAGCAGGAGCTGCCAATCCCCTAGGACCTGGATGAGGCAGAGATCAGCACATCATTCCCCTACATCCTATTGGTCAAAAGTCCAGGTGGGGAGACACAGACTCCATCTCTCCATGAAAGGCGTGTCCAAAACCTTGTAGCCATTTCTAATGTACCCCCACCAACACCCTATTGGGTGACTGCTATCACAAGTCCACATCTATCCACTCCCATTTTATGATCCCCAGTGAGGCAACAGTCTCTGGGATCACTGTGGTGGAAGACACTCCGGAGAGCTCCAGAATTCGCTCTGCTCCAGACGCTGACCTGGTGAGTGGTGTGAACTCCCAGTGTACTGGAGTGCCCTTCTGGGCTCTGGTCCCCGTGATTTTGGCCCTTCCTATATTCTGGTCCAAGCCTAACTCATATTCCTTAGCTGTGGGTGTGCATGGAGGAGAGATGGAATAGGACTTATTAACTTGGCCTGGCTGTTTTCTTACTGGGAGACTGTCTTCCTTATGGCTTTTCTAACTTTCTAAATATTATCCCTAAGACCTACTCTGAGCAACTTGGTCTAAAGTCCAAGAGCAGACTTTTTCTCCAGGAGGGCTTGTACTAGAAATCAGTGGGCTGTTAGTTACATAGGCAGAGGGAGAGGACAGAGCTTGAGAACAAATACCTTCATGCTCTGTGGCAAGGGACCAGGCATCACCTGCTCTTCTATTCCAGAGTCTGGGATGACGGTTAAGGCAAATAGAGAATTAATCTTAGGAACTGCTTTTTGGAATTGCTTTGAGCTTTCTTTCCTTGACGAATATTGCTCCTAGATGGCTGAAAATAGCATTTCTTCAGATGGGTCCATGCCTATCACCTAAGTGGGTATATCTGAAGGTCGCTATGAATTTCATCAGCCCTCTGTATGTTAGTCAGTTTTCTGTGACTACAATGAACTATCTGAGGCTGGATTACTTATAAGGAAAAGTTCACATAGCTCACAGTTTTGGAGACTGAAAGTCCAAGCAGCATGGCCAGGACTCCTTTGGCCACTTGGCACCTTATGGCAGGAATAGTTATGGGAGGGAGTCATCACATGGCAAGACAGAAAGGGACCAGTAACAACCTCTAAACTCTTAAAGGTCCCATTGTTCCCTACTTAGTCACTCTGAGGAACAAACATTCAACATATGAATGCCTGGGAGACAAACCACACCCAAACCAGAAGTCAACCACTCCAATGTCCCCAACCTCCAGGCTTTCCTGTTTGTAACATTTAAGTAAAATCAACTTAAATTTATACTTAACATTTGGTGGAAAACCAAGTTTCCCTGACCCTGTTTCCTGACCCTTCAAGGATATCCCTTGTGGGCACAGATTTCTTGTATCTGCTGATCTCTCTGTTGAGGCTCTTATATTTCAGTTATCCTCTATGTTGAAACCACACTGTGTCAGAACTTTGGTTTTCCAAATAAACCAGTGTCATGAAGCATTTATATCAGCCCAATTGTCCTGGTTTTAGAAATACCCAGAGGAGTTTTAAATATCCCAGTGCTGAATCTGCTCCATGAACCAATTAAATAAGACTGTGCGGGGCAGAACCAGGCTTCAGGATCTTTCAAAACTCCTTTGGATATTTCCGTGTCCGCCATATTGAAGAACATGTCATCCAGCACAGGGCTCCTCAGACGCCAGCGCATGGGAATCAGGTGGAGGTCTTGTTGAAGTGCAGGTTCTGATCTGGTCTAGGACGGGGCTTCAGATTCTGCGTCTCTTGTGAGTTTGCAAGTCCTGCTGAGGTTACTGCTCCCCAGAGTGCACTTTGACCAGCAAAGAGCCGGTGGTCACAGGGATGGAACTGGTCTAGCCAACAACCCACCTGGACCCTCAGACACCTCCTGGCAAGCATCCCACAGTGCTGCCTCCTTCAGACACTTCTCAGAGGCATTGTGTACTTTGATGGCCTTCAGCTTCTCCCTCTTCCCAGGCCCCCTGCCCTGTCCTTCCCAGGCTGCTGCTGCGTTACTGGGCGGATCCATCTAGTCCTGGTCGCCGAGCAAGTCCTAATGCCACTGTGAAGTTTCCTCCCTCTCCTAACGGCACCATTGACTAATCCCAGGGCAGTACTCTGCCCAAAGAATGCTGCTTCCTACCCCTAAATCACAGGTTTCCAAACTTCTCTGTTCTAATTATCATCTCAGGAATTTCTTCACTGCTTCCAGCCAAAAGGAATGCCCAACAATTCTGTTTATTACATAGCTGGGTTCAGAGGGGTCTGACAGACGTTTCCACATTTGGCCTTCCACAAATGCAAGGAGGTACCCCAGGGTTCCACTCTTCAGGAGCTGTGTTTCCAAATTAATAATTGGGTATAGATGTGACCTTCAACATCCCCCATCAAGGTAAAAAGACCCTAAGCTGACGATTGTGTCTGGTCCAACTAGAAACTAAATTTGATGGAAAAGATTTTGGGGTACCGTGTTCTGCTACCAACCCCAACCAGGATCTAGCACAAGCAGGCCAACTCAACTCTGCTGTAGCCAAAAGAGTCACCCTCTAGACTTATCTCCCAGTGGGATCTCCAAAGGGCTGTGGTTCCCACAGAGTATAAGGAAGAAAATAAGTGCAGGGCAGTTTGTCCTTTACACACATGACTCATCTAATATCAGAAAATCTAGGAGCAGAGCTAAATAATTATCAGACAGCTGCGTCATCTGATGGTGCAACCGAGAGCCAGATCCTATACACAGTGATTCCCAGTTGTGGTCTTCTAGAGCTTTCAAAACTTGCCACTGTCTGGCCTCTACCCAGATCACCCGAGTCTGCCTCTGGAGACAGGACCCAGGGAGTTTTTGAAGTTGCTCAGATGATTCCAAGATCCGGCCGAACCAAAGTGCAAAATGGTCTGTGGATCCATAGTATCTGTGTTCCCTGGAAGCTTGTGAGAACTACGAGCTTGGTCCCCACCTCAGATACACTGAATCAGACTGCGTCTTAACAGGGCCCGGCTAATGTGTGCACCTGGAAGTCTGGGGAGCTTCTCCAGGCCACACGGAATCATGAAATGCCAGTGCTATCTGGTATCACCAAACCCCCTGTGTTATCTCTGGAGGCCCAGGGGTTTACAGAGCTTAGTGTTCACCCTGCACGCTGCTGGCCAGGCTGAGATGGGCATTCACATCTCATGACCTCCACCCTGGTGATCTCTGCAGTAGGGATTGGGTGGTACATGTTGGGAAAACCTCAAGAGGTCCAGATTTGAACTCCAGGACTCTGCTACTTATTTCTAACTCTGTTACCTGGGAGATATTTCTCAACTTCAGTTTCTTCACCAGTAAAAAGGGAATAAGAATATTTGCCCCATGCTCTTTGCAGCCTCGAGATGAGGATTTGTAAAGGGGCCTTGACCCTGCAGTGTGGGGTGCAGGTATCCAAAGGAAAAGCAGAAGCATCATCGTGAGCTTGCTCTGCTCCAGGAGGCTAGAAGTTGAGTTCCTTGGAAGAACTATTCGGTGTGATCTGTGACCCAGCAGCACAAGCATCACTGAGAACTCGCTAGACATGTAGAATCTCAGGACCCAGCAAACCTACTGAACCAGAGCCTGCAGTCCAGCAAGATCCCAGGTGATGTCTGGAGGGTCGATTCATATAGGAAATAAGACATGGCATCTGATAGCAACCTCGGGATTGCTTGTGTGGGCAAAATCAAAGTAGACTTCTGTTCTGAGTTGGGATGATGGAGCCCTGTGACAAGGGGCAGTGTTCCTTAGCAAGGCACAGCACTGTCCTGCAAGTGATAGACATGCCAGGGAGGTTTCATAAGGTTCAGAGATTCCACAGACAAAGTTCTCTTGTCAACATAGGTCCTGCCTGCTCTCATGTCACCCACTGTTCTTATTCTCAGCTGGGGCAATGTTTGCTTTGGGTGGCATCTCAGAAGTGGATACTAACCGTGGGTCCTGCATGGACCAGGATGAATCCCAGCCAGTGTCAGAAGGTAAGACACTTCTACAAATCCCTTCTGGACATCAAAAAGTGGTTCCCCACTGTGGTCAGTGCTGCCCAGAAAAGCCACGTTTCTCTGTCCAACTTGCAAAATGTGTGAGCTCCTGGAATTCCCCCAGGCCCTTGAGTAGACAGGGACAGTTACAGAACATGGTAGAGATGGACCCTAGGTACAGTGTGAGAACACATAGTTTTGATACTGTGCTAAGATAAAAAATTTTAAAGCTCTGCTTCTCAAATTGACTTGTTTGCAGCTCTAAAACCTTCCTCCAAAAAAAAAAAAAAAAAGCAGAAGTAAAATCTTTTCCAGTTGGAAGGCTTACTGAAGTTCCAGTTCCCCAAAGCAAGAACGCGGATTCCCCCTGAAAATAGAAAGGTTCTGCCTAGGTCAACAGATAGCAAAATCTTTTGTGATTCTTCCCAAAATATTTGAGAAAAATGGCCCCAAAAAGTCTTGCTATAAAGAACCCAAGTCAAGGGCTGGGGCTGGGGCTGAGCGGTAGAGCGCCTTCCTAGCACGTGTGAGGCCCTGGGTTCGATCCTCAGCACCACATAAAAATAAGTAAATAAAATGAAGGCGTTGTGTTCAACTACACCTAAAAAATCAAATTAAAAAAAAAAAAGAACCCAAGTCAACATAGTTGAATGTAGAACGTCAAAGCATTATTGCATGTGCACCCTCCCCAAGAGCATCAATATGCTTCTACGTGAGTGTTTTGCAGATCATACTTCAGAAACTACAGAAATTAGGAATTAAACTATTCCTTGGCTCAGGGAGCATAAACCCTGTGCACACGGAACTGCTTTTGCTAATCTGTTGTCTTTGGCTCATGCCACCAGCGAGAGGCCCTCTGCTGCTGGACCTCGGCCCGGCTTTTGTGGCTTCCACCCACTCGGGTGATTGTCTAAGGGCCTTTGGGTGCCAGGTGGTGGGTGGCACAGTCTCCTAGGATGTAGGGAATGCTCTCCTGGGTATGTCTACAGCATGTGGAGGGGAGGTAGTGCCCAGCCCCTCATTTTCAGCCTTCAGAGTCTTAACCTTTGGGGAAAGAATAAGGCCAGGAAGTGGACCAAGATCTGGTGCCCTGGTGCAAGGCAAGCAAGGACCAGGCGCCAGGCTGAGCACTTCCCACGGGAGAAGTCATCTCGTCTCCCCAACAACTATGTTAGCAAAGTCCTATGTCCAGAGCACCAGAAGGGTCACTGAGTCCCGTGGCCAACAAGGAGGCAGAGGGGTCTGACTGACGCCAGGGCAAGTCTCTTCCTGTCACTCACTGGGGTTGGAGGACTCCAGTGAGTCCCAGAGTTGCCAGCCACCCAGAGCTTCCCCATCCCTCCGAGTGCTGTGACAATCTGCAGCAGAGACAAGAGTGAGTGCTGGCCCAGGGAGGGTGGCCTCTCCCATCTGGCCGGTGGCCAGGCTGATTCAGGGGGTGCTGGCAGCGCAGGCTTTGCTCAGGTCCTCTGCTCACCCGCGGTCTCACCCCCTGACAAGCTGTAGGTGGGGCTCCAGGAGAGCCGCCAGGGAACATGCCAGCGACTCCCTTGAGACCCGCGAGACAGTGAACGCCAGCCTAGTGCTGTCCACTGTGAAGCCGCAGCTGGCCCTACAAAAAGTACAGCATGAGTCCGAAGTCTGTCCAGCACGGGACGCAGCAGTGGCCACGCGAAGGCACAACGACCCTCATCGGGATGGGTCAAGGGTGGACTGTTCAGGAAAGAAGAGGGTCCCAGCAAGGGATCGAGGGACCTCAGGGAGGAGGGAGCATGTGAGCCAGGGTTCCAGGATGGGAGGACGGGGACAGCAGATGACAGGGAGGGGAGAGGGACCTGGGTTCCCTGCCTAAAGCATCACCTTCATGAAGCGAGGACAAGAGTCTGCGTGTGTGTGGACGCACGTAGTCATGCAGGGTCATTACCCACCTTCCACGTGGCCAGCCTATTAGCACACCTCACCCCTGTTATTCCACTCGACTTGTCCCCTGCCCTGTGTTCAGGCTCTTGCCTCCCCAGGAAAAACTGCATACAGTCACTGCAGGAGGGTCATTGCTCTACCAAGGTGGCAAGAGGAACAAGTTCCCCGCTTAGGAGTTCCCCAGCTGAATGCCCAGACTATCCCATATTCAGGCAAATCCCTGGCCATCGCTGCAGTTGGTCCTGCCCCTCAGAAAGGGGCGGGCACATCCCTCTGGTCCCCCCTGGCTCCGGGGTCCCCAGCCCCTTCCTGACACAGCCAGGCAGCTCCTGGCTGCCTCCTGCCTTGTCTGCCATCCCTGTCCCTCCCCTGTCCTCATCAGCTGCACAGCCAGTGCCCAGGGTGGCAGAGACCCATGCCAGCTGACCTTGCAGAGGGCAGGCCCACAGTGAGACGATGCCACCATCAATAGTAATAGTGATGGGCTTCTGAGAACGTCACGCCCACTTCTAGTGTCGGTAGCCATGAGCTTCCATTGGCTCCTCCCCACCTCAGATATGGACCCCAGCGGGACAGGTTTCACCATTCCCCTCTTCCTGGTGGGCAAAATGAGATTTTGTGTGTCCCTCTCATGAACGGCACCTCTTGGGAGTCGCTGGAGGTTCCAAGCCTCCTCTATCAGCGAGTTGGGGTGAAAGTTGACCAGAAGAACACGTGTCCTCTGAGCCGTGGCCCCTTGTGGGGACCGGGGCTGAATCCAGCCTGGCTGATAACGTATTGTCCCTGGTTCTGTTTTCCAGGCTCAAGAATCAAATCTGTAACTTGCAGTAAATTTCTAATTCGAGACCCAAACCAGCAGGTTCTGGTCCTGGAAGGCGGCGTCCTCAAGGCAGTTCCAGATAGACACACCAGAACCGGAGGTGACTCTCAAGCTTGCTCATTCAGTGCCAGATGTCTGTGGTCATGCCCCTGGCCTGGGGGGACCCCCCTCCAAAGGGACCATTCAGCTCCTCCCTTCTCTGCAAAGGACAAAGCACCGCTGTCCAGGGAGTAGCCTCAGGGCCACTGGTGATGAGAGAGGAGGGCAGTGGCCCCAGGAGTCCTCGGTGCCCAAGAGGTTCCCACAGGGGGCCGGACAAAGGCAGAGCCAGAGACACAGGGAGAGGGGCATTCTGGGAATAAGGTGCTCTTGGCCCCTGGCCCATGGTGGGCGAGTTTGATCATGTGGCTAAAGGGAGGAAGGCTTCTGCACCTGAAACGTCAACAGAAAAACAACCAACAACAAAACCATCATTTTCAATCTGACCCATTTTTTAACTTTTTCTAGAGATCTTTTACATAGCAACCTCAAAAGAGGCATCAAGCATATCCAGCAGCAGCACCACCAAGGCAAATCATATTTTTTTGGCAATCTGTAAAGGGAAGCTCTGTCTATGCTGTGATAAAGTCAAAGAACCAAAGTGTCCCTTGTTAGAATTAAAGGTAAGAGAGCTAGGGGAAATATACCCTGTCTTCCCGTCCAAGGAAGTGGAAAACCTTACTGCTAATGCTGAAAATCTAAACTTTAGCAGGAACCACCCAGATCTTTCTTCTGTTCCTTCAGAGAGTAGCCTGGCTACTGTATTAGTCAACTTTCAGTTACTGTAACAAATACCCAGGTCAATGAACTTATTAAGACAAGAGGTTTATTTTGGTTCACAATTTTGGAGCTTTCGGTCCATAATCCTTTGGCCCTAAAGCTTTGGGCCTGTGGTGGCTTACCAGCAGAAGCAGGCGCTGGAGCAAAAGTGCTTACGTTATGGTCAGGAAACAAAAGAGAAAGAGGAAGGAGCCAGCATCCTACAGTGCACTTTGCAGGCATGCCCCCCAGTGACCTGAAGACCTCCCAATAGGCTCCGCCCCTTATAGGTTCCACTGCCTCTCAGCCACGCTACACTTAACCCTTTGGGGAACATACCAGATCCAAACTAGAGCAGCTACTGACAAACCCCTTTGTTTTCCAGAACAAGAACATCAGTGAACTAAACTCACTGGACAAGGAGCACAGTCTGCCCTTCACCTTTGTCCAGGAGATGGTCGGCTCCTACTTCACTTTGGAATCTGCCGCAAATCCCGGGTGCTTCATCTACACCTCCAAAACACCCATGCAACCTGTGGGCATAACCAAAGAGCCAGGGAAAGAAAATAACACTCAATTTAAATTTCAAATTGCAAACGCAGATCTCAACTCAACTCATTCTGGTTAGAAGCTGAGTATATGTGTGGAAATGTCCAGGCCATCTTTGACCATAGCCTGGCAGCAGCCAGCCCAGAACCACCAGCACTTGGTCAGCGATGCTGGTTACTCTGCCTTTTGCCCCCATTTCCAACTTAGCCCCCACCAGAGAAAGCCAACTCTGTTCCCCAATCACAGAGCTTCCTTGTGCTGACAACCCTGATCAGTCCACCCACCTCTCTCTCCATCGAGAAAGGTTTCCCAGTCCTCTGCCTCCCCTGGAGTCTCTGCCAAGCACCAGGGATGCTGGGCCATTCTCTCGCTACATAGCGAACTCGGAATCAATAGCCAGAGCTTGTTTCATTTGGGTGTTCTTCCTGATTTTAATAAGAGCAGCAAACAAAATATCTCCTCCCCATAAATGTTGTCATAAGCAAGTTCATGGATTTTGTTTCTGGTGTCATTTGTCCCTTTAATGTGCATGCAGTTTGGGTTAATTACATCATTCTAGACTGGAGTAAATTACTAGGGAACAGTGGTCTCGATGTCTGTGGATTTGCTCTTCCCTAAGCCCACCTGAACTTCCCCTGGTCTGACCTCCCCAGGCATCTCAAATGTAGGCAAGCCACTACTGGCTGTCACCTCCAAATGGCAGCGGGGGCAATGCTGAGCTGTGCAGCTAGCCATGTATGCATGGAGGTGACACGGGTTCTGGGAAAGTGATCCAATAGAGAAAGCAAACCCAGTAGCCTCATTAGGGTCCCATGTCCATGGGGCATGGCCAGGCACCATGGGCGTGAGTCCTCACCAGGGAAGGTGGGCAGCAGGGCCCTTGTCACCCATCTGTGTTGGGGTCAAAGGCAGGCAAAGCCCAGATCCTCAGCAGAGGATCAGCCAGAGGAGAAACTTGGAGCCCAGGCACAAAGTGGACAGGAGAGGTGTGTTTGGGCTCCAGGATCTTATGCACTAGGTCCAACACTGAGGTGGCCTCACCTACCCAGAAAGGGCATCTGCGAGTGGGAAGCCTGATCGTGACTGGAGGTCTGGAGCTGCGCCTCCTTTTATTCAGCTGCTCATCTTTCTCGTCTGGATCCTTAAGAAACACCCTATCTGTGTCCCTTAAGACTGATCTGGTGACAGCTCCCTAATCTGATCATTTCACCTCAGAACACTCTTGCCTTATCTCACATCGGGTTTGGGGGGACCCCTCCTATCTAAACCCCAACATGGACAAACTCCACTTCACCTGGTTTTCCCGTAGGGAGGTGACTTAGTTCTGGAATCTCCAGGGTGAAATCTCTTCCAGCTGCTTCATCAAGGTAAAATGGACATCTTGCCACCAGGATCAAACTGTTGGACGTCCAGGTTATGTTCTTCATGGTCCCTTTTAATCGCAGCAGACGCCCTCCTTAAAGGAAAACTTTGCTCTCAGAGCTCAGATTTTCTCTATTTTAGGAGAGTGGTTTGTTACAGAACACTGTTCCACCAGGTCAATGAGGAGAAGCATAAAAACCAAATCATTTAATGAAAAGAAGTAAAGCATACCATATGTACTTACTAAAAGCTCACTGACAAATTCTTACAACACACAAGATAAAATTGTATGGCACTCATAAATATCTACGTATGAATATAAGAGTATCCAAAAATGAGCAGAAAGGGTTCACATCTAGTTCATGATAGGGTGACTTCTGGGGGTGTTGGGAAAAAAAACACAGTGTGAATGAGCCCAGAGAGAGGCTGCTATTACAATTCCAACAGTTTATGGTTTTATTGAAAAAATAAAAAAAGACTGGAAGCAAGTATTACAAAATATTGACAATTAAAAATTCTAAGTGGTAAAAACATCAATTTTTTCCATATTATTATTCATTATATTCTTTGCTTTATGCTTTCTCAAAATTTAAAAAAATGAATAAATAAACAAATCAAAAGACCAAAAGTCAACCTTATTTTGTCCAAAATCGGATGCCAGGGAAGATTAGCGGTGAGACGCACCCTCCTCTTCCTGGCCACCGTCTTCCGGGCTCCTGTCCTCCACCACACCTCCTGCCACGATGTTCCGCCTCACCAGGTCCCAGGGTAACGGAGTGGGCCAGCCATGGGCTGAAAAGGAGCCCAAAGTAAACTCTTTCTCCTTTAAAAAGAAGAATGCAAAGAAGTCTACAGTGGCAGCCAGTCAGGGTCTGCCAGAGCAGTTCCTTGCAAGCTCCTCTTTCCCTCTCTGTCCCCTCCAGTGACGGAAGCAAGGTGCTGCTCTTCCTTGCTCTGCTCTCCTCTGGCTGATCTGTGCTCTGGGCTTGGCTCGTGCTGTCCACCCCGAGGTCCCTGTGGCCTTGTGTGCCTGGCACGGATGGCGTCGCTCATTCACTGCTCCCTTGACCTGAGCTGCCCGGCTCAGCGCTGGCCTTCCCCTCACCCCCGTGGGCGCCGGCCAGCATCCAGGGCTGAGGTCTATTTGTCCTGCAGCAGCCCTCTTGGGCAGGAAGTGAGGATGCCCACCAGCCCCTCTCACCCAGGCCCTCCTCAGGGCCACTCAGCACCCACACTCCGGTGTCCTTGGTCTTCACTGGCTCTGGCAGGTCAGATGCCTGCGTCCTCACTGACAGCAGGTGACCAACCCTCTCCCAGCCTTGGGTTTCCAGGGAGCAGTAGGACTAGTCCAGCAGGCACTGCACAACTCCCAGGCTGCCTGAGGCCCCTCTCTGTGGCCTTGTGGTGGGGCGTGGGCACCCCACTCTCCCTCATCACTGTCCACATGGGAAGATGATGGTGTTGGTGGTTAGATCCCACAGCACATCTCTCTCTCTCTCTCTCTCTCTCTCTCAATCCTCCACTTGGGTCTTCCCTGAACTGCCACGCTGGACCTCTTTGGACCCTCACTGCAGTCAAAGAGCTCAGGATTTCTCAAGCTGCTTCTCAGAGCTTCATTATAACAAATCCTTCACCGAGAGATGTGCCTTAGAACTCATTCTGATATCCATTGTTGTATTAGTCAGCTTTCCATAACTGTGACAAAATACCCGACATAAACAGCCTAAAAGGAAGGAAGATTTGTTGCAGGCTCATGGTTTCAGTCTGTAGTCAGCTGGTTTCATTGCTTTGAGGCCTGTGGAGGCAGAACATCGTGGCAGGGAGGGTGAGGTGACGTAAAAGTGTTCACAAAGATGGCCAGGAAGCAGAGAAAGACAGATGGGAAGGGGCTGGGTCTCAATATCTCCTTAAAAGCACATCCACTGCTTCCTCCACTCAGGCCGCATTCCCTAAAGTTTTCTCCGCCTCCCAGTAGCGCCACCATCTAGGGACCAATTCTTAGCACATGATCCTTTGGAGGTGGTTCCAGATCCAAAACCCTCCTAATGGCCTCAGAGTCATTTCAATATGTGTTACAGGAGCAATCGGCCTGGCCTCACCCTGGGGCTTAACAATCTCATGTCTCTGTTGTGACATCCATTTTATATCTGAAGTGAAGCCTCAGGCAGGCTGCCCTGCCAGGGTCTCACTGTCAGGACATGACAAGGATGTGAAATGAGCTCTTTCCACCACCCAGAGACACCCCAGCCTCTTCCACCCCAGCATGAAGACACATCCCACCCCCAATTCCAACCGTGCCAGGGACTTGCTTATCAATCATGCAAATCAAATATATGTTCCATAATATTTAACTCTGGTATGGATTTTAAAATCCCTAGAAATGTCATCAGGGTCTTGTGACAAGCCAAGTTAGCCAGGGTTAGAACATAGATATCACAAGGCTTTTAATGCCACTTTTGATATGATTTCTTTAAAAGTCCCTAACTGTTGGAGCTGGGGATGTGGCTCAAGTGGTAGCGCGCTCGCCTGGCATGCATGTGGCCCGGGTTCGATCCTCAGCACCACATACAAAGATGTTATGTCCGCCGATAACTAAAAAATAAATATTAAAAAAAAAGTCCCTAACTGTCAATCTAAACAAAGGGGCACACAGAGAGATTCTCCAAAGAATGTGGATATTTATTTACACAGAGCAGAACACCTCAGTGGGAACGTATGGCCATGACAACTGAGGCCAGGGGAGGTTTTTAAGCAAAAATGGGAAGGATTACTTTAGATATTCTGAAATCACCCTTGGGCACAGTGATCAATCACAAGAGTGGTGTCAATCTGAAACCAGACCGACCGCTGCTGGACAGGTATCTCTGCCAAAGGACTTTTGTAGAAGGCTGGTGGCCTCTCTAAGCTTCGGATCCTTGCAGGCTGCAGTGTAGACCCCACCAGGCGACCATGTGGAAGACCCTGCCTTCTTACCCTTCAGCTTCATCTGTTCATTTTTCAGGGTTGATATAAGGGAATTCATGTTGATTCTGACAACATTCCTATTTCTTCCACAAAACTATCTCTCAGTCCTGCAGATCAACACATGGCCCCCCGGGTCACAGCCAGGGGTGACATTAGCCAGGTAAGGCCAGGAGACCCAGCTAGTTAGTAACTGGGGTGACTAAAAGCTGCTGAACGTGGGGTTTTCCTGGCCTCTTGAAGTACCAACAACAGCGCGAGGCCCCCACGTACCCCTGCCTGGGAATGAGGAGCAGAGCTGTCCCAGGCCGCAGGAAGGAAGGGTGAGGTCAGCAGGACTGTGAGGGGCGGGGAGGGACAGAGTTTCAGAGAGTGGAGCGAGCAGGAGACATTGAATGCTTTGGGGTTGTCTAAAGAAGAATAAGACATATTCTCTTCCCAGATTTTCAAAGTAAATGTACAGATTGTCCTGTGCCCTTGGAGTCCCCAAGGCCACATTCTCCCTCATTGCCTCTCCGGCAAACTTTGTTTTTTTTTTTTCTGTGAGGTCAGCAAATGGTTTTAAGCTTTCCAGGGAACAGGGGAAGAGAGATGGGGACAGAAGTTCCCAGTGCCTCTAAAGCACCATCCCTTCCCTTGGTCCTCCCTCCAGGAATAGAGGTGCCAAGGCGAGTGGGTGGGATGGGTGCCACAGCTTGGGCTGCCCTTAGCCACCCTTGCCATGCAGGGAGATGCACCGGGCTCCGTGCTGTCCACATCCCTCCTTCTCTGTGTCTTCTCTCTGTATCCACCTCCTCAAAGATGGCAGAAGGCTCTCTCCCACCTTAAGCCTAGTTAAGCCCACGCTGTCTCCCTAGCTCATTCAGGTGTCTCTTCCCCTCTGGTTTCCTGATAGGGCAGGCCCCAGTCGCACTGAGTGACATCTGTCTCCCTTGAGGACAGGGGCAGCATCCGGGTCTGCTCAGTCTTTAATCCTCACCCCAAGGTGAAGTCCACCAGCAGAGGACTCCCTCAGCCAGCCCAGGCCTTGGAGCTCTGTGTGGAAAAGCCTCTCTCAGTGCTATCTTCTGCCGGTCACCTCCATGCTGGGGACAATGCACAGCCACCCAGTGTGCTACACACTGGAATTACTCCGTGGTTTGGGCTCAGGTCATTTTATGGTTTGGATGTGAGGTGTCTCCCAAAAGCTCACGTGTGAGACAAGGCAAGAAGGTTCAGAGGAGAAATGACTGGGTTGTGAGAGTCTTCACCCCATCAGTGATTAAGCCCCTGAGAGGGATTAACTGAGTGTACCTGAGGAGGTGGGTGTGGCTGGAGGAGGTGGGCATTGGGCGTGGCTTTGAGTATACATTTGTATCTGTGAGTGCAGTCTCTCTATCTGCTTCTGACCAACCTGTGAGCTGCTTTCCTCCACCATACTTGTCTGCCAATGATGTTCAGCCTCAGCTCGAGCCCCTAGGAATGGAGCCAGATTTCTATGGACTGAGACCTCTGAAACCGTAAACTCTCAAATAAATCTTTCCTCCTCTACATTTGTTCTGATTGGGTCCTTTAGTCACAGCAACAAAATAGCCGACTAAAACAGGTCACCTTGCTTGGGACATTCCTTAGGGTGTGTTTAAGCCCAAGGCTGAATATTAGGACAGGCGTCTGCAAGCATCCAATCATCCAGAAATGCTCTCAGCCACAAAATCAAGTTTCCATTGTCTAATGAAAAGTATAGTGTTTCTCCAAGTGTGGATCCAAAGAATCAACTGCATCAGAATTACTTGAGAGCGTTGTGTAAAAGCCAACTAGATGAGCTGTGTCCCAAACACCTATGTCAGAACCTCAGGGTGTGCAACCCTGAGAATTTGTGTTTTACACAACAAATTGCAATCAATATACCAGGTGGGAAGAGGAGCAGGACAGATGCAGACCATGCCTGTCTCGGGCATGGTCGGCCTCCTCACAGCCATGGTCAGCCTGCCCCGTCCCTTTTCTGTGGGTCTGTCCGGGAGCCAGGGTGCTCACAGTCATGGGCAGCCCTGCATCAGAATCCAGGAGGATCTGTGATGTTATGAAGAAAGCAGTCCCTCCTCTCCAAGACGTCACTGTCACCTGCATGTATTCTAAAATGCTAAAAATACCATATACTTTTTTTAAAAAATAAGCATTGGGCTAGTAACCATCACCATCGGCAGCAGCATCAACAGAAGAGGCTGACCCTGCCAAGCTCTGCCTGTGTGTGGTCTCACCTGGCCCTCAGCAACTGGACACTGCCTCACTGCCTGTTTACACTGGCGTCTGGCCTCCTGCCTGAACCCTCAGCCTTTCTGCTAGCATCAGCTCATCAGATCTACTTTAAGTATCTCATTAGACTGGGTGGACACCGTCCTGCGGGAGCATTGATCTATGCACCATCTTTAATTGCCTCATCAGTGGGCATGTAACAAAACCAGCACAGCCACATGCTCTCTTGGGAAATAAATTTTTTGCTGATTAAAAAAACAATGTGATTAGCTCTTATCCATCTGAGAGGTACAGCCAGAGCTTCGTGCCATTTCTGGCCTGCTAGAAATTTCTGTCGCTGGTTCTTCGGCACATCCTTCAATACCAAAAGCTACCTTGGGGCAGAATAATTCCCCCACCCAAGATGCCCACACCCCGATCTCCAGAATCTGTGAATACTGTTGTGCCATGTGGCAAAGGGACTTGGCAGCCATGAGTAGCTCCACATCCTGAGGGGGAGGGCGGCTGGATTATTCAGGCAGACCCCTGTGCATGACCAGAGTCCCTGCAAGTGAGGAAGGAAGCCAGGAGGGTCCGAGGGTGAGGTGGTGAGGAAGACCTGACGAGCCATTGCATCTTTGAAGGCAGAGGAAGGGACGGTGGGAACGAAGGGACCTCGAGCCTCTGGAAAGGCAGGAAGTGGGTTCTCCCTGGAGTCCAGAGCAACACCTGCTGATGGCTTGATTTTAGCCCACGGAGGCCCATTGTTTTGAGTGAACATTAAGTGAGTGGTCAGTAGCAGTAAGAAGCTCACATGCCCAACCTCCTTCCTGCAAGCTCCTTAGTGTTTTAGTATACTTTATGCTAAAGTAAACCAAAAGCAAGTAATACTACTTGCAACCTAAGAGGCAAAACTAGTAGACAGCTAGTTTCCAGGCCTCCCTCCTGGCCCTTCATTGTGTTTCTAGGCCCAGGTGATATTCGGCCAGCTGCCCTTGAGGAGCTCAGAGCCCTCCTTAGGGACAGAACCGGCCCCTGTCGCCAGGCCTCCTCACACCCAATGCTGACTGACTGGTCACCTGCTCTCTGGCTGCCACCTGACCCAGACACAGTCTCGGTAACTTTCCCCCATGTCAAGTGACTCTGCTACCTGTCTGAAACCCACCCACCCCTTTCCACACATCACGTGAGTAGATGGCGACTTGCGGTCACCCCTCTTCCTTGCACACTGTACCCTGGACACCCTCAGCCATTTCCATGCACTTCTGCCTCAGTCGATCCCACCGGGCTGCCACGTGGCAGAAACCGCTCTTTCCAGAGCAAGGCAAGCACCCTGTGATGACTTCTGCAGCAAGTGTCCAGCTGGGCCTGGCCAGATGGCACCGTGTGACCCAGCCCCCAGCCTCTGACGGTTCAGGGTAGCAGAACCCAGAACTTGATTTCCTCTCCAAAGAGAGTCCGTCATTAGGCAATCCTTCTTTCCTTAAGCCTCAAACGCAAACCCCTCCTTGTGGGTGAGAAATGAAACTCACAGACACAGAGTTAGTGAGCAAGCAGCTGTTGTGTTCCCCTCTGATGGGTAGAGTCAGAGAAGAGGCCGGGGAGGCGCCACTGCCCCTACTGGCTCATTTCAGTTTTGCTAGGATTCTCAAATGAAAACTCGGTGTGTTTCCTTCGCCCCGTTTTATCGGTCACTGTAACAGGATCACCGGAATTGCAGGACGTGCAGATGAACCAGCCAGGGTGGGCAGCGGACTCCAGGGTGTACCGCGAGCCCACCTTAGACTTGTAGAAGACGTAAGCCCGGCGCGATGTCTCCTTCTGGGCGGCCAGACTCATCAGCTTCTTCTTCTGTGAGATAAGAGGTGACAGACAGCAGAGGCTTCCAGAGGGAGAAAACCCAACACAAGATCCTTTCCTCCAGGCCTTTGCCCCAGGCCTTTGCCCCGAGAGGAGGAACGGATCTAGGGCAGATGCCCTTGGGAAGGCTGGTGTTGGGCTTGGAGCCATGTTTGCAGGATGACAAGTATCCAAGCCTTCTCTTCCACACCCCAACCCCAGAATTAAAGATCAACTGAGACAGGTGTGGTGTGATCCCAGCCGCCCAGGAGGCTGAGACAGGAGGATCTCAAGTACGAAGACAGCCTCAGCAACTTAGGCCCTGTCACAAATTAAATTAAAAAAAAAAAAAAAAAAAAAAAGTCTGGGGACGTGGCTCAGTCAGTGGTTAAGCACCCCTGGGTTCGATTCCCAGTACCAAAAATTTTAAAAATAAACAGATAGAGAAAAAAGCAGGTATCAGAAGGCCATGGGAAAATTGGCTCTATGCATGATCTTAAAAGATGGATTAAAAACCATGCCTTAGATCTGCAGTCAAAATTGGGCCACTTTTGGGTGACCAAAGATACGGGAAGACAGGCTGGAATGCTCACCTTCAGCTGAAGGGATGGCTGACATTTTCCTTTGTCCTTGTCACAGCAGAGACAGAACTCCCCTTTAGAGACGGCCAACAAAATGGGAGACCCTTTCTCCTCGGAGCACTTTGCCAGATGTGAGGCCAACACAAAGAATGTCTCTGTGTGAAGACAGAGGAGGGCAGATCTCAGAGCAGGGAGATGCCAGCGGCTTTACTCACAGCCCTGTCCCCCGGTGCCCCCCTACCCCACCCCCACCCCACCCCCCACCCCCGCCCTGGAGCCCAGGATCAAAGTCCCCTCCCCCATGCTGGCCCAAGCCTCCTCTTCCAAGCCTGAGCCACAGGCTCCTTCTCTCAGCCTGCCCTTCCAGAAGACTCCCCTCTGATCCCGTCATGCCCTCTACCCACTTCCTAAAGCTCCTAGGGCCTCTCACCAGGACCACACCTGCTGGCACTGGGGGTGCCAGCAAAGAGAGATCTCACCTTGGCTGGACTGTGAGTTACCTGGGAGGATGTAGCTTTTATTTGGAATTGCTTTGAGGGTCCCAGAGTCCAGGACCAACACTTTATGATCACGGTCGAAAATGCTGAATTTCTGGGGCTCTTTGGCCTTCACTCTTGGACCTGGACAAATGTGACCAGATATCAAGGCATCCCAGCGAATGGGAGTCTCGGTCCATCTCCCCCACATCCCAGGGTGCCAGCCCCAGCTCCCAGGCTCCAGGCTTTCTGCCTTGCTTGGGACGAGCACATTAGCGCTGGACGTAAGCACATGGGGTCCAGAGTTTCACAGATGGGTTCAAACTGAGTGTCGTTCATGGCTGCCTTGGGACCTGGAACAAGCTACTGAATCTTTCCAAATCCGAATGTCCTAGTTTGTGAAATGGGGACATTAAAATCACCTACCTGAGAGACGGTTATGAGGATTTAAATGCTTACTGAATAAGTAGCACTTACCGGAGCTAAGAAAGCATCCGTGCTACAGATGAGACCTGGACCATGGCAATCATTGCTTGTCCCGACCCACTTTCCTAAACTCTGGCTGGGCATCGTGCCCACAGCAATGCCTGGGGTGGGAGAGACCCTCGCACCATCTGTCCAAGAGAGTGATAATGGGCAGCTAGGTGGTGGGACACCAAGGCAAGCAGACCCAGGAACCAGGACACTTCAAGAAGGAGCCACACCACAGTGGCTCCTATAGGAACCCACAGAGGTGGCCCCCCATCCTGGATAAACCTCCTAAAGTAGGAGAAACAGCCATGGGGGTGGCCAAGGAGTTTCCCAGGCTCTGGGCTCCTAAGCAGGAGCTTCCAGTGTTGGGCCGAGGCTGTCAGGGATAGGCAGCTGAGAAATGTCAGATATGATAATGTGACAATATTGTACCCACCCCCTGCAGGGTGCCATGGCATGCGAATCTGTGACAGGAAATTCTAAGGCAGAGAGTCATCCTAAGGCCTCATTCTCTTCCCGTTCATGGTCTCAAGGCCTCTGCCCAGCTGCTCAGTGGACTGTCCCTCCTGGTCTCCTCCTCCCTGAGGACCAGGAGGATCCTCTGGTCACACTGCTGACCCTGCCTCCTCCATGCAGCCCACTCAGTCTCCTCGGAGGGGGATGGCATCCTCTGGCTGCCCCAGCCCCCCGCACTGATCACCCGGGCCTGCTCACAGGAATCAGTGACCACATCTCAACATGACAGCACCATCAGCTCTTAGGCAGGTCCCCTGTCTGGCTTGTATGTGACCCTCCATATCTCCACAGAGCCCCTAACAGGAGACTCTCAGTGTTTGTGAAGGGATGGCCAGCCCAGGCCAGATCCTGAGTGACTCCATGGTGACAAGGGGTCAGGGGAGACCCACGCTCTCAGCCTTGGTTACTCCAGACTCTCCCATAGTCTGAGTCCCCAGGGCAGGGGCTGTGGGGTTGGAGCCCTGAGCTAGACCAGCTCTGAGCCTTTAGTTTCTTACACCTGGCTGGGTACTGAATCCCCTGGGGCTAGGGCTGGTGTCTGGGTCCTGGGGGCTGGGGCTGGGGTCTGGATCCCTGGGGATGGTTGGTGTTTGGATCCCCTGGGGCTAGTGTCTGGATCCCCTGGGGCTGGGGCTGGGGCTGTTGTCTTCAGACCCTGGTAAGCAGCAGCCCTGAGTTGGGCCTACAGAGGGTGGCTTAAATGCCAGCATCTGTGGCTTCCTCCCCATGTCACCTGGGGCAGGTGACTGCCCCTCTGCCTCAGGTCCACACTTGGACAGTGTGATGGTAGCAGCTTCCTCCTGGGGCTGCACCCTGTGAGGGCTCCATGGTAGGGTGTCCCAGGGCGCCCCTCTGGACACCCTCATGTTTCTCAGCAGTGCCGTGGGGAGGTCAGGGTGTCAGCCTCCTGGGTCACTGCCCTCTCTGCAGAAGCCCACCTTGGGTATATCTTTCCTGAAGACCCTCCAAATGGGATTCCCCTCCACACAGGGGAAGCACCCTTGGGTGTCTGCAGTCTAAGAGGGTCCAGCAAAACTATCTATCCCCTCACCCCTCGGCCACCCATCACTGCAGCCGGGGACCTTACTTGTATGCGCAGAACTCACAGAGGCTTGGCTCTGGCCTGGCTCCATGGGGCTTCCAGCTGGGTCTGCAACCAGAGATGGCAAGTGAACACAGACAACTGGGGTATCCCAAGCATGTACAGGCTCTAGGTGCCACTTAATTCTTTAATTCATTTTGTTTGCACAGAGAAATACAGAGCAGAGAGACAGGAGTGACATTTAAAAATGACTTCCCTGGACACACATGTTGCAAAAGAGAGAAGAAATAATCCGGGGTCAACCTCTGGCAGGTTGCCGTCTCTGCCTTCACGCCCCACGCACAGACTCATATCTCCTGTTGTTGCCCTCTGACCTCTGCCTTTCTCCAGGGAGTGCCAGAGCCCTGCCCAGAGTCACTGTCCCAGGCCAGCCCCTCCACCTCGGGCCTTTTCTCCTGGGCAAGATGGGAGGGCTCAGATGCTTTAGGAGGGGAAAGCCTGCACCAGTGGTGAAGCTCAAGGTCCTGAGCCCTGAGGCGGGGAACAGTCCACTTATCCACCCCTGTGAGCCTGGGCCCCTGAGGCAAACCTTCCTTTCTCTCCGGATCCCGCTAGTCTGGTTCATTTGCCAGGGAAGTTCTGCCGCTCACTCGCTGTGCAAGGCCAGCCGGGAGATCCTGCTCTCAGAATTCTACTCTGGTCCTGCCCTGAGTTTTCCCCAAAATGTACCTTCTGAGCAGCACTGGGCTTCCTCTTCTTCCCAGTCTTCAAAGTCCATGTTCTCTCCTGTGTTGTCCTCCAAAACGGACATCTTCTGTGTTGGTGAGATAACAAGAGGCACTGCACCTGGACAGACAGGCAGGAATCAGCTCCCTGTTGCTCCATGTCCCTGAAGCAGCATCTCGCCCTGCTGTCTGCTTGGCAATGCTCCCTGCCTGCAGGAGGCCTCGCAAAGCGGGACCACGCTCTCCCATCTCTCCTCCAAAGCAGCATGTTCCAAACAGTGGGTCACAACTCCAACACGCAGGTCACACTATCACTTTAGTGAATCTTGACAACGTTTCATAACAATGATAAAGAATAAAAAGCTCAACGTGCATTGCTCTTCGGACTGACACACTATGGCCCACAGGCCAAATCTGGCCCACTTGTTTTGTGGTTAAGTAAAGTTTTATTTTCCTCATTTACATAGTGTCTAGGGTTGCTTTGGGGGCTGCAGTAACAGGTGAGTACTTGAGAGAGAGGGGCCAGCAACACCTAACGTACCACCTGAGCCTTTCTGTAGAAGGTTGCTGACTCTGGAGTAACCTAATCTTTACCTAACAGAGGGCAATATCCCTGCAAGATCTTGCCAAGAAACGCTAAGTTTCCAAATGCCCCAGAAAAGCTCAACTCCTGTCTTGGGCAGGTAGATTCCCACTATTTGCTTCACTAGGAGCGTTGGAGGAGACATAATTATATAAATTCTTCACACCCTATTTCATTTGACAAAGCACTTTCCCCAACATTAGTCCAGGAGAAGAAATGGAGCAAGAACTCTTCATCCCGTTTTACAGGTGAGAAATCTGAAGTTATGTGACTTCCGGGCAGGTACCACTTCCAAGTTTGTGGAGATGGCATTTGGTGTGAAAACCAGACCTTTAGAGAATGGCTTAGGAATGACACCAGGAGAACCAAACTGCTTTGCAACAAATAACAATGACAGGAAAGGACTCCAGGGCTCAGCATCGGGGACAGTGAGCAGGAGGGAAGATGACCACCAGGCAGCTCTGGGGAGTTGGGGGGAGCTGATGGGTCTTTAGGCACAGCAATATCTACCATTAGGTTTTGAGTTGTGGTTGGCAGCACCCCATAGTCACAGAGCAAGGCTGCCTTTGCAGTGTGGGGTAAACCAAGGAACGAACTCGAGAAGACAGAGAGTTTGACAGTACATCACCACAAGACGTGCCTGGCAGAAATGTAGATGTCCAGAGGAAGGAACGTTACCACAGGCTGGAGGACCTTGGGACAACCCTGTGAGCTGCTTAGGGAATCTGGAACCCCTATCAAGATAAATCCAGGAGGCTCCCACTGTACTCCCTGAAGAGGGCATGGACAGGCCATCTGAGCTCTCCTTGTCCCCTTGAGAACACTCACAGCACCAACTTCCAAAACCTCTTTCCAAAGACCAGGACTTTCTAGATCTGAAATCAATCTTCTCCGCTTACAGAGAAGCTGCTGGCATCATCTGGACTTGCAGGTTTGCTAAGCCAGTGTCCACCCGGCCCTCCAGCAACACTGTGACACTGGCACAAGCCGTCCTGGGAGCCTGCAGGCTGCAGAGATAATACTTCTAGTGGGGAGAAAAGGAAGGTGTGGCCAGGCTCTGTCACCTACCCATCGTGACAATGGGCCTCAGGGCGGGGGAATGGGTGATGACCACCTACCTGGCCTGGGGATCGCTGTGGTCTGTGACTCCCTTGTGGACTCCTGGGGCTCTGTCTTCTGCGCTTATAAACCCTGGTCCGGAGGAGCCAGGCTGGTCCTGACTGGGGACGCCAGATTTGGGAGTGGGTGTTACAATGCAATGACGGCATTCCTGCAGCCAATGATAAACAGCTTTCTGGGTCATCAGACACCTCTCATCGCCTTGTGGTTTCCATGCCAATGGTATAAACAATTCCCGTGGGGTGGTGTCACTCTGCCAAGGCCTGTGCCTCATCCACATGACACACTTCAAGGCCCTTGAGATGGACTTTGCAGCTGCCCACTCTGTCCAACTGTGAAGGGGTAGGAAACAGATGTGAGTGAAGAAAAGAAGAGACACCAGGTCCAGGTCAGCCAGGGAGCCTGAGAGGGTCGGGGAAGACCTCATTCTGACATGGGTTCTTGGCCCCGGTTCCAAACTTACAACAAGCTGAGTCCCCAAGTTCCGGAGGAAATGTCCTGCTCTCAGGCTTCCTTCCGGGTGCACTCTAGGGCCACTCTACCTGCACCTCTTCTCCACCACTCTTTTTCAAAGGTGACATGCAAGGCACCCCCAAGCAGCCGTCCCTGATGGAGCCCACCAAGGACCAGAAGGAGCCCATTAGAATCTTCCTGCATTACCTCGCATTTTGTACGGCACGTGCTCCAGAGCCAAACAAAGGCAAAAGCACAGCAAAGAGAACCGCTTCTGGACCACGACCCAACCCTCCACAACCGGGAACAGCCACAGTGGTCAGCCACAGTGGTCAGCCATGGTGGTAAGCCACAGTGCCCTTACTGGACTGGCCTTTCTTTCTTTACCTAGAACCTAATCCTCTGACGATCCTGTAGGTAGATATCATCCCTGTGTTACAGACAAAAGGCACGTTTAAGGAGGATAAGCAATTTACTCAAGGTCACCTCCCTAGTCACTGGAAAGGACAGGACTCTACCTCAGGCCTTTCTGAGCATACTCCAGCCCCGTCTCTCAACTGGGACCAAGGCCTGGGGTCTCCTCCTGGAGTCATTTTCCATGCACACCTTTACATCCACACCTATGGAAGTGAGTTGGACAAATTGTTTGGTAATATCTCTTTCCCAGTTAGTATGGTGAGTTTTCTAATCAATGTGATATCACAAACATCATTCCATTTCATCAATTCTTTTCTACACTATTATTTTTAATGATAGTGCTATTTTTAATAAAGTGCCATTTTTAACTGCTAAAGTGTTTCACTAACTGTCTTGAGAAGCTGCTAAATTCTTAATGAGAGATATTTGTGGAAGAACTCTTGATAAACATCCTAGGATGGAGATGAGATTATGAAGGACAAAAGGGAGCAAAACCAAAATGAAGTCAAGATTGCTACTAAGTTGTCTGAAGGGCGCAGGTAGGGCAGCTGCAAAATTTGTGTTGTGCTGTTTCCGGATGAATGAGGACATGAGGGTGGGGTAGCCGGGCATTGCTCAGGATGGGGAAGAGGGAGAGGGGTGGGAACGCCCGGGTCAGGTTGGTACCAACAGACTTGTGGGGTTCATGCCCGAGTGACTCCAAGAAGGAAGGGAAACGAGTTGGTCTACAATGGGGTGCTGTGTAGTGTGACGTGGGGTGTTTGGTGGCTCGAGTCTGTGGCCCAAACCAATACTGACACTCGAAGTACTAAGTGTTTATTTGTGAGAGGCCCAGGAAGAGAACAAGGGACAATCAAACTGCGTCACAATGGACAGAACACAATTCACCTAATCCAAATGTTAAACATGTGCGCTATTCTCACTTTTATACCATCATAGGAACGTACATGTGTGTTACAGATTAAGCACATGATATTCTGTTGTTACAATATAGCTACAGAGGTATATATTAGCATTGATGTGCTTGAGCTTAAATCTTTGCAAATATCACTGATCATTCCTAAAAGCATAAATTCCTAGATATGTAATCGCTAGGTCAAAGGACTTGTTTTATTTTATATAGTTTTTTATATATTACAGTGATTTTAAGAACTAATTATAATTTATTGGATGATTTTTTTCCCACTTTTCTAACTATTCACTGCAAAGACAATCACCATTCAGACTTTTTGGCTGGTCATTAAGTTCCCGTGTGTGTGTGTGTGTGTGTGTGTGTGTGTGTGTGTGTGCTTTGTGGCATGCATGGGTTTGGGGAGAGTGGACATATACATTGCATATGTTGTGCATTTTGTGTGCATATCGTATGTTTTGTGGACACATTTATTTTCATGTGATCTTAGGAGTATGCACGCCACGTGTGTTGGAGAAGGGAGAGGCTTTTGCATGACTTGCTACATGCAGCAGATTCCCATGTAAGGCATCCCCACCTTGGAGCAGAGTGGAGAGGACAGCAGGGCTGCATCGCTCCGTCTCAAGCCAGCCTCCCAGGTCCAGGTGGCAGGTGCGCTGAGGGACACACTGTGGTGGGTTTAGGAGAATTACAAGCCGGCTCTGCCACAGGAACTCCAGCAGCTCCCAGGCCACTCACTCCTCGGACATCTCTGAAAACACGAGACACTGCTGGACGCTACAGAGACCTTCAGGAGGCCACAGTTCAGGGATGACAGGTGATTAATAAGGGCAGATGTGTGCTCCTGAGCAGGCCTCTCACCAGACGCCCACCCCAGGTCCACCTCACCCATGGGCAGAGGCTGCTGCTGCTCAGGGAGTGCAGCCAAGATGGCGCCTGGGTCCATGGTCCCCCCAGCCCTTGGACACCAGGCAGGGGCCCCTCCCTTTCACCCTGTGGCAGCTCTGTGGGGCCTTGTTCCCTCATCCACACCAGGCTTCAGGAACTTTTTCTTCATTCTTCATTCTTGCCACTGCTTTTTATTTGTGCTATGGGATGTTAGTATTTCACAGAGTTGAGGGCAATACTCTGGAGAGAACCTTCCAGAACTTCTGGAAATTCCAGGAGCACCTCATCTCTTGGTTATGACTGCATTTTTAAAAGGTTTGATTTCATACAAAGACCTTTGAACCACTGGGGTATTACCCCGCTGCCTCCAGTGGCCTGGGACTGGGTCAAGGGGCAGCCAGTTATTGACCCAAAGCCATCATGGCCTCATGTGAAGAGCAAAACCCAAAAGCTTCCCTCCTACCCACCTACTCCTACAACCCCCTCTGGCCCCTCCTCTGCACCCTGCGGAACCCACACACCACGGGGTCAGCCCCCTGCAGGGTGAGTTCCTGGAATCCATATTCTCACTGCTTCTCTAGTTTCTCCTGAGTTGGTTTTTTGGGGAAAAGTAGTGCCTGTTAGGTGCCCATCCCCAGGGGCTGTGATATATTGCAGAATTGGGGGCAAGGACAGCCCAGGCCTCCTGAGTGAAAAGAATGCATATAGGTCCTGGGTCTGTCCAGACACACAGAGCAGTACAGGCCTGGGTTAGGAGCAGGAGAGAGCTGGGGTCTGTGTCCAGACATCAGAGACTGAGCAGCCAAGGTTCAGTTTAAGGCCTGACATCATGTCCAGGCACCAGCAGCCCAGAGGGCCTGTCGCTGAGCAGCTCCGACAGTGGCCTGGGGACTTCTGTCTGTCAAGCTGGGCAATACCAGTTACCCATGTCCTGGTGGCCCTGCCTGCCAGGAGCTCTGAATTTCCATTCAAGTTAAATATGCTCCAGTGACTCCTCACATATTACCTTCTCGTGACACCAATACCAACCCTAAGACGTAATATCTGCAACAGAAAATATCTGTTTCAGAAAAGTGGTATGCCTTGACCAAGACCCCGTGGCTGGAGGCTCCTGGCCCTGAGAAGCCATGACTGGTCTCCCACACTGAATGCCGGGGAGCCTGAGGAGGCCCGAGGGGCTCTGCAGCCAGGCTTCAGGCTACCCCCTCACCCTTGGCCGTCCCTGACCTTGATGAGGGGGACTGACAGGCGTGGGGACGGGTGTGGAGTTGTCACGGGCCCAAGGAAAGCATGGTGGAGTTGGGGCGGCAGGGTACCAAGGGGTCAACCACAGAAGCTTTGAAATCATGGAGGAAATTCTTAGTTTTCATTTGTGGAGAGAAAAATAGAACTCTAAGACAAAATTTCAATATCTATCCAGATCCTATGTTGAGCACCTCTTACGGCTCTGATGTAATTCGATTATAAAATGACCCTGTGCTTTCTTTAAATTGGGACGTGTTCTTAGGGTTTAGGTCAGTAAGAGCGGGAGGTGTGGGCGTGTTCTTGGGCCACCTCTTGAACTCACTGGCTTCTCTTCCTCATCTGCTTAGCACAGGACAGGGACCCAGGTCCAGTCCCAGCCCTGCCCCAGGTGGATGTGGGGGCACAGCCTCATCTTCCTCCAGGTCAAATAACAAAAAGGGCCAAGTGAGAGATGCAGGTGGCAGAGAGGGGAGGCCACCCCCACTGTGCCCACTCTGCTGTGGCAGCTCAGGAGCTGTGACTGTTGGTGCTGAGCTGGTTTTGCTGTTTTGGTACAACCTTGCTGTACACAATTGCTGGCTCCAGACAGATCTGTGCCTGCCCCACAGATCTGTCGTCTCTTGGTCCTCCTCTGGCTCCTCCTCCTCCTCCTCCTCCTCCTCCTCCTCTTCTGGTCATCCCTTCCATAAGCACTGAGAGTCCCCTGTTGGGGGCTCTGTGGGAGGTGTTGAGGGCCACAGGCAAGCCACACAGGGGTCCTGCCTAGGAGCAGACGGTGCTGTCGTGTTGACATGGGGACACTGATTCCAAGTGATCAGTGCAGGGGCCTGGGGCAGCCAGAGGATCCATCCCACTCAGAGGAGACTGAGAGGTCCCCAGGGAGGAGGCAAGGTTGCCAGTATGGCCGGAGGATCCTCCTTGTCCTCAGGGAGGAGGAGACCAGGGGCACTGTCCACTAAGCATCCAGGCAAAGACCTTGAGACCATAAATTGGAGGAGAATGAGGCCTTAGGATGACTCTCTGCCTTAAAAATTTCCTGTTAGAGATTCCCATGCCATGGCACCCTGCAGTGGGGTGGGTACCGATTTGTCCCTTTGTCATATTTGACATTTCTCAGCTGCCCATTCCTGACAGTAGCTGGCTCTGCATGGGACTCCTGGCACCCACAGAACAAGTGCCAAGCTTCTCACGGAGGAGGAAGTTTTCTGCCAAGCAGAGCCAGAAGGGAGGCTCTCAGTGCAGGACTCCACTCTAGTTGCTGCCCTAATGAGACCCTGACCACTATGGTGATGCTTCCTTCCTGCTTACAGTGGTCTCCCCCCAGGGCCAGGAGCAAGTCCTGGGGCACTGCAGGGAGTCCCTGAAGGACTGGCTGTCTTGCACCAGGCTGGCCTCCTGGGGGGTCTCCTCTCTCCAGGTCCCACCCACCACCACTCCACACCTCTCCCTTTGCCCAGATAGAAAAGGGATCTTCCCCACCCAGGCACTGGGATGCCCCAGTCGTGGGTGTAGGAAAGAGACTGGCCATTAAAAAAAAAATCAATAATGATGAACAAGTTTTGTGTTTTGCTCAAAGGTCCAGCACCTTGTTAAATACTGTCCATTAAATAACTATAATCCCAAGGCAACTCCTCTTGGGTAGACTCCATTACTGCACAAGACACCTGCAATCTGGGAGGATTTAGAAAGCTGCTCAGATAGGAACCCGTCTGCCAGAGAGCTGAGCCACAAGCACCTCCACGGTGACAAGCATGGACAAACCCAGCTCCCCTCCAGCTGATGGTGAGAGTACAGGCAGCACATCCTCCAAACCGTTCCAGAGTGATATCTCGCACCCAGCCCAGGGGATGGGCTTCCCGGGGAACTGGTGGCACTTCTCAGTCTTAAGGCAAAGGGAGAACACTGTCCTTTTTCTCCCCACACCCAATCCGTGCCCTGATGGCAGACACTGGGTGGGGGGGCAGGGTCCGTGTGTGGCTCAGCCCCTTCCTCTCTGACTGCAGGCCAGGCATTCTGGAAGAAGGGCACACTCTCCCCCTGCTGCTGCCCTCCTCCTAGGAGAACCTAGGTCAACCCCAGATCCATTTCTGGGATCCTCCACTTAAGTATGGCAAGTCATCCACAGGACAACTCAGGGTTCTGCAGATGGAAACTCTCTCTTGGGGGACTAGTAATAGGAAACCCAGCTGAGCGTAGATCCAAGATACATTCTGTAGTCCAGCCGTCAAAGAATTGGAGCATGATTTGATAAACAGTTTGATTCCTTCCTCCTGTGTCCTGGCTGACCACAGAAGGCTGTCCTTTCTCATGATTCAACCAGACAGCACAGCAGTCAGGGCAGCGAGGGTAATTCTCTGCTCAAAGACTAGGGGCTGGTCAGTGCGAGGGGAACAGATCCGTCTGCAGAGGCATGGTGGGGACATCCAGCCCAGAGCACATCACCCAAAGGAGCTCGGCAGTGCATTGTGTCAGGAATTATTTGGTGGAGGAAGATGGGACAGGTCCCACACAGGTACCATAAATTCCAGTAGGTAGGAGGAGCATAACAGGGAATCTGGGTCAGGTGGCAGCCACAGGATGCTCCAGATAAGCGAGTAGTCAGCAGCTGTGAGACTCACTAACAAGTACTAGGGGCCCAGGAATGAGGTTCTGAGGCTGGGGTGTTAGTCAGGGAGCAGGACAGAGCCCAGAAAAGACACAGAATGGGGAAATAGAAATTATGTGACCATGTTTACTATGAGAAGCTCTTGGAGGTCAGTAAAGAGATGGTTGCAATCCCCACCATAATCTGCAATTAACATTTTCTGCATGCCAGGCAGCTCCTTCCAATATCACATTTTTTTAACCAACTTGAATGTAAAGATTTGACAAGTATTGTGTAGTTGTTGGATATGGTGTACTGTATACATCCATGAGGTGAGATGCATTAATCCTGTTGACCAAATACTAACTATCCTCATAGTTGAAGTACATTAAGAGCTCCTACTTTGATATAGATTTATTAGTTTGGCCTTACATGTTTGGAAGTCATGTTATTGGGCACATATACATTTAAAATGTTATATCTCCTTATTGAACTGAAGCTTTTATCTTGAAGGAGAGATCCCTTTATCTCTATAAATGCTTATTGCCTTAAAGTCTTTTTTATGAGATATGGCAATCTTTTTTAATTAATTTTCATAGTTTTCAGTGGTAGGTTTTATACACATATACATATATGGTATTTATTTTATGCACATATTTACCTACAAAATTCACACCAAAAAAAAACACAACAGAATATATAGAATACTCTCTAGGACTTCTTAGGAGCATAGGATCTTATTGGTACAGTTCAAAGAATAAATTTTTCACATGTGAAAACCAAGATGACCATATTCAAGTTAAATGGCAGTCTTATTTTTAAAAATTGTATTATTATTAGAATTTCAGCTTTATGTTAAATGAAATATAAAATATTGATGAAATAATTTAAACTTTTCCAAAATCTTCTATTAAATAGGCAAAAGTCACCTCCAGTATGTCGAAATATTTATAGCAATCCCAACAGATTAATTTTAAGGGCCATTATAGGTCATGTGGCTGTTTGCATACACAGTATGTCATTAACACTCTCTAAACAGTGAGAATTGTAGACGCTAGTTGGTGATACTTCTCCTATCCATCCTGGGGATGGAGCAGGACACTCAGTCACACCTGTGTGGTACCATGTAGCAGCACATCCATACACAGCAGAGTGCGATCACATTATCCAAAACGACTATCAAATCCCCAGACAATGCATAGTTTATAACTAAGCATATACATTCAGAAGACTTTGGGATGTTCTTAAGATCCTTTAAAATACATAATGAAAACAATGACCTGAAAAATACAACCACAGTACTTGCTGAAGCTCAGTACCTGGTCTAACAGAGATTGTTTCTCAAAACATCTATAATTTCTTAGAATTTAATGAAGAGGAGATTTTCTCAGTCTAAGCGGGATCTGGTGTTTTTCCTGCAGTATGATTAAAAGAGGAATTAAGAATGAGAGGCACACTTAATATCTGGCTTTGAAGAGCTGATAGGGTGGCAAGCAGGTGTTCCTAAAACACTGGTGCAGGAGGACAATGTCCACACGTCTTCCTCTCTGTTTAATATTGGCATCAATTTGCTATTTACTGTATTTTGCAAAAATACATTATAAGAATGGAATGAGGTTCTGTCTCATTAAGTTTAACTTAGTGACATACATACATACTTCATCTGCAAAAGTCTTCCCAGGAGTTGGAGTACTAAAGTGATACTGTTGGGAACACAGGTAACAAAAGTCCCAAGCACTGATAACGTGAGTCCTCATCCTCATCAGGACAATCTGGGCAGATATTGCACACTTGCTGTCAGTCCTTGGTGTGACCTTCACGTGTCCCACGGCACCAGGAGTCCTTGATGGCTTCTTGCTGTATCACTCATTTGAAGAGAAGACTGTCTGGGGTCTGGGCAAGGTGAGTGCAGGCTGTTGTTGAACAAGAGGCCTAGGTTTCCAAATTTGTTTTCCTGCACCCTCCCAAGACCTTGACCTCTGCCAATGCTGTTGGACACAGAGCAGCCTTGACTGACCGTGCAACTGCTCCTGTGTGCTCCAGCAGCAAACAGCGAATTGTACAAACGGATGACTCCGTGGTGAAGTGAAGGAGGACGCTTCTCCAGCGCCCAGAGGAGAGTGGCAAGCAATGACTATATTCCTAAGTCTCCCCTGGGAAGCCTGGAGATCTCCCACCTGCTCCAGCAAGTTCACTTCAGGGTGGCAACTCTGGTCACCCCTGCTGCCCCCTGCCCAGCCCCCAGCACATCATATATATTTCTTTCATCCCTTTTTCTTTAGTCTTCTTCACCTTTCTGCTTTAGACACATCTCTTACAAATATCGTATAATTGAGCTGGCTTTCCGTTTTATAATGTAAACCACTGGCATCAACTCCAGAACACCATGGGTTGGTGGGAAGACACAGTAGTTTGTTTTTTGTTTTGTTTTGTTTCTTTTTTAAGCAACATTTTATGTGAAGTGCTATCAATTAGACCCCGACACGGCACCCTAATAATATCAACAGTACCCTTTGAGATGCCCAAATCAATCACACCGGGCTCTCTGTGCTTGGAGATTGCTTTCATTAACCCTAAAAGATTTTGTGATTTCTCCTGTTTTACATTCCACGTATCTCATTGTTTTAGAAAGTGTAAGACATCCTTATCTACTCATGAATGGCTTTTGGGGGTTGGGGCAGGTCTCAGAAAGCTCTTGGTATGTGCAAGAAAATATGGAATTGCTTAACTAATATTAAAACTTCAGCCCACGCTTCTGTTTCTATACCACGTCAGAGGGCACAGATTTTCTGTGCTGTGAACAGCAATTCCACTTAATACACATAATAACAAGGCACAGAACTCGTCAGAGGAATGTCTGACCAAGTCAACACAAGGCTGCTGCCAGAGTTACCAACACACCAGGGCCTGTGGGCAGGGCCTACTGAGTGCGGAGGTGGAATGTGTCTTAAAATCAATGAAAGAGGACACTCAGATTCCCAATCTACCGTGGCTGGGGTGCTCTCTGGTCATGATTCCCCTTCTGTTCCTCTCGCCTTTCATCAGTCCCTGTGAGGTGAATGCATTTCCCTCCCCACTGGTTTGAAAGGCAAGCACTTGTTCTCTGTTCTTTTATCCCTTGTCCTAAAAGAACTCTGCATTCTTAAATTGCTCAAAACTAATGCTAGTGGGCAACACGGTCCTCCTCCCACTCTGTTCAAGGACCGCAGACCACCCCCATTTGCTTCAGCCCCCTCCCAGATATGATTAATGTCCTACATTGTAGCTCCTGTGTTTCCAACTCTGTGAGATATTATGTTACCATCCATATTATTTTACTCCGCCCTCCCTTAAGGCTCTCTCTGCTCCTCCTTCCCCCCTGTGTCCACCGCCTTCTATCCAGGATCATTCTCCTTCTACCTGAAGTGTGGTGGAACAGGATGGGGACTTCAGCAGTGTAAGAGCTGACAGGCTGTGGCTTTGCTGGCTGACACACAGCAGCTCTGATTACCAACATTCTGCACAGAAGCTGAAATGGCTACAGGTACCTGAAAGTGACAACAGGCAGGAGCAGGGGCAGGAAACAATGTAGCAGCCACAGAACAATCCCCTTCAGGCTTAGTGCAGTCAAAGTCCCTAAGCTGCATGAGCTGAGTCCCTAGGCTGTTGTTGATAAGGTGTGTAGAATGCACCCTCCAATAGAATTGCACCAACTCCCTTGCCTTGATGGACCCCAAACTTGCTTATGTATAAAAGTAAAAGTCCTGCTGTGCTGGGGCTCAGACTTTGTGAATTATCCCTCAGGGGCCTGGCACCACTAATAAAGTGTTGCTTCCAGATTTTGTATCCTGACCCCCATATCCCGCTATAGAAGAACGTATTTTAGCACAGCACTGTCCAATATGGTAGCCATCAGCCTTGTGTGGCTATTCAAATTAAGTGAAAATGAAGAAAATTTTAAAAATTCATCCCACGAGCCACAGCTCAAGTGCTCAGCACATCGTGTGCAGCACTTAGAGGACATGTCCCTCATCGGCCAGGGTCCCGCTGGGCATCTCACCCAGAGTCCCCCTCCTGCACATCTGGTCCTGGCAAGGACCACTCATTTTTGTTTGGCTGAAAATATCCCATTTCATCATTCTTGAATGGCCAAGTCCGTTGTCACCTGAAGGGAGCTGGGTTTGTGCTCTGCGCCTCAGAATTTCTTCTATGCGCCCCACTGTCATATCGTGCCTTCCAGGAATGTCCAGTGCTGCCACAGGGCAGTGTGGCAGGGGAGACTTCGGGGTTTTTCTTGGAGAAATAAATGGGGTTGAGAGATGTCAAATGCTAATGTCACAGCTGGGAGCAAAAGGGAACCGAGGGAGATTCCGGGGCGAGGCCAGGAAGCCAGTTGTCACAGGTTTCATAACTTTTGCTGGGAAGTTTCAAACTCACTCTCAAATGTGCTTCTGAAAGCTGAAGGGCGCCTGTAGCCTTCCTCCCTTAGGAGAGGGGCCCCCTCACTCAGCAGGGAGAAAGGGAGAATTTCCAACCCCACAACCTGCTAGGAAAGTAAACCATGCGTAGAAATGTAAAATAAGTAAAGCTTAAAAGTGGGCACTCAAAAATTCTACTGCTTGACCATGACTAAAAACTATGTCTTTTTGTACTTTAGGGGTTGAGGATCCATTCTTCAAATTTTTTATTATTTTATTTTTTTTAAATCCTAGGATGAAGTGCAGACTGTAACAACAGACTCTAACTGTACTAAAAATGTATGAATTGGCCTCACTGCAGGGGAGTGAGGGGGAAAGCAACCTTAGGAACCTGCAGTCTATGAGACCCAGGGCCAGCCCCACCCCGGCCCCCAGCAGGAGCACCTGCTCTCAAGGTTGAGATCTGGGGCCCAGATGGTGGCTCCTAACACCATCCTCTCCTTAGAGAAGCGGATGACCCTAGGGCTGGGGCAAGAAATGTCCAAGACCAGCTTAGAGCATCCTGCAGGGCCAGGAAGCGGGGAAGTGGGGAGAGGGAGGGAGTGGCGTGGATACACAGAGTTGTCACAACAGGGACAACACAGGAGGAGAGACATCCCTCCCAGAGACACATTCCAAGAGAGCAAAATGTCTACAGATGCAAATCCTCACAACTGAGACCCAAAGCAGGTCCAGGGTTGATCCCAGAAATCTGCTGTTTTACAGCGTTCCCTGGGTAATTTGGATGCAGGTGGCTGCAAATCAGACCTTGATAAACCTCCCTTTTCCCAGTCCACTGTATTAGAAAACACAGTAACATGCTGTGCATGACAGAGTGACAGCCACCTGTCATGTGACCAGTGACCTGTCCTGACAGTGCCCCATCTGGCCTCAAACACAGACCTTGGTAGAAATCCTACTGTGGGTTTTCATAGAGGGAAAGACATGTGACATGACCGTGACCAGGTAGAAGAGCATCCAGGAAGAATCCAACGCTACAAAGAGAAAAAAAGAAAAAAAGAAAAAAACACCTGGGGTTCACTTCCTTCAGTGCTGCTAACTCGTTCAATCACGTGATTGTCGTGAAATTATGTTTTTAAGAACTCATTTGCATGAGGGACTGAGCGAGATGCTGAGACACCAAAGTTCACTGTGGGATGGAGGGTGAAAGTGATTAAGGAGGTTCTAGAACGTGCAAACCCCTGGAACAGCCACAGAGCACGGACAACTGGCTCTGAATGTCCTTGTCACCAAATGGGAAACTAGAGCTCCAAGCCACCATCCTGATCATCCTGGGTGGGTGATCAGGCCAGCTGTACCTCAGTGCTCCTGCACCATGGAGAAAGTCCCTTCGGTGCACAGGAGGAGACTGGCCACATGTCCTAACGGCAGCAATCCCAGTAGACCCCGCCAGGAGTGAGCCTGCAGGTCTTCCCTGCCAGACGTGTTTCCTAATTGGCTCCCTTTGTTTACACCTGTTTGTTCTCAGGGTTAGCATGCCTGTTGTTTACTAAAGTCACTCAATGATTCATTAGTCTTAAAGGCCACTTTAAGGCACCCTGACCCTGCCGCGTCACTGGTCCACCTTCCACTGCTCACCTGATGACGACCTGCCACCCTGACCCATCTCTGCCAGCTCTGTGATGCGTTCACCTCAGCTCTTCTGAGCCAGCTTCCTCCCTTTGCAGAGTGAAATGACATTGGTCTCACTGGGCACTCGTCAGCATCAGAGGTCCAAACGCACACAGGACCTGAGGCCCGACAGGGGGCCCGTAGGTGAGTTCTGATGAGATTGACGATGGTGGTGACGGTAGTGGCCATGATGTGAGGATATGGGTGGAGGTGATGATAAGGAGGTGATCATGGTGATGACATTGGTGGTGATAATGGTAATGATACTGATAATGATAACCGTGATGATACTGATGGTAATAATGTTGATGGTGATAATGCTGATGATACTGGAGGCCATAATGATTACAATGATGATTGGGATTATATTGATGATGATGCTGATGGTGATGATTTGATGGTCTGAGAATGATGATAATGATGATGGTGATGTTGATGATGATGATGGTAATAGTGATAATGATGATGATGTCACCATCAGGGCTTTGAGAAGGTCCATCCAGGGAAGGAGAAAGATCCTCATCTCAGATGGTGAGGTTCCTGATGTTCATCTCAGTAAAAGAATTCCAGACCTGTGAGCAAGAGAGGCACAGAAGGGGATTCATTCAGTAAAGTCGAGTAGTGCCCCCTCAGAGGAAAGACGAAGTGCTGGTCACACACGGTGTTCTGAGGCTGCTGGCGCAGGGGACAACATGCTATCCTTAGACTCTAATTTTAAAATACTTGTGGATCCTTGAAACCGGGACTCTCATGACAGCCGTTCCTCTGTCTCGAGGTCGCAGCTCCCCTCTGGTTCAACAGTGCGCCATGGGTCACATACAGGGACACTGTGTGAGTCTCGTTGCGTCTGGGGCTGTCTATGGTCAGCGGGCTACAAAATCTGGCAAATCCTCTGTGTCCCAGCCACGGATCCACATGGCCTGAAAGTGCAGAGGTCCTCAAATATGCCTAGGCCAAGGCTGGACCCCAAAATCATCAGTGTGACTCATGGACTAAAATGGAAAACAGGAAACTAAAACTTCCAGGAAATCAAGAATCACCCGCGCAGACAACTGGTAGCCAGGAATCGACGAAGAGTCCTCAGAGTCAACACGAAAAGTGTGACCTACAGGAGAGAAACTCACCATCCAGGCCTCTCCAACATTAGGATATTTTCTCTGTTAAGTAAGAGGATGAAAAATTAAATTACAGACTGAGGGGAAACATGTGCAAACCCCATGTCTGACCTCCAACTTGTATTTAAATACATAAAGAACTCTCATATCCCAGCATTTAAAAAAAAACAAACCTCTGATTTCAAAATGCATGGACACAATGACAAAGAAGATATTCAGTATCATTAGCCACGAGAAAAACGGGAGCTGAATCCACACGGGAACCGCTAAAATGAAAGAAATAGTGACAACCAGTGCCACCGAAGACGCAGAGAAGCACGCGGTGCTGCAGCGGCCCTGGGACCGGGGTTGTTCCTCCAAAACAGAAACGAAGCTGCCGCGTGGCCTCGCTGTTGCATCGCTGGGTCTGCATCCTGGAGAAATGAAGATTTGCTCTCATACAAAATCCTGCAAGTAAGTGTTTTGTGGCCACGTTATTGACGTCAGCGAAATACCACACACTGTCTACAAGCCCCTGGGTGGGTGAGGGGGAAACAAACTGGTGCATTGGCACACCGTAAAGGCCACTCGGCAACAACCAGGAGCCCCGGGTACGCACGAGAGGGACAGAACTCAGGGAGATGGTGATGCGTGGCCAAGAGTGGTCAGCTTCAGAAGGACGTGGCTCTGGGGTGTGGCTGTCCAGCCCTGGAGATACAGCTTGGTCACAGAGGTGAGACCAGGGGGCAGAGATGGTGGGGGCAGTGGGAGACCGGATGAGGTAGCTGTGTCTACAGAGGAGAGCAAGAGGGGCACCTCCTGGCCACGGCAGGGTGACGCATTTCGGTTGTGGCAGCTACAGGAAGCCGTGCATGTTCTGGAGTCTGCTCACCCACTCTGTGTGCGGATGAGCGCGGTGTGACTGGTGACATCTGAACAGGCTCCAGGATGGCACCAAGGCCGATTTCCTGGTTTGGGGCTAATGCAGGATGCTCACCTGGGGAGGCTGGGAGAGGGTGCTCAGGACCTCCCTAGACATGATTTTTTGTACCCTCCTGTGAACCTATGACTATCTCCACATAAAAAGGTGATTTTTGTTTGCACGTTTGTTTTGGTACCAGGGGTTGAACCCAGGTGTGGGAAGCCAGTGTGAACTGTGCGTGAACTCACATCATGTTGAAGCCCTTAGGCAGGAAAGCCTGGTATCAGGAATGCCCAGCTACAGTCCTGCTGGTTCGAGATTGCCTGGTCCAAGTGGCATCCTGCCCAGCTCCATCTCAAGTTCAGCACAGCACCTGACATGGGGTGACCCCCTGGAGCCCCACAGCCTCCAGGAGAAGGGAGTGGCTTGCCAACTGCCAATCAACCTGTTTACTGCAAGACCCACGCCACACAGAGAACCTCCCACCGAAAGCCTATCCCTGCCTCTGATGTGCTCCCCCTAAAATAAAGAATCGGAGCCTTTTCCAGTTGTTCAGTTCCATCTCCTATCAGGACTGAAAACCTGTCAGGAGCTCCACTTTTTAGACCTAATTCTGGCTCTTGCTCTGTTTCTTACTAGTTATTTCAGACATTTTATTTCTCAGGCAGCTCACGCCTCCTGGGCAGGAACCTCCCCTGGTGGGGTGCTGGCCACCCCTCAACACTCAGGGATGCTCAACCACTGAGCCTCATCCCTAGCCCTTTTTAATTTTTTATTTTGAGACAGGCTCTGGCTAAGTTGCTAGGCCCTCACTAAGTGGCTGAAGCTGGCCTCAAATTTGTGATCCTCCTGCCTCAGCCTTCTGAGTAGCGGGGATTACAGGTGTGCACCACCGTGCCCAGCCCATGGGGAAAAACAAAAAGCTATATCATTTTCATTCTGAATGGCTTCTTTGCCGTTGGTCATCCCATCTCACAGAGGGATCAAGAACAACACAGATGTCCCTGGCCTCCGACTCCCACTGACCTCTTGTGTGACCCTGGCCAAGTTACCTTTCCCCGCTGGTCCTCCGTTTCCCATCATGAAGACTGAATGACTGTGCAGTCCTTACATCTCGAGATGAAGGAGAGGGTGCTGGGTGTTATAAATGTGGGGCTCTTACTATCAACTGTACAAGACATGGTGGACGAGGAGGAGAACTGGACGAGGCCATCAGCACCAGGCTCAGGGCTCTGCTGCCCACCAGAGATGCCCAGATGGCAGAGTGTGACAACAAAGGGGACTTCCAGAAAGCATGAGAGTGGAGAAGAGGAGGAAGGAAGGAGGACGAGGGGCCAGTGCCAGCCCCTCTTACCCGAGGGTGTGAAGGACTGGCCACCTGCAAACTAACCTCCATCCTGCCTCCCTGCTCCCCACCCGCAAGGGGATGTGGCTGTGGTCTCACACCCTCCGCTGGGGCCCAGGTTCTCCCATACTAGGGCCTCTCACCCAGTCCCCGGGCTTCCAACACGGCCCACCAGCCAAGGCCTTCCTGCCCAGCACCCCCGTGAACCCAGCTGTTTGTCTACCTGCCACCATAGCAGACCCTGGGCACCTCTCCTGCCCAGGACCACTCTTGCCTCCAGGCTGCCTGAGCTTGCCTGTCTCCATCCCCCACGACCCGCCACTCAGTCCTGGTGAGCCCACTCCAAGGAAGCGCCTGTTCTCCTGTGGAGCAGCATCCTGGCTCCCACCTTGCCCTGGGTGAGACGATCCAGCGCGGAGCCTCCTTCCCGGGTTCTTTGGACACTCAGGGCCTTTGCACTTGCTGTGGCCCCGGCCCAGAGCGAGGCTGCTCCCCAGATCTTCACGCCAGCTCCTCTTGACAGCACCAGAGACTGCCCAGCTCAGCTCTCTGCTCCATGTCACGTGCTTCATTTTCCTCCTGGAGGCTGGCACCTGTCTCTGCCCCAGGAACATGAACTGGAAGCGGGCAGGGGCCTGTGGCTGTGACATAACCTCACACCCAGCAGACGCTCGGCACTGGCTGTTCCGTGAGTGGGCTGCTGGTAGTCCCACTGACTCCCAGGCTGTGTACACAGCCCTGGCACTGTGACCGCAGTCCTGACACCCTGATGTGCCCCACTGGACTCCTGATCCCCAAACTCACTCTTAGTCTCCCCTTCTTGGAGGCTGAACTAAACCTCTGGTCCTGAAACCTCCAGCAAAGGGTGAAGATGAAGCTTCCAACCAATGGACCCACACTGAGGCCTCAGCACCACCCACTGAGGTCCTGCTGCAACCCCTCATCTCATCCCTCAGGTCCCAGATAACCTGTCAGTTCTTGAAAGAAGCCACCCTCGTTCTGCCACTCAGCACCCATTGCACCGGCCTTTGCTCCTCCATCCCTGCTTTCCCCATTACAAGGAGGAGGAAAAGTCGCTGTCTACTGTGCTGCCAGACACTGGGGTATCTGGACAGGGAGCCAGGTCAGGGTGTACCCAGCAGAGAGACTCACCACCCTTGCTGCAGCCCTCTGAGGAAAGCGCTGCTTAGCACACACTGTGGCCCAACCCTCCTCCCGAGGGAGGGCCAGCCTGTCCTCTTTCTGCTTCCAGCTCCTAGGTTCAACGCACCTGGTTAGAACCTTCGGGAAGGAGGCTCCCCCTTCATCACAACCATCTTCTCCTTCACTGTCTGTAAGCACGGAGACTTGCAGGATTCAGCCCCCAACCCTGTCTGAGCCTCACACCAACTACAGCCGGCAGCAAGTGACGGTGCTTCCCGGGGGACTGGGTACCAATAGACGGCACAGCCAACCCAAGATCCCAGAGGCAGGGAGACCACAGCCAGGGAGGAGGCCCAGGAGGGCGGCAGGGCCCAGAGGTCCCACTCGGTGGGCCAGGGACCACAGTAGAAGGTCACCATGGAAATCCAGAGGTGTCCAGAGGTTGCCACTTCATCCCACCATGGCCTGGGCCACCTTCCCTCCCGATCTGCTGGAAGGGAAGTGCTCTCTCCGCTCCTGGCCGGTGGACGAGAAGCCCTGTTGCTCTCTGCTGGGAGGTGCTTGGTCACCTGGCCCACACCTGGCGGTCCAGGTGTGAATGCCCTGAGAATGTCCTGTGAATGTCTGCTGCCTCGCTGCTGGGCTCACCTGGGAGACCTGACACCCTCAGCCCCTCCCCAGGCATCACCTCCTCAGCTCCTCAATCCCTGCATGTCTCCTCTGCTCTACGACAGAGCTGACCTCAGGCCTGCACGCAGCATAAGCAAAACCGTCCTTCCCTGTCCTTTCTCAGTCTCTCTTCAATTATTAGCTCACAGTTCTCCTTAGGAAGAGCCCCAACAAATCTTTTATATATATAATTACAATGCACCGATAAAAATCAAATTACTAATTTAAAATAATAATAGGAGGGAGATCCAGAGGGTAGAGGAGTGGGGGGAGGGAAGGGGGAATGAGACTGATGAAATCGTGGTACCTGCGCGCGTATGAAAATGTCACAGTGAATCCCCCATCACGTGTAACTATAATGCACCAATAAAAAACATTGGGAAAACCAGATGGCCATGTCATGGTCTGGGGACGCCTATGTTAACAGCCAGCAGGAAGAAGCCATTCAGCAGGCCCCAAATACGTTAACAGTGGTTGTTTGGAAAGATGGGGGTGATGAGGGTTTCACTCCGTTTCTCTCTCCTTTTCCAGTTCTCTACAAGGGCCTGGTATGACTTGGATGACCAGGGCCTCCGACAATCTGCCTCTGACAAGAGAGATGGGGACGTCAGGGACGGTGACAGGAACTAGTGAGACACAGGCCCACAGCCCTCTGCCCAGGCACAGGACACGGATGAGCAGGAAGAAGACACTCTAGGAGCAGAAGGCTGAGTGAACACAGCCACCTGGGGCTCTCCACTGCTAGGCAAAGCCCTGGAGGGTGTGCTCCAGCCGCCTGCTGGAGAGGGGCTGGCTGGGACCAGTTAGAGCACGGGCCGCTGGCCCAGAGCAGGGCACAGCCACTCCTCCAGCTTGCTTGGTACGCGCCAGGTGCCAAGCTAGGTGCTGCTCAGAGCACAGGGAGTCCATCCGCTGCCTCCTGCTCCAGGGAGAGCCAGCCAGGGGAGGCCAGGAGGGCATTGGAGGCAGAGACAGTGGCCCAGGCCAGGCTCAGGGCCAAGAGAGGAGCCAGACTGTTCTGAGCACGTCTGGCCGGGCCTCCTGCTGGAGTGGCTGAAAGCTGAGGCCCCAGGCCCCATGAGTCAGGGTCCTTCACACAATCACCATGGGCACCACAGCATGGGGGTTTCCTTCTGTGATTGCAATGTGAAAGATGGTCTAGGCAGAGAAGGGCTAAGCCAGTGACCAGCTGAGAGGCTGAGCCGTGAGCCAAGGAAATGAGGAACACCTGAACCCCAGCAGGCACAAGCTTGTAGATAAACAGGGGGCCTCCTGTGGCCCTAGGGAGGCAGAGGCAAAAGTCCCCTCCATGAGGAGTGGAATTAGCCATAACCCTCAGGCAAAAGAGCAGAGGATACCAACAGGACAGAGTGACCCTGGGACAAACCTGAGGTGTGGAGCCAGGAGCAGGAGCCAGGGCACCGACTGTCATCAAGAAAGTGCAAGGCATGAGTCCCCGGGCACTTGCCGCTTCCTTGGAGAAATAGTTCTTTGGGGCTATTTGCCAGTATCTCAGGGTCACCAGACTCTATCTATGACCTTGTTGAAGTGCAAAATAAAAACCAGAGAAATTAGCAGAAGTGTTCGTGTGAATTCCCAGTCTCTCCCTGTGGACACTGCCAAGCTTGCCTGGCCACTCTGCAGATCTCTCTCCAGGGATTTGCAAACCAACCCCAAATACTCGAAAAGCAAACACCGGTAAACCTGCAAATCAGGACAGAAAAGAAACTTCTAGAAAGCCCAGAAACTAGACAAAGAAAGACAATAGGGAACTGAAAACAGTAGGACTTTTTTCCTTCTATGCGTCTATGTTTCCAAATTTTCTCAATATTATATTTAAGAGAAATCCATTAATGAAGAAAGGGAGGGGGTCTCCAAGGTATTTTGCTGGACGTTTTGCTTCCATGAATTTGTGCTGACAGACGACAGCTCAGTGATGAGGCCTGCAAAACACAGCTGTTGCAAAATCAGGGAGATTCTCTTCCCAGGCCAGTGTCACAACAGAGGACACAGGCTGTGGTTATTGTGTGTCACAAATTAGGATGACATAGCAAGAGAAGACCAAAAAACCCTCTGACGAACTAGTGTCCGTCAACACAGACCCTGGAGAGGCTGGGCAGTAAGGGCAGGACAGAGTGGACAGTCTCTGTGACCACACAAGAGCCTGGTGCCCTTACTGAACAGCATTTCCACTCTGCTTCCTGTTTGCAAAGCATTTCCCCAGATATTATTATATCTGACCAAGGACTCAGGTATACAAAATAGAGAAAGAATAGAAAATCAGTCTAGAACTTTCCTAACATAGTATTAAGTCAAACCCCACCCAATTTTTTTGAATGTGCAAAAGATTGAGACAGACACATCACAAAAGAGGATGCACAAATGGTCAACAAGCACGTGGAAAGATGCTCGATAGCATCAGTCAGCAGGGAAGAGAAAAGCGGAACCGCAGTAAGTCGCCTCACTACACCCCCGAGAGTAAATAAAATAGAAAGTACTGGAGAGACTCAGGGACACTTTCACACATTGCTGATGGGAATACAAAACCACAAAGAGAACCACTGTCACAGAGAACCACTGCGTGGATCCTTACAAAGTTACAGAACTCTCGGGCCACGTCCACCAATTCCATTCCTAACCACCTACCCAGGACAAAAGAAGAGGCAAATCTGGGCAAAGATTAGACTGAATGTTCATAGCAGCCCAATTCCTAATTGACAAGACCTGAAAGCAAGTCAAAAGTCCATCAGCAGTCGAATGGACATGGTTATACTTCTAATGTATAACTGCTCATCAAAACCACAAAGCTCAGAAATGTTACACGGAGCAAAAGACCATGCAAAGCAAGGATCCACGTGTATGAAGGGACAGAAGGGCCAAGGGAAGTGGCAGAGGTCATGGGGATGGAATGGGAGGTCGATGGCAAAGGGGTACGGGAAACTAGGGGGGAGTCCTGTTGGGGGTATTAGTTACACAAGTTGCACATTTGCCAAAATTTACCAAACCATACATTTAAATGGGTGTTTTCAATAAATTATATGTATATATTAATTAATATATATTTAATATACTTTTTTGCTTGAATGGGGTCATATTTAACCATAGTATTTTCTTTTAAGAAAAAAAAATATGTATATATATATATATATATATATATATATATATATATATATATATATATATCACACACATGGAAAGAGAGGGCGTAATGTAGAAAGACTGGTTACTGGTTACCAACTGGTATATGGTCATCTTGCCTTCAGAGAGTTCATTTGGGGATGAGGAAAGGTGGAAAGGGGACTTGATCTTCCTTCCACTAATTCTATGTTGTTTCAATTTTGTGAGGGAGAAAAAAGAACTTAAGAGGAGGAGGTAGTGGGGAGAAGGAGATGGAAACTGGGACAGGATCCCAGTCCAAGATTTCCAATTCCAGAGTGATCCGTGCCCCCAAGAGAAAGCTCAAAAAACAGATGTTCCCCATGATCCTTGCCCTCTCTGGAAGCACACAGAACTGTCCAAATGCAGCTTTTAAAAATTCCTAACTGTAGCAAACAGGGCCAGATTTCAGTGGGACAGGGCTGTGGTTTCCAGTTTCAACTGTTGAACACAAATTTGTGGCATTGTTACCATTATCTTCTCAAGAATGGACAGAGCCTCCTCTTCCTCACCCCACTGTGGCTCTGGCAGGTGGGCTCACAGACTCCCCAAATCCCCTGAGCACACTTGAGCAGAGGGGGCAGTTCTGCTCTTCCTGGTCCCACCAGGGCTGGGTTTTGAGCATTCTGAATGACCTAGGCCCACCAAAGATCCTGCAGCCTGTCTCCTAAAATATAAGTCATCCCAAATATTATAACAGCCATCTTTTGATAACCACGGGCTGGGTACATCTATACACGTATTTTCATATTTAAAATAGAGTCGGGCACACATGGGCACCCTTTATGGATGCAATGCACTGACGAGGAGCTGGAACACAGAAAATGCCAAATTTCTCTTACAGCATCACTTTTCTTTTCCTATCTTTATTCAGCTGGGTTTGGTTTGGTTAGATTTCAGTGGTGAAGCTCCCTTGCCATGTGGACTGTGGCCACTAGGTGGAAGAGAAGCGCCTCCTGCCTGGAGGGTGAGCCTGGCTAGGCCCAGGGTTCCTGCCCTGGCCCAGCTCTGGCCACGGCTGCTTGCAGAATTGGGGTGGGAGCTTCTGCAACACCACCTTCCCATACACCCAGGATCTTTTTATTAACAGATGCCAGAACGTGGCTATCTCACCATGAGAAGAGCGCACTTTGTAAGGAACCTCCATGGCAAACGTTTTTAATGACATTTCCCACTCAAGGTTTGAACGTACACATTTTCCAGCAAAGCCATGATTCATCAGCCCAGGGACAATTGATCAATTTACAGACTCACCAGTGTTTTGCTTTTGATTTTCTGCAATGCAGGGGACCATGCTGAACAAATGCTCTATCACTGAGCTACCTCCTCAGCCCCAAATTCACTGTTCTTAAATCAATGCAGAACCCACATCGAGGTAATCTCTTAACCTCTCTTCCAGCATAAAGGCAGGCTTGCATTTCCGGTTGCTTCTTTGCCTTGCTCTCTACAGGGAGAAAGGGCCCATATGCTGGTGATCAGCAGCCCACATCAGAAGGAGGAGCAGGAGGCATGTGTTGCAGGGTGAAATTGGAGACTTGGCCAAAGGCTTCCCTGCTGGCCCTTCTCTACCACTCCCTACCCTGCCCACCTCCCGCCTCCCAAGACTGCTGCAGGAGAAAGGGCCAGTGTGACGGAACAAAGGTTCTCCACCCAACCAAACTTCTGTCAGGCCCCTGCCTCCTCTAGGGCCTGTCTGCCCACCTTCTTGCAAAATTTACTTTAAAAACAAGACCAAAAGCCCTGCTCAGTCAGCTTAGCCAGCTTAGCCAGCTTAGCCAGATCCCCTTCCCCACATTTTCTGGTTGTGCACCATGTAGAATCACACGGGTCTTGTAGTCATATAGGCTCATAGGGTAATAATGTTCCATTTATTCTACTGTCCTTCCTGCCCCCAGACCCCCTCCCCTCCCTTCGCTCCCCTCTGTCTAATCCAAAGTACTTCTATTCTTCCCTAGCTGGCCCCCTATTGTGAATTAGCATTCGCATATCAGAGAAAAAATTTGGACTCTGGTTCTTTGCGATTGGCTTATTTCACTTAGCATGATATTCCAAATCCATCCATTTACCAGCAAATGACATAATTTCACTCTTCTTTAAGGCTGAGTAACATTCTCTTGCGTATATATGCCACCTTTTCTTTATCCATTCATCTATTGAAGGGCACCTAGGTTGGTTCCATCGTTTAGCTATTGTGAATTGAGCTGCTATAAACACTGATGTGGTTGCATCACTGTAGTATGCTGTTTTTAAGTCCTTTGGGTATAGACCCAGGAGGAGGATAGCTGGGTCAAATGGTGGTTCCATTCCAAGTTTTCTGAAGAGTCTCATACTGCTTTCCAGAAAGGTTGCACCAATTTGCAGCCCCACCAGCCGTGTATGAGGGTGCCTGTTTTTTACTGTTTTAACCACTGTCCGGCTCTGGTTGTTCTTTGGCTCAGGGTGACTTTTATTCCACATGGTATTCTCCTACCCCTCTCAAAGCTGAGAGCCAGGCAGCCCTTCCCAACAGACAAGAACCCTGGTGGCAGAGAGCAGGGTCCTGGAAGAGGGGAGGTCGGAGAGCCCTGGACCCTGCTGCCCCTCCTTCCCTCCCTGGGTTCTGGGATGGGCAGACCACAGAAGCCAGAAGCATTTAGGGAGCTGAGGGGGAGAAGGCTTTCTTCTCTCCAGGGGGAGCCGGGGCAGTGGCCAGGTTTGCAGACAGAAGGGCAGGCGCTGTTGAAGATGACCTGAGCAGGACACAGACGTTGCTGCTTCCAGTGGCCCCAGAATACTCAGAAGCTGCCCTTGCTCCAGTTCTCAGGAGAGAGGCCCACAGGCCTGGTTCACACGCTGTCCTACAGTGGGAACCCTGAGTGCAGGGTCAGGACAGAGGCCAGGTGGGCAGGCACAGCCCCTCCCAGAGCCATGTAGACCAGTGCCCCTGCCCACCCACAGCCCCACACCGTGTAGACCCCATTTGGATGCCCAAAGGGGAAAGAAGGGAGGGATAGGACCCTGACTGGCTAAATTTAACCCTAAAATGATCATGAAATTATTACATTGCCTGAATTTATCTGGAACAGACTGAAGGAAGCTCTCCACCTCAAAACAAAAGGCAGGCTTCGTGAGATGGGGTGACTCATAGGGAAAGAGGAAGTTACACTTGTCCTACCTGGGGTGGATGGCCTGTGGATGTGTCCACTACCCAGAAATGACTGGAACCCACATTCTCAGCTCTGGGACTCAGTCCCTCTTCCTGCTGGAGTTACAAGCAGAGAATTCACCATCTCAGGGCCGAGCCCAAAAAGTTAAAAGGAAGAGGTGGGCCCTGGAAATGAGCTCCGGGACTGTGGTCTACACATGTGCATCTCGGCGAGCAGGTGACGTGAGCCCCATTTTACAGACTGAGGCTCAAAGCAGTTGAAGGGCTTCCAAGAAGCTGTTCAGTTGCTGGGGACAAAACTCAAACATGAAGCCAGCAGTTCTGAAAACCAGCCTCCTCTCATCCCAACTCACCACCACTTTGATCTCTGAAATGTTTCACTTTCTTCTGCCAAACAGCAACGATGACAAACTAGCATCACAACCCCGTCTCATCTGACTTCTTGCGGCCACTTTCAATGCTCCAAGCCAAGGCCAATTTCAACTCCTTGAGAGTCAGCCATGGCATTGATAACCAACAACCGACCTCCAGAAATGTCTTACCATTACTCTCATTGGAGACCCTCACTGTCCAATATGGCGGTCACTCATCACGTGGGCTTGTTGAGTCCATGAACTGATGCTCATCAGAACTGAAATGCAAAGTGTAAAACACCAGATTTCAAAGATGGGGCGCACAATAAAGGGTGCAAGATATTCTTCTCTAACTTATATTGATTTGATTATATGCTCAAAGGATAGCATTAGGGGTATATTGTGTTAAATGAAATATACTGAAATTGATTGGACCTACTTATTTTTTACTTTTCTATTGAGGATACCAGAAAATTTCGAGTCACATCTGAGGCTCTACTACTTCCTACCTGGGCGACTCCTCTCAGCCTGGTTCGTAACCCTGCGAAGAGGGAAGGATTACGAGACCTGCTGCTTACTGTGGCTGTGAAGTAAGATGAAATAATAAACAGGAAGTGGCTGGTGGCCTTCTAGTCACACTGAAGATGTCCGTGCACAGTGGCTGCTGTTGTCCGCTTCTCTTTAGAAATGACAACTGGGGACACCCTTGCTGGACATGGTGCAGCACATTCTCCATGTCAGACACTGGCCAGGTGGAAGCTGGGCTCATCCTACGTTTTAAGGAGGACTTAATGACGAGTCAGCCACCACTGTGACCCACAGGGACCAGAAGGATGGTGAAAGACAGTTGGCAGGAAAGCTTGTGAAACCGGGGGTGGCTTGGGTGGAGAGTTGGAGGAGTCCTACTGTCCTCCACACCTGGCTGAGTGGTTCCCAGAAAGCCCCGCCTCTCCCAGGTCCCTTCCCTCGTCCTCAGGGATTGGACTCCCAAAACTAGTGCCCTTTATTTCTGCTGCTTTAGAAATATCTACTTTTTTGGTAAATTAAAATAATAAAATGACTCTGTTTCCTAATACTCAAAACTAGCTACAATATTAGTCACAGAGTTACCTTAGAAAAGCCAGACCAGTGTTTATCGTGTGTGTTGATTGTTAGAACTTCTGTCTTAGCCACAGAAAACAAAGAAACCAGAGGCCTCTCTTTTTCTGTGGGTGAACAAGCCTTCCTCTTTGGCCACCTAACATGATGTAAACGGTTCCCAACTGGCCCCTCGTGGCAGCTCGGGCGGGCCGCTCGGTGTGACACTCTCCAGAGCGATGATTTGTGTGTCCGGCTGGTTCCCACGGCTGCTTCAATGAGGAAGTCAAACCCAAACAACTTCTGACCCCATAAACAATCGGAGCAGCGGCCTCAGTCCCACGTTCCGGGGCTGGGCGAGGGGGTGGCTTTACCACACATCACTCCATCAAGACTTCGGAGCAGGTTGGCAAGGAAACAGGAAGCCCCTGCCCCCTGCCCCTTGTGCTCACCTGCTGGAACTCCTGGCAGGGTGTGGGTATCCCTGCCCAGGGCTCCCTGGGCTCACGCCAGGGCCCCCGGCTCACCCTTCACTTGCTCAACCCAGGACCCATCTTCAGAGGTCCAGGCGTTGGATGGGACACCTGCAGAGCAATGGCCCAGGGCCCCCAACCCAACTCAGCATCTCTGGTGGCCTGACCCGCGGGTAACCCCGGATTCCTCTCTCATCCCATCTGACACTGAGCCCTTGAAAATCCAAACTATTGAAGGCAGAAACATCTGGGCTGCACCGTCAGCCTCTGAGCAGACAGAGCACTTAATTTTTCACAATGAAATGTTTTGTCCTGTTTGATTTCTTACCCTAAACATGCATGGTGTTTAAAAACTGATGCAATGTTCCAAGAATGTCGGTAACGCAGCATGGAGTAGCCTCCAATTCCAGTAGCAGCACAGACCCTTGTCCAGCCGCCTTGGGGAACCCTCTTGTAGGTCAAACAGCCAGGGTCTTTCCTGGGCCTTCTCTCACTCACCCACCCTCCACCAGAGTCAGCCCTGTGCTGTGGGGACCGCAGGGGCAGCAGGGGACAAGCCTTGTTCTAACAGAGGTGGGCAGAAGGCTTTGCATTCAGAAGACCTGTTCAGAGAGTGTGGCCACGTCCTGATTCTTAGGATGCACCAAGGGGGGAATAAAAGGAGAAAGTGGTGCAGAGTCAGAGAGAGAAAGGACCCTGGCCCAGGTCACCCCAGACACAATCAGAGCGCTCTGCCCATCCCCGGTGCCCGTGTTTTGAACCTGAGTCATGTCACATGTCTAGATCACACTGTAGGTGGTAAGTGCACAACTGTCACCTGTCAGTCACACTTGGATAAGGCTGCAGGGGAGCACGTGGAAGCAATACATCTAATTCTCAGGGTTAGGACCACCCTTCTGCCCACCTCTGCCCACCCCGCCATGCCATGCACCAGGCCACCATTGCTGACAGTCACCTGGAAGGCAACTGGCTGGGTTTCCTAATGTCCCCCAGGACTGTTGTGGAATTAAGGAGATGGAGGGACGAGCTCTCCTAGAAACCCCAGGTGTGGCCACCCTGATATTCCAAGGTTCCTCCTTCATGGTGTCTTCTTGAGGGTGTGTCCCAGCAAGTGACACAGGAAAGTGGTTCATGCTCCCTCTTTCACTTTAACCCCCCTCCTCCTGGGGATCCCTTATCCAATCACCTTCTCCAACCAGCAAGTCAAGGACGTGAAGACCACCTGGCTGTGACGGGCCAGGGTTGATTCAGCCGCCCTGACAGGCTGGGCAGGTGTCCCCTCCTCACTGTTCCGTGTACATGTCTCCCAGAGTTGTGTGCCGGGCCAGAGAGGATGCCCTTCCCCAGGAGAAGACCTTCTTCAGCAAAGGGTGGCAGTAGCTGCTCCCTGCTAGGCCCTCCCACAGGCTCCCGGGGTCCAGCTAGCAAGTCCAGTTCTTCAGGCTCAGTTGTTCAAGGGGAGTGACCGTTAAAGAAACCTTCGAGAGCTCTGCCCCAGCCTCTCTGGGTGCACAGCTGAATAGAGGGCGGGATGGGGAGGGAGAGGGGCCCAACGTGTGTCCCTGGGTCCCAGCAAGGCTGGCATCAGGGTGGTCCTGGGGCAGCTTTTCCGTCACTGTAGTCCCTGAGCCTGGCCTAGGACCATGACCTGACTCTCAGGAGCCTTTTCCCCAGGCCCTGGGTGACAGGGGACACCCCTCTCTGGCCCCTTGGAACTTCTGCTCTGTCTGCATCAGGGGGGAAACAGATTCCTGGTGGGAGTCACCCCCCAGCTCTCTGCAGAGGTCACCCTTCTACATCCATCTGGGGTGACGGAAATGCGGAAGTTTCCCGGAATTTCTGCAGGCCGGGGGAGTTTCAAGTGCTCCCTAAGCACACTGTCCCGGGGCCTCTCCATCCCCATACCTCAGACCCCATCGCCACTTGGAAAGTTGGGACCTCTCCAGACTTGAATAACTCCGTGGGTCATCCTGCACCTAACGGGCTGTTGGAAGACAGAAAACTCCAGAAACAACCACAGGGTCAATGGACCCAGAGACTGAAGAAGCTGCTTAGTCGTGGGCAGCAGCTACCGGTCAGCACTCTCCTCAAATCGCCCCGGCTGAGACCCTCGGTACAGTCTCCTAAAAGTGGCTCCCTGGGCTGGGATGTGGGTCAGGGGTAGAGCGTTCACCTAGCATATGTGAGGCCTGGGCTCTGTCCACGGAACTGCAACACCAACAACAAAAACCCTGTCTTCTTTACACTTCTGCAGGCCCCCCAAAGGTCTGTGACCATGAGGGGCGGTCCTGGAACAGGTGACTTGGGGCAGTCCCTGTGTGATGGGTGGAAGGGAGGGAGGGTGAGCCGTGCCTCACAGTGGTTCTCGAGGGATCCACAGAACCAACGGAGGCCTCCCTCCACCAAGCCCACTCTTGATGAAATCCCTAGAACCACCTTAATTCTCATCTTTAAAAAAAATTAGTTCTACTGACCCTTTGGGACCGCATAGCCATTACCAGAGCCTCGCTGACCTTGCCTGGTTCTGTCCAGGGCCATGCTGTCTTACAGGGCAGCATCTCTGCCAGCTCATCCAGATCCTATACATCCCGAAGCACACCAAGTTCACATATTCAGACTTTGCTTCATTAGTTCCTCTTATGCAACGTGCCTCTGACTCTAAGGCAAACCCACGAAGCGGATGGTCCCAGTTTCCTGATGGTGCTGGTTAGTGCTCCTCGCACCATCCACCCAGAGGTCTCCGATCTCCCTCCACCTGCTTCCTCCACCCCTTTCCCCGCGCCCCCCCTCCGGCCGGTTGCTTACTAAGTCCACTCTGCTTTTACTTTAGACATCTGGATTCATCCCTCTACTCCATCCCCACCTCTCATTCCAGGGCCTGTCACTCCCCCGGCCTCAAACCCAGACAGCCCCTGCCCTTTCGCTGCTCCCATAGAAGAAATGGGCTTGCTAAATGCTGTGCTCGGGCTGTGTTGGGCAGATTTCCCTGGCCCACCCAGGAGGGCCCTTCCTACTCTGGCCCCTGCCTAAGTTCCCAGTCTCAGATGTCATCACTTCCTCGCGGAGACCCAGCCTGAGGTCCTCCTGCCTGGGGCTCCCATCCCTGCTTCTGTGCAGCTGGCCCTTTAAGACTCGCCCCCATGTCCCCCACGTCCCCAGACCTCCTCCTGGCCCTGCACATACTGAACCACTGCATTGCTAACCCTGCGTCAGAAACATGGAGAGCTTTTGCCTGTATTTCCCAAGGAACTGTGAGGCCCTTGCAATTAGAGGTGGCATCTTACCCCACTTGGCAGTCCCTGTGCTCCTCCTGGGGCCCTTCAGCAGTACATCCATCAACACACCCCTCCTGAGGCCGAGGCCCAGGCCACATGCTGCGGCAGGCTCAGCGCCCTCCGGAGTCCTACCCCTCCCTCCTCCTGAGTCACCAGTCATGATAGAGGGCCCGTCAGCAGTGCCCATCTCTCATCCACCCTGGTGACCTTCAGGGCCATGGATGATCGGGGATGATCTCCAACAGTGAGAGACAGAAGGCTCTCCTATTCTAGAGAACCACTCCTTAATCACCTGGTTTCATTCTGGGAACAAACGCGGCTCTTATCCCACTCTGAAGGACAGAAGGGTAAGCGGATTTCTACACATAAATTTTGTTGTCACAATCCAGGACAGCCCTTAAGAAACAAATGCTTGGGCTCTCAATTGCCAGTGGTCTCAGAGTGACCTTTCTGAAAGGGAAACCTTGGGTTATGAGGGTATCCCAAACAATCCATCAGCGTCCAACCAAGCCACCAACTGCATAAATACTAAAGACCTGCAAAACAGGATTCTTCAAAAACTGCAAGAAAAAAATAAAAATTGGGTGTGGACCGCATTATCAAGAGTTTACAATAACAAAATTCCTGATACCTGTCGCCTGTGGGAGAGGCAGATCCATACCTGGGTGAACAGTTGTCAGTCACCAACTGCCACTTTGGGGTGAAGTCCCACCTGGCACGGGCACATTCTTACATGTTCCCAAAGCTGAGGTTTTGTTGGCAGGTCCCTCTGCTTTTCATCAGCACCAGGAAGAAGTTCCACGTGACTCTGTTGTACTTTTGACATGGACTCCATCCCCTGGGCATTCTGGAAGGGAAGAAGGCAACGGCCCCAATGCCAATTCAACACGGAATGTGCCTGTTTAAATAAAGCTCGGTGTGAATCTGGCCATTTCCTGAGCTCTCGCGGTGCTGTGGGGAGCCAGCACGTGAAAAGGAAATGGTCCAATGACCCAAAGCTCCAGGAGATCTCAGGGTCTAGGAAAGAGAAAGGCAGACATAGATGCAAACTGGCCCAGGACAGATGGGATTAATGGCGAAATGAAGATGGGAAGACAGGTAACCCAGGAAGATGGAAGAGAGGGCAACCCAGGTGGATGTTGCCTTGACTTACATCCTGGGGCACCATGTACTAAGGCAGGATTCAACAGGAAGATATGCAAGAGTTGCTACTCCAGCTGTGATTTGGGCTGAGAGAGCATCAGTTTGTACCAAGAACAGCAAGCTGTCCAGTGTCTGCACTGAATTGAGGAGAGATGGAGCCAGAAAGCAGAGGAGGGGGCTGAGGGCTGAATTCCTGATTCAGGAGTTTGTGCTTCATTCTGTAAGAGAGTGCTGCTTTATGGTCAAGGCATCTGGTTGACTTTTGCAAATGTTCCACATGAACTTCAGACCAGCATATATTTTCTAATACTTAGGCACATATCCAATAGATGTTTTTTAAATCAAACTTGTTAACTGCATTGCTTAAAAAATCTACCAATTTTTTGTCAGTTTGAATTCTATCTAACAGAAAGAAATAAATGGAAATCTCCCTCTGCAAGGACAAATTGGTAACTTTCGTTAGTGCCATGCTCGTTTTGTCTTAAGTATTTTATGGCTATGTTATCAGGTGCCTATGAGTTTGGAGTCCTTGTGTCTTTCTCTTGTCCTTGCTTGGTGACCCTCACAGTGGTGTTCCCTGCCTTAGAGTCCATTCTGATTAGCACTGATGTAGTCGCTCAGAAGTTTGGGTGGTTGTTAGTATCTGAGTGTAGCATATTGGTGACATTTCTTTGTTTCTTCCTTCTCCTTTCCCACTGTTTTCTTTTCCTGCTTTTTCAATTCTTGGATTTTCTCCTTCCAAATCTTTTCTTTGATTGAGTGTTTGTTGGTTTTCTGATTCCATGTTTTTCTTTGGACTGTTTCAGGAGTTATACACTTGATTTCTCTTATTTTCATAGTTATCCTTAAAATTTTGCACTGAATAATTAAGAGAGTTAAAAATGGTTACCTTTTTTCTCCTCTGGAAGCACACAAGGACCCTAGAACTTGAACCACCAAGTAACTCCTGAATGTTTTTAGTATTTTAGTTCTATCCTTTCTTTTAATCCTACCAAGTAATTATTAATAGCATCATTGTCATTGTTTTATTTGTACAGGTAAAGAGTTTTTCTTTAATTTATATTTTAACAATTTTAATGATTATACTTTTAACTTTTAACAATTTCTTTCAACAATTTCTTTTCCAATAAGTCCTTCTGTGTGGAATTGTTTCCCTGTTCTTGAAAGAGGAATTTCTTTTGAAATTCCCTTCAGCAAACGCCCACCGGTGGCTCACTCCCTCTGCTCTTGGAACTGCCGTGGCTGCTTTGGCTGGTGCTGATGCTTCCTGTTAGGCAGGCTGGGTCTCCACCAGGGCTGCCTTCGCAACTTATCCTTCAGAGACAGATTGGCCCTCTCACATCCTGACCGTGCTGCCCCACTGAATCTGGCTGGCGCAGCTGGCACGAGAGTCGGCCATGGCCACTGTTATTTCTTTCTGCGAGATCCCCTTCTTCCCTTGACCTAAGCTCTTCTTGTCTTTGTTTTGCACTTTCCCCCTAATTTATCTTACTTATCATCCCTCGTATGCACTGGGCTTGCTCTCTTAGGAAGTCTGAGCTGACATCAGTTCTGAAAAATTCTCTTGTCCTCTTCCCCCAGGCGCCAGTTGGACGGATGTCAATCTGCTCTCGACCCTCCCTGTCACTCAACCTCTCCTTTAGAATTCCCATTTCACTCTTGTTGTTTTTTAAAAAATTTCCATTTACTATTTTTATCAGTGCTGAATTCTGAATGATTCCTTCGGAACTATCTTCCACATCATTGATTCTTAATCTTGCTGCATTGACCCACCCACTAAGAAATATTTCAACAATTACGTTTTACTTAGAGGCGATCCTTTCATTTTTTTCAAACCTGTGTGGTTGTATTTTTAACATCTACCTCTTCTGTCAACTTTCCCTCGTGGCTCTCGGTGACATCGACTCCTCCCCTGCGTGTGTGACTTTAGCCGGGTGCCCTTTATCCTCTGTCCTTCCTTGTCTTCGTGTGTAAGGTGGGGATAATTGCTGGACCTCCCTCCTAGGGACAAAAGTATTAAATGAGCTACTATGTGTGTGCCAGGGAATGTCTCATCAGGAAACAGGATTCAGTCTAGGAGTTTCAATCCAGAGGGAGTCACACACAGAAAGGCAGCTATGAAAATCATCAGGAGAGGCACAGGAGCAGGAAGGGGAAGATGTGTGGCCCAGAGGCCACCTCCTCCGAGCCCCTCCTGCTCTGTGCTCTGTGACCACCCCAGGAGCCCCCACCTGTCCGTTGGCTACTGTCCCTTCCGAGGACTTGCTCCTCTAAGTCACTCCACAAGGCCGGGAGGTCACTGCAGGAGCACAGCGGCAGCCGCCTTCCTCCCCCTCTCAACCTGGTGCAAACGAGAAGGTGCCAGAGGAGAGGGACCCCTTGTGGATGGGGGCTGAGTCTGCCTGGGCCACAGTGTGCAGCGTTGGTGACAGGCTGTGGCACGTGGCGGGTGCTAGGTAGATGCCTCCCTGCCATGGGGCAGAACTTCTGTGATGCTCACAGTGGGGTCTCCCAGGTCCCTCTAGTATGTGACGCCTTAGTTCCCCTCAGGTAGGTCACGCGTGGTTTCTTGCTGTGTGAGCTCACACGTGGCTGATCTTGGTCGGTGGCAACTGTCGTCTAAGGATAAACCCGGGATCTCGCTTCCAGAGGTCTGCATTTGGTCCCCTCCTGGGAGGCCAGGGCAATGCCAACCGCATGGAACCCACAATCCTATGGACGTCCCATGCAGAGGCAGGCCCTAGGTGCAGGCCCTGTGCCCCGAGAGCTGCGGGGGCCCCAAGAGCTGTAGGGGCCCCGAGAACTGCAGTGCTGATATGTGGGCTTCCCTAACAGGAACCCCACTTTGATATGTGCTTGCTGATCCCCAGTCCCTGCCCTGTGACTGCCGCTCTGGCTTGCCTTCCCCTTGGAGGGAGCTCTGGGGGACAGGAAGAGGAACTCGGGGATTCCTTTCCTTACTGGGAGTCCAGAATGGATCTCAGAACCCATTTTCTTTGAGGCTTGTTTGATTCCCGTCAGGAGGATCTGGAGTGCCTGCTGAGCCAGAAGCAGGGATGTGGGTTTTGTCCAGTAGACGGTGAGGGAACCGTCAGTGGACGTTGGCCAGGAGATGACAGATCCGTCGAGGTCCTGGGAGGAAAACCAGCAATCAAGCAGCCTGATCCCCAGTTCAGTTCCTCTAGACACTAGGAGCGTGAGAACCAGAGACCAAGGTGTGTCAGTGGCCCTCACAGACTCAGGTTCTCCAGGAAAACCCAAATTTTGAGTATTTAACCTCCTACTTCTCACAAGAGTATTTGTCAAAACTCTGGTCCTAATTAAAACCTGATGAGGTACAATCACTGTAAACATGGCCTTCATCAAACATGGAACCCACTGGCACTCGGGCTTATTGATCCCTTGTGAATCTGAGTATCATCAATTCAACCCCAAAGAGTCGCATCCCGACGGCTCAACAGGAGCCAGGACACCCACCACCTGGCTGTTCTGTAGCACCTTCTGCGTCCCGTGTCTTGGACAGAACTCCTGAAGCCCACCCAGGCACTGAATCATCCGGCCCCACTAAGGGACCCACACTTCCGAGGACGGCCAGCCAAGCCCTCCACAGGAACCCGGAGGCCTGCCGGGTCCCTCTGAGAATCTACTCCCCCTCCAGGCTGCACGGGCACACCCCACACTTCTTTTAGTTTTAGAAAATTCAGTGACCAAAGCATCACAGAACAGTTCCCAGACATGATCATGAAAATAATCAAACCCAGACGTTCAAAAGCTTGACATGGATGCTGCCAGCACATCCTGCCGACTGCGAAAGCCTGTTAGCAGGCAAGGAGGAAAGGTGACATGGTTTCAGACAAAAAAGAAAATGGTTGAGGAGAAACATCAGTCCGTGTAACTCCACCCAACAGCCTGGGCTCCACTCGAGCTTCCTACTTGCGTTTATGCACATGCCAGACCCAACGGGCTACAGAACCTGCGATAAGAGCAGACAGTGCCACAGGGTGGGTGCCAAGAGGGGCAGCTGCATGAGCCAGCAAGACAGGCAGGATCCCCCTCAGGAGCCACAGAGCGCAGGACAGGGTAGGACAGGGACAGCCAGGGAAAGGATCCTGGCCAGTACTTAGATTTACACTTGAGCAGTTGGGTGTCTGGAGTGACGGGTAGTGAGACCAGGACACAGGGGAAGGGACAGCCTGGTGGGCATCAGGAGTTCTGTTCAGGACACGGGGGGCAGAAGGTGCTACGGAACAGCCAGGTGGTGGGTGAAATGAGCCCAGGGCAGCTCTAGGCACGAACTGAACCCACAGAATGTCCAAGCCACTCTCTTGAACATTCAGATTGCTTCCAAGGGTTACTATTGTATGGCGATGACCTTGAACGTCAGGCTAAACCCGCTGCGCGGAGCTGAAGACCGTCTAGACTCTGAGCTGACCAGGAAGCTGACCGGAGCCACCTGGTCCTACCACACTCACTCCATCTTTCAGAGAAAATGCTTCCTACCAGGAAGATGGGGACCACCCCCCTCCCAATCCCCTTCAAGGCCCAGAGACCCTCCTCCCTGATTAGAGCCGAAGCTTCTCACAGCGTGGATGGGCCTCCACCCCTCCTTCGGCTGCCCTCCACCTGACCCTCCTGCTCCGACCCTCCTAAGTCCAGCCCCTACTCTGGGCCTGGAATGAGAGAGAAAGAGAATCCAGAGCTCCAGGACCTGCTTGTTACAGCCAGGCTGGGCATCTGGGAGGACATCTCAGGGAAGCCCTGAGGAGCGGCCCTTCGCACCTGGTGGCCGGCCTGTCTCCCCGGGCAGGCTCCCCGTGACTCTGCACCCAGTGCCGGTGCTGACCCTCTGCACCCCTCCCTGCCCTTGAATCCTTTGACTCCCTCCACCTTGTTGGTCCTTCTCTCCCTATTGCCACGTGCTTGGGTCCCACCTGATCACCAAAGCCAGCCCCAAAGGCCCCCCACCCATGAGAAAGAAAGAAAATAATAAATGACTTAAAACGCCCTCCCCTCTCACTCCCGACCTCGGCGGGGGATGCCCTCACACCCACTTCACAGGTGAGAAAACCAGCTGGAGGAATGTGAAAGGACACAGGTAGCCGGTGACAACGCTGAAACTCAAGTCTGGTGACATCACATCGGTGTCCTTGACACTGAGTCACTCTACCTCCAAATCCAGTGGCTGTCAGCCCCGACCTCACAGGTGCACGGTCCAGGCCTCAAGCCAACCACGGAAGCCCTTGGGACGGAGCCCCCCACAGTACATTTTAAGGGTCCCCAGGGGGTTCCAGTGTGGACCCAGGACTGAGAACCACATCTCATCTCCCCGTCATCTCTTCAAAGGCATCTCAATCTCTCTCTGATTCCCAGCCACCTTGCTTCTACCCCAGTAATTCACTGAGTCTGCCAGCCCTCGGCTACTCACTGGTCCCCTGTGGGGCTCCCTGGCCGGAGCTCCCTGGCGGGGCTCTGGATCAGCATGAGATAAACCCACGCCCCTTGCCCTCACAGAGCCATTCTCTCCTCCCGAGGAAGCTGTCAACTAAATGTGAACCGTGCACACATGTGAAAAGCAAACTTGAGAGCTTTTAAACAAAATATTAAAAACTATCTATGTGACTTTGGAGTCAGGAGGGATTGCTTCCACCAGAAAAACCAGAGGCAGCTGAACGCTGTGGTGCACGCCTGAAATCCCAGCGGCTCGGGAGGCTGAGGCAGGAGGATCGTGAGTTCAAAGCCAACCTCAGCAACTCAGCGAGACCCTGTATCAAAATAAAAAAGATAACAAAGGGCTGGGAATGTGGCTCAGTGGTAGACTGCCCCTGGGCTCAATCCCTGGAAAAGGAAGGAAGGGAGGAGGGAGGGAGGGAGAAGGGAGGGAGGAAGGAAGGGAGGGAGGAGGGAGGGAGGGAGGAAGGGAGGGAGGAGGGAGGGAGGGAGGAAGGAAGGGAGGGAGGGAGGAAGGAAGGAAGGAAGGAGGGAGGGAGGGAGGAAGGAAGGAGGGAGGGAGGGAGGGAGGAAGGGAGGGAGGGAGGAAGGAAGGGAGGGAGGAGGGAGGGGGAGGGAGGGAGGGAGGAAGGAAAGAAGGAAGGAGGGAGGGAGGGAGGGGGAGGAAGAAAAGAAGGAAGGAGGGAGGGGGAGGGAGGAGGGGGAGGGAGGAGGGGGGAGGGAGGAAGGAAGGAAGGAGGGAGGGGGAGGGAGGAGGGGGGAGGAAGGAAGGATGGGAGGGAGGGAGGGAGGGAGGAAGGGAGGAGGAAGGAAGGAAGGGAGGGAGGGAGGGAGGAAGGGAGGAGGGAGAGGGAGGGAGGAAGGAAGGAAGGAAGGAAGGAGGGAGGGAGGGAAGGAGGAGGAACCAAAGGCATAAACTATCAATGAAAAACTGACTAATTTGAACTGAATTAAATAATTAGCTCTTTTCACTGGGAGACACCATGAAACAGTGAAACAAATCACAAACCAAGAGAGACCATCCCACATCTCACAGAGGACTGGTTTTCAGAATGTGTGAAGAACTCCTGCCAATAAATGAGATAAGAAAAATAATGCATTTGAAAGTACAGGTATTTTGTCCAGGAGTAAACAGGAGTGGCTACTCCACATTTGAAAAGTGCTTAACATCACAAAAATTAGAGAAATGGACATTAACTACAATGAGACGCCATTTTACACCAAATAGATCCTCAAAACCGTGGAAGCCCTGCTGCACCCAGAGTTCCAAGACGGGGAATGTAATGGCAGGGCTGCTGAGAAGTTGCTGGTGGCTGTGCTGCAGACATTGCAGGACAATGCAGGGGGCAGTAGGTGGGGCAGGAAGTGACCCGGGACCACAGCAGGTGGGACAGGAAATGGCCTGTGAAAGCTGAAGTCCAAGGGCGGGAAGGATGTTCCAGGCAGAGGGAGGTGAGCACACACAGGCCTCAGGCCACAGGACTGCATCTGCTTTGGGAATATCACCCTGTCCGTGGGGTGAGAAACAGGGCCACACAACCAGAATCAGAGAGGCAACTAAGGACCTGGGCCAGGGGTTGTTGTCCAGACTAGAGCAATAACAGAGGACACAGGTGCCCAGAGACGTAAGGTGTGGGGGAGGAAGAGGGAACCAGATGTGATGAATGATTGGACATGAATTAGAGTGGTGAGTTTGAAGGTCTCAAGGTGCCACTCCCAGGTATCTGGGTAGATGGTGAAACTGTCATGGGTGTATTAGTCTATTCTTGTTTCTGTAATAAAATCCCTGAGGCAGACTGTTTTAGAAAGAAAAGAGGTTTACCAACTCACATTTCTGGAGGTTTAAGGGCATGGCACCAACCTCAGCTCAGCCTTGGTGAGGGCCTCAGGTGGACGGCACCTGCAAGAGTGAGCAGTCATACCTCCAGGCAGAAACCCAGAGAGCAGTTTGGGGGTCAGGGCCAGGACTTTACAAACCCCCTGCTTCCTTTGAGAGAACTGATCCAGGGGTCCCAGGAGAATTTAATCCCTTCTGTGTGTGCCTCCAGTGGCCTAAGGACTTGGTCCCACCTCATCCTGGCCACACTAAGGACCCAGCTCCCGATCCAGGGACTCTGGGAGGGACAGACATGTCCAAATGTGGCAGCAGACTAGGGGTCAGAGAGGAAGTGGGGAGTGGACTTCAGGTTCAGGATTGCTATGAGGTGGACAGAGGTTACCTAGGACACTGGAAAGGGAAAGGCCAAGGGAACCCCACGTGGTCCTGCAGAAATTGGGGCAGGAGGAGGTTGCGGTTCAAGAGGGAATAGCACGAAGTGCTGCTGAGATGTCAGTCAAAATGCTGAGGCTCGTGCTGCAGCTGAAGCAAGTTGACCAGATGGCCGGAAGGAGCAAGGGTTGATATGGGAGCTACAAGCAGGGAGGGGCCCCTTTAGGACCTGGAGCTGGTGGGAGGAGGCAAGCGCCCTCTTGTTTGGTTTGGTTTGGTTTGGTTTGTTTGTTTTGTTTGTTTGTTTGTTTTGTTTTGTTGGTTGGTTTTATTGGTTTGTTTGTTTTGTTGTTCTGTTTTGTTTGGTTTGGAGTTAGCAGGACTGAAGAGGGTCTGGTAAGAAAGAGCCAGTAGAGCTCAGCGTTACAGAAGGGAAGGAATAGGCCAGGCCTTCAAGAAGACAGATGCCACAATCCGGCTGCAGCAAAATAACCGGGGAGTGACAGCAACTTGTGTACATTGATACAGCAGGAGTGGGAGCCGTTTATTGTAGGACAGGAGGGGTAGATATACATTCCACACAGCTTATCTAATTAACATAAACTCGATACAGCAGTCAACCAATAAGGAACCTCCACACTCAATGGCTCGCTGGCGCCACTTCACAAACCACTCCCTCTGCAAAATGCCAGGCGCCATCTTGACTTGTTTACAGACCCTAACAGACACTCTGTGTCCACCCCGTCTGGGTACTGCAGTTCCCTCCTGGCCTGGCCACCCATAGTTAGTGTGGACCCCACAAGTTAAAGGGCATGGGCCCCCAAACTGCCCCCACTTCAGAGGCCAGGTCCCTTCAGGGGTGCCTAAGCTCTCCCAGATTCCCCTCGACCCCCCGGTTCAACAGGTGGTTGGGATGACTCAGAGAACTCGGGAAAGTGCTCTGCTTATGTTTACAACTTCATTATGAAGACTGTCACTCAGAAGGGCTAGCCAAGTGACCAGGAGCACAGCCAGAGGGCAGGTAAGGAGCAGCCCTTCTGTGAGCCCTCTGGTGGAAGGAGGATGCCCCGCCTTCCCAGCACAGGGAGGGCTGAAGCCTCTCAGCCTCAGCTTCCAGAGTTTTTACTGGGGTTTCATTACCTGGGTGAGACTGACTAGAGCACTGGCCACATGAAGGAAGCACATCTCCAGCACCTGTCTTCTCCTGGAGGTCTGGTGGACTGACCGACTGACGCCAAGTGGCTCAAAGCCGCTCTAATCCTGGGATTGGTCTTTTTGGTGGCCAGCTCCCAGAGAGCTCATTGGGATAACAAAGGCATTCCCATCACTCAGGAAGCTGGTGGGGGTGGGGCAAAGACCAGATTCTCCATTACACAGTGGTGGGTGGGTTGGAGGTCCAGGGCCTGTGAGAGGAAGAGGATGGACAGGACCATGGCTTCCAGGAGGCAGCACTGACGCAGGCAGACCGGGTGCTGGAAATGCTGAGGGGCTATTTCCATGGCCACGTGGAAGGAGTGTGGTGGGTTGGGGTTTGAGCTCAATGGTGGACACCTGAAATTTTTGCTGTGGACAGCAGACCTGCAAAGTTGGCAGAGCTGGCAGGCAGGGTGGGGGTCCAGCGGCTGGTGGTGGACATGTGCTCCTGGTGGCATCCATCTGTGAAGCCAACGCTCTCTCAACAGCCCCTCACAGAGATGGGGGAGGCAGCTCCTCAGAGCAGCCTGGCGAGGTTTGTCTGATGAGCGCAACAGGCTACAGACCAAGACTGGGAGAGGGAAATGGCCGAAGAGGTGAAGCCTAGAAACTGGGCTATAGGGTAAGGAAGAAAACCAGAAGGGACGCAGGAAGGCCAGTGGCGGTGGTCAGAGGGGCTATCGCTGCACAGGACTGCAGCAATGGAGCTGATCCAAGGGTCCAGGCCACGGCGGCAGCAGAAGGGAATGTCCCTCCTCAGGGTCTAATGACCGCTGACACCTAAGGGCATGAGCTTCCTGAAGAGTGGCACCCGCCTTAATGTCACTTAATGCTGGCCTGCCTGCCGGGAGGCACTTCCCACCTCTGGGAGTGGGTGGTGCTAAGAGGGAAGGGTGCTGGAACATTCCAGAAGCCCCTGTGTGGCCAGCCTGTGCAGGCTCCATTTGTACAAGGGCCCCAGGGGACAGCAAGGCGCCTGGGAGCAGCATCCCCCTCCCCACCGCAGCCCCGGGGCCCAGCCACGGCTTCCTGAGTCAGTGTTACCAGTTGACACTTTCTAGTCTTGACTCACCACGCTCTCCCACAACCAGCAATACCTGCTGGATCATGGCTGGCACCAGAGACCCAAGGAAAGCAGGCCCCTCCCATTAAGAAGGGGAGAAAGGAGGAAGGGGCCACGCCCAGCTGGAGGGAAATAAATATTTCCTGCCTGCCCAGCGTGGTCCATCCACCTCTGTGTTGGGGGCTTCCTCGTACGACATCCAGTTCCCTCTTTTCCCTTTCCAACTTTCCCACCAAGTGCCCCTGAACTCCTAGCCCATTTGATGAGTGCGCAGCATGAGCAACAAGGACTCTTGGAACCTGTGGAGACAGAGGTAGAGTGTTCTTCTTTCTGAGTCTCGAGGTGACTGGTGGTCTGTTTTGTTCACAGATTGCCTTCTTGCCTTCTCACTGGGACATATGGAAGTGGGAGGAAATGTCCCTGCCCTGGGAAGAGAGTCTTTGGTGGACTCCATGGTCTCCTTGACATTTTAAACTAGCATGTCCCATAGGTTGAACCTTTGAAGGAGGGAGTCAAGGAACTTGGATGTCACCGAGACGGATCAAACCCCTGAAGTTCATTGCTAAAGAGAAAGTACCCAATAACACTTGGGTCATAAAGTAAGGCAAACGTCATTCACGACCCTCCCTGTGGGTACCGACCAGCACCACGGCAATGAGCTCTTGGAGCAGGAGAAAGAGATTGGCCATAACTTCAACTATAGCACGAGAAATGTGGTCATGCTTAGCCACGGAGGAGGGTGGACAGGTCAGTGGTGGAAAGTTACTGAGAGTTCCTCAGGGTCCATGTGAAGATGGCCGGAGCCGACCACATCCTGGGGCAGAGGATGTGGAATCTGATTAGATACCAGGGTGATCAGATACGGGGGTCAGTGGGATCCGGCTAAGCTGACTGAGCAGGGTTTAGTTTTTTCTTTTATTTTTTTGATAAAACTAGGTTTACAAGGAGGTCCCAGACAGGTCCTGGAGAAGGTCCAGGGGTCTGGGTGAAGCTTGGCCTGCGTCAACTGAAGAGCTAAGCGATCTGCGGTTGGAAGTTCAGCCAGCGAGGGCAACAGGCTCCCTGTACCCATCTCCACTCAGGTCCTCTATCCCCCTCTGTCAGTGCAGCCACAGGTAAAAAGACAGGCAGGGGATGGACACCTGGCGACAGGACTGGCGGTGGGTTCTGTAAGGACTGCTGAGTGGCGCTGAGGCCCGCGTCCTGGGCTCCCCCAGAGCACACGGGGTGCTGAGCCCTCTGCATCTGGAAGGCCAGTATGGGCAGAGGGTCTCCAGCTGCAAGTCAGCACCTGTGTTGGAGCCTGAGGCTTGCCCTGGCCACCATCGAGCCTCATCCCTTGTCCATGAACTGACCTTGGGGACCGGGTCAGAGAGCTGAGCAGCCCCCGTGGCGCAGGACGCTACAGGGAGGTTGCTGTCTTGACTGGACAAGCAACTTCAGGGGACCCCCACACAGAAGTGAGAGATGGCAGGGGACTGAGCCTGGCCAGGAGGCAGCCCAGCCTGCAGGGCTGCAAAGACCCAGGACCTGACTGCACTCTGGAGCACTGGCGTGCTCCGCGGCCCAGGAAGTGACAATGAAGACAGGAGGGGCAAGAGCCAGCGGGGACGGCTGGCTGCATGGGCCCCACCCTGGGCTGGGCAGGTGACGCGAATAAGTGGTCAGGGACCTGCTCTGGGAGCCAGGCAGGCTCCCCCCGGCCCGGTGTGTCCCCGATCATGTGTAGGAGAGGGCAGCTGGACTTTCTAGGGAGCTGGTCTATACAGCTGCCACATCACGTCGACAGTCTTTCTTAAACAGAGGACATTAACACAAAAACAGGAAAAGAAAAACCTGTTTGAGGATAGCTATACCACGTCCTGCACATGCACCCCCCCCCCACACACACACACACACACGAGCACACACACACATACACACGTGCACACACGTGCGCGCACACACCCCACATGCTGTAGGTGGGCGCCTTGTGTTGAACAAATGAATAAGGAATATGTCACCTTCTGTGTCACCTCCCCCATGTGCCATCACCTTGACCTTCCTTATTTTCTAGAATTCTCAGAGGAATTTGGAAAACCCTCAGGAAACATCCCAAAGCTGCCTGCCGTAAGGGGAAAGAGTGCCTCTTCAGAAACGCACCTGCTGCAGGTATTTAGTGACACAGGACGTCACCCCCACCACTTGTCGTGTCAGCCCCAGTGGCCCCCCTGTCCCAGAGAACTTCGAGGCAGGTCGGTGGACACACTGTGACTCGAGCCAGTGGTTGTGACTCAAACTGTGACCCGAGGTGTCCTCCGCTGTGCCACTGTCTTCCTCTTGTCCTCCAGCACACCCGACACCCTGGTGGGGACCGGCTGCTCCCCCAGGCCGGGAACCTCCTGTGCTGGCACTGGCAGGCGGCTCTGCCAGCGGCCCCTGAGCCGGCTCTGCCCCCGGAGGGCCTCTGCCTCTGGCCCAGGGCTCCTCCAGGAGGTGCTTTGCTGTCGGGGAGCTCACCCACGAGGAAGCCTGCCGTGGTGGCCAGAGCCCTTCGGACCGTCATTTATCTGGCCAGCCAGGGTCCACAGAGCCCTGTCAAGTGCCGTCATGACAGGGGGAGGTCACCCAGCCCTGCACACAGGCCACATTCACTGGAAGGGAGACAAGCACGAGGGAGCTTGGCAGTGGGTGTCGGAGACCCCCACAGCAGAGAGCCTCGCCACCGACCTGGGAAGGGGCAGGGGTGGAGGGGTGGAGCGTGAGCTGGGGCCTGAAGGACCCCCTTGCTGGTGACAGAATGCGGGCCCTGCTCGGGGGCCCAGGCCGTCCACCAGTTGCCGTCCACCGGCCGGCAGGGAAGCAGGGGCGGCTTTGAGCAAGGGCTTTGCTCTTTGAAGGGAGCCCTGAGGCCGATGTGTGGGGAGTGGATGGACCAGGTGTCCATGGCAATCAAGGGACCTTGTTAGGGTATGATTCCAATGGCCTGGGCAGCAGGAGGACTTGAACCACACCATCCCTAGCAGCAGGGATAGAAAGAAATACACAAGACCTAGGCATCCAGGAAGCACTAGAAAGAGACCATTCGTGAGCCTCAGGGTGGCTGTGACCAGGAGGACAGTGACTGGTCAAGCTCTCATCCAGTGAAAGGGGAAGCCAGGTCGGGTACAGAGGAGTTCCACTTTTTACCTTACACACTTCCATATCATTGGAACCTCTGAAGGTGAACGTCTAGATTAGCAGAAAGCTAAGAAGGCTGTTTTCTAATCACCACTGACTTTGGCAGTTCTCTCGGGAACTATCACGCTGCACAGGTGTCCAGGTGAGACCTTATTTTGAAAGCTATTCCCTGTGTGACCGTCTCACAGATGTCTATGACGTGTTGGCAGATTTCCTAAACCCCTGACAAAAGAGCAGAGCCAAAGTCGGAGGCTGGTGCTTTCTGGAATAGCTATCTGTAGACCGAGGCTTGTTTTTCCCCGAAGCCTGGACACCTGTCCCAGTAGGATCCCCCCCATTCCACTTTGCCCAGCAATTAGGGGAGCTTAGCTACAGAGAGTCTGTGTCCTAGACTTGACCAGCACACCACAAACCCTAAGTGGTTTTTCAGAGAACCTCCTCTCCCAGAAGAGAGAAAGCTCAGTTCTAGCCGGCAAGGAGGAAAGGCCGAGAAGGGAATCCATGAGGTCGTGGGAAGAAAGGGGCCCGACGGCCCCCAGGGCTGTCACCACCAGGGAGTCAAATCCAGACACAACAGGCCTCCCAGGAGAGAAGTGCTTCACCACGGGTCGGAAGACAGAAGTATATTAAGTGTCATTAAAGAAAGAAAAAAAGAAAGCACGTGACTCCAAGGATAGAAACCCTAAAAGTCGTTTTGTCGTTGGTTTGGGGTTTGGGGTTGGTTGGTTCTGTTTTGGGCCGTACTCTAACAAGTTTGAAGGAAAAACAAAATAACAGAGAAAATCTAACAACAGGCCGCCAGTTCCAGGCAAGAGAGTGGAGAAGAATGAGGAAGCAAGTCAAAAACGGGAAGAAAGACAACTCAGAACTCTGATTGGGAAATGTCCACGCACTGGGGGTCAGTGCCTGGGAGAAGGAGAAAGAGGTGAATTCACACAGCCTGTCCCAGTGGGGCGGACGGGAGGTCGAGGAGGGAGCCCACCGTACCCGGGAAGGTGCCCAGGAACACTCAGGGCAGTCGCTGGGCCCTGGGCATGTGCCCAGCCAGGACTGTTTAGACCTACGTGAGCCACTGAGAAAAGTCCAGGGGTGGCTCTGTGTGGGCAGTGGGCTGTGGGCAGCAGGTGTTCAGAACAACGGAAAGGGAGAGAGAAGGCCCTGGTATGGGTTCAATGCGCCCATGTTTGCGTCCTGGTCCCCGCATTTAGCATCCGTGTGGTCCTAGATGATTACTGCCCTCAGCCTCAGTGTCCTGGGAGGCAAAATGGGCCCGTCCTATCTATCTTCAGGTTGCTGTGAAGACCAATTAGGATAATAAGAGGGAAAAAAAGTGCTTGATAAAGGGAAACTTTTTAAAAAGTTTTGTTTCTAAATGTGTGTCCAAGGAAAGTGGCAGAATACCATAGTGTCAGACAGGGGCCTGCGTCTGTGACCAGCAAGCCAAGGAGAGTCCTGTGACAGCTCTTCAAATCAACGGCTCCTACAACACAGTCTGGCCCTTCGCAGGACATGTTTCCAGACCCCTGGGAAATGTGGTACCAGAGCCTCCTGTTCTTCATTAGTTCTTCACGCCCGTCCTATGTTAGAGAAGATGTCCTGTAGGAAAGCCCTGGGGACTTTTCTGCTAGATCCAAATGGCCTCTCAGAGGAGGGACAACCCCCCCACAGATGAGAAGAGCCACTGGAGACCTCACACCTAAGCAGGGCCAAGGCCTGTTCTAGGCCAGGGAGGAGGGTGGAGCACTTGGACTTCACCTGTCCCCTTTCTGAGTTCTTGCGTCCCAGAGGGGGATAGACCCTCTGGAGGTGATGGTCTCACAATAAAAACCCTATTGCCCCATCCCAAATAATTCCATAAACTGAAAGAAATAGAAGTGTCCAGAGAGACAGGTGTGGGTACACAGGGCCTCGTCCAAACCCTAGGTGCCAGAGGGGGCCCTCGGGAACGGTGCAAGGAAATGGCAGGCTCCTAAGAACAGCGTCAGGAAGTCATCCTCAAGAAAGAGATGGGTGGCCAGATGCTGCGGTGCTCGCCTGTCATCTCAGCGGCCCTGGAGGCTGAGGCAGGAGGGTTGCAAGTTCAAAGTCAGCCTCATCAACTTAGTGACACCCTAGACAACTTAGTGAGACCCTGTCTCAAAATAAAACATAAAAGGGCTGGGGATGTGGCTCAGGGGTTAAGCACCCCTGGGTTCAATCCCTGGTACCAAAAAAAAAAAAAGAATGAGATGGGCAGAGAAAGGGTGCAGCAGCCATCACTCAGCTCCGTTCTGAGAAAGGGGACAGAGAAGCTGACGTCCCTCCAGGCACAGGGACAACATAAGAACGAAGCCATGATTGTTTTGCTTGTCTTCTTCTTTAAAATGGTAACAAACCAATGGGGTGACCGACCTCGATGACAGGCTGGGAAGCCCAGGCTCAGACCTAAGGTGGCATGAGGCAGCGCCACACCTCCTGTCTTGGAGGACCAGCTTGCCCAGGGAGAGGGGGACTTGAGCTGAGAAGAGGTCGAGTGATTCAAGGGCTGAAATTTTCCCCCAAAACTGGAATGCCCCCCATGACTGGCTTTGCCAGCTCCCACTTCTGCTCGTTCCACGTCCTGGGGTTCGTGTTGTCACCGACATCCGTGGGACTCTCCACTTCCCCTCCTGTTCTATAGTGAGATGTTCTGTACTCACTGGGGACCGGAAGGAAGTGGGACCTGAGCTGCCTCCTTGGAGAGACGAGCTTTGATACAGGGTTGTGCAAGTCGCCTACATGACGTGGCAAGAGATTTCACTTCCTGAGATGGGCATGGAAGGAGAAGGTTTGGGGTCCCGACCACAGGGCCAGGATGAGACATGGCAGAACCATGGAGACGATGACATCAAGGGATGTTGCCCCAGGTTCCAAAATTTCCCTGGAGCAGAAAGAATCAGACACAGCTTCAACCACATTGTGACGCTGGACAAATCACGTCACAGCTCTTGGCTTTGGTTTCTGTGCCTGCTGCCCGTGCTCAGATAGAAATCTGCCCCCCCACACCAGGCCCCACCAGATCCCACTGGACAGCCATTAAGGCTCCTTCCAGCCGGCAGGGTCTCAGAGCTTCTGGAATGTTGCAATAGAAGGTAGTGGAAGCATAAGGAGCTGAAGCTTCCCGACCGGCACCGCAGGCCCCAGGAGGAAGGGACCAACTCAGAGCAGATGCTCAGGCACCTTGCAGGCCTGCCTTCCTGTCACTGGTCCTCTCCCTCCTTGCTTGCCCTGAATGAGCAGAGCAAGGGCACCTCTGTTCTCTGTCAGGGCAGCCCACACCCCCACCAGATCACCAGGCTTTGATGGCCAGAGAAGTCACTGTCCCTCTAATTGGATCTGGAGAACAGTGGTTCATTTACAGGGAGATCCTGGGGCAAGACAGGAGTCACCCGGGCCAGCCAGGCAGGGACCCTAGAGTGTCCACAGGACAAGACACCAAATTTTATCAGGGTTCACTGTTGGGAACTGCATATCGTTTTCCAAACTCACAAGACCCTGACGCAGCAGATGGCTTTTAGATTCCCAACAGAACTCATGAATTTCCAAAGGTGGGAATCTTCTGTCTGCCTTCCAGGAATCAGAAGGCTGCCTAGTAAGCAAGCCACCCTCACCCCACAGTAGAGCCTTGTGCTTCCAATATGCTCACCTGTCCGTCAGGGGCTGACTCCCTTGGATAAGGCAGGGTTGGCACAGTGTCCTGCACATAGTAGACTCACGCTTAGTAGAATGAAAACACTGTGAAATTTCTGCTCACCCTTCAGGCAGCAAACCCTGACTGTGCCCATTCCCGTGCCAGGCATTCACCGGCTCTAAAAGACCTCACAGCCTCCTGGGAACCGTGGTGACAAGGTTCCACTCTGAGGCTGTAATGATGCTCTAACATCAGTGTCCCAGACTCCAAGCACCATTTGAAACCTGGGTCCTCATTCATTCCACCAACGAAGCGCTGCCCCGGGGCAGTACCCTGCGACAGGCACGATGCTGTCAGGTTCAACAGTCTGGTAATGCTTGGTGTTCTCGAGAGGTATAGCAGAGTCTCTTCTGGATATTCTCATGGAAACAAGAGCTCATCAAAAAGTTATTTTAGGCAGAGAACATCTCTTCTACATTTTAAAAAGTCTCTGTGATCCCGGACACTTGATTGATTCAATAAACCCCTTTCCCAACAGAACATAATATGGGGTCATTTCATTGATCACCCAGCACTGATGTGTTTTCGATGTGAAATTGCTGGGGTACCAGCACCGGGCATCTCAGGGTGGCATGAGTTTGTCTCTGGGGTCACCTGACCTGCTCAGGAGCCTGCACCCCTGAACACTGTATGTCCCCTGCTCCATTCAAGGGAGGCCAGTGTTTCCCCAGAGACCCTCAGGACTGATGGAGAGCGTCTGAGAGCAGCACGCTCGAGCCCTACAGGGAGAGCGAGTGCCCCTTCATTATACCATCCAACCATTCCCAAGGGGAAAGGTTCCCAACCTAAGTACAAGGAAGTGTGTATGGGGGGGGGGGTATTTGTGCACATTCATCTGCATGTCCTGCACGTTGTTCCAAAGACCCTAAATCAGCACACTCTTCTAACCCAGGAAAATCCAGTCTTTTAGTATTGACATCATAGGCACCGGGGTCATAAGGAAAACGGTGCTGATTTGCATGATGACCCATTTGTGAAATGTGTCATAGCTTGCTATCCCTGGCACTGCCACAGATTAGGGATAATTTCAGCATACCAGCCCCTTTCCCCGAAAAACTCCAGCCAATCCTCTTGCCCCCGCCCCATGCCTTTGACTTGGTTGTGAAATCATTTAACCAGAGGGAAAATTTCTCAGCTCTTCACTTCTGCTTTTGAAGGGCTATAAAAGAGTGCGGGAGAAATCAACCAGCACAGAACAGAGTTCTTTGTGCTCCACAGCAAGCAGGCGGATCTGCGATTCTCTCCTACCAGTCTTTGTTGTTCAGGTATGGCCTCAAGTCCCGCTAACGCTTAGAACCTAAGGGGGATCTATCTCTCTCTATCTCTGTCTCTCTCTCTCTCTCTCTCTCTCTCTCTCTCTCCTCCTCCTCCTCCTCCTCCTCCTCTCCTACATTCCCTCACTATCCTCCTCTCTGCCTGAAGATTGGGCTTTTTGCAAAAATAAATAAATAAATAAAAAGCTAGCTCTACTGTAAAGTAGCTGCTCTGGGACTGCCAGCAGCTCACATCTGAGAGGTCAATGGAGGGACCATGCACCCGGTCTCCTAGCAATATATTCCTGGTTTGGATTTGATTCAGCAAGCGCTTTCCTCTAGACCCAGGACGGCTCTTTCCAAGGGCATTCCTTTGCAGGCCTGGCTGTACTGGATGCTGAGGGAAACTCACATGAAAGTGGCCCTGGGGGAACTGACCCTGCAGTGACCACTCATTTCCTGCTCTTCTCACAGGTCCCAAAGGCAGCCATGGCAGCAGTACCCGAACTGGCCAGTGAGATGATGGCTTACCACAGGTGAGTGCGGACGCCGAGTAGTCTGAACAGGGCTCCCCTCTCGTGAGTGAAGGTCGCCTGTGCTTAGAGACCCGGTGTGTCCCCACATCTCCTCGTTAGGTAGCAGACAAGCTAACCTAACTTCCCACCCCATCCAGCCGTGGGACCCTGACGCCAGCCACCCTTGCTGCTGCAGGGGCTTCCCACAGAGGCAGGTGGGAAGAGGGCATTCCCAGTGGACATGCCAGGGGCCCTGTGCAAGTTTGGCTTGTGTGGGAGGGGCTCTGATTTTAGCTGATTCTTCTGGGTGAGAGTTTAGGTCTCAGGACCCAATCAGGCGTTCTCAGGATGCCTAGCAGCATGGCCCAGAGTCTGCCCTCTGCACATGCCCATCGCCATGGAACTCTCCAAAAGTCTCCAGGCAGCCTTGAGGAACAGGCTGTTCACAATTTTAGCAAGGCTTGTGGGCACAAAAGGAAAGACATCCCTGAGCCACGTCTATCTTTATTGCAGTGACGAGAACGACCTGTTCTTTGAGGTGGATGGCCCCAAACACACGAAGGTGAGACTCTGGGCTTCGCTCCTGGTGTGTGGAGGTGCTCAAAAAAAACGGGCTCTGGGCTGCCTCACCCCCCAGGTGTTTCGCAATGGGCTGACTTTTGCCTCTTCCAGTAAGATAGACACTGGCTGCACCCCACTATCCCACAGTCTCCCCATAAGGCCTTGCATTGCTAGGTCAGCTGCTTCACCCAAGGAAGACAGCCAAGTCTTCAAGGAGATCTGGTCCTCCTTTTGTTTATTATTATTATTTTTTTTTTTTTTTTGGCAGAGAGGATTGAATCCAAAGGTACTTTACTACTGAGCCACATCCCCACCCCTTTTTATTTTTTATTTGGAGACAGGGCCTCACTAGATTGCTGAGACTGGCCTCAAACCTGCCATCCTCCTGCCTCAGCCTCCCAAGTTGCAGGGAATACGGGCATGTGCCACCATGCCTGGCTTGGTCCTCCTCTCAGGAGATGGGTCCAGTCTACTTTGATCACTTGAGTCAAACTCTGCCACCCAGAGAGGGTGGCCTTGGGAACCATCCCACGCCTGCCCCTTTTTCCTCCCTGGGATGGAACTTAGGTCAGGAAGACATAGACAGTATCAAAACAAAAGATGGGCTGGGAGCCAAAGCTCCCTGTTTGATCTTGGACCAGACACCCTCCCGCTTTGGTCCTCATCTGCAAACAGATCTTCTCTGCCACCCGGGCATCCTGGAGCCCTGAGGTCTGGGCATCTTCAGTTGGGAGCTAAGTTCACCCCAGCAAAGGGGCCTTCTTCAGGCTCACACCAAGGTCTAGCTGTCTCTTCCCGGTTGTGTGATGCCTGATAAGTTTCCCAGGTGGCGCAGCCGTCTCTCCCCGCCCCCCCCCCCAGTTCAGACCAGCTTCCCCCAGCCTCCTAATCCCGGAACTTCTCCCTGCTCAGCTCGGCTCTCCTCTCTGCTGTTGGGTCTCTGTCACTGTCCTTCAAACTCCAGAACCCCACCAAGCCTCCGGGCAACTCCAGCCAGGCCTGAACGCAGCAGGGAAGTGGTCACAGACTCCACAAATAGCCACCCTTCTTACGGTGTTGGCAGAAAGCCTGGAAGAAGGATCTGGGCAGGAAAACCCAGAACTGGTCGAGGGAGCCAAGATCAACAGAAAAAGTCGCGATCGTTATTGTTCCAGAAATTTCAATGGCGGTGTTGGAGCATTAGGGATAGGAAAAGAGAGGAAGGGTGAGAGGGTGTATGGAGCGGTGGGCCGTGTGCGGGAGAGGTGAAGCCGCATTGGCCTCTATTTTAAGAGAAGAGCATGTAGGATGTCAGGAGGCCCACATTCTTCTTGCTGTGTGTCCTTGGGAAAGCCACTTACCCTCTCTAGGCTTCTCAGACCTAGCAACTAGCAGTAGAAGCTTGGTCATCTCTGAGGCCCCTTCCTGCTCTCTGGGGTCCATGCAGGAGGCCGCCAGCATGACCATCTTACCCTGCTCGTTGCCTCGGTTTCCCCACAGTGCCACTGGCAGGACCTTTACCTCGGCTCCGTGGATGAGGGCATCCAGCTGCACATCTCCCAGCTGCACCCCACCAAGAGCGTGCAGCAGGTGGTGTCACTCATCGTGGCCGTGGAGAAGCTGCGGATGCTTCCGGGCGCACAGGCCCCCCGGGGCCAGGACCTGCACACCTGCCTTTCCCTCATCTTTGAGGAAGGTACTTACTGAGATTCTCCCTCGGGCTCTTCTCAGCCCCTCACTCAGCCCCCAAGTCCCCGCCCCAGCTCAAGCCTTCAAAGGTAGAAAACAAGCCCAGAAACCAAGCCAGCGCTGCCTTCGGCCAAAGCCCCTCTTCCAAGGAGACCGTGGTGTGAACCCACCTTGCGGCCCACCTCCCAGAGCGCGGTGAGCCTGAAGCCCACCCACTCGGCCGGGCTCGTGCTGTGACCTGAGGAATGACATTTCACACAAGGGTCCCATCACTAGTCCTCAGTCAGGGACAGTGGCCCTGAGCCATGGCTCCGGTGCCAGGGCCAGCGTCCTTGCCACCCCACTCCCCACTTCCTCCCTCCTGGGCCACAGCTGGAGGTTGAGGCCATGTGCCTGTGTCCTCTGAGGGGCCCAGCCCTGCTGCCCACGTCCCCCCGCTGGCTCTGCCTTGACGATGTGTGTCTCCTGATTCCAGAGCCCATCTTCTGTGACCTCTGGGATGACGACGGATACGAGTATGACGCAGCCGTCCCAGTGCTGAACTGCCGGCTGCGCGACGTCCAGCAGAAGAGCCTGGTGCTGTCCGACCCGTGTGAGCTCAAAGCTCTGCACCTCAACGGACCGAATCTGAGGCAACAAGGTAGCTGGGGGCACCCTGGCGTCCCCTCTGGCCTGCAGGCCGCTGGCCAGGGCTCCCCAGAGCAACAGGACTGGGAAGGGACGTCCACCACGGCACTGACCCTGGCCCAGCCACGAGGCCAGCTGGACAGCATCCGCATGCATGTTTGCTGGCGGGAGGGTGACCAGCCCGCTCCAGCAGTCCCAGGGCCACTGTCCCCAAGCCCCACGGGCGGGTGCAGTGCCAACGCTCCCATGGTGCAGGGTCATTTGATGGACAGGCACTAACGGCCTGCGGGTTCCCTTTCCTGCTGTAGAGCCTGAAGCTGGAATATCGGGGAGACAGGCCGCCCTTCCGGGGCCTGGCGCTGCTCTGCGCCCCTCGCTTCCCTCCCACCCCCACCACACGAGTCCTGATAGGGAAATTTACCAGCCAGGGAGCATTATCTCTCCTGGCCTCTTTGTGTGTGTGTGTGTGTGTGTGTGGTACCAGGAAATGAACCCAGGGGCACTTAACCCCTGAGCCACTCCCCAGCCCTTTTTATATTTTATTTAGAGACAGAGTCTCGCTGAGTTGCTTAGGGCCTCACTAAATTGCTGAGGCTGGCCTTTGAACTCATGATCCTCCTGCCTCAGCCTCCCGAGCTGCTGGGATGACAGGCGTGCACCACTGCCTTCCCTGTCCTTCTGTAGTGATCAGATTGTGCTACTCTTGAGATTGGGCACACAGCGGCCAGTGACAAGATCACTTCCTGCCGTCCTTCAGCGTATAGACCTTAGTGTCCATTTCAAGGTCCCCCTTAGTCCCCAATTCAAGAGGCTTCGTGAACCTGTCGGGCCTTCTCTGGGGAATCCCGGAACCAGCCCCCCGACCCTGCTGTTATGCAGGCCAGCGGTTCCCACAGGGCGAGCTAACTTGTGCGGGTCCCGGGGGCAGTGCTTAGGCCCACCCTGCACAGCATGGCCTGACCAGAGATCCCGCTCTTGTCCCCAGTGGTGTTCTCCATGAGCTTTGTGCTGGGAGAAGGGAATGACAGCAAGACACCCGTGGCCTTGGGCATCAAGGGGAAGAACCTGTACCTGACCTGTGTGATGAAGGGGGACAAGCCCACCCTGCAGCTGGAGGTGAGTCACGACCAGGGGAGGCCCTTCAGCACCCCGGGGTAGGCATGCCCCCCCCCCCGCTTCCCAGGACACCACCTGCCTCCCACCCTCACCCCCTAAAAATCTGGGAGCTGGGATGCTTGACAACTTTACATAAATGTCAAATAAATTCAACGTGATTTTTTAACGCATGCAAACATCACTACCCCGGCAGAAAATTAAATCTTGTTGCTCACTGCCAGCCTCATGCCCAGCCATTGTTACCGTGCCAACAGATCAGACCATGTTAAGACTAGGCGCATTATACACCGGGAGGGTCTCTCTATTTCTGGGATGACACTTTGGGGGAACTCATCCACTGAAGGGACCTGTCATCAATCTCCACTTCCAAGATCAACCCCCCACACGCACACCTGCAGCTTTTCCAGCAAAAGCTTCATTTCCAAGTTGATGTCATTTCTAGCCAGGATCCTTTAAAAATAAATAAATAACTGCAAAAGTACCTAGAAACTACATACTCCTAGAAGCTTTGACCCAAGTTTTACTTTAAAAAAAAAAATCCACACCTCCTTGATGTTCCCCAGCAATGATCCTAAGAATTTGGGGAAAACGAAGGGCTCTTTCAGTGGCTACTCAGAAAGCTGGGGTCCCAAAGACAACTCAGGAGTGTGGCTCCAGGTCCTGTACCGCTCATTGAGTGTCCCATCCGGTCCGTCCCAAGGTCACCTCTCCCACAGTGTCTCTGTCCCATCCCTCACCAAGAGGCTTGTCTCTATTTTGCTGCAGAGTGTAGACCCCAAAAGTTACCCCAAGAAGAGGATGGAGCCGAGGTTCGTGTTCAACAAGATAGAGGTCAAAGACAAGGTGGAGTTTGAGTCTGCTCAGTTCCCCAACTGGTACATCAGCACCTCCCAGGCGGAGCACCTGCCCGTCTTCCTGGGGAACAACAGCGGCCAGGATATAACAGACTTCACCATGGAATTCGTGTCCTAAGGAGCCTCACCCGCAGCCCACAGCAGCGAACGAACGTAGCCTGCGCGCAGAGGGCCGGCAGAGGAGGGCAGGAGGGCTTTGAGCGTGGCTGAAGGCTGCACCGACACCCACCTGCGTCCCCAGGTGGGGACACGTGCGCAGAGCTCTCTTGCCACCAGCCAGGAGATGGCTCTCTCCTCCCAGAGGCCATTTCGGAACCTCTGCTGACCTGGCCACCCTCCTCTCCTGCGTCCTCAACGCCAGCCCAATGGGATCAGGCCACATTCTGTTCCAAGAAAACCTCTCCTCCTCTCCCAGCTTCTGATGAGCATCTGCTTACCCACGTATTTATGTATTTATTGATGGGTGGATCTATTTCATTCAAGGGGACCGGCGGCAGCGGTGACCGTGACCCAGCCTCCTCCTCAGAGCTTGTGGAATGGCTGAGATCAGGCCTGGTGCACGGGCTGCAGCTAGTCCTCCCCTTGGGGCTGAAAATAGATGCGCTCAGACTTTGTGGCGGGGAATATTTATGGGTGAGAAAGTATGATCACACTGATTCAATGGTTCTGAAATAAATTTCACTGGAAAAAAAAAAAAAATCTGCCCTGGTTGTTGACTTTTCTTAGATTTGACACAGAAAAGTAAAGATAAACGGGGCCATCAGAGTCCTCATCAGGGGTCTGGAAGCGCCGCCTGGTGGTGTTCCGGGAGAGTGGGGGGGGGGTGTTCCCGTTGGTGTGTGGTGGTTCCTGGAGGAGCCGCGTGGGTGGCGTTCGGGAGGTTCCCGGGGAGCGTGTGTGGAGTGTGCTGGTGGAGTTCGGAAATAAAGTTTGTTCCTGCTTGAGTGGCTTGTGATTTGTGCCCAGCCAGACTGCGACTACTCCTCATTGCTGAGTGCTGCTGAGAACCTAGTACAGCCCTGGACACAAAAGTCAGCCTCCCGTCCATCCCCTTTCCTCCTGCTGTCCAGCAGGAGGCTGTTGGGGGCACAAGAGTCCTCTGGAAAGGGAGTCACTAAATATTATAGGCAGTCACAGCTGCAAGGACTCATCATCCATCTGCGCATGAGACACTCAGCCCTAGGGCCTGAGGGACAGAGAAAAGCAAGGGCAGGTGGCAGAGGCAGAGGGCACCTTAAGGTGACCTGAAGCAGAGGTGGGGTAGGATTTGAAAAGAGCAGCCAGGAAGGAGTCCCCAGACCTGGTAGGGGGACCAGGCATGGAGGAGGGTGGCATGCCAGTCCCACTCAATGGGACAAGCGCAAGCTCCCTGCTAGGAAGTTAAAGGGCCCAGCAGGTGAGGGGCCAGCATGAGCCACAGTGTGGGGTAGGACAGCCAGTGACGCAGGACACTGACTCGGGATCACAGAAGCCACCAGAAGAAAAGTCAAAGCCTGAAACAAACCAGGGAAAAATACTTGTGACTGAAATCCCAGACAAGGGACGATTTACAGAACACATACAGGGCTCCCTCGGGAACAGAAATCAACAAGATAGCAGACCAAGGACAGTAACGGGCCGTTCCCAACTGAGAAGCCACCCGCAGATCCTCGGCAGAGGAGAGGGGCTCAACGTTAACCACGACCAAAAGAAGACAAAAGGTGTGTCTAAGAGCGCTCTCAGACACCAGCCAAGAAGTCCAGAGGACAGCGCGTCCCACTCGTGAAACTGGGTGAACGCCCAGCGTCCAACACGACAGCGTGGCAACAGAAGGCACTGCCACCTCCGTGGAGGAAATGTGATAATACCCAGGAAAATCCACAAGTGCATTTCCCTTGAGACTCAGCAGTTTCACTTCTGAAAAGGGACACATGGTCCACAATCTTCATGACACATCATTTGTAATAACAAAAATAAGAAATAACCCAGGTGTCTGTCAACAGGAAATGGATTCAATGATTATGGAGCGTGGAATACTATGCAACTATAAAAAAGAAGGAGAAAGAACTCTGTGTAGAAACCTCTCCAAGGCATACGGGTGACAAAGAAAAAAAGAGCACAATGCAGACAGTGTGCAAGGTGTGCTGACTTCCGGGCAACAAAAGGCAGGGGTGGGGAAGGAAACACACTGCATTGTGCTCATATTTGATCTGAAATTTTCTAGAAGATACATAAGAAATGAAGTCAAGGATGTTGTTCATAAATATGGAACAAAATCAACTGGAAGCAATCTAAAGATCCAGTGTTTGGGGGAAGGTTAGAGAATCCATGATAAATTAGAAAGGAGATGGTCCTGAAATGGAAAGGTATCCAGGCAACTCATGGAGAGGAAAGGACACATTGTAAAATAAGTCCACAGGGACAGCATTTATATAAAAGGAAAGGCATCGCCCTTCTGTGGTGCATAACTGTGTGCGTCTGAGGGTATAGGGAGGCAGAGAGCTCTGGAGAGTTCTGACAGAAAGGAACGGTTACTTGGGGGTGGGGTAGGGCATGGGAGGGGTCATCAAGAGGAATTGAAGCTTTATTTATAATGCTTTACAAATAAACTATAATTTATTTGTAATTTTTTACAGGAAAAACATATTTGTGAAATACACACATGCACACACACAAAAAAAATTGAAAATACAGGTATTCATTAAATCTTCTGCATTAAAATGTAGAAAAGGCTTGGGTTCAATTCCTGGATCGGAGCCCAGTACTCAGTGCACCCTCCAAAGACTGTCCTGCTTGTGGTTGGAAGCCCAGTTCTCTCCCTAACAACTCTTGCTTTTCTCTGCACTAGGTGTCCGTGGCGTGAACACACAAATGATCTGCTTCTAAAAGGAAAGGGCCGGAGAGCCTGAATCCTCCCGGAACTCAGCCATGTCCACAAAAGTGCAACGGCGAAGTTAGGAAGCCTTTGAGGAGCCAGAAAGGCAGCTTGTCTGCAGTCCTGGCAGGTAATGCACCGTACCCCGAGGGCTCCCACCAGGAGCGGAAGCCGGGGCTTGCCACCTGTGTCACAGATGGTAACAGCTGGTCCCTTGGGGCAGGCAGTGGCTTCTCCTGGAGTCTTGGGCTGGCCAGAGAGGGAGGGGGCATCAGCGTGTCCTCTACCCAGACCCTCCCCTCCATTCCTCATCCCCCAGGACAGCCTTGCTGAACACCCCCAAACATCTGGTTCAACTGGGACCAGGGTGGCCTAGGGGACTGGGCACTGCCTGCTGAGGGGTGAGTGACCACACCTCCTCTCCTCTGTTGAGTCATCTCCCCCACGGCCTGGGTCCTGGATTGCCAGTGTGAAGGCAGGCTCAGGGGTAAGAGTCTTCTCCCTGGGAAGGCCGGAAGCACTCTTTCCTGGTGTGCATGAGCACAGCTCTTTGCTAACATAAATAATCTTGAGAATTCAAATCCCTCTCAGAAAGTAGGTCATAAAACACAGCACCTGGGCTGGGATCCCTGGGAAGGGCAGGGCTGGAGGGTGGGGTCATGCAAAGGTATGGAGGAAGTAAGGAGTGAGGCAGAGCAGAGGTCTCCTGTCTCTGGGAACGTTGCAACCTCAGGTCAACGCAGCTGCAGAGTCAGAGGGTCCAGGTGGGTCCTCTGGGCACTGAGGCAGAAGGCGTGTCTGGTCTGTGCCACTCCCGACCAGCCCCTCACAGGCAGTCTCAAAGAGTCAACCCTTCTCTTTCTCCAGGACCTCACCTCCCCGGCTGCACCCAACCCCATCAGCCCTCAGAGACAAAGAGGTTTGAAGATCTCCACCCACCTGCTGGGTGGGGCAGAGGGCGCTGTCTCCAGCACCTGCACGCTGCAGATGGCCTAAAGAAGCATCCAGCCAGTAGGGGGCCACGCAGCTCCGGTGTAACGGGTAGATTCTGGTGAGACTTCAGAGCAGCTGGATGTCTGGGATCCAGATCATAGAGGAGCATCAGAGCATGCCACCACCTGGCTTTAAAATAAAGGCACTGGGGTCCTGAGCATTACTGGAAAAGAAGTCGAGCATGAAAGTCCAGAGGACACTCCTCAGTAGCCTGAGAAGCAGGCGGGCTGAGCCCCAGCCTCCTGCCAGCGTTGGAGCTGGGACCCTTGTCTTGTAGATGCACCATCGACTGAGGGCCCCCGGCCAAACCGCGGGTCCAGTGTTCTCCCCAGGCCCCTCCTATGTGCAGAGCATTGTTCTTTTAAAATTTTACACTCAGCATAAAAGAATTTGAAAACTGTGACCCTCCCACCTCACTCCACATATTTGTTTTTAGGTTTATATCTAAATTTTGTCATCAATATTTTAAAGAGCTAGTTACAAATGTTATCATTTCCAGAATATTCTCAGTACAATTGACCCTCCATAGCTACACGTTCTGGAAGTCATCCAACCACAGATGAAAAATATGTGATGAGAAAAAAAATTGCACTTGTATCAAATATGTACAGACTATTTTTTTGTCATTATTCCCTAAACAATAGGGTGTAACAATGATTTTCATAGTATTTACATTGACAGTAGTTTGTGTTTGTTTTTGTTTTGTACCAGGGATTGAACCCAGGGACACTTAACCACTGAGCCACACCCCCAACCCACTTTTATATTTTATTTAGAGACAGGGTCTCACTGAGTTGCTTGGGGCCTCAATAAGTTGCTGGGCTGGCTTTGAACTTTCGATCCTCCTGGTTCAGCCTCCTGAACCATTGGGATTCCAGGTGTGTGCCACTGCACCCAGCTCATTGTAAGTGGTTTACAAATTATTTAAACTATGTGGAAGGACACACATAAGTTATTTGCTAATACCATGCCAATTTGCAGGAGGCACGAAGGGCCTGTGGATTTTTGTATTCTCCAGGTGTCCAGGAACCAACTCCTTCCACTACCAAAGGACAACCATATTGCTGATTTTAAATTAAAATGTTCCATGACCTTTATAACTGTACCCCAGGAAAACCCAACCCTACAGACTATTTCCTGTTGTCACCCATCTAAAAAATTATATGAATTCAGAAAATTTACAACATTCTTTTTTTCCTTTGAATAGATGCTTCTAAACATTTCTTTCATGAAATTTAATGCTAATGTAACATATTATACTTAAAGGCATTTTCCCAATCATCCTGTGATACTTCTTTACAGCAACAAAAAATATGCATTCATTGTTGAATTTTATGTAAGCACAGAATGCTAGCTTTTAAAAAATTCCTTTAAACTGAGTTACCTTTATTATAATGATGGTTATTATGCAATTGATCAAAATAACAAATATATAACAAATGTTGATTTTATTAACAATAGATCTAAATGAGATAGGACTTTTAAAATTATTTCACACATTTATACATTACTCAGGTGCTGAGAAAACCTGTACGTATAAATAGGAATGAAAGGAATTTTATTTGAGCCTTGTCACTTGATTGTTCGAAATCCTTTTGAATTACTGGCTAAAGTCACCAAGTCACCTATCATCAAAATATATATTTAAGGGATTTATGGACCAATAACCTATTCAGGTCTATCTTTCAGCTGTGTTGGGAGTAAAGAAATGGAAGCCTCCAGAGATGGAAGGTTTGGCCTCTCCTGCTGGGCTCTGGAAGCTCAGCCCTTGTTTTGAGCCTGGGGTGGGGGGTCTGGTGTGTGGGACAACCTCACTCCCGAGGTGAGAGGGGCTGGGAACCTGCTGCTCTGGTCTTTGGGAGAGTAAAGGAGGAGCAGATACCAGCGGAAAACGAAGGTCATGCCCGTCTCTTTTCACTGCTCCCGGCAGGGGTGTGTCTGCTGGGCTGGATGAGGGCCAAGTGTGATCATAGCGGACGTCCCTGCTCTGACCACAGTCACGCTAACTTATGTGGAAGAGCTGGAGAGGAAGGCCAGGCTGGGCGCCTCTGACCTCATTTCCTGCTCTGTAATCCTGCAGAGGTGGGTCAGGGGCTGGTCATCTCCAACACTCTGCGGTTTCGTTCCTCCCGGGTGAACTGGACCAGAACACAACCGTGTGGGTGTGGTGAGTGCTGCTACTTCAGGTGAGGTGCCCCTTCAAGAAGGTGGCTTGAGCAAAGACTTGAACGTAGAAAAGTCATCCATCACACGAAGATCTGGGCAACGGCGTGCAAGAAGGAGGAACTGGGGTGGAGGGCCCCCGGTGGGAGATGGTTGGCCCCAGTGGGCCCAGCAAGGAGACCCCAGGACCGAACAGGGGGCAAGGGGCTGAGGGGAGGCTAGAGGACAAGCAGGGGCCAGGGGCCAGGGGCCAGGAGCCCAGGCTGGGCGTTTGCATAGCCCCTGGACATCCTTCCACAAGGAAGAAGGACGTTGAGTATGGTTTTAAAACCCCCTTCACCTATTGGTGAAGCAGGCCCAGAGGTGAAGACCAGCTGGAGGCCCAGGGGTGGATTAGCAGGAGGGAAGGCACCTTGACCAGGTGGCAGGAGAGGTGGGAGGAGCAGGACCGGCTGATGGAGTCACTGTGGGACTCAGAGAAGGGCAGGAGCCGAGGGGGACGCGTAGGCTTAAGGCTGAGTTCCTGGGGAAGGGGAGAAGCCTGGGCTACAGCAGAAGTGGGGGGCAGGGGGCCCAGCGCCCTGTGTCTGGCCAAGTTATACCTGAGACACCTGCCAGATACCCTTGTGAAGACGCAGAAGGCACACACTGCCACGGGTCACACAGGCCACCTAACAGGACAAGGAGCTCGAGAACAGGGAAGGACCGGGAACTGGGCCACAGAGAGGCCTAGGAGGACACGGAGCCATGGGAACCCATGGGTGACAGGAACAGTAGGAGACGAGAGGCCAAGGATGCCAGCCACCAGGTCCCACGCTGCCCCAAGGCAGAGTGATGGCCTGGCCACAGGATCCATGAGAAAGAGGGGACATTGACCCCAGAACCCAAGTGAGGAAGAGTCGGAACAGAGAAGCCCAATCAGAATGGGCCGAGGTGGAGACGGACGGCGAGGCCCAGGGCCAGTGAGCACGGGCTCCCTTGTAGTTTTCTTGTAGAAGGGGGTGCAGGCAGGAGTGTGGGGATGTGTGTGGGGACAGAGGAATGCAGGGCAGTGGAGGAAGCCACAAAGAAGGGGCTTATGCCTGAGATGGGGTGGGCACAGGGCCCCTCCTTGGGGATGGGTGAATGGCGAGGGCAGAGGGGGAGGCCAAAACCGTGGAGAGGACAGGACTGCGCAGGAGAGAGAGGCCAGGAACACAGGAGGGAGAGGCCAGGACCGTGGGAAAGAGGCCAGGACCGTGGAGAGAGCATGGCCAAGCCCCTGAGTGGCCCAGGGGCTGACAAAGGTCCTGCAGGGACCCATCTCCTCAGTGGAGCCAGGGGCTCCTTCCTAATGGCCCCTGTGTTCTGAGTGAGACTCACATTGGTGGCAGCTGTTGGGGTCCTGTGGTTGCTGTCCCCACAGCTGGCTCTCCTGGCCTGCTCCCTAGGCCCTGGTGCTGAAGTCACTCTGCTGTGCTTTCCTCTCGGTCCTTTACAGTCCCACTGGCTTCTCCACAGGGGTCTCAGAGGGAGGAGATTCTTCGTGGAGGCTGTGGGCAGTGTCCATGGGGTCTGGCTGATAGGAAAAGGGAGACGGGTGCGCTTCCCAGGTGAGAAATGCAGAAGAATGCTGCGGTTTTACAGCACCCATCATCCAGCGTGAGCCAGTCTAGAGGGTCATCGTTGGCAGACTTCGCTTTGGTAAAAATCAGGCACTGAGAAGTCCGTCGAATCCAATAAAGCAATGAAGCTATTCACCACGGCTCAGGCAGAGGGGCACGGAATTCCATCTCCCTAAATGAGGTGGGTTCTGAAACCAGCTCGGCTGAGAAGCGGCCTTGGACCTCTTGTCAGCACCCTGACCCCAGCTCCAAGAACCCCCTCCACCTGCCTCCTGTGGTTTGGGTAGACAGACGGGTGACCCCATTGCAGACCTCTAGCCAGTCACCAAAATCAAGTTCCTCAATCTTTAACCCAGGAACCATCTTCCATGGTTGATTGAGACCCTCGAACCTCAGTTAAGTGGCTTTACACCACCAGGAAATCAATTTTATTAAGTATATAGTTGATTATTAAATGAAACTCACAGCAGTGACATTTCTGTGTTTAGAAGTAAATTATGGGGGGGGCCGGGGCTGGGGCTCAGTGGTAGGGCACTCGCCTAGCATGCATGAGGCTCTGGGTTCGATCCTCAGCACCACATAAAAACAAATAAATAAAATAAAGGTTTTGTGTCCATCTACAACTAAAATATATATATATATATATATATATATATATATATATATATATATATATTTTTTTTTTTTTTTTTTTTAAGTGAGTTCTAGGATCTGCTATAGTGTGGATAAGGCCTGGGTTTGTCCCCAAGGTTTGAGTTAAGCTCTGTGTGATGATGTGAGAGTGGGGGTCCTTCAAGAGGTAGGCCTAGTGGGAGGTGGTCTAGGGTGCCCCCCTGCTCTCCTGGGTGCTTCTTGGTTCTTAGAGAGGATTGTCACAAAAGAGCAAGCCTGGACTCTGAATCGTCCTCCAGCTCCCTGCCTGGTGACAAGACCCCTTGCTCCCATATAAGCCCCACCACTGTGATGTCATCTCCATTAGGTCCCCACCAGAGCTGGGCAGATGGCAGCACCCTGCTCTTTTTTTTTTTTTTTTTTTTTTTTTTTGAGAGAGAGAATTTTAATATTTATTTTTTAGTTTTCGGCAGACACAACATCTTTTGTTTGTATGTGGTGCTGAGGATCGAACCCGGGCCCCACGCATGCCAGGAGAGCGCGCTACCGCTTGAGCCACATCCCCAGCCCTAGCACCCTGCTCTTGAGCCTGCAGACCCAGGAGCCAAACAGGCACCTCTTCTTTGTACACCATCCAGTGTCAGGTGTTTTGTCAGAGCAATGGAAAAGGTGAACATAGAATCTTCCAGGCAATCTTGGTTATGTAAGATGTCTAAAATATCTTTGTACATTAAAGAATCAGAAATTTTAAACTTTATTATCTCAATGTGAAATGTGTGATTGATATTATCTGATTTGATTTAAAGGGTATAAAATAATGTGGTCATTTATTTTAGAAAGTCTGAATTTTTAGGTCCTATTTAACTACCTTTTTTATGAGTGTGTAGGAATTGCTTATGTGCTTAGAAATTTTTCACTCATTAGATAATTAAGTCTTCCTTGGAAGGAAGATGTATTAAATTTGCATATATACTAAATTTGTAGCTAAAATATTTTAGGGAACACAAACATGCTAGGAAAGAGTTAAATAACAAGGAATGTAATATAGACATTAAAAAGAAGTGATTTTTCTCTTTATTATTAAAAATGGTCTTATAAATATAGTAGCAAGATTTGTAAGTTGAACTTAAGGTGTTAAGAAAATTTAGGGGTTTAGTTGATAATTGTAACAGATGTGACCATATACATTCAGGTCCAGGTGGCCATAGATGCCCTTTCTAGCACACGCTCATCTAGAACCTTAAAAATAGTTTTGACGTCAGCTGACGCCAGGGGAAGTCCGCTGGCACTAGCTCTCATGTCAGAGGACAGACCCCGGTGGTCCTCTCAGAGCAGTGTCCACCCACCGTCCCACCCAGGACTGGCATTGGCCACCCCAGCCTTCCGTCCCTTCCAATCCCCAATCATGGCAGCAGGCTGCTCAGCCTCAGCACTGAGTCCCAGCAGGGAGAACACCCCCAACCAGCCACATCCTCTACACACACACACACACACCACACACACACACCACACACACCACACCACACACACACCACACACACCACAACACACACACACCACACACATCATCACACACCACACATACCACACACACACAATCACACACACACACCACCACATCACACACACCACACACACACACACACCACACACACACACCACACACACACCACACACCACACACATCATCACACACCACACACATCATCACACTCCAACATACCACACACACACACAATCACACACACACACACCACCACATCACACACACCACACACACCACACCACACACACCACACCACACACACCACACACACCACAACACACACACCACACACACACACCACACACACCACACCACACACACACACCACACATACCACACACACCACACATACCACACACACACACCATACACATCATCACACACCACACATACCACACACACACACAATCACACACACACCACCACATCACACACACCACACCACAAACACACCACACACACCACAACACACACACACCACACACATCATCACACACCACACATACCACACACACACACAATCACACACCATCACACACACCACACACCATCACACACACACACCACACAGCACACATCACACACACCACCCATACACACACACATACCACCCACACACACACATCATCACACACCATCACACACACAACACACACACAACACACACCACACACACATACACCACCCACACCACACCATCACACACACCACACACACCACACACACATCACAGACACCACCCACACACACACCACACACACAACACACACATACCACACACACACCACACACACACACCATCACACACCATCACACACACACACCACACACCACACATCACACACACCACTCACACACACACACACCACCCACGCACACACATCATCACACACCATCACACACACACACACCACACATCACACACACAACACACCACACACACACCATCAGACACACACCACACACCACATATCACACACATCACCCACACCCACACATCACAGATCACACCATACACACACAATCACAAACACACACACCACACACACCATCACACCACGCACACCATCATATATACACCACACACACTATCACACACACGCCACACACACACCACACACCATCACACACACACAACACACACCACACACACACATCACACACACCATCACACCACACCACACACCACACACCACACACATCACACACACCACACCACACACTTACCACACACACACACCACACACACCACACCACACTCCACATCACACACACACACCACACCACACACACATATCACACACCACACCACACTCCACATCACACACACACCACACACACACCACACCACACACACATATCACACACCACACCACACACACCACACCACACATATACACCCCACACTCACCACACACGCACACACCACACACCATACACACACACACCACACACACATCACACACACACCACGCCACACGCACCACACACACACACCCCACACTCACCATACACGCACACACCACACACCATACATACACACACACCACACACACACCCCACACTCACCATACACGCACACACCACACACCATACACACACACACACCACACACACACACACCACACACACACCACACAGCACACACACACACACACACACATTTCGGCTGCCAAGATGGCAGTGTTTGCACAGTAGGGTTGTTGGCTTGTGCCCTAGAACCCCGTGGTTGGCCTGCAGAACCCGCTTTCTCCACCCCTCGCCTCCCAACTCCCTGTTACAATCCCTACCCCATAGTCCAGTTCCTGGCTCTCGACATCGCAGATGTCCAAACTAGACTCCAGGCAGAACTGTCTTCTAAGGGCAGGGACAAGAGGGAAAGGCGCAGGGCTGTGGTAAGAAAAACCATCCCAGGTGTGGGAAACGAGAAGAATGCTTGTGCCCTCAGCATGCACCCAGGGCTCCCAGGGACCTCTGCACTCCAGGCTGAGGGCCACGGGCCTCCCTCTGTGCAGGGCCAAACAATACAACGACTTCAGGGCAGGGGCACACGGCCCTGTCACCGCTCAGCCACTCTGCCCTTGCCCTGGCACTGCAGACACAGACCACCCGTGACACATGCATGGGCTGCACTTCAGCGAGCCTGTTCAGGCAGAGCAGCTCGGGAGGCTGAGACAGGAGGGTTGTGAGTTCTTAGCCAGCCTCAGCAACTTAGCAAGGCCCTAAGCAACTCAGAGAGACCCTCTGTCTAAATAAAAAGTAAAAAGGGCTGGGGATGGAGCTCAGTTGTTAAGTACCCCGGGTTCAATCCCCGGCACCAAAAAAAAAGAAGAAGAAAAGAAACAGGCAGAAGGCAAGACTCAGACCGTGAGCCATAGCTCGCAGACCGACTAGAAAAGTACCCCTTCTCAGTTGCTTTTTGTTGATTAAGACCCGGGCTCTGTAGTCAGATGTCAACCTGCGGGAGACGGACAGGTGGCAGGCCACTTCTGTCTGGTGGAACAGCAAATTTTTAAATTTGCAAATTTATTGCCGCCTTTTTTCTGGAAATCTCTTCTACTGATGACATGCACATATGTGTCTGCATCTATCTACAGAAATAAGCAATCAGGCTCCTGTTTCCTGTCCTGATCAGCTGTGCCATGGTGGCCCCCACTAATGAGCCAAGGGTGACCTTGACACCAGCCTACTGTTAATCGGAGCATTGTTTTCTTAATACCTTCAATGTCCTGCTTTGACAACTTCTCTATCAACCTGTTTTGTTTGTTTTTTTTTGGTTTTTTGTTTGTGTTTTAGCCTGTCCCTGTGGGACCACAGTCACATGGGCTACCAGGTGCCACCTGGCTCTGGCCCTGGAGGTGTGCCCCCCTTCTCCACCCTAGCCCTCCTGAATGCCAGGCTCCTGGAGTTTTATGGGGAGGCCCCTCGGGATGAAGAGGAGGAAATGCAGGAAGCAGGCCTGCCTGGGCGGCCACCTGTCCTGACTCTGACCTCGCCCTGTGGCCTGGGAAGGCAGGGAGGGGACGGCGGCCTCCACCTCCTCCGTTCCCAGACTGACTCATGCTGAACCAGCAGACTTCGGTGCAAGGACTCGGTTTGGCAATGGGCATCTGAAGAACTCAACGGGCCTCTCCTTTGGCCCCAAATTCTTCTCATAACAGATAACATAAGAAATTCGACTAATAAGAAATGATCAGGTACTAATTAGAACAACATTTTAAAAAGTAAATAAATAAAAAGAAATAATCATGGATATGCAATGGATTTTATGTACTTTATATATTTACTAGTGCATGATTCAAAAGAGCTACAAAAATTTTTTGAAAAAAAAAAAAAACGGAGACCAGTTAAATAATTTGTGGTATAAACATATGATAGCCTAATTATACATCTATTAAAAAATCACATTGAAGGACAATATCTTATGGCATGGATAAATATTTATTTTATAGTGTTAGATGAAAATAAAAGCAAGTTTTAATATATACAATGTGATTCCAATTTTGACAACTATATATGTTATCTATGTGTAATCATATATGCACATATATGGGTTATATAAACATATGACATATATGTGCTGTCTATACCTGTATTATATAGCTACACACTCACACACACACACACACATACACACGGAGTCAGCCCTCCATATCCATGGACTCAACCAACTGCCAAACAAAAGTATGTGAGCTGGGCGTTTTGGCACATGCCTGTAACCCCTAGGAATTTTTGGAAAAAATATAATAATATTTGTGCTAACACGTACAGAGTTTCTTCTTTTCGCTCCCTAGAGAACGCAGTGTCCCACTGTCCACAGGGCGTCCACGCTGTGTCAGATGTTGTAGGTCATGGAGAGATGACATAAAGCACACGGGGGATCTGCACAGTTCAATGCAAATCCTGTGCCGTTCTATAGAAGGGACTTGAGCTTCCACCCAAGTATCCTTGGGGGCGTCCGGGCACCAGCCCCTCGTGCCTCCCAGGGGAGGGCTCTCTCCTGCAGAGAGCCCAGGAGCTTGAGCAGGTGCTTTGACGGAGGTGGCCATCCAGCCCCCTGCTCAGCCTGGGGGGCAGTTTCAGAGCCCGCGGGGAGGAAAGTCAGGCCCCCAAAGCAAGTGGGTTCTGATGGAGTCTCTGGCCTAAGCTGTTGGGGAAAGATGAACAACAGCCCTGCCATTGAAGGCCCCTCACACCCCCCACGCTGTGCAGCAGGCAGCCTCAGGACCCCTGAAGTGTGGGACCGCCATTGCAGAGGAGAGGAAGTGAAGACCCCGGGACTCAACCCTGAGCTCCGGGGCTGCTCAGTGACACCGACGTTCCAGACGGCGGCAAACCCTGGAGGGAGCTGGAGTTCCCCGGCTGGTGCCGGCAAGGGCCACATGCCAGAGATGCTCATGTCTTCAGCGGGCCCCAAGGTCCAGAGACACTTGGCCCTGACATGAAGTATGGCAAGAGATGTGCAGCCCCAGCCCCTGGGCCACAAAAGGAAGTGCACATGACCTCTGTCCTGGGGGGCGGAGGGGGAGCAGGAGAAGTTTCAAGAAAGTTTCCATAGACGGGGCGGAAATGGAAGCCAGGATCTGAAAAACGAGCATTTCTGCCAATAGACACAGGCAGGTCCGAAAGCAAAGGTAAAGCGGAAGGAGGGCAGGGGGCAGAGCTAGACGCAGGGGGAAGGGAGACAAGGCCACCGTCCACGGGCTGGGGGAACCCTGGGGCCATGAGGCCACCCGCTCACTCATCCTCTCCTGGCACCGACTCCACACCACAGGGGTCCACTGACCCTCACCCCCATTCCCTCCTTGTTAGGAAGCAAAGAGACATGGAGACACAGGCAGGAGCAGCGGCTGTCCCGTCCCACTGCGACTTGGCCACACAACTAGGACAAAAGCTCTTGCTCAAAGAAGCTGACTTGGCCCCCCGCCTAACTAATGTCGGGTTTCAACCACTGCAGACCCATCTCAAGGTGACCTTCACCAATATTAGTGCTTCAGCTTCCCCCTCAAACAGAAACGCCAGAACGTAACCAGGAGGCACAGTGGGGAGAGCCCTGGACGGGGATCCCAACCTTCAGGCCTGCTGACTGGCCTGACCCTCACTTGATTTCCCACTCTGTTTTTCCCTCCTGTGAAGTGGATGGCATGGGAGGTCTGTGCCAGCTGTAACAACAGACAATCCTCTCACCCTACTTTGCATCTAACTTGCCGTTTTGTAAAAGCAGGTGGCTCTGAACACTCATCTTCCCATTCCCTCTTTCCTCCAGCCCTTTCCCTAGAGGAGACCAGCCATGGCCCTGTTCACTCTATTTAGAAAACCCTGTGTCTCCTGGGTTCTGGCAGTGACGAGAAGTGTCCCAGACAACAGACCCAAGATGGGCTGTAGTAAGAGCCGAGGACAGCCACAAGGACAGTAACAACAAGCAGCACTGTGGCTTCTTCAGTGCATGAGCAAAGAAAGAGAAAGAAAGTTGAATCCTCCATAACACCCACACAGTCGTTGAATAGCTGTGTTAATATTCTTTGCTGTTATTTTTACAGACTTCGAAACAATTCAGAGGACTGAGCTCAATTTCAATCCAGCACCTGGCACAGTGCCCGGGTAGATGAGCTTAATAAACGTCCGTCCGATAAATAAATGATCCCGATTTTAGATGAGGAGATTGAGGCCCAGAGAGAGGAAGCCATCGAACTTCTCCGCCAAACATGGTCTTCCTCGATGCCCTGAACTTTGCCCTCCTTTTCCTCTTGGACTGCTGCCTCTGAACCTGCTGTGACTCACCCTGCCACCTCTCCTTGTAAGACAGACATCTATGTTGCAACCTAAGTATGTGGAAATAACCCGGTCATCTCCCCAACTCAAGTGCCTCAGTGAGGCTGGGGGGGGCGGGGGGTTGCTCCAGGACAGATGGCAGGAGAGCCCTAACCTTGGACCTCAGATCACCGCTATTGACATGGACCACGGGAACTAACACCTGGGACTCAGGGTGGGACTCTACTGGCCTCCAAACAGATGCAGAGCCTAAGAGCTGACCTCCAGCCCCTGGCCCCCCCATCCACAGAAAGTGAGTTTTGAGTGCCTGCCCCCAAGAAGGGTCAGGACCCCAGAGCCATCTCCATAGCTCCCCCATTCCTCAGAAGTGGCAGGTTGGGTTGGAACAGTCTGTGGGATGGCTACACACTGGACAATCACCTGTTCACGGTGACCAGGGTGGGACTCAAGCATGAAATACACTCTCTAGCTCCCCTTTCCCAGTAAAGGCCGCAGGAAACATCTCCATCTGCCGACCTGGGGACGATGCGGAGACCGGCTTCCAGGCACTCAAAGGACGGCGGCTCACGTCTGAAAACGAATTCTTCCACCTTGCCACTATTTATTTTTCCTGTCCATAGAGATACCTGGAGACTGAGCTGGCAAATGAGAGCCAGGGGCACGTGCAGGGAAACGCTGGTGCCTGCTGCTGAATGTGGCTGAGTAATGGCTCTGAATTCACTTGTCTCCACCAGCAGGGTTCTGCCTCTGCTTCCCTGGGAATTCCCCAACCCAGAAAGCTCTCGATACCTTGATGTTCTGCTGTTTCTACGGCTGGAATGGAATATTTGAAGAACTCCCTTTGAGAGAGGAAATGGTGACCTTTAGAGGTTCATCCATTGAAAGAGAGGGAAGTGGGTGCTGTAGCGAGTCCCCTCCGTCATGCCATCTGGCAGGCTAAGCATCTCTCCTTTGGCCTGACCTCACAGGGTGCTGGGTTCCAGTTTCTAAAATCAGGAATGAGAAAAGCTTCTCAGCAAGAAGTGTGCAGGCAGTCTGCACCTGGGGTAAGAATGGGAGTCCATGACCCACTTGAATCTAATGTAGGAAATATGATATGTCAAGAACTCTGTAATGTTTGGAACAACCAATAAAAATAAAAAAATAGAAAAAGAAGTGTGCAGGCTCTGCCCCCGTCAGCTTCCCAAACACCCCAAGATGCCTCTCCAGGCCCCGGCTCATCAGCCCCTTGGCCTCCTGTGAGAAAAGAACTTTGTACTTGGCCACCAAAAAGTCTTCCCTGGACTTCAGAAAGCAGCTTCTCAGCTGAGGCCCTCCAGGGCCTGGAACCCTGATCCTCAGCAGGTTCGTCCTTGACTCCCCCGGCTTCCCTCCTCTCTCCTCCCTGCCTCGGAGGCCCCTCCCTAGTGACATCAGGGATATCTCCATTGACCTTCATACCATCCTGAATTTTATCTCTACAGGGCGTCTCCCTTCCCTGAGAGCTGGCATGTTCTCCTCTTGAGATGGTTCCCAAGGCACAGCACAGGAGTGAGTCAGGAGAAGGAGGAGGGCGGGGAGGCAGGGCACCTGCCCCTGACATCAAATGTGAACCAGGTGCTGGGAAGCAGAGCCTAGGGAAGCATAAAGCAGGGTGGCTTTGCCCTTCTCCATCAATCAGCTGCTCCTGGCATGCCGTACCCCTCGGGCAGCTCAGGCCAACGCCAACCTTCTGGTAAATTACCTTCCTACGTGAACGGCCTCGGATTTCAGAATACTGCAGACATGCGTCTGGCACCCAGCTCTGTTCCTTTCCCCAGATCCCATGAAAACAACATGAAAGGGATTTTCAAAGGCACAGACTCCACAAGGAGGAGAGCAAGGGAAGGGGAGAGGTGAATTCCTTAGATCAGCCAGGCAAGTCCCCGACATGCACCGTACTGAGTTCACATTCACCAGGGCAATTCAGAGCCTCTGAGAGTGAGATCAGAGGGATAGCAAGGTAAATAGAACTGCTCTCGAGCTGGTTAAGAAACAAATACCAAAATAATCGCATACTGTATGATTCCATTTGTATAAAATGTACACTAATCCGTAGAGACAGAAGACAGATCCGTGCTTGTTTGGGAATGAAGGAGGGGACAAGGAATTGCCAAGCATCCGAGGAAACCTCTGAGACGATGCCCGCTCTCTTGATTATGGGGATAGACCCACGGCAGTATGTCAAAACACAGCCACTGGACAGTTTAAATACACTCAGTTTACTACATGTTAATTTTCCATCCGTGCAGTTATCTTTCAAAAATGCTGGCAGGGCTGTAGGGGAATTCCCACTCTTTGCTAATTGGTTCTGTGGTTTTGGAGAATGGCATTGTCATATTTTAATAACATCTGGGTACAAATTAAAGTGACACGAATAGGTAAAAAATAAATGATTACATTCCCTGATGACCTTTTCCTATACCAGCAGAAGACAGGAAGACTGTTCTGTAAAGAGTGGAAAATAACGTGTCTTTGGACTGGGGGATGCCAACACGGTCTACGGTGGGAGAACACTGAGAACAGGATGCAGATGCACTTCCACACCAGCAGAAGGCTGGCCACCAGGCCTTTGTCCTTCAGGCAGGAGATTAAAAGAACCTTCCTGAGAACCAGGCCAATACTGCTGTTAGGGCTCCCCAAGCCAGAGGCCCTGCCAAGACATAAAGCAATGACATCCACTGCAAAAAGACTCCTCTGTGTCCTCAGAGATCCCGGTCAGGTTTTAAGTTGCTGAGTCTCAAAAAACCTAAGATTACTAAACATGTGCAGGTGATTTCCAGCAAGATGGAGATCAAACAAACCAATCTGGAAAAAAAAAAAAAAAAAAAAAAGCAGAGGCAAGAAAGAAACAATGTAAAGAGAAGAAAACTTAAAAAAAGGAACCTCTTGTGATCTTAGGTGGGGTGGCCACACCTCCCAGCACTTGGGAGGCTGAGGCAGGAGGATCTCTTGAGTCCAGGAGTTGAGACTAGCCTGGGCAGCATAGCAAGACCTTGTATCAAAAAATTATTAATATCCCAGAATATTAAGTATATAAGCACAAATATATAAAATCTAAGTAAAAAGAGAAGCATTAGCATAATATGTTTTTCTACTAAGGTAGCAAAACTGTGATTGATAGAAGAAAAAAAAAAAAAAACTATGAGGGAAAAGACCGGGAGGACCTTCAAATACAAAATATGTGATTAGAGAAATGAAAGCTCAGGAGGAGAGTTGAGAGATAAAGTAAATCAGAGTGAAGCCAAAGGATAACGACTTAGAAAACGGAACTGAACCGCTAAGAACATTAACAGTAGGAGGGGGAAAAGAAGAAGAAGAAATAATTAATGAACAAAGTTTTCCAAACTTGAAGAATACAAGTCTTTCCAAATCAAAGGGCCCAGTGAGTGTCTCGCATAAATGAGTGAAAAAGGCCCACATTATAAAATTTCAAAATTGGAGATCAAGAGACGATCCTACAAAATTCCAAAACAGACAACAACAGTCACATGAAAATAATCAGGCACATGAATTGTGTCAAACTTTGCAGCAATTTTGGGAACTAGAAGGAAATGGAGGAATATTTTCAAAAGCATGAAGAAAAATTAATTCCAAATTAGAATTCTATACCCAGTCAAACTGTCAACCAGGCGTCAGGGCGGAGCAATCATGTGCTGTCAGACATGAAAATTCCTAAGGAACCTTTTACTTCTTACACGTCTTTTTCCAAGAAATCTGGAAAGGAAGTAGAAAAACATATGGAAGGACGCAGAGGAGATCCGAGGCAGGGAGAGGCAAAGGGAATCCCATGCGGGTGGGAGCTGCCGGGCAGAAGCTGGGCACAGCAGAAGGGACCACTGGTCCATGTAGAGCAGGTGGGAACTCTCCAGGGAATTCTCTTCCTGAGGTAGAAAGAAACTGCCTAATAGATCTGAATGTCTTCAGAGGAGTCTTGATCAATGTGTGAAAAGTTCAAGGTAGAATTACGATAGTTAGGGGTAGACACACTGTGAGGCTGATCAAGCTTAGAGGGTTTTATTGGTTCCTTTAATTACACATTGCAGTATAATTCGTTTTGATATAATTATTCAAGCATGGAATATATTTTAGGATGCTTCATTTGCAAGAGCCCTGTCCAAGGCCCTGTACTTAATTTTTTTTTTCTTTTTGTGGTGCTGGGGATTTAACCCAGGGCCTTGTGCATGTAAGGCAAGCATCTACCAACTGAGCTATAATCCCAGCCCCCTGTACTTAATTTTATGTTTATGATTATATATTTCTTTTCTTAGAAGACCACTAATAGAAATTATATCCCCCTCATGGTAAATACCCAGAAAAGTAAGCAAATGAGAAATTAGTTACAAAAGGAAAATAAAATGTTGGATTGAAAAGGAAGAGTACCTACTTAACTAATGGATGAATATCTGAACAACATTTTTTTATTAAAGCATCAGAGCTACGCATAGTAGTTGAGTTCATTTTAACAAAATCACACATGCATGGAATTTGGGGTTTTAGTTGTAGATGGACATCATACCTTTATTTTATTTTATTTTATGTGGTGCTGAAGATTGAACCCAGTGCCTCACGAGTGCTAGGCAAGCACTCCACCACTGCGCCATAACCCCAGTCCTCTATCTCAGTTCCCACTCCTCTGCCCTTCCCTTCCTGCCTGCCTCCCCTCTCCTCCTTCCTCTACTCCACCAATCTTCCTTTTTCTTGTTCATTTTTTATTTTTATTTTTTTAACATCATATATGATTAAACACATAGAGAATTATTTCTGACTTACACACAGGAATTTAAAACACACATTCAAATGCTTTTTATATGATTTGTTGGTTCATTTGGTGATTTACATATGTGAAAGTTTAACCTACCATGTACATCATTTTTTATAATATCTTTCCCACATTTTTTAATTGATGCATTATATTTGTACATACAGATGGAGTTTGTCGGTACATATTTGTACATGCACACAATACATGATATAGAAATGTATTTTGGTCAATATCATCACTCTTTTTTCACATCCATGAAGGTGGAATTCACTGGTACATAAGGACAGGTGCAAGTCATGTGGTTTCAGATTCATGCTGCATTTCCTCCACTCTCCCATCCCTCCTCCCTTTCTCCACTTCCTTCATTTTCTCCACTGACCTTCCCTCTGTCTTTATGCTATATGGTCCCCCCACCCTTTCCTCCCTTTATTTTGCTCTAGCTTCTGCATGTGAGAGAAAACATTTGACCCTTGATTTTCTGAGTCAGGCTTATTTCACTTAGCAGGATGTTCTCTAGTCCATTCACTTCCTGGCAAATTATGGCAAATGCCATAATTTCATTCTTCTTTATGGCTGAGTAAAACTTAATTGTTCACAAACAGCACATTTTCTACATCCACTCATCTATTGGGATGGTTCCATAATTTGACTATTGTGAATTGTGCTGCTATAAACATTGATGTGGCTGTGTCCCTACAGAATTCTGATTTTAAATTCTTTGGAGAAATATGAAGGAGTGGGATGGCTGGGTCATGGGGTGGTTCCATACCTAGTTTTTTAAGGAATCTCTACACTGCTTTTTAGAGTGGTTGTACCAATTTGCAGGTCTACCATAAATGCATGAGTATATCTTTTTCCCCACATCCTCACCAGCATTTATTATTATTTGTATATTATTATTATTTGTAAATTATTTGTATCATTGTCATTCTGACTGGCGTGAGATGAAAGTCGAGTGTAGTTTTGATTTGCATCTCCTGATTGCTAGAGCTGTTGAGCATTTTTTTCATGTATTTGTGGGCCATTTGTGTTTCTGAACAGCATTTATACATTCAAAATGTTAAAAACACTAACAAAGGATCTAACAAATCAAGATGTCACCATCCTAAGAGGAGGCCTGGGAATTGGGGACCCAGATGTGTCTGGTGGAGCCTGATACAGAACAAAGACTCAGGTTCTCACTTTCCAGAGAGGGAAGATAATGGTTGAAGCCTCCAGTTCCAAGTTCAAGAACTAACAACACAGAGTGTCACCCAAGAAACAAGCACCAAACACCCCAGGGGAAGGGGAGATGGGGAAGACAGAGGGCATGGAGGACTTTTTGTAAAATAACCTTAGAGACCTACAGGACTCTTGACATGCAAAACTGTGATTTTTTTTTTAACTGAAAATAATGAAACCGCTATTTTTTAAACCAGATTTTTTAAAGGGAATCAAAACCATCTCGTTGCAATAATGAAGACTCACTTCCATGTTAGCTCACCCTTCAAAAACCAGAGCACACATGACCATCACAGCACTTCCTTACTCTAGAAAGTGGCCATTACGGGGATGAGGATTAAGTGTTAGTGTGTGTGAGTGGGTATGGGTGTGGGTGTGTGTTGAGAGACAGAAAAACAGAGAGAGAAGAGCAATTCCGACAAGATAGTGAGCGAGAGCCATGGCGGGGAAGACAGGTTGGTCCTTGAGCTTGAAAAATACCATGACCAGAATTGGGGCTTGGAGGAGGAGGGAGGACGGGGAGCATCAACCCCAAATTCTCACCTTCCAGGCTCAGCCTGCCTTGCGGCTCTGAGGAAGGCGCCCTGTTGGTCCTTCACTGCCCCAGCCCCCATTCCCCTCCTCCTTCTTGCTGTACCCCGCCCCCTCCTCTAATTGTGGAGCTTAAGAGGAAGCACCAGGGAGTGGGAAAGTCCTCCCCACGTGGCGCTGGCCAGTGGGACTGCCAGCCATGGGCTGGGAACGCAGGGCCAGGCTTCGGTAGTTTCCGTGCTGGGATCCAACCTGCCCAGGCCTGTCAGGTGACTTGGTGGGACGAGCAGACGGAAGTCATTCATCGGCATGAGCTGGTCTGTGATGAACCCGAAAACCCGAGGAGGAGTGGCTCCTGTGGAAAGGGCATGACATCCTCTCTTAGTGGGTATCTCTGCTCAGTCCAGGGAGTCAGAGAGAAAGGGGCTTGGAGGGGTCACCTTCGCTACAGACTCTGAGACGGAGCTTGAAGGAGCAGCCAGAACAGAGGGGACCAGGGCCAATTCTTCTCCCCTCTGCGTGGAGGCAGAATGGTGGGGGGCCTTGTAGCACACAGACCTCAGGGCAGAGCCCACCTCTGCTGTGGATGCCAGTCTCCTCCGGTCACTTGCAGCAGGGCCAGGGCTGGGCCCTTAGGAAGCAGCACAGGCAGCAGCAGCGGCAGCAGCAGCAGCATCACCACACTGTGGAGATCCGTAGCTGCCACATTCACTTATAGGTGACAGCCTCTGGGGGCTCCAGGTTACCTGGGTCAGGCCCACAGGCAGGCAGGGAAAAGAGAATCATTATCACCATGCATCCTTTCTGCACAATTATGAGGGCCCTTTTATTTATTTTTTCTTAATGTTTTTAAATATATTCTTTCAGTAGCTTGATTGAGGTATAACCGACATACAAAAACCCGCACAGATTTAAAGTGTATAATTTGATAATTTGATAAGGTACACACCAGCAGCTCTCACACAGGCAACAGGATGAACTATACACTACTCCCCAAGGTCTCCTCCTGCCCCTGGGGAATCCCTCCCTGTCCCCAACACCAGATCATTACCAATGCGTTCCATCCCTCGTGGATTCATTTAATTTTCTAGAATTTCATATAAATGAAATCATGTGTACTCTCTTGGGTCTGGCCTCTGTCAGCATACTTATCCTGAGATTCTCCCATGTTGCCGTGTCTCTGTAGCCTGTTCCCTTTTATTGCTGAGTACTATTCCATTGTATGGCCACTTAGTCTCTTGTTCATTCACTTATCAACGGCCCAGCATTGTTTCTGTTTTCAGCAATGATGAATAGCACTGTTATGAACACTCCCACATAGGTCTTTGTGTGAGCACATGCTTTCATTTCCCTGGGGTAAAGAGAGATCTAGGAGTGGAAGGGTTGGGTCACATGGTAAATCCTTGTTGACTTTTTAAGAAGCTGTCAAATTGTTTCCCAAAGCCGTCGCACCATTTTGCATCCCTTCAGCGCTGTCTGACTGGTCCAGCTCTTCCCCATGCTCACCAACATTTGTTATGGTGAGTCTTAAATTTTAGATACACTAATAGCTTGTATAATTATGCATTCACATCCTCCTTGGCCCTCAAAACTGCATCAGCCCTGGAGGAAATACTATCACTGATTAGCCCTGTTTTACAGTTCCACTGGGATACAGTGTGTCATGTGCCAAGGACATGGGCCCAGACCCAGGGTACAGTGAGGTACAGGGACAAAGCAAGGGACCCATGAGGAGGTGACTTTGGTCCTATTTTGGCCCAGGACCTAGTGAAATATTAGTGAAGCAACTCTGGGCAACTCACTCACTTCCCAGGGGCTCAACATTCTTATCTGTATTATGGGGAACTGAGATAGCTCATTTGTCAAAATCACATAGACAGGTGACATTGCTACAAGAACAGCCAATTACCAGACTTTTTAAGAAATACATCAGACATGAAGGAAAGAAATCTGAGTATTACCAAATCTTTCTTTTTGGCTAAGAAATTTACTTTGTTTGATTTTCACAGCTCTTGTGAGGGAAGGAGGGTTGCCCCCCCCCCCCACTTCAGGATGATGGAAAACTCCAATCTGTCTGACTCTGAAGTCCAGGTTCCTCTTATTATTGTGAGATGAACAGCTAACTCCCTCCAGATGCAGTAACCCCTCAGGGCCCTGCACATGGAAATTCTGTCCCCATAACTGAGTAGAGTGACGGCTTCATGACACCCCAGTCTTCCTCAAGCCCATCTCGAACATAAATGGTTGGGCCAGGCCTTGCTTCTGCAGACAAAATCGTAGAGCATTTAAATGGAGAAAAATGGGGTTCACTGTGAGAGTTGCCTCTGCTCGGTTGCAGCGTGACCAAAACCCACACCGGGAATCAGAGCCAACACCCAGCGGGGTCTGAGGAACAAGCTCTGGAAGGGGCTGTGGAGGGGGCTCAGGGACCCAGGGAGAACACACCCAATTCCCAAGTGCTCTCCTGAAGCATCAGACCCCGTGCCCATCTTCAAGGGCATACCCAGCACAAACAGCAGGACTTACTGAGCACCTCACCAGCACCGGTGCACCGGAGGGAAGGACGTCCTAGTAACAGAGCTGTCCACTGCAGAGCAGGCTGATGCCCGAGCGGCAAGTGCCCCAGCTCTGGAGTCACCCCAACTTCATGAGAATGCAGCGGAAGTTCTTCCTCCTTGGCAGAAGAGGTTAGACTAGAGGAACAGCTCCAAAAAAACCTCAACAGAGGCAAGTACAGGCCTAGTCCCTCCATTTTCTCAAGTCTGTGTAATGCAAAGAAAGCTAGATGAAATGGGACCTGATTAGGGGGACCTTCTAAATCTGACAGCTGGGCTTTAATTTATGAGCATCAAGGCCCTCCCTGGGTGTTCAAGCAGAGCAAGAATGTGCTACGGAAGGTTCTGGAGCAGACTGGCAAGGGTGAGTGAGGAGGTGGGGCCAGGGATCAGCAGGGGCCCCTGGGTGGTACAGAAAGCAGGGATACCAAGGAGGCCATCCCAGTGTGCAGGACCGCTGACCAGGACCCCAGGGTGACATGGAGATCTTGAGTCTGGACCACAGAAAGAGAGAAGTCGGGGGAAAGTGCTGATGCTCCTCTGGACCCGCTGAGTCATGGTGCAGGGTGGGCTTAGCTCAACAGACAAGCGTTTCCCAGGTTTCTCCACAAGTCAGTTCTGCTTTTTCTGTGGTCTGGAAATTTCTAGAGCTGAGCCAGTGGCTTTACAGGGTATGGAAAGACAGAGTTCGTAGAAACCAAGCAGGGCAAGGGGATGTGACATACTCACTGTGCCTTTAAGGAAGGAAATGGAGCATCTGACTCCCGGTCTCTGATTTCCTCAAAGGTTGCCCGAAAGCTAAAGAATTACGTTGAGATGCCAGACTTTCAGAATTTCCATAGGGGGAGTGTGTCTCAACCTGTGAGTGGCATTTGGGAACCAGCAAACCGTTTAAACGAAACAAAAAGTGAGATTCTCTTCCTCCTACCCAATTAAATTCCTAATAAACTAAAACTTTAATGTTAAAAAAAAAAAAGTTAAACTCTAAAATTACCAGAAGAAAATAAAGGTGCCTATTTATATAATCCCGGGGTGAACTCCCTTGGGATGAAGTTCTAAAAGTGAAATTCAGAGTCGAGGTCTCTCCACATGGAAGGATTTGGGTGTGCTGCTGACAAATGGCCACAGGGCCCCTTTAGCCATCTCACCTGGGGCTTCTGCCTCCACCTAGCAATCCCCCAGGGCTCCACCTATGTCATACACACTGCCAGGGACCTGAGGCTCTGTCCCTATGGGTCTGCACCTCCATCCTTCCCATTATAGTGCTTCCTCGGGGACTTTCTTGCTATGGACTGAAGGTTTGCATCCCCCCAAACTCAAATGTTGAAATGAATCCCAGATGTGAGGGTGTCGGGAGATGGGCTTTGGAAGGTGATTGGGTCAGGAGGTAGTGCCCTTGAAGAAAAGACCCCAGAGAGCTTCTCTGCCCGCTTCTGCCACGTGAGATATGATGAGAAGGTGCCGTCTGCGAGCCAGAGGTGGACTCTCAGCAGCCACCGCGTCAGTGAGCACCCTGATCTGGAACTTGCAGCCTCCAGAGCCGTGGGAAATGAATCCTGTGGTTCGTAAGCCACCAAGGTTGTGGTGTTTTGTTACAGCGACGTGCACTGACTGAGATGCCACCGCAACTGAGAATGACAGGGCGTCTCTGCTGGCAAACGCCCTCCGTGAGGTGAGGGACCACGCGGGCCTTGTTCACCTCTCGGTTCTCACCTCAGCAACACTAGTAAAGCGACGACCTCCCCATCTGTGAATGAAGGAGCGAGTGGGCCAGTGGACGGCTGAACCCATAACTGAAGACCCTCCTGGCCGGCTGCTGTCCCTGCCACAGACAAGTGGCTGTACCTCCAACTCCTTCGACTGTGACTGGATGTTTCGCTAGCCACCTTTGACACGCCCTGCAGAAAGCCCGTCCTTCCCCGCCTGTGTCAAGGAGCAGCCTGCACTGGGGCCAGTCAGGAAAGGTCTAGATCCCACCCGTGGAGGAAGGGGAGGAGGGAAGAGGAGACCAAGTCAAGAGGCAGAGATGGGGATGCTGGGCATCCGGAGAGAAGGGAAAGGAAACCAACACTGCCCAGAACATTCTGGAAAAACACAATCTGATGTAATCCCCTGGAGCCCTGTGAGTGAGGCTGGCCGCCCCAGATTCACGGATGAGGCCACCAAAACCCTAGAAGCCAAACCACTCGCCCATGGCCACGGGGTGGAGAGGGGAAACGTGAGCCATACGCCTCCCTCATCCTGTTTCCTCAGCCTGGAGTGTCCACTCTCCACGATGCAAATCCAACCCCTCAAGCAAACACCAAGCTGAACGTGGCCTCCGTGACGGGACCCCATGCTAACACCCAGCTCCTGCGACCCCCTCTCCACCGTGCTCTGGTACAGCCTCCTTGCCCTCTGCTTGCGTCTGAGTGGTCTTCACATGACTTCCCCACAAGCTCAACAGCCCTGGGCAGCTGGAGGGCTGGCTCCACCCAGGGCTGCTCTGCAGACAGCGCCCAGAGGCAGGTTGAGGCAGGCTCAGGCCCGTTGCTCCCCTGCCCAGCTCCGCTCCCAAGCCCAGGGCCTCCCATCTGTGGCTTCTCTCCCAGGGGAGCCTCAGCACCTGTCCCAGCCCTGCCGGGGACAGGACAACCTTCTGGGAAAGGACTAAGACTCCATGAAAGGAGGAATACAGAACACGGAAAATTAAGATGGTATTTTTCTCTCCCTACGATGTTCATTTTCCTCCAAAACCTGTCAGACTTTCAGTCTCAGAAAGCTAAACTTCCTTTTCCTGTGGCCAGGAGGGCCCAGATGGTCTTCTGTGGATACCACACTTTCTAGAAAACAAGGCTGAGTCAGCCTTGCTCCACAGATGTGGCAAAGTGGCCATTTCCTTCTAATTCATCAGCAACGATTACACATTTCTATACTAGAAAAGGAACTTATTTCTATTTATACTCACAGTGACAATCCAAAGCTTGCCTTTGAAGTAATGGGAAAAGAAAAGCAGAAAGTTTAGCCTGAATCTATTTGTGACTCAACTCTCCAAGACCCAGAGAAAGATTAGAGAAGGACCAGAAGGAATGAGTCTAGTAACCAAACGTAACAGTTCACAGGGAGGCCATGAAGCCGGACACGGTCATGGTTGGGGTGTTCATGAAATCTGGAGAGCCCCGGAAGCCATCCCATCTCCTCCCTCTCTCAATGAGGAAACCCAGAGACAGGTGGAGACTGCCAAGGCCACACCACCAATTAGCATCAGGGCCAGGATGAAGATCTGGTCTCTTCCCTCTCCAGTCACTGCACCACACCTGCCAGTCCCTCCCACACCTCCGCTGCTCTGGTCAGGCCTCACCTTCTCCTGCAGCCAGGAATTCCCAGCAGGAGGAGTAGGGAGAGGACAACAGGCCAGGTGTAGGACTTCTGGTATTGACTATCTGTAGGCATCGAATGCTTATGTTAATTTAATAAAATATGCTCTGCAAATTTTGTAAGCACCGTATAAGCACTAGATCACTGATGTAACTATTATGTCAATTCTCTGGCACGTTGACTCAGCCGTACTCTATTACCCGCCATTCCATTTCCATAGCTGATTTTTCTTTGTATCTAGAATCTGAACTGGGCCAAAATGAAAATGTCTGTTTAGGATCTTGATTGGCCTTACTGGAAAATTCCTCTCCCAGAGGGTAGGGAGCATGACAAGAGGAACCTAATTTAGACTCAATTCTGTCCAAGAAGAAAGTGATGGCTGAAGGCAGAATTGGGAGGCAATGCCCGCCATGCAGGCGGGTAGTGAGGAGGGAAGGGGATGGGTCAGTTGCTCTGAGTTAGATGATGGAGGCATATGGCTCACGCAGCATGAGTCAGTTGCTCTGAGTGAGTTGGGTACACCACCGACTCTCAAGTCTTGGAGACTTATAATTACAGATGCGTTTCTCACGGGTGCAAAGTCTCAAACGGGTTGTTCCATTCCCAGGCATGGCAGGCCCCCCTCACCACTGGCAGCCATCAGGGGAAGTCATTCCTGACCCAGGCCAGACTGGCCCGGAGTGCACCCGCAGAGAAGCATCACGCACCGATCATTCACTGCTCCCAGTTATTGGCCAGAGCTCACCAGGTGTCCTCAGCCTCACCGCAGGGGAGACCAGAAGACTAAGATGGCATCCTCAAACCACCCCACAGATGAGCAGATGGAGGCTTGGTGAGCACTGTCCACCCCATCTGTTCCCCAGACAGCAAATTTAAAGAATGCAGAATATCCTGGTGGTCTGAAAAGAAATCTCTATGGGCCAAGGAGAGTCGTAGTGATTCTCTCTAGTTATTAAATTTGTGGCAGATTTTACGTTCTTCTTTATATTTTTTGCATTTCCCCAGCCTAGCAATATTGAATAGGTTTTTCAGAATCGAAAAAAGTAATGCAAGCTATTTTTTTGAAGTTGAGAACCAAGTTCAGACCAGAGGTAACCATGACTCCAATGAGGAGAACAACTCCAAAGGAAAGAAGAATTCTTTAAAAATGCACTTCTGACTGGATAACCATAGTTGGGCAGGAAGGCAGGTAAGAGATAGGCCCAGACAGGACGGTTGCCACCCAGGAAGCTCCTGGTAAACTCATTTTTAAAGGGCATCCGCAGAGAGGGCAAAGAGGGGGCCGGGCTCTATGAATCACCAGCTCCAGAGAAGAGGGAAAGGGAATTTAGAAGCCAAACGGCCCATAAATTAGGGGACAAAGGAACAAAGGGTGCCGGCTAAGGGGGGATTTGCCATCCACGGCTGCCGGCTTCTGCCACCTTCTAAGTCTCCCCCGCCCCCTGCACAGCAGCCCTCTACTCTCTGAACGCGCAGAGCCCTTGAGGTCATGGTCACGCGAGCTTGAGTCACGGTGGCAGGACTGGTTTCCAAGTACACATTGCGGAAACGGTCTCGTTCTCTATGGAGCCCCCGTCACCATCTACTGCTCTGCATCCTCCAAATTGCTTTTGAAGGCAGAGGAGTCCTTTAAAAGCTCACCTGTGACCCACAGGGCTCCCCATGAAGCCCTGGGCAGCAGTCCTGCCCATCTGCCCCGCTCTCTTCCCGCCGTCCTCCCCACCAGCCTTGCTCACCCCGGCCTCAGTGACCTCCATCCACTCATCCCCCACAGTTTGGCTGGGCCTGGAACGTTCCCCCGTCCCTCCCCATTGAATAAGCCTCTGGTCGCGACCTCAGTGTTTATCCTCGGCTGTCAGCTCTCAGGAAAGCAGAGAGCACAGCTGTTTGCTCCCTGTCCTTGTGCATCCCACCCCCGTGGAGTATCCCATGTCCCTTCATGCTCTGTAACCCCTTCTGATCTGAGTGAGAAGTCGTGATGGAGATCATTTCTTCTCCTTCCCTCTTCCTGAGGAGCCTGTGTCCCTTTGCAGTCCCGTGTTTTGAGCAAGAATTCAATAAGCAGCTGCAAGTTTTCCCCTCACTCTCTTTTGAATTCTCCGTGTGGTCTTGGGACAGGGCTTCCCTCCAAGCCCGTTCCTTCTTGCATGAAGGGAAGTGTTTAAACGACATGGTCTCCGAGGCGCATCCTCCTCTCACCTATAATTCTAGAACCCTCAATGACTCCGGCAAAGCACAAGATGTAAAAATGAAGAGTGTAGGTCGGGCCAGGGGGGAGGCTGCGCTGAGGAAGAGAGCAGGCCCCGTGGTTTGGTGGGGCCCGCCTGGCGTCTGGATCCCATTTCCGCAACTTGGTGGCCTCGAAGCCGCACTGGTTGCTTCATTCCTCTAGACCTTGACTTCCTCTTCTCTAAAGTGAGATAAGAATACCCACCTCGCAGGTCTGATGAGCGGATTAAGGGAGATCATGCGCTCCAACACTGCGACGAGCAGGCTTCGGTTAAATCCTCTTCTCCTCCCTGTCATGGGATTCAAAAGCAGAAGGTAACGAAATAGGGCAGGAAATAGGGCTTTCAGACGAAAGCCTCAGTTGCCCCAACGGGTGACTGCTCATGTGTGCTCTAGTCCCTGGAGAGGCCACAGGATAAAGGAAATATCCACAGGGAACTCGTTCCAGGACCACCAGCCCAGGTACACACCAACAGCATCCATAGTCATTGCAGTCCCTGCGTGAGATGGCTTAGTATCCCACGGACCCCTGCAATCCTCCTGTAGGCTCTAAACCCTCCCTGGATGTCGTACCCTACTGACCACAGGGAAACCACCATGTGACGGCTTGTTGTACTGCTTCGTTTCAGGAATGGCAGGAAGAAGAAGCTATCTGCACGTGCTTGGTACAGAGACTTTTTTCAAATATTTCTCATCATACCTACTTTGGGGGGGGTCACAGAAGAAAAACACTGGTGCCTCTTAAACCCTGTGGCCCAGAACAAATGCACAACCAACTTTTTCTGAATGATTTTGGTGACAATGAGTCAAGGAGAGGTTTTTGAGGCCTCCTCTGAGAGTCAAAAGGTGCAGATATGAAGCCACCCCAAGTCCCTATCAGAGGCCAGCCCCACACATACCAGACCACAGGGAAGCCCCACCCAGTGCCATTCTCTCTCCTTCCCCAGAACAGGGGGTCTGGGCACACTGGCAGAGAAGCTCCTCCCAAGAAAGTGAGCCCCCCCCCCTCACTCCAGCCTTCACCACCCCACCTTTCACTTACAAACTGCTTCTAAGGCCAGGCATAGTGACCTACACCTGCCATCCCAGCAGCTTGGGAGGCTGAAGCAGGAGGATAGCAAGTTCAAGGCCAGCCTCAGCAACTTAGTGTGGCCCTTAGTAACTTAGTGAGAATTTGCCTCAAAATAAAAAATAAAATGAGCTGTGAATGTGGCTCAATGGTTGAGCACCCTTGGGTTCAATCCCCAGTGCCCCCACCCCCCGCAAAAAAAATAAAACTGCTTCTAAGAAGATCATGTGAGGGGTAAGCTGGGCTCTATGCTAAACAAGCCTGCTATTTCTCAACCAGACTCTCCTTGAGAAATTCAACAACCACATCTGGGGAATTCTCAGCAACCGAGGGATGAAGATGGGGCCAGGCTGGGTGTGCCCGCAGATGGCACCTCGGGTATTTTCCTGGATTACCAAAGAGGTGCCTGCTCTGTTCCCAGAAACCAGATAGCTCCTGGGCCTCCATGGCGGCCTCCACCTGACTGTGCCCTCTATGTTGTAGTTTTCAAACCGACGTATTTCCAGGAGAACGCTTGTCTTCTCCAGCGACCTGAGGCACACTGTAATGACTACGCAGGTTCCCCGGTGACAGAAGCCATCATTAGCATTGTTATTATTTTTGTTGTCTTATATCTCCATAGCAGCCCACAGTCACAGTGTGCCCTGCAATCGGTCTTGATCATTGTCCTCACATGATGCCCGAGGCAGGGGTGATCAGGGTGAGCATCTCTGTGCAGCCCCACGGGGAGACAAGGTAAGGACACGTATGAAGTCCACAGCTATCGCTGTCCACACGGGGTCCGTCCCGAGCCACCAAGCCTCTGCCCATTACTGTCCTTCTCTCCCTTCCTGTGTCCGTCCAAGGTGCCGCTCAACCCCGTGGCTCTGTTCATAACTATCAGGACACAGGAGGAGCTACCCTGGCAGCAGAATCAGAGATTTCACACGTGGAATAGACCTTGGTATCATCTAAGACCCTCCCCATTATTTAAGGTTGATCAGGACCAAAAGGGTACCGAATACCACTCGTACCAGCCGCCGGGTCCTTGACTCTGCACTTTAACACCCCATTTCTGTATCTCCCCATTCCTTTGCCTTTTCTCTTTAGCTTTCTCTCTCCCTTTCCTCCCATCCCCTTCCTTTATTTGAAATGTACGTGGTTTAAACTCCAACAGGAACCTGAGTGTTGATTTGCTAAGGGTCTGATGTTCTGCCACCTGAGCTGGGCTGGCCTCGGGACACTGAAAAAGCCTTTAATAACAAGAACCAGGGAACCCCGAGGTCGAGCCTCCCCTTCCCTGCCCTCATGGAGCCACTCATTCAGCCTGGGCCACTCTGCACCTCCCCATCCAGCGGCACACGGCTTGGCCTCGCCCCCAGGGAAAACCAGCCTGTCCCCCGCGCTGGCTCCGCAAGGGCCACTGTGCCTTCATGTGGCTGGGGCTGAGGGTTCTCTCCCAAAGCTCTATCACCTCTGTGGGACACATGTTGACAAAATTTACATGGGTACAAGGATCATCACTCTTGTGATAAATATCACTTTCTCTACCCTAACGCGGCCCTGAGGCTGCCCCTCCATACTCAAGAGATTCCTGTCTGATTCAAGCAAACCTCCCTCTTCAGAAAAAAAAATGGTTCATTTTCCCTCAAATGCCACCTTGTAGCTGCCCGTTCATCTTCCCTCAAATGCCAACTCCCCTGCCAGTTCACGTTCATCCCGGGGACCCGGTGAACCAATTAAATCAAAACACCAAGTACAGCTACCAAGCTCCCTGCCACTCTAGCTTTCTATATTTGTGATTTGGGGATTTTTTTTTAATTCTTCCTCCCCATGATTTATTTTTAGAAAGTTGATAAGCTTCCTGCCCTCCTTCCCTTTTTCTCAGGCTACATGTTTATAATCGCAGGGAGCAAGCAATAAATAAAGGAACCAAGTCAACTTCCAGCCTTGGATGCTTTGCAAACTACCATTGGATTCTGGAGAGTATCAACTTGAATGAACATGGACACACAAGGCCAGTTGAGTTCCTGTAAATTTCCCATGACGCAATGAGAGGAGTCCACACCTACTCAAAGGAGTCAATTATAAAAGGCCAAGGGAGCCTGACTCAGGACTGAGCTTCCAGGCAGAGAGGGAGTCATTTGGCGTTTGAGTCGGCAAAGGTACTGTCCTTCCTCCACCGCTGGCTTGGGCTGCTGACGCTCAGACTAACTTCTATAAAACTCGGGCCTCTTCCTTCCTTCTTTTCTTGTCCTTCCCTGGTTTGGTGTGAGGGCTAGAATCACAGTCAGGTTCCAGGAAAAGACTCTTGTTTTACTGATGGGGAACTGAGGGGCAGCCAAACTGATCCCTGGGAGGGCGTCTGAGACCCAGCTGTGTCTTCCTCCGGGAGGGAACCTCAGCTCTCAAAAACTCTAGGAGAAAACTGGAAAGTTTTCCACTCTGTCTCTGCCCTAGATTTGCATTTCATCCTCAGGGGGTTTTTGTCTTAATCCATCTGAGCACTGAGTGTCTATCCTGGCCGTGCACTGGGTTGGGGACAATAGGAATACCAAGAGAAATAGGACATTCTCCAGGGAGCTTCCCCGTTGAGCAGAGGAGGCAGGGGCGTAGGAAAGGACGCAGGAGCCTGAGAAGAACGGGGGAAACCTGGCGGCCAGCTCCCCACCGAGGGCCAGGGCCGGAGGCTGGTTGGCTGACGGCACCCTGTTCTCTGTTGCAGAAGTCAGCATGGCCAAAGTCCCTGACCTGTTCGAAGACCTGAAGGACTGCTACAGGTAAGAAGCAGGTCCCGGGAGCACCACGCTCCCAGGAGATGAGTCGGACTCAGAAGGTCAGGGTCGTGGGTTTTCCCCCGATATGTGGACGCTAGAGAGAAAAGAGGAAAGGAAAGTAGGTGGAGGATCTCATGAAAATCAAAGGGGGATCAGACGAGCAGAGGAAAGAGAAGGAGGGAGGAAGGAGGAGAAGAGGGAAAAAGGAAGCACTGGAGTGGTACTGGCCAAATATTATGGTTATATTGTGTGCATTTAAGAATATGTGACAGCAACTCCCGTCATTATACATACCAATAAAAAACAGGAAAAAAAAAATATGTCCTACCTCTTGTGATTTCATGAGGGGTTCAAGGCTTACTAGACTCCAGGTAGGTGTTACATGGGGCCAACAGACAGAGGCTATGGAGAGGCACTCTGGCCCTGAACTCAGAGCCGATTCAGAGAAGACCCAGGGGAAACTAAGCCTCTAGCGTGTTAAACTAAAATTACATTGGCTGGCAGATGGACACTTTAGAAAAGTCATCTTTAGCTGGGTGCCGTGGTGCACACCGGTAATCCCGGAGGCTCAGGAGGCTGAGGCAGGAAGATCTCCAGTTTGAAGCCAGCCTCAGCAATTCAGCGACACTCTAAGCAACTTAGTGAGACCCTGTGTCAAAATATAAAAATACAAAAGGGCTGGGGATGTGGCTCAGTGTGGGAACGTACCCCTGGGTTCAATCCTGGTACCAAAAAGGAAGTCAGCTTTGAGGCACGCTGGGTCCCTCGGGGTCAGCATCAACTTAGGCCTGGCCTCAGCTGAGCCCCGATACAGTGCACCGTCTGAGAGAGAACCCATTCTCAGGGATTTTGATCTTGATCAGGAGGAGGAGGAAATGGCTGCCCGGCCATTCAAGCACCTGAAGGCACACAGCCAAACCTCATTCCAACACAGAACAAAGATCTCGGTGATCAGAAAGTTAAAATGACGGAGTGTTTCATGATGTTCCCATTACCCAGGGTAAATACAGACACAAACTGGGCTATCAGGTTGTAGCCTGGATGTTTTGCCAAGTTTACATCGTGGGATCTGTTTTAGCAAATACACCAAAGCAGAGGACCTACCTGCTGTTGCAAAAGTTGCTCTTTTCTCTCCAGAAGCTTAAGTCCAACAAAGCTCTCCAAGTCGCTGGCCGAGCCATGTTCATAGGTGAGGCCTAAATCAAGTACGAGGCCTGTTCTAAAGATGATTGATTCCAAATTAGTAAGTAGGAATTGCTGTGTATAGGAGCCCCGTAGAGAACGCCTGATTTTCACGGTAGCGGTCATGGCCGCGTGCGTGTCCTGTTAAAAGAGGATGCCCGGTGAGCCCAGTGAAATGACTGACTTCCTCTTTTTCTTGACAGCGAAGATGAAGACTACAGCTCCACCATGGACCATCTGTCTCTGCATCAGGTGAGCCAGGGCTGTGGTCCTTAGAGCCGATTGTCACCCAGCACTTCCTCCACCTCGGGAGCTCAGCCCTTGCCTGGCTCTACTGGTGGTTGCTGGCATTCTTCACTTTCTCCGGCTTTTCCAGAACAGAGCAGAACTATCCTGAAACCCTGAGCACAAGAGCTCCAGGGCCAGTCTTTAAGCAGTTAGCTGGGCCATCCTGAGACGGCCCCTCTGGCCACTCCACCAGGGGTCTGTCTCCTGACCTGACCTGGTGTGGTCACTCTCTCTCCTGCCAGCTCCAGAGGTGAGAGGCAGCCCCCCCTCCCCCCGGCAGCCGGGTAGAGAAGCAGACAGACTGAGAGAGAAATCTCAAACCCTCGCCCAGAGGTGCTATTTTGTGTGTTGTGGCACCGGCTTTAAAAGCTGTTCCCAGAGGAGTTTGGCCATCCCTGGGCATCTGCGCAGCATGGGTTCCAGGACCCTGCAATCCCAGCATCTTCCGATGTTCAGGACCCTGACAGGGGACAGCTAGTATTTGCAATTCACCTCCACAAATCATCCTCCTGGGTACTCTAGATCATCTCTAAGTTACTTGAGACCCTAACACAATGCAATTGCTATGTAAATCATTGCTAGAGTGCATGGTTTAGGAAATAAAGACGAGGAAAACATCTATTTCTTGTCCAAATATTCTCCACGTGAGGTTGGTTGGCTCTGAGAATACGGAACCCTTGGAAACAGAGGGGACTGTATTTCAAGCACTAACAAGTAGAGGCTTCCCCCCCCCCCCCCCCCCACCCCCCCCCCCCCCCCCCGCACCGGCTGGTAAGGCTGCCCCCTACTGAGATCATTTGTTAATGTAGCACGTGACAACATCTCATTTTCAAGCTGTCAGAGGGATGCAAGTCTTCCCAAGCACAGAGAAAGGAGGTAGGGAGGGAAAGTCCGTGGGGCGTCCCAGACCCACCTGGAGAGCCCCCTCACCAAGTCTGCAGAACGTAGCTCTCTGAAAGGAGTCCCTCTCCACGGCCATCCACAGCCACTCAGTGGCCATTTTTCCTTCTTCAAAGAAATCCTTCTACACCACGAGCTACCACTCACTTGGTGAGACCTGCGTGAACAAGCTGATGTCTCGGAGCACCTCAGAAACCTCGAAGACATCCAAGCTCACCTTCAAGGAGAGCCTGGTGCTGGTGTCTGCCAACGGGAAGACCCTGAAGAAGAGGCGGCTGAGCTTCAATCAGCCCATCTCCGATGACGACCTGGAGGCCATGGCCCACGACCTAGAAGAAGGTAAGGACCCTGCACAAGGTGTCCTCAGCCTCCAGCTGTTAAGAGGTCTGAGTCAAAATAACCAGAGGCAGCCAGGGTTCAGCCTGCTGACCTCCAAAGGAGGGGCAACTGGCCATTCTCCAGGGGGAGAGATCAGCAGTGGCCTGAGGCTGGAATCCTCCCTCCTGGGCTCCTTTCTTGGCCTGTTGTAAACGTCAGCTGACTTTTAGAGTGTTGGGAGAAAGTAGTTCTGTACTGTTAGTGGGTAACCTCTCCTTACCAGCTCTGCCTCCTTACTCTCTGGTACTTATTCTCCCCTGGAGTTCCTACCTCATTTGATTGTAAAGATTAAATGAGTCATCACTCTCAAACTTCTGGACTAGAATAACGTGTGGTGTAGAGTAACCACCCAAGAAATGCTAGCAGTTGTTACTGTCACCACTATCACTACTGCTACCTCTATTAATATGACCAACACCACTCATTTATTAATGTTGCACTCTCTCCTTGCCCTGCAACAACCTCACACCCTCCTTTTACATAGGAGAAAACAGCTCACGGAGATGTGTAGCCTGCCCACACACCTGGACACGGGAAGCCCTCACATCTAACTCAGTTGACTGACATCATCCTGGGTTTCCCCCATGCCTTAATGAAACATAAACAGGATATATATGTTTTTAAGATCATTCCTAAGCAATGATACATGTTCACCTTAGAAGGCTTAAAAATACAAGGAAATAGAAGAAAGAACATGAAAATAACTCACTTCTGCTGCTCAGAATTTATGACTTTGATCTCAGAATGCATTCATTTGAAAACATAGATAGGGACACTGGTGGTCTTCCTGGCCACTTAGAAACCTCCCGACCACCAAAAATGAGCAAGTCACACAAATAACCTCTTTAAAAAAACACAACTCTTGCCTGAGAAATCAGTTTAAAAAGAAACAAATAAGTAGTCACAAGGCTACGCTTAGAATGAAGTCTAGCGCTGACTGACTTCGCATCTCTCTGTTTCCTCCCCGGGACTCAGCTAGGCCTGATGCCCTTCCAGCACCACTGGCTAGGCTCCTGTTAGCATGTTAAGGTGCATGTGTCCTCTGTGTTCATATGTAGACATTATTCTGAAATTGCACTAATGGTTTCAGAGCCCATCAAGCCCCGGTCTGCCTCTCGCCTCCTCCAGAGCAATGTGAGTTACACCTACAAGAGGATCATCCAAAAGGAGTTTGCCCTGAATGACCCCCTCCATCAGAGTATAATCCAAGACCCGACATCTCAGTACCTCAAGGCTATGTCATTAACTGACCAGAACCAGGAAGGTAACAGGCCAAGGTGGGGGGTCGAGGAGGGGAGCACACAGCCTTCTGAAGTGCTGTCTTCTTGGTTCTTACAAATATTCTTTCCCCCTGACTTTAAAGATGAGGAAACTGAGTTTCAGAGTTTTAATGACGTACTCAGATTGAGCCAGACACCGGTGAGGCACAGTCATTCTCCATAGAAAGCCTGACCATCGATTAGGACGCGTCCTGCTGTCTTTGATAACCCAGTTGTGGGGCAAAACAGCCACTAGGCTGTAACTGTGGTCTCAAGAATGAAATTCAAGTGTCCAAAAATTTTTGTCACACAGATTCAAATTCCATGCTAAGCCTGTTTTGTCACAGGATGTGTCATCAGTGTACAAAACTATTTTCAAAGATCCAGAGAGGTGATTTTGCAATAGACATGCAGGGCTCTTTCTGATTGGAAGCACTTTGGTGAACAAGCTTTGGATCTGTGACATTTACAGAGTATTTTGCATTCTGTTTTTTCTACTTAACATTACTCCAATATTTACACATTTGGGCACAGTCTATGTATTTGCCATTTTAGTGCCACCGGGGTATGCAACAGTGCTGCTCTGCGGGGCCAGGTTTGGCTCAGTAGCTCTGTTGCCAACACCGTCATATCTATTACTGACTTCCCCCACCAGGTTATACCCCAAAGTGGGACGCCCAGACCAGAAGGCACAGTGACAGCCTTTACTACACATTGATCACAGGAAAACTGAACTGCTTTTCATATGGTCCAGCTTCCTAAACCCCTCCATTGTAGGTCGTGATGAACTCATGAACTCAGAACTTGCAGGGTCTCATTCCACTCACGTAACATCTACAAGGGGGCCTACAAATGCTCATGGAGTCCCTGAGCAGTGTGTTGACATAGAAAATTCTAAAACCATTAAATATTGACCTGCCTGGAGACCTAATTTCTCTCCCCACCCCCACCCCCAATAAACACATGATCTTATACAAAAACAGTAAATACAATGGGATTGATTTTCTGTTTTGGCTCTTTTCTCTACCAGTGAAATTCGACATGGGTGCCTACATTTCAACAACAGAGGATTCCAAATTTCCAGTGACGCTAAGAATCTCAAAAACGCATCTCTTCGTGAGTGCCCAAGAAGAAGACAAACCTGTGTTGCTCAAGGTCAGTTGTCTTTGTCTGGCTTTGCCCCCTTGACCTCCTGTGGTTTGTAAAGGATCCCAACAGGCAGACACCCCCAGCAGCGTGGCCTGGTCCTCTTTCCTTCCTCCCACAGTTCCTACCTCTCTCCGACTTCTTACCCGTCCTCAGAGGCAACCCCAACAGCATCTGAGAGAGAGAATAGAGGAGGTCAATTGCCTTCTGGCTTCCTATTCCTCTGTCTGGCTGACCCTACTCTGCTCCCAGCCCCGGGCATCTGTTTACTCCATCCACCCTTACTGACAGCCACGGTCCATCCTACATGGTCCTCAGCCTAGAGACAGTGGGGTCTGAGGAACTGAAGGAAGCAACTGAGGTCAGAGAGGACCCATCACCTGCTAAGAGCATGAAGCCGACCGTGGCCTTCTGAGTCCTCCAGTGCCTCTCTATTCCTGGGTGGCACCATCATCCCTCACCCTATCCCCCTCATCCCTGCCACACACCCCGACCCCTAGAGAGAACAGACATATATACCCAGCCCACTGCAGCCACAGAGCTGTTCTCTACTGATACGTAGGCAAGGGTCAAATCCAGCACCTCCTCTCCCCAGCTAGAACTCCTGCCACAGGATCCATTCTAACGAAAACGGTCTCCACAGCCGAGGGCAGCAGCTTCGTCCTTTTTTGTATTCAACAAGTATTGCTGATGGAGCCTTCTGTTTGTTCAGACCTAGCGCCAGCAGCTATGGAGACAGGGTGTGTCAGAGTCCTCAGCCTTTTAGACCTTAGTCTTCTGAGGATCCGAAGAAGCTTAGGTCCCTTGGAGCTGGTGCACTGTGAGAAAGAGGAAGGATGTTCAGAGGCCAGCGCTTGTAGAGCTTGCATTTGGATTTCATTTCAGGGACAGCAAAGGGCCACTGGAGGCGGGTTCAGACAGTGCAGTGCCCCGACCTCACTTAGATCTCTTACGTAAAGAAGACACCAGAAGGCAGGCAGAGGAGAAGGCAAAGAACCCAGTTTGGGGGCTATGACTGTGGTCATGCAGTAGAGCAAAAGAGACGCTGCGAAGAATTAGAATGGGTTCTAGTTAGAGAGATACCCAACAGGAAATAGAAGAGGAACTCCATTTGCTGAGATGACAAAAGGTAGGAGAGGAGTAAATTTGAGAAATAAAATCTTTGCCTACATTGAAAACCCCAAGGGAACCTCAGAGGAATACTTATTTCTATTAGATTTAAAAGAGTAGGGAAGCTGGGTGTGGTAATCCCAGCAGCTCAGGAGACTGAGGCAGGAGGATCAAAGCCAGCCACTGCAAAAGCAAGGCGCTAAGCAACTCAGGGAGACCCTGCCTCTAAATAAAATATAAAACAGGGCTGGGATGTGGCTCAGTGGCCAAGTGTGCCCCTGAGTTCAATCCCTGGTACCCAATAAATAAATAAGTGAGTAGGGAAGAAGTGTCTCAATACGAAAAGTGAAATTCATTTTTCCATGAAAGTACTGCCAGTGTCGGTTCACTCACAGGAGGAGCTCAGTCTAAAGAGATCCTTTTCAAAGGATTCAGTTCCTGGAATAACTGGGAAGGTGTTTGTGTATGTTTAACCTTTAATTTTTTGACTTAAATATGGAAATAAATGTCGTCTAAATGCTAAATGGCCCCCCTAAGGTGTGACTTACACTGTTCCAGGTCACCATGCTCAGAGGGCTAAGAATCCCCGCCGCAGGCCTTTGGTGAAGACAGCAATCAATGCTTCTCCCCGGTTCCCCCGGACACAGTGAGACACTGGTGTCATTGGCGGTCATGACTAATTAAAATTTCTTTCCAATTAACTAAGAAAATCAACTCCTGTGAATAAGTGGGGCCAGGCCTCCGAGAGGCATGTGGAAATGCCTGACTCACGAGCAAATGAATGAAGAAACCACATGGTCACGTTGGAGTCACCGTCCTAGAGGGTTGCTTCCCAGGGAAGCATCTTCCTGTCCTCTAACAGAATTCGGTTCTCTTTATCACAGGAGATGCCAGAGACACCAAAAACCATCACAGGGAGCGACACCAACCTCATCTTCTTCTGGGAAAGTCACAGTGACAAGAACTACTTCACTTCGGCCGCCCATCCCGAGCTGCTTATTGCCACCAAGGAGGACAGTGTGGTGCACATGGCCAGGGGCCTCCCCTCGATGACAGAATTCCAGATCTCGTAAAACCAGCCTCCGCGGTGGGGTGCACTCCTCTGTGAGGTGGTGACAGTCCGTATGTACCGTGTACATGAAGGAGTCGAATTCTTTACTCTCAGTCACGTGCTGAGAATGGGCTGAGCCTTTGTAATTCTAAATGAATGTTTACCCTCTTTGTAAGAGAAGCACTGACATAGGAGGCAATTTGTTAGTTAGAGAACACCCTATACTTTGCAGAGTACCAATCATTTTAATTATTCTTCTTCATAACATTCTTAAGGAGAGCCACAGGGCTACTGACTGTGGCTACCAAAAAAGATTCTACCCACATTACAGATGGGTTAACTAAGGCAGAAGAAAACACAGCAGCACTTGGAATTAGAAGCCACAGACCCAGGACTTCATTCCCTCTATGTCCCTTCTGCTTCCAAGTTGTTATTGGACCCTTCGTCAAATAGGATAAGTTTCTGGGACCTCAGTTTTATTGTTTTCAAGAGAGCAGGAATAGACAGGCACAGTGGCGCACCCCGGTAATCTCAGCCGTTCAGGAGGCTGAGGCAGAAGGATCTCTAGTTCAAGGGCAGCCTCAGCAACTTAGCAAGACCCTGTCTCAAAATGAAATACAAAAGGCTGAGCACGTGGCTCAGTGGTTCAATCTCCAGTACCCTCCCCACCAAAAAAATAGTTAATTAATTAAAAGTTCTTTTAAAGGGGAGGAATAATACCTTTATCTTTCTGTCTCAATGGTTTTTTAATACGAATCAGTGAGTGAGGTCCTTTTTAGTAAACTACCTCTTGAAGCTGGGCTTAAGAAAGAGAGACCTTGGAATGTTATTTATGAAGTATTATTTATATATATGTATGTGTCTATTTATTAACATATTTAAGATAATTATAAGTTATTATTATATTTATGGCCACTCCCTGCTTCCTCGAGGAATCCTCAGCAGCAGCGAAGGTCCTCAGTCTGAGTTAGGTGTGGTTACCTCAGGACGCGCTGGTCCCAGCTGTGCTTTTCATAGCCACACAGCCCTGCATTCTAGTACCTGGGAGCCCTGTAATTATGGTAATAAACTTATATTTATTATCCTGTGTGTGAGAGCTAATAATTAGGCCGGTCTTTCACTCCTCTGCCCTTCGCCTTGCCTGAGCATTCTCTATCTTTCAACCTCACCTGTCATCAAGTCTCACTACGTAAAACAGGAGGAACTCAGCTTTGGCAACCACAAACCCAATGTTACCTAAACTTTTATTTTCAGGACTACAATTGACATTTCTATTGGATTCTAAAAATTGTCATCAAATTATCACCATACTACTACACTATTATCCATAAGAACGATTGATAGCTTATTATCAATCATAATTCAATAAAGCATCAAATTTGATCTGAGACATAGTTGTTATCTTTTTTGTTTTGGTTTTGGGGGACTTTTTGGGGGGGTTGCTTGATTGTCGTTTTCACTACTGTTTTACTGCAAGGTAATTAGGGGCAAATAATAAAGGTTCATGTAAATAACTATATGTAGTGTTACATTAAAAAAAAAAACCAAACCAAGATTCTATAGTTTTTCTCTCCCCTTTGTTAGCTGCTGGTGTACTTAAATGGCATCAGCCAGGCTGGAGTGCAGCACCGTGGCTGAGCACTTGCCTAGAGTGTAAAAGAGCGCTCGCCTAGTACATGCAAGTCGCTGGGTTCGATCCTCAGCACCACAAAAAAATAAATGGATAAAATAAAGTTGTGTTCAACTACAACTAAGGAAAATTTATTTTTAAAAAGCCACAATAATACTCCTAGGTTTTTTTTTAAAAACTCACATTTCACTGTGCAAATGTTCATGCCCATACAAACTCATACCTATAGAGCCCTATTTACAATAATTAAAGGATTCATTTGAAAAGCTTGACACAAGGTGCATTGAGCTGGAAAGGTTACAATCAAGGGAACTTGATTTAATGTGGACCATGATGAGGAAGGAGAGTCCAAAAGGGGCGGTCTCTCAGGACTGGACACTGGATGACCACTGCTGTCTTCAGTGATATTTCTGGAGGACGAATGGAGCGCTCCACTCCAGGGTGAAGTAGGATGCGGGTAATTATAGACGTGTCATTGGAGCCGCTGACGGACACCCAAGTGCAGATGTACCATGGGTGGGTGACAAGCACCCGGAACTCAGGAGAAGTCAGAGCTAGACAGGAATGGGCTGGGAAAATACCATTAGCTGTGAAATAAGCCCATGTGCCCTGCCCTAAAGAATGAATCCAACTGGGTTAGGTCCAGGTTTAGGCTGCCCTCATGACTAAGCCATGTTGACTTCCGTCTGTGTAGTAGGATGTCAAGCCAGTGGGGCAACTTCCCGGAAAAGATTTTCAACCCAGACAAAAGAGAGAGCCACGTGGAAGAGGTCCTTTTTCCTTCCTGCCTGAGACACCTTCCATGAGGCTCCGGAGGTTGGAGTTGCGTAACCAACTTGAAAAACGCAGAGAAGGCAGAGTGGCAAACTTATCTCCATCTCCACATCATTAGCCTGAGAACCTCCCTCTAGACCTGGAGAAAACTTTTGCATTCTAGGCAAGTGCTCTCCCACGGTGCTACACCCCAGCCTGACTGATGAAAACAAAAATATCCTTGTCCGTAAGCCATTTCACTTGATTTGCTATTGCTAGCAGAGAAAATCAGCAGGCTTGATACAAAGCACCACCAGGACTGGGTGTCTTGTTTGTTTCATTTGTTATTTTATTTTATTTTATTGGAGGTGGGGGTAATTGGAAATTGAATTGAACCTCGGGTTGCTCTACCACAGAGACACATCCCCAGCCCTTTTTATTTTTTTTATTTTGAGAAAGGTCCTCACTAATCTGCAGAGGCTGGACTTGAACTTGTGATCCTTCTGCCTCACCTGGTTCTATCTGGCAGCCACAACTGTCCTCAAGTTTCCTTACCCCAATCTGGCAAGGGTTAAGACTAAGTAAAACCTGCTTTCTTGCTTTCCCTTGGTTTGAAGAAACATTTTAGAACTATTCTAATGTTAACCTCTCTTTAATTTTAAGAAATAGGAAAATAAAAAACACAGAGCAAGCAACACAAATTCAAGAGGCCTTAGCTGGGCATAGTGGGCACACATCTGTAATCCCAGTGGCTCAGGAGGCTGAAGCAGGAGGATCGAAAGTTTGAGACCAGCCTCAGCAACTTAGCGAGGCTTTTGGCAACTTAGCAAGACCCTGTCTCAAAAAATAAAAAAGGGCAAAATAATAAATAAATAAATAAAAATTAAAAAATAATGTGGCTCAGAGGTTAAGCACCCCTGGGTTTAATCCCTGCTACGAAGGAGGAGGAGGGGAGGAGGAGGAGGGGAGGAGGGGGAGGAGGAGGAGGGGAGGAGGGGGAGGAGGAGGAGGGGAGGAGGGGGAGGAGGAGGAGGGGAGGAGGGGGAGGAGGAGGAGGAGAGCTTAAAAAATATATAATAGTTGTTGAGTCTCTGATCATTAGTGAAAATCAAACCTTTGTAGGAATGGTCAGAAGCATTTTTCTCCGGGGCCAGCCCTCTGTAGCCTGTGCCCCACCTCCCTGACCATCTATAGCAGAGTCACCATGATGAGCTTCAACGTCTTAGCACTAAACGCTCAGTTTCTTTTACTAAGTCTTATACGTCAGTTTCCAAATTGATGTAAAGGCAAATCCCTCCATTCAGTTCTAGGCACAGAAGCCAAAAGGCCTCTCTTAACAATTAAAAACACCTGCCCTTGATCTTTTAGGAGTGACCAACTGAGGGGACTGGGATAGCTCCTACAGTGAGCTTAAGATGTCCTGTGGACCCAGGGCTGATCCTCAACTGTGAGGGGGTCTCAGCTATATGCACTCACCAGTCTTGACTGACTTTGGTGTCAATCTTTCATGAACTTGGTTGCGTCAGATTGAAAATAATACTTGGCGTGGTCAGCTCAGCACAGCCCAGAGTGGGATCTTTATTTAGATGCCTCGGCATTAGTCTTTTGAACACTAAATGACATTGTTTACTGGAAGGTATTTGTAGACAACTAAGACCTGTGTCTTTCCAACCTAACTTCAGAACTGTAAATGTATCCCAATTACATTAACCTGGTTAACTTGGCTCCAAGAGGTGTTTAGACTGCTCTGAATTCTGATTCTCTTATCTAATACCCTAGTTCTCCCTCTTAGCTTGTGACATCTACAATTTAAAAAGCATGTTTTAATTTTGCTCAAAGTATATTATAAAGTCAAAAGATAAGTTACAAACATTTTTACCAGGTGGTTCTGTTTTATTTAAAATTATTTATATCTAAAAAGATTATGGAAGGCTATATATACATCAAAATGTTAACAGTTCTTCTTTATGAATGATTGAATAATTTATAAATTTTCTGGGCTTTTGCTTATCTATTTTCATGATTTTAAGTGCATGTATGATTACATGACAAAACACCAACAAACAATTTTTGTTGTTTGAAAACATCTCATTGAACTATACATCCGATGAATGAATTTCAAGGTATGCAAATTATACCCCAGTAAAGAAGTCTTTCATAATTTATGAGAAAAAGAGAGGCTTCCCTATTCCATTCCCCACTTAGTGTAATGAGATTGGCCTTTTCTGGAGTCCTCTCTCAGCAGCCCTGGCATGAGAGGTTTACTTAAGCTCTATGAGTTAATTTATCTTTCAGGTGAGTGCGATGCTCTCCCTCTCGTTCCCTTTCCTATCCTCCACTCTCATTGACCAAGAGTACCTGTGCTTCTTTTTTTTCAAAAACTTATATCCTGGGCTGGGGATATAGCTCAGTTTGTAGAGCAGCACTTGTCTCATATGCACAAGGCCCCAGGTTCAATCTGCAACACCAAAAAAAAAAAAAAAAAAAAAAAAATTTATCCTTCCTGTTTTTACATCAGAGTAGCTGATGGATAAACAATAAATGGTCCCATAAGACCTTATGAACAAAGAGGCTGAGCCCCCAGAGTGCGTTAAATGAAGGCCTTAGCATGTGTAGGCTTCTCTAACACTGACCTTTTCAAAAGTGCCCTGCCCAGGCCTCTGATTCAGTCCTTCTGGAATGGGGCTTTGAGCAGACCCACCCCTCCTGCTCCCCTGCCTACCCCTCCCTGCGCTCTCTCTTCAGTTCCAAAGGCAACGCTCATGCTTGCCCCTGGCTAGGAACTTCTGGATGAAGGTGTTCCCAGAGTCAAACATAGTCCCATGACCAGGCTAATGGCAGCTTCCACCTGGGCAAGCCAATCCAGGGCTGGGAGAGGTGAGGATGCACATCTTATCAATTCAGCAGAGGCCTTCCAACAGCCACCGGGACACTAGGGCAGCCCATCGGCAAACAGGTTGCTCAGCAGACAGCGCCCCATTTTACATACACACCTGTGCCTTTCTCAGAAACTGTGGGCCTGGCAGGTGGACACTGTGGGCCTGGCAGGGGGACACTGCCTTGGGATTTCCTCTTCGGACAGATATGTGTTGCACTTCTCAAAGGAGAGAAGCCTATGGAAAGGAGAACACAAGTGGGCTGTTTCTGGCTTATCCTCCCATCTTTTCACGCCTCCAAACCAACTCTGGCCACTAGCAAGACAAGAGGCCTTGATCTCCAGAGGAGCCCTCCTCTCCCCTCCCACCAAGAACTGGAACTTGTTTCCTTCCACACAGCCCCTACTCCCTGATTAATAGGTGACAGAGCCATTTCTTCCTCTCATGGAGAAAAATCCTGTTGCTAAACTGAAAAGAGAGGATTTGTGAAGATTGCGGTCATTCCTGACACGGGCGTATTCCAGTGATTTGGAAGAGACTTTCCACAGATGTCTTAAAAGCACTGCAGGCACGAGGTCTCCGCCTCAGATCAGGAGGGGCAAGTCATGCCAAGACTTGTCTCCATCTTTGCCAGGACTACTTGTTTGGTGCCATGGCAAGGCTATCTCTGTGGTGGCCATGGTGGGTTGTGGGTTGTAAAGTCATGGGCATTCAGATCAGATAGAGGACTCCTCCTGTTCTGACCCATATAGCTAAAGGAACTCCTGACCATCAACTGGTGTCCAGGAAGAGAACATCCTGGCAAGAGGATGTGACCTGCCACCCCAGCCCTGCTGGAAATTAAAATTCACTCTCTATCTCCTAATTCACACTCTTATGAATCTAAGATAACCTAGAAGGAAAGAACCACCTTGGGACTCACTACTGAGCTCTAATTTCATGGACTGTGTTGCTTTTCGGCTACTCTCTTCCTCTGTCATTCTGTTTTTCTTCGCCCAGAATCCTGAACCCACAGAGCAGAGGCATAGACCCGGGGTGAAGGCAGACATTCTAGAAACCATCAGGTAGATTCTCTTGGCCAGCCGGTCAGCCATCCTTGCTGACTTCAAACTGGCCATGCTTATCGATTTCCAACTTCTACATTATATTGTGTTCTGAAATTTGCCATAGTGTTTAGCAAAGACTCTAACAATAAGTCTAGAGGCAGACAAAATGGAGACACACGTGCTAGAAGAACCAGCGGACATCGTGTGGCCTCATAGCCACTGTACATAGCACAGTTACTGTACTGAAAGAGTCTTCAAAGGGAGAAAGCCTTACTCATTCAATTGATATTTGCTGGGTTTCTATTTCATGTCATGCACAATGGACATATCGCCCTCAGCTCACAGACCAGAAGAGAGAAAGATAAACAATCAAGCTAATCCCAAAGTGGGTCTTGGGAAACCTTCCTTGAGAAAGGATGCCTCGCCTGAGACTGAGGGATGGGTAAGGGCTAATTAAGAATGCTCCATCATAAAAGACAAATGATTGCTGCCCGGCACGGTGGCACACACCTGTCATCCCAGCAGCTCAGGCAGTGAGGCAGGAGAATCATGAGTTCAAAATCAGCCTCAGAAAAAGCAAGGCACTAAACAACTCAGTGAGACCCTGTCTCTAAATAAAATACAAAATAGGGCTGGGGATGTGGCTCAGTGGTAGAGTGCCCCTGAGTTCAATCTCTGATCATCCAGAAAAAGAAAAAGGAAAAGATCATGACTGCTATGATTTGACTGTGTTCACATGTTGGAAACTTAATTCCCAATGCACCAGGGTTTTGGAGGTGGGACTGGTTATGATGGGTGGCAAGGTCATGAGGGATTTGCCCTCATGAATGGACTAACATTGTTATTTCAGGTGACAAAAGAATGAGTTCAGTCCCTCTTCTCTCTTCCACTTCTCTCTGCTCTTTCTCTCTCTCATCTCCCCTCCTTTTCTCTTCTCTCCCTCTCCCTCCCTCCTGCATGTGCATGTGCACAACTTTCTCTCACCCTTCCACCTTCTGCCATGGGATGATGCAGCAAGACAGCACTTGTCAGATGTGGGCCCTGGACCTTGAACTTCCCAGCCTCCAGAACTGTAAGAATATGTCTCTGGTTTTTTGTTTGTTTGTTTTTACAAGTTACATAGTCTGGAGTAATTCTGTTTCAGCTGCACAAAACAATGACCTATTTTTAAAACGGGCAAAGGAACAGAATAGACACATTTTCTAAGAAGACATAAAATGACTAATAAGAACAGGAAAAGATATTCAACATTGTTAGCCATCAAGGAAATACAAATGAAATCCACACCAGGAGACCACGCATGTCACACACACCAGGATGGTTATAATAAAAAAGATGGACAATAGCAAGTTTACTGAGAAGGTGGAGAAGCTGGAACTTTCTTCACTGCTGGTGGGAGTGAAAAACAGCACAGCTGCTTTGGGAAAATGGTTCAGCCGTTCCTCAAAAGGCTATGTATAGACTTACCATAGGTCCTGGTAATCCTACTCAAATGTTTGTCTTGGTCTATTTTCTGTTGCTGTAACAGAATATCTGAGACTGGGAAATTTACAAAGGAAAAAGTTTCATGTTGGCTCAATTCTGGAGGCTGAGAAGTCAAGATGCAGCCGCATCTGGTGGGGAATCTCATGCTTCTTCATCAACATGGCAGAAGTCAGAAGGGGAGGCAAGCGCCTTCAGAAGAGCAGCAAGAGGGCTGGGCTCATTTTATAATGACCACTGTCCTGGTTACCTATCCAGACCCTCAAGAGTTAACCCAGTACCACCAGAAAAAGATGAATCCTTCTTAACTGCCACACTGGCAATTAAACTTCAGTATGAGTTAAAGGGACAAATGATAGCAGGCATGCACCCATGAGCTTTGAAGCATGTCCAAGCAAAAACTCGTAGATGAATGTTCAAAGCAGAATTCATCACAAGAGGCAAAAAGTAGAAGTGAGCTAAATGTCCATCAATTGGTGAAAGGCAAATAAAAGGTGGTATTTCCATACAATGGAATATTATCCAGCTATAAAAAAGAATAGAGCACTACATGGAAAAGCCTTGAAAACACTGAGCTAAGTGAAAGAAGCTCATGATGGGTAATATATTATGCGATTTCATGTGTATTAAATGTCCTTAACATGCAGATCCATAGATAAAAAATTGATGAGTGGTTTGCTGATACTGGGAGGAGGCGGGAATGGGGGCTAACTGCTAATGGGGAAAGGGTTTCCTTAGGGGCAGATGAAAATGTTCTAAAATTGAACTTTACATTGTAATTATGGTACATAATATCTCAATAAAGCTGATAAAAAATAATCATAACCAACTAGGAGAAAGGAGGAACAGGAGTTGAGTTCCTTATAGAAAAGGATGGAAAGGAACTGAAGGAAAAGCCTTGCCTGTACAGCAGCGAGCAGGAGGGGAGTAGTGGGACCCAAGGCTGAAGCAGCAGACTAAGCTGCAGCCCTTCGAGAGCTTGTGGGTCTGTCTCCTGAGAGCAATGGGAAACCGTTCCACCCACCCGGATTAACTTGAGACCTACTATGGATACTTCACTGGATGCCTTCAGCATTTTTAAACCCTCCTGGCTTTTCCTTCCCATCTTTTCCCCCCACATTTTGTGTCCCACAGATAACTAATGGAAGGGAAAGTGGGTGCGGAGCTGACCAATGTGCTCTAAAGGAGCACCGATGAGCAAGAAGGTTTATCTCACTTGATGGAACATTTTATAACAGGCAGGGCTCTTCAATAACAAGCCCGGAGGGCTCCCAGAGCCAGCAGAGTCTCTGAAAAGCTGCAACAGGTGCATGAGGTCTGGAGGGCACCTGCAGTAGGCAGGGAACCGGCAAGATCACCTGCCCAACCACTAAGATTCCATGAGACCAACAGGGCCCCCCTCACTCTTCTGAAATTGGCTGTGAAAAGCCCCTCAACCAACAAGCTCAGAGTCATCATTGTGGTGCAGATGTGTGCTGTCCCACAAAGCTCATGTGTGAGATAATGTACGAAGGTTTAGAGGTGAAGTGTGTGGGCTGTGAGATCCTTGATCCAGTCAGTACTCAATTCACTGACCCGGATAGGGAATACTGAGTGGTGACTGCAGGCAGGCAAGGTGTAGCTGGAGGAGGGGGTCTCTGGGAGTGTGCCTTTGGGGTATGTATTTTGTGGGCTAAACTTAGCTCTCTTTGCTTCCTGGTGTGAAGTCTTGAGCCACTTTCCTCCATCACACTCTGTGCCATGATGTTCTGCCTCACTCAGTTCCCGAGGAATGGAGCCAACCATCTATGGACAGAGACCTCTGAAACCATGAGGCCCCAAATAAACTTCTTCTCTTCTAGTTGTTCCTTCGTTCACAGCAGGAAAAAAAAAAAAAAAGAGTCATGGTTGTAGAGAGAATTCAAAGTTTTCACTAAAATCCTTAACAATTTTACTGATCATTTCCTGATCTTTTATAAAACACATTTTACCTTAAAACCAAAGGCCAAGAGTTCTCCCTGATATGCAGATGCTAACTCACAAAAAACGGGGGGGGGGGGGGGGGGGAGGTGCAGAACATAAGCTCATTGACTTAGACAAAGGTGAAGGAAGGGGGATGGGAATAGGAAAGACAGTAGAATGAATGGGACATCACTTTTCTGTGTTCATATATGAATACACAACCAGTGAAACTCTATGTATGTAGAATATGTCAAAATACACTCTATCATGTATATCTATGTATAGACATAGATATATGTATATACATACTGTCATGTATATCTAAAAAGAACAAATTTTTTAAAAGAACAAAATACACATTATGTACTACTAATGTAAACATCAAAATGCATTGATCTGGAAACCCTAGCATCACTCTCTTCCAAAATCCCCACTCAGGCCAAAGAGGAGAGCCGTGAGTAGCCTCATGCCCTTCTGAGAAGCCAAATGGTGAAGCAACCCAACAAGCAGGGGTCCAGATGTGACTGTCCCCCCGTCCACCACCTCCCCAGAACCCAAGCAGTTTCCCTGACACTCAAGAACATTCCCCAGAGCAGCTAAATGAGAAGCACACTTCAAAGAAAAAACCCTCAGACTGAAACAAGAGGAATGAGGTGCACCTGGGATTGCTTGCCCTCTGCCCTCCAGCTGGTGTGGCCAAATCAAAAACATCCATTAAAAAAGAGCCACCCTGAGAAGAGTATGGCCATCCTCCAAAACCGAAAACTAGAATTAGCACATGACCTGACACTACCACCTCTTGGTGTGCACCCCAAAGGACTGAAAGGAAAGCCTGCAGTGGGCAAGTCACAATAGCCACAGGGTGGAAGCAACACTCTGGACCATCTGGGATGGGCAGATAAGCAAAATGCCCCAGGTGCATTCAATGGAATGTTACTAAGCCTTAGAAGGGAAATTCTAACACGTGTCACAAGAAGGATGAGCCTTGAAGACACTCTGCTGAGTGAAAGCATCCAGTGATCCCACTCACTCCAGGGACCTAGACTAGTCAAATCAGACAGCAGGTAGAAGTGTCACCAAGGACCGCTAGGAGGCAGGAGTGGGGAGTTGGTGCTTTCTGGGCAGCGAGGGTCAAGTTGGAAAGAAGAGCGCTCTGGGATAGGGGGGTCTGCTGCTCGCCAGTGTGGATGTGCTCAATGCCACTGAACTGTGGTCTTCCAGATATGTAACGCTTGCAACTGGTTTAAAAGGTAAAATTTTAAAAAAAAATAAAAATAAAAGGTAAAATTTGTAATCCCCAGCACCTCCACCCCACACAAAGGTAAAATTTGCCATGTCTTACCATAACCAAAAATAGAATTTAAAAGGAGCTACCCTTCCCCCAAGAGAGGGTTACAGTTTTTTTTCTCCTACAGATTCCGTTGGAGTGGTGTATTCTTGGTTATCAAAAGCATTCACGCACTCGGGATTGCGGACGGGTGACTGTCCGCCAGGTGAGGGAATGCGCCACCGCGCTCAGATTTCGGTCTCACACACTGGGAGGCTGCGCACACGCAGGACCTAGGACGGCCAACTGAGCTGCTTGCGACTGGACGCTTTTGTCCTTGCTGTCACCTGCAAAGCACATAAGAACCTTTTTTAAACTAAAAGCTCCGTTTTAAAACGGAGCGGGAGGCAGCCTGCAGCACCAAGACTTAAGAGCCTGAGACCCAGCGCCAGAGGATGGTGACAGGTGCTGGTGGCAGGCGCCTGGCTCGCCCCGGTTTTGCTTTTTATTTCTGCATGGCTCCTGTGAACCGCGGATCTGAGAGAAGGGACTCATGCAGTAGCCCAGCAGCGGGGACTGCTCAGCCGTTTGGGATCCAGGTTTGCAGTGCTACCGACCTACAAGGGCCCGGGGCTAGCCCAAGCCCGAGCGCCCCGGCACACCTCAAATCCCCGCCTCGAGCGTGCCTCAGACTCGCGACGCACGTTCCTCCAATCACAGGACCCCGGGGAACTAGATCCAGGGCCAATCGCAAAGAGTCTGCTTCCTAGCGTCCCGCCCTCCCCTTCTTCCGATTGGTGAGTTTTAAACCCGCGGAAGCCAATGGGAGCGCGCGGAAGGCGGAGCGGCGGCCCTGGCTCCGAGCGCAGCGGCCCTGGCTCCGGGCGCGGCTTTTGAAGGAAAACTGTCACCGAGAAGTTATGGTGAGACCGGGGCTTTCCGCTGCCGCCGCCGCCGCAGCGGGTGAGTAGGACTGCGAACCCCCGGTTCCTGCGAGCGTTAGGACACGGCAGGGAGGAAAGGGGACAGCGAGTGAGCCCCTCGCCGGCCAGCCTCAGTCTCCGCGAGACGGGGAGTCCGGGCCGGAACCCAGGGCGACGAGCCAGGCGACATCTCACCTGCAAGCCCGCAGCAGCCCTCAAAATGGTGTCACTGCCACCACGTTCGGGATAAAGCGACCGAGGCCCACGCGCGGGCTCAGCACGGGTGGGAAGCGGCGCGCTGGGTCCTGCCGTCTGGGCCCCAGACGCAGCCGGGCGCGGTCCTCTGCGCTCCGCCAGGACCTGATCGTGGCCAAGGGGCGGGTCCCACCTGCCTCCGGGACTAGGGCCCAGGGAAGGGCTCTGCACTAAATCTGCCCTGAGGGCCAGGGATCCCGCGGTCCCTGACCTCTTCCTCGTGCCTGGAGCCTTTCCTGCCCACCCCCACCCCCACCCAGCGTTTGCCTGCAGGGTCCTGGTGGTTTTCCCAGCCATCCCTGTTGATGACTGCCAGGTTCTGGTCACTGCCCTAGGTGCTTTACACCACAACCCGCATGTTGGGCTTCTCTGTGCCCAGATCTCTGGCTCTCCCACCCCGAAATGTCACTTTCTGTAGCTCCTGCCCTCTACACTGCCTGGCGTGGACCTCAGTGCTGTGTTTTCTCACAGCTGTCTGATGAGTCCGCATCCAAGTTGGACAGCAAGAGCAGGGCAAATCAGTTTAGATGAGGTTAAGAATAGTTTTGTACCCCTGTGCTCCCGCCCCCTTTTTTTTAAAGCAGTAATTTTTGTCTTTTCCAACCATCTATTTTCTCTCTATTCCCCACCTCTGGTGAGGTCCGGGCCTTCCACTTTCTTGGAACTTTTCATAATTAAAAATTTTCCCTTATATTTTAATTATTGTTTTTTATTTTATCTCTATTACTAGATTGGAACTTCTTGAGGGCAGAAATACAGGTTGAGTCTCCCTTATCTGAAATGCGTGGGACCAGAAGTGTTCAGATGTTTCTCACATTTTGGAACACTTTACATGTATAATGAGATTATCTTAAATGTGTGATCCAAATCTAACCATGAAATTCATTTACATTTCCTTACACTTGATACACATAGTACAAGGTGCTTTTATGTAATAGTTTTAACTAAAAGCAGTCATGTGAGGTCAGGTATGGAATTTTCTACATTTTGGATTTCAGAGTTTCAGATTAGAGATGTTCAATCTATATGGACTTTTCATCCCCTCACCATCCCCTGCTTAGAAACTTACTCCGTAGATGTTTTCCATAAGCTCCCCAACCTTGCCTGTTTCTTCTGTAGTCCCACAGGAAACCATGTAAGGGGGTTGTTGATAAAAATCATTGTCTCTATTAGGAAAAAAATAAGACCAAGGCTAGCTCACCAGCTCATGTGGGCCAATAATAGAATTTCTTCATGTAAAGCATAGTGTGTTGTAACTGAGAACAGTGGATGTGATCAAGCGCTCTGGGCTCTAATAAACATATTTTCAAATCCTGGCTTTGCTACAGACTAACTGGATAACTAAGCCTGTCATTTACTTTCTGGATTTCCAACTGCAAAATATCTCACAGGATTGTTGTGTGGATTAAAAGAAGTAAAGAGCTTAGTATAGGCCTGGCATTTTAATAATATTGTGGATGTTCTTATAGCTTGAAGGCAAACCTGTAGGACTGGGGATTTTGTAACATGTTGCAAACAAAAAAAAAAAAAGTGTCATCTTTTAGAATATAAATGAACTGGTGAAAAACTCAAACTAAAGATCTGTTGTTGCTCACCTGTTTTGCAGAAGAGCGGCAAAGAAAGCTCCAGGAGTATTTAGCAGCCAAGGGAAAACTGAAGGATCAAAACACCAAGTGAGTTTGTCTACCCACAATTATGCCAGTTTTGTTGCTCTCAGTTCGAATAGTAATTTAAAGCTTTTTCAAAACATAGCCATTTGCTTGTACCTTATTCAGCCCACATTAGTATCCAATGATAACTGAAAAAGAACTTCTCAGGCCAGACATTACCAAAACCCCTGGGAAGTTTCTAGTATGCTGGCAAAGACTTAAGCATTGTTATTGTAACAGCCCCCAAAGGAAGGGGGAAAGGGTCACAGCATTGCACACCATGCCGGAAGCATTTCTTGTCCCTTCTTAGTCCTGGGAAAACTGATCCTCGAGATGGCAATCCTTGGTCGAGGAGGTGCGCTGTCCTGGTTCTGGCATTCTTGCTACAGCGGGGGAGCCGGTTATATGTCCCCAATAGTGGCCTGCTGGCATCCTCCCACCTGAGGGTGCTCTTTGACCATTCTCTTAGCGCTTCCTTTTGGGGTGGAAAGAACATAACTGCTTCCCTAATACCTTTTGTCAGCACCTTACCATTTCCATGGTGTTATTTATCCCTCTTATTTGGCATAGATGTATTTTTTTCCCACTCAGTTTTTGTCTGAAAATTAGATTTTACAAACTTTACTTTCACCCTATGTTTTATGGGTTTTTACAACTCTATTTTCTTTATTAAGTGAACCAAAATCATCTACTCCAAAATATATACTTATTGTGTGTCAGTCACTCTCACTGTGAGAGACATGGTACTTAATGATACAGAGGTCTCTGCCTGCCAGGGCTTATGTTACAGATAATAGAAGCCTCTGTTAGTTTAGAAATTCTTTTGGTTCATGTAGACTGAATCTTTCTGAACTTTGCCCTGATCTCTTTTTTTTTCATTTTTATTTTACTAGCTAGATTTCATGTTATGCCCCTACTTTTAAAATTATATTCATGCCTCAGTATCCACCTGAAATTGGTTCCAGGATTCCCCCACAGGTACCAAATCTGTGGATACTCAAGTTCCTTTATAAAATGACGTAGTATTCCATGTAACCTATGTTTATCCTTCGGTGTATTTTATATCATCTCCAGATTACTTGTGATACCTAATACAAAATAAATGCTCTGTAAATAGTTAGAGTATACTGTTTAAGGAATGCTAACAAGGGGGGAAAGTCTGTACATGTTCACTACAGATGCAGTGTTTTTAGTGGGTTGTTTTTTTTTTTTTTTTTCCCCAAATATTTTTGGCCCAAGGTTGGTTAAAACCACAGATGTAGAACCCAGAGATATGAAGAGTCAACTATAAATTATTTTCCCCCTGGAAATTCACTACTTGGAGATATGTATAACAAGGAAGTTTGTTACGGAAGCAATTCTCTTATCTTCAGCTTCCGCCATGTTGCATTATTCAAGGAACCATGTTTGAATTAATAAGACTGCACAAAAATGAAGAGAACACATATATTTCATTAATACTATTAGAATGCTACATTTAAGCATAGAATATCTCTGAAAGGGTCACAGAAAATGGGTAAGAGCAATTGGGGTCTTCCAGGAGGAGAACAGAGGAAAGAAAGGGACAGTAAGACAACTTATTATAATTTTTTTTTTTTTTGAGAATTTCAATATTTATTTTTCAGTTTTCAGCGGACACAACATCTTTGTATGTGGTGCTGAGGATCGAACCCGGGCCGCACGCATGCCAGGCGAGCGCGCTACCGCTTGAGCCACATCCCCAGCCCTATAATTTTTTTTTATTATAATTTTTGAATTACTTTACCACACACAGAAGTTATAATAATTTAAAATTCTAATCATAATTTTAATCACTGTGCTTTCAAGGTTTGCTGATCCTCCTGTACTCAGAATTAATTGTGTTTTACCTTTCATAGGCCTTATCTGAAAGCCAAGAATAATTGCCTGAAACCTCCACCTTCTAAACCTGTAAGTAGAAGTTAGTCTTTTAAAAGAAATATCCAGGTGCTGGGGTGGTGGCTCAGTGGTAAAGCCCTTGCCTAGAATGTGTGAGGCCCTGGGTTTGATCCTTAGCACAACATAAAAATAAATATTAAAGTAATGTGTCCATCTACAATTTTTTTTAAAAATCCACTTTGAAAGTCACCAATAATAAAAATGATAGATGATACCAATAAAAAAACATGGTTTTCAAATATATTATTCATAAATATGAGTAGTTTGATTTAATAAGAAAAACACTTTTTGAAAAAAAAACTGGTACACAAATATTTGTGGCAACATTATTCATAGCACCTCTAAAGTAGAAATGACCCAAATATCCATCAGTTAATGAAGGGATAACTGAAATACACACAGCCGTACTTGCAGTGTCACTTGGCTATGAAAGTGTGATGAAGTGCCTCTGTGAGGGTGCTATGTGGGAACCTCTGTGCTTTGTGCTCAATTTTATGAAGTTATAAAAAGTGACGGCACTGGCACATGCTGTAACATGTCAGTTTTTGGGAACATTCTGGTAAGTGAAAGGAGCCAGGCACCACATGCCGTGTGTTCAGAAGGCACGGCATAGAGAGCAAACCTGGTGCTGAGGGCAGTGGAGAACGGGCAGTGGGGCGGGGCTACGGACAAGCTCCCAGTTTCTTTCTGGGGCAATGAAAATGTTCTGTTGTTTGGCAGTAGTGATCACTGTACAACTCTGTAAATATGCTAAAACACACCAAATTGTATGGTTTAAGTGGTGAATAACATAGTGTGGAAGCTTTCATACCCACATCCCCACTTTTTTCTTAAGTGGTGATATAGAAATCTGAGGCAGGTTTCAATGCTGGGGCCCAAGGCATAACGTGTGGGTACACCCCATCCCTCCGCCTCCCTCATCCCACTCACAGCAACACCACATGCCAGTACCGTTTCAGGGCAGGTAGCTCTTTTCCCTTAATGACAAGTCATCTGGTTACAGACCTCCTTCACACACTCCCCCAGTTACATAGCAATTCCTCACAGTATTGAAAGTCAAAAACGAGAGAGCCATAGGTCGCCCTAACACTTGCAGATCTTCTCCTGGAGATGTCCGTGCTTAAGTGTGCCAGGGTCTTTCCTTTTTGAGCAATTTCTTTCACTGGCTTCTGCCTTTTTTTACCTTCTTCAGAGTTTATTGTGATGGTGGTGGTGGTGTTGGGGATTGAAACCAGGGTACATGAGTACATGTGAGGCAAGCACTCTACCAACTGAGCTATATCCCCAGCCCCTTTTATTTACTTTCTTAATTCCAAACTCCCCTCCCTACCTTTCAGTTTTCTTTAACCCGGTTCTTTCTTTCTCATCCAAAATTAAATCTCATGACTAAAACATCTGCTTATTAGTAACAGGGGGTCTGACCTTAAAGTCCTGGCTGACTGACTCCTTCCAGGATACTGGATGCTTGTTGAGAGCTGTTCAAATACAGCTCAGGCGTCCCAGCCTGTCATCTGCCACCTGTCTGGCTTCTCGTCACTGGTCTCCGGCAAGATAGAGGGTTTTACCTGAAACTGTGCCATTAATGAAAGCAGGGGGTTTAACTAAGCTATACAAAGTGCAAGGAGGAATCTGTTGAGAGGCCCTGTATGTAACAGGTCTTCAGGATGTCTTTCCAAGGTCTTTGGGAAGACAGGGCATTGAAATGTAACAAGCATTCAGCAAGCACTGTTTGCTTTAGGAAAGGTCATTGTTGAAACAGCAGTTTTTGTGTATTCACAAAAATTCAAGCTAAAAGAATTCTGATACACTTCTGATAGGAGCTCAAGTTATAAAATCTATTAATGAGGTGCGCCTTTCCCAGGATTCAACTTTCTTAAATTAAATTCTAAATAAAACAACTAATTTTTTCTAGCACGTGTTTTAAACAGCTATTTTTTCATTGTTTTTAAAACATTGAGCTAGTATGAATTTTTTACATGTCTGTTTCTTTGTGCTTTTAGACTGCTGGACCCCAGAGGCATGTTACCCAGCATGCCGTTCTGCCTGGCAAAGCCACGAGACCCATTAGCACTAAACTTCAGTCTAGATCAGCCAACATCAGAGAGTCCCAGAAGCCAAAGCTTGAGCCATCAAATCTTCAGGGAAAAAGACTGACCTCAAAATGTCCTGCTTCTAACCCAAACTGGGAACTTTCCAGCAAGAATCACCAGCAGCATAAAGCTGGGCCATCCGCTGCAGGAGAGCTGTCGAGAAAACCTACCAGGTCACCTGACACACAAGAGCAGCAGGGAGTGGGTCAAGGAAATGCTCCATGTGCAGACCGTGTGGATGGCATCCATGTTGAAAATGAACCTGAGGGTGGCTTTTTAAAAGAGACGAACAAAGAGAACTTGCCACACACCTTATTGGTACCTGAGAAGAAGCCAGACCCCGAACTGTATTCCATGAGTAAGCCAAAGACCAACTCTCATGATCAAACCAAGAGCAGTTTGGCTCCTCAGCAAGCCCTGGGAAGAAGTTTGGGGAATCATGCGGTTCTGAAAGACAGGGTTAATAAGCAGTTTGTTAGAAAAAAACACATCAATACTGTACCACTGAAGTCACAGCAGCTCTCTAGGGGAGCAAATCTTGCAAGACCAGGAGAAAAACTCTTGAGGACAGTTTCTTCTCACTTTGTGCAGACCATTTGTCAGACTCAAGCATCAAAGAAGCCAGTGGTCAAGGACATAAAGAGTGTAAAGGCTGAAAGGGCTAAATACATACAGTCATACTCTGTTACTGAACAGGAAGCAAGACATACCAAACCCAGGGCATACCCCGGCTTACACCAGGGAGAACTTCAACACAGACCTGCAAGCACCAAGCAAGACTGGAAGTCCACACAACCTTGTTCTAGACTTCAGGCACCTTGTGGACTGCACAAAACAAGAGCTGTAAGCCAGAAGCCCCAGCTAATAACTGGCAGGCTTAATTCAGTTGTTCCAAGCACTCCCAACATAAGAGCAAATGGAACCAATGACAATAAGTACAAAAACTTTGAACAGAAAGCACGGACTGTGGACTCCAAGTTGAAGAAGGCTTTTCCCCAGAGCCATTTTCTGAATAAGACGGCTCCCAGAACTCAAGCTGGACTCACAGCCATTCGTGGGAGAGAAGTCCTAAGGGGGACCCAAACTAACCCAAACACCCAAAAGAGGGTGACAGCAGAGGACCGAAGGTATGTTGTTTTACTTTTAAAATTTTGCAGCTTAAGTGAGAAAATTAGACAATTGACCATCAAGAATACTTGGTCAGCTGGGCATGGTGGGGCATGTCTATGATTTCAGCAGCTCAGGAGGCTGAGGCGGGAAGATCCCAAGTTCAAAGCCAGCCTTAGAAACTCAGTGAGACTCTGTCTGTAAATAAAATATAAAAAAGGGCTGGGGATGTGGCTCAGTGGTTAAACGCCCTTGGGTTCAATCCCCAGTACCAAAAAAAAAAAAAAAGAATATTTGGTCAGGAAATAGGCCATAAATAATAACTTCTAAGTAATTTGTAGCTACATCCTAAGATGATTTGGAGCAACTATAACAAATATCAAGTCTTGAAAGAACTAGTGATACATACATGTTATTGATCATTCTCTATAATTTTATACATGCTTTAAAATGTTCTTAAAATAGTTGAAACACAGAGAATGGGTAAGAAACAGTTGAAGATGTAGACTCTTCACACAGAAGCACCTGCAGGGACCGAGCAGTTTCAGGCAGCCGGGCTAGTGGGAGCTAGGGTGGCAAGTCCACACAGGCAGAGGGAAGATGGTAGCTCTTTGTTAAAGAGACCCTGGTTGAGTCAGTATGGTTATCAGGGAGGCAGAAACGGCAGCGTCCACGGTCTGAGCAGATCAGGTTTGGAGAGGGAGCTCAAGCCCAGAGGAGCAGCTGTCAAGTGGAGTTCAGGGGAAAGGCAGGATCTCGAGTTGCTGGGGCTTGGCACTGATATACACGGATGCTAGAAGCTGAGCCAGAGGATTTTGTGCCTTTGTTGCCTAAGACCAGACAGTCTTAGGATGTGGCTGAACCTCCCAAGAGAGGCAATTATGTATATTGGAGCGGAAAGCGAGTAGATTCCTGGCAAGAATGAAAGGAGTGTGTAAAGTTAGAAGAGGCTCTCACTGGTAGCAGGAGGGTGAGGGCAGGATTTGGTCTTGGGAGACCAGAAGACTCTTTGCCTTCCTGCAGAGACAGAAAATAACACACTTTAGATAGAAGTGTCAGGGGAGGTACTTTCAGTGGTGACATCTGAGCTGAGACCTAAGGCTGGTGACGGGCAAGCTTTCTGAGCAGAAAGATGAGTGCAAAGATTCTGAGCCAACCAAGGTGCAAGTCAGGGTCCCTGCCCTCAAGCTGCTAGTGCAGATCAGAAAACAGGGACGCAGTCATAAGATTGCATGTGGCATGTTGAATACTTAATCACAAAAGGACCAGAGACTGTGGAAAGTGGGTGAGTCACTCACTGTCTCCCCAAGGGCCTGCAGCGGACTAGGCCCCAGGAGAGCGGAGAGCACCCGACTTTGCTTCTAGGGATTCAGCCTCTATCGCCGAGTCCATGGTCAGTGAGAAGGCATAAGGATCAGCTACGCAGTGGGTTTTACAAAAGGGCTGCAGAGAGAGACCTGGGCTGAAAGGTACATTTGCAAATCACAAATACATGGTCATAATTTAAAGAAGCTAGAGACCCTCCATCTAAACACTAGAGTCTTCATATGTTGGCACATCCCCCAAAGTACCATATCACCTGCTTAGAAGCAGGAGGGTAGAATGTGAACAGTGGAGGAGAGCGAGGGTTAGGATTCAGTGACATCAGAGAACAGCTGCATATAAAGAGTTCTGAAATCACATATCTAGTTCATAAAAAGAAAGGGAACTCCGTGGTCAGGAGGGGGCTGAGGACCTGAGGGAAGTGGGGCACTTTGAGCACCAAGACCCTGTTGAGGTACAATTGTTGGTTTGGTCTGGGTTGAGTGACAGCTTAGTGGGGAGAAATGGAGTGCAGAGTCAGGCTCTCAGCTGGAGGGTGTCTCAGGAAAGCACGCATCTGAGTTGGTGTGTAGGTAAATGGAAACCTTAGAGAGCAACAATGAGAAGAATCTTAGCATTGAAGACTAAATCCTCATCATCCTGTCATCTGCCTTCTGCTGACTGGGAGCAGCCAGGTGCTGCCAGTGCTGGGTGTAAACTGTCCCGTCCCTGACTCCATTCTTCTGACTTTGTAGTCGAAGGCAAAAACCTGATCATATACTCTAGAAACTAGATGACATTTTGTTTAAATGAAATCATCTCTGTCCCCTTCAATTGCGTAACAGGAAACAACTGGAAGAATGGCAGAAATCTAAGGGGAAAATCTATAAGCGGCCTCCTATGGAACTTAAAACAAAAAGAAAAGTAATAGAAGAAATGAATATTTCATTCTGGAAGAACATTGAAAAAGAAGAGGAAGAAAAGAAAGCCCAGTTAGAGCTGTCCAGGAAAATCAACAGCACTCTGACCCAATGCCTGCAGCTCATCGAGCAGGTGAGTGAGCTCCAGACACAGCAGAGACCCCCTCACCCAAAAGAAACCGAGCTATTCTCTTTAATACTGAATAGTAATCCTAGTGGCAGTAACAACAATGAAGAGCACTTAAATGGTGGCTCTTGTGTGCCTGGCACTTGTAAAGCACTTTCCTTATCTTATCTCATAGGATCACCATAAAGACTATTATGATGCCCACTTTGCAAATGACACTGAGGCACAGGAAAGTTAGGATACTAACCTATAACCCAAGCAGCATGGCCCCAGAAGGATCCAAAGGAGTTTCAACTCTGCCTTCTCCAGGTATCAAGGTCCAACAGTAAACATTTAATATTTGGACATGCAGCTGAATCAAAGGGGCCAGTTGTGACTGAAATGTCCTAAACACCCTTGGTAGCTAGAAATGGCATCTGCATGTGTCTTGGGTTCTACAGAGAAGGGTAAAGTAGGTGGTAGGCAAAGGGTATGAGCCTAGGAGGTTCCCTGAAGGGAAGATGTTAATGAAAAATGACAGGGACTGGGGCTGTGGCTCAGTGGCAGAGGCCCCAGATTCCATCCCTGGTACCGAGGGTAAGTACATGAATGATGACGGGGCTGACTTGTAAACAAAGGTCCCTACCAAAGCAAAGGGACTCTGTCCATTGGTTGGTAATATTGTTACAGGGAGAGGGCTCAGAAAACACTCTAAGATCAAATTTGAAACAAATTAGAGAGTTTTATTAGCTGACCAGGGAGTTTCTACCATGCCCAAATGGTCTTCTGACAGAAGTGCACCAGGCTGTCTGTGGTTCCAGTATTTAAGGAAGAAAATCACATCCTATGGAATCTGCAAATTGCAAACAAGCAGGGTGCAAGGGCTGAGAAAATCAGTTAGCAGAACAGAGTCAGACAGCACATCCTGGGTCCAAGTACATTTGCAGGGTACAAAGTGCAGAAAAATAATATTTTTACATTTGAAGAAACTTATGTAACAATTTTCACATAGGAACCATAAAGATGGAGTCATTATGGCTATACCTGCTTATGCTCGACTACAGTTATTCCTATTTCTTATACTTAACAATTGTCCTACTGGCTTATACTTATCTGTAATTTAACTTATATTTTATTACCTGTACTATTTCATTAGTCTGTATTTTCTAATCTATAACCTATTTCTTATAGATTAACTCATATCAGCATTTGTAACTCAGACCATAGCAATGTTGGGCATTAATAAAAAAGGAAACCTTAAGGTTAGTGTTCTCATAGCATCAGTTCAGCATTAGCTATTGCTCTTTGTGGAATTAAACTTCAGTTCTTTTTTTGTTTTGCTTTTCCTTTCATTATATTTTTTAAAAAATGAGTACATTATTATAATCATTTCAAACAATACTCAGACAAATGACCAGGCCTCCCTGTCACTCTTACACCTGGCAAGCTGCTCCCTAAGCCACCCCACTCCAGTCACCTGTCTGGGCAGCTGTGTGGGTGTGCTTGGTATGGGCGGAGAAATGAAGCTCTGGTTTCTGCAAGTTGCAGTTGCTTTATTTGATATTTTTGTCTTTGTTCTTCGGTCACCTTTCTTTTTCCTAGTCTTAGTATTATGCTGACTTTGTTAGATGAGTTGGGCTTTTCCCTTTCTCTCTATGAAAATAGTCTGTACAGGGCTGGAGTGACGGAGTGCTTTCTAGCACATGTGAAGCACTGCGTTCAATTCTCAACATCACATAAAAATAATTAAAATAAAGGTATTGTGTCCATCTACAACTAAAAAAAAATTTTAAGAAGAAACAGTTTGTACCTGAGATTTCCTTTGAACTTGCCACAGCATCATCTGGACTGTGCTGCTTTGGGTGATAGTCTTTTTTTTTTTTTAATGTCTTTTTACTTTTTTCTGTGGTTATTGGTCTGTTTAGGTTTTGTATTTCTTGAGCCAACTGTAGTAAATTTTGTGCCTTTTTTGAATCAGACTTGCCAAAGATTTCTCTTGATTTTTTTTTTTAATATTTGTTTTTTAGTTGTAGGTGGACACATTTATTTTATTTTTATGTGGTGCTGAAGATTGAGCCCAGTGCCTCACGCATGCCAGGTGAGCTACTCTTCCTCTGAGCCACAACCTCAGCTCCTCTGTGATTTTTCAAAGTGTGTATTTTGAATTTTTTGATTACTCTTTCTTATACACCAGTGTTTGCATCTATTGTATTTATTGTCCTTTTTCTAGCTTTTTAAAGTCTAGATAATTTAAGTCAGCCTTTATTATTTTCTTACAAATATGTTTAATGCTATGTATTTGCCTCTAAATTTAACTAATACTCCATCAATCAGGGTCAAGTTTCCAAAGCAGAAAACACACCAGATATCTCAATAAAAAGATGTGGGAATCAGAGATATAATATTATCAGTGCGTTCCCAGGAGCAGAACCTAAAGGAGGATCAATGTGAAAGTAGCTCAGCAGGAAGAGGTTTCCCAGGAAGGGGGCTGAGGGAGCAGGAATGGGAGGGCCACAGTGTGGAATCAGGCTAGCCTGAGGAGGGGAACCTTGGCACTATCTCACAGGAAGCTCTGGCTACAGGGAAAGCCAGGCCTCAGGGTCATCCTGATGAGGTGGAGCGGAGGCTACCCAGGGTCATCCTGATGGGGCAGAGCTGCACTATTAGTACTTGTGTGGCCATCTGTAATGGTAGTCCTGGGGGACACATACAAAAAGGCACAGAGTGGCTGTTGTAAGTAAAAAACACTGTGAGCCTGGGTGCCCAGAGCCCTCAGGGCCAGAGGGGATGTGGGTGCTGCCCACAGTGATGTCCTCTGCTACACACAGGGCTGGCAGCAACAGGAGCCTGAGGTGACAGTGGAGTGACTGCAGGAAGCAGCTGGCACCCACTGGCTCCAGGAGAACAAGGAAGTGGAGAGTGCAGGGGAAACCAGACAAGGTGCTTTCCCTGCTCTCTCACTCAACAGTCAGCAGAGCAATTTGGGGACCGGACATTGGGATATGTCCTCACACAGCTTTCAGGTACTAGCTCTGCAGCCGACATCAGCTGGCTGGCTCCAGTTCCCTTCTGAGGCCTTCTCCCTGCAGATAGCGACACCTCCCACAGTTGGAGATCTCAGCACTGCAACACCGCCCACCCTGGGCTAACGGAAGCCAGCTGGAGTCAGGGTTCTTATCACTTCTGAGTGGACTAATTTGCTAGAGCAGCTCACAGACCTCAGGGAAATACTTTACTTACTTTATACTGCAGTATTTATACTTAAATATTAATTCACAATCCTCCTGCCTCCACCTCCTGAGCTGCTGGGATTACAGGCATGCACCACTGCACCCGGCCCCCATGTGTATTATTCTTGATGGAATTTACTAAAATTTTCTTTGTATTCTCATCATTCTTAGTAAATGTTTTAGAGGGGTTTTAAAAGGATATATAGTCTATTTGTTTATCTGTTGCTTTCTGAAAGAATTGTGCAGAAGTTTCTCTATAATTAGGATTAGTCATTGTCAATTTGTATTTCTGACAACTTTTACTTTCTATTTTTCATGAGTATATTGTATGTACATAAAAGATTCATGGCTTGCTTTGATTTCTCTTCTGTCTAATGTCAATCTTGCCATACCTGCTTTTTGCTGCTAGAATTTGTCTAGTAAGTCTTTTTCCACCCCTTTATTTTTAAATCTTTCTGAGTTGATTTATTCTAGAAATGCCTCATGAATGTATACAGCTGAAATTTTTTAACCAGATCAAACACTGTGCTTTTGAAAGCATATTTAGCCCATAGATACCTGTTATGATTACCAATATGTTTAAATTTAGCCTGCCATTTTATTTTGTAATTCAATTTATATGAATCCTTTTTGTTTATCTTTCCCTCGTTTCTGTGTTCAATACGGTTTTATTTCATAAAATAATACATTGAAATCACAAAATAATGTTGTTACTCGAGTCCCAGGCCAGAATCCCAACACTGGGCTCCCCACAAATCAGGTCTGGCTACTCACCCCAGAAACCAAATGGAAAATGTAATGATGAAAAGCAGGAAAGGGACTTCAGTCAAGACAAGGGAGCAGTGTTCCCAAGCCCTGTCTTCCTGACAGAGCCTTAGGTCTACCTGGAGGGAGAACTGGGGCGGGAAGAAGAGGCTGTGTAATTGAACAGTCTCATCACACTGGTCTATTGATCATCACCTCAGTTTTGGTCACACGGAGGCCTGCTGATGTCAAGGAGGTTGCTGCTGCTCAGGGAATCTCCACTTGCTTGCAGGGTATTTACCAGACCTGAGGTCCTGGGGCTGGGAGCGGGGTTGTAATTTGGTACCCATGAGGCTCTTGTTCCTGCTGGGGCAGGGAGCAGCCTCATCCTAGCTCAATCTACTTACAGGTCTCCACTGTTCTCAGAAGGTGTAGAGCAATGGCTGAAGATGTCTAGGTGCTGCTGCTGGGGTCTGGACCAGGATCCTGACACAGCTGGCCTGGGCATCTGTTGAAAGTAGCTTAGGTACTGTGACCTTGGTGCCTCCAGTCTCAAGGGAGGATTCCAGCTTTAGCTGAAGGCTCCTCAGGTGGTTAGCATGCCTGCACAGAGCTGAGCAGGAATCTGACCCAGAGTTAAGTCGGTGAAGAAGACCGCTCAAGATGAAGGCAGAGTGCCAGGTTTTATCCTGCTGTTAGTTACTGGTCCTGCATCTGCAGGCCAAAATGCAGCGCCAGTGCTTTCAGCAAGAACCGCCTCTGAGCCCATGTTAGGGCCGGCATGAATTTAAGCGTGGGTGGCGAGTTTTACAGTCCACTCTTCCTGCAGTTTCATTTGTTTCAGGTGTCCCATGAGAATTCTAAACTTTACCCCTTCATAACTTTTTGGGTCTTTTGAACAGTGAACTTGAGTCTTCATGCATGTGAAAAATGTCTACTTTGCCCACATGCTGTAATCATAGTTTGGCTGGGAAATTTTTCTAATTTCACATTGTTTTCCCTGGAAAATTTGAAAGTGCTTCTCTGTCTTCTTTCCTACATCCAGAGTTGTCAATGTATTAACGTCTTCTGTCAGTTTGAAGCAGGCCGGGGAGGTGGCTAAGCGGTGGAGCCCTCGCCTGGCATGTGGGAGGCACTTTCCTAAATATGTTTCTTTTTTATTTCTTTCTGCTTGACTCTGAGAGCCTTTCAGTCTGAACAAACATTTCTTTGTTCAGGTCATGAAATTTTTCTTTTGCAACTGCTTTGAGTTCATGTTCAGATTATTTCTCTTACATTTCCTCCTAGGAGTTCTCTCAGAGCCCTCGATGTATCCCCCAGAGCTCCCAGGTCTCACTTCACACTCTCGGCCTGTTTGTCCTGCAGCACCGAGTGCTGGGAGGGTTCGCAGCTGTGCGTTGCTCACTGATTCTGTTCCCCTGCAGTTTCCCACTGTTCCACTCTTCACACTCTAGTTTAATGGAAGCAGCATTCTCTTCTCACTTGAAGACACGACTGCAGTACCCTAAAGTTCATTGCCCTTTGCTGCCTCGGCTGTTTGCTGGTGTTTGTTCCTGTTTGTTGACTCTCTTGTCCCTGCACTCAGTCAGGGTGGCTCTCGGCTGGGTGCTCACCTTTGTGTTTCCTGCAGCTCTGGGGGAGCAGCCACACTGCAGGGCTGAGTGCATCCTTGGTACGTGGGCTTCTGGGCATGGCCACTCCCGCCACCTCCCGGACTCCGTCACTGCCCTGCTCTGGGCACACACCAGAAGCCCACCCCAAAGTTCCATTGTATGGAGTTAACCCCACAAATTCCCCTCACACACACATATATAGCCTGCCCTGTGCTGTCCTTCATGCTGCTGTCAAGAAAAATACGGAAATTCCAGCCACTGTTCACTGCTCATTCTTAGAACTATGCAGGATTACAAATATGTAAGAAATGCTGATTGCAGGAAGGATTGGTTTGGTTTTTGCACTGCCTAAACATATAGAACATACTCCTTCTCTTCTGCTATGATAAAGGTTTTCTGTCCACTTCGTCTCATGTAACTTAAAATTTAATGATCAATGACAAAAATCACTGAAAATACAGTTTATTTTTTTAATGTATTTTCAGTTGTCAATGGACCTTTATTTTACTTATTTATATGTGGTGCTGAGAATCAAACCCAGTGCCTCACACATGCTAGGCAAGCACTCTGCCACTGAGCCACAGCCCCAGCCCTAAAAATACATAGATCTCAATGACTATACGTGTATCCAAAGTATCATACATAAATTGTACCTCAGTTAAAAAGTTCAGGAAAATTAGAGATAAAGCCAACATCTGCATACCTTCTGTGGTATTAGGAGATGTGAGAGTAACTGTGAAAATCACTTCAGCATTTTCTGTTTTGCAGGGTGTCCTTTCTAATGAAGTGTCTACCATATTGTCCAGCATTCCCGAGGCTGAAAAGTTTGCTAAATTCTGGATCTGCAAAGCAAAGCTACTGGCAAGTAAAGGCACCTTTGATGTCATCGGGCTCTACGAAGAGGCCATTAGAAACGGGGCCACGGTGAGTGTCTGTCTTGGGTGGGTGACCTGCTAAGCCTTCTCCTGTGATTTCTGTTTGCAACATGACAGCAGTATAATGTAGTGTTGAACTTCTAACTCACCTCACAAAGTTATAATTAGGGTATGCAGTATAGTGTGTCCTTGATGGACGCATTAAATAAAGTGTGTATTTCAGAGAATGCAGAGTCACCAATAGAATTAGTTTACTTATCACGTGACCATGTCTCATTTAATGCTAACTGTGGAAATGAGCAGTTATGGAAACTAGTAGCACAGAAAGTTATAACATCAATATACAAGGCTTACAAAGAACTTGACCAGAAAGAACCTGAAAGTAAACTTAAATCAGCACATTTCAGTGTATAGCAATAATTCAGAGCCATTTCATGAAAAAAAAAAAAAACTTTTGATTCTAAAAAACCTAGGGAAAAAAAAAAAAAACACTATTATTTTTTTTTTTTTTTTTAAGATTGCTTCTAATAACCTCATTTCTCTTGTCACTCACTGTCATTTTCCATTTCCTGCCCAGTCTGTAGTTCTTATTTCCATGCTGGTTTGGTGTTTCATATGCTCACAGGGTAAACAGTCAAGTAGTTCAGTAAGTTTCGTACAAGACTTCTGCCTCTGTCCCTTCCCGGTTCCTACCTCCCAGGACAAACTGATTATCTTTCTGTTTTTACCTGTGAAGCTTCAGAATCATGGTTTTCAGGGTTAGGCTTGTGTACTTGCGGCTGTGTGGGACAAGGAACTGGGTGCTCTTCACACACTGCAGGGACCACACACACCCACACACACCCAGGGCTCTTTGCCGTCCTTCACACTTCCACGAGAGCAGTGTGCAAGCCTCAGGCACTTTAGCGATCACACTGTGATGCACATGTAAGAAGTACCTGACTGTGTGCACCCTGGTTGCTTTGACTTTCAAGCACGACTTCTAGTTTTCCTAGCATTAGTTTTGCTTTTGCTTAGTTTTCAAAGTATTTATTATGTAATTAGTTTTCATACTTCTAATTTTCTAAATTCCTAAATACTTGGAAAACACTGGTTAGTCTGTTGGTCTCTTTTCTTAGCAAGCTTCTGTCTCCTCCAGGCTGGATGCGTTGCTTCTCACTCCTGCCTTCACCTGCATCCACTCAGGATCCTCTTCACCGTCCCCTTGTCCTGCTTGCACTGGGCAGAGCTTGTCCTGCCCGCATTGGGAGGAGGAAGGGAACCTGATGTTGCCTTCCTCCTCCCCACCCACCTCTTCTCCAGGGCTTTGCTTTCTCTCTTATGAGTGAGTTTTATTCTCTCTTGTTCTCAAAGGTCTATTCGGACCCTGCTGCAGTGGGGCTGTTTGCACATGTAAGGGCCAGGTTTCACGAGGCAGGGCAGAGTTCTGGATACTTCACCATAGGGTATGACTGCATTGATTGTTCAGAGAACCTCAGTATCAGTACCTTAGGTCTTTCTGTTTAAACAGATCAGATTCTCTAAAGAGGGCTCTTTGTTCTCCTCCCCCGGAGGTAGAAACCTTGTACCACTTTTGGGGAGAGTAGAGCCAGGACCCTCAACTCTCAACCTGAAAGCTCCCTTTGTCCCTTGTTCAGTGGTCAGGCACCCTGAACCTTGCGTGAAGTCCTCCAGGGACTTGGAAGCTAGATCCCCAGTTTGCTGTCAGGATGAGGTGGTGGTGCAGTCACACTAACTTCTTGGAACTCAGGGGTGCAGGGTGGACTTGAGTGGAAGCTCCATGATCCTCCTGGTTGCCCCACCCCCACTCCTGACCTTTCAGAGGCCTGTGGTGTGAATCGTGTTCCTGAAGCTAGCCGCTGGCCCAGGACAGACTCTTAAGGTGGTCGGGGCTCCTTCTCTTCCTTCCTTCTCCAGCTTCCAGAACCTGGTTACCACTGACTCTTTCCTATTCCTTGTATCAGTTGGCTCTTTTTAACCCCTTTGTTATCATTTTAGCAGTTTCAAAAGAGATTAGAAGTAATAAAAATTAATTAAAAAAATAAAATAAAATAAAAAGAGAGAGATTAGAAGTAAATGTGCATCCAATGTACCACCCTAATCCGAATCCTGCATTCAATGAGTTTTTATTATTATTTTTTTTAAGTATGTTGTTTTGCCAAATTTAAAAAAAAAGAAAACAAAGGCTGGGGAAAGTTGCCCAAAATGCTAGCAAACACTATCTTTGGGTGACAGGAGCAGGAGTGGGCTCACCCTTAGCTCCAGTTCTCTGGAATGAGGCATGGGACTTCATGAGGAAGACGAGCCTCAAGCCAAGGCAGCACTAGGAATGTGCGCTGCATTTTCTCTGTCTGTGGTCAGAGTCTTCAGTGGTGTGATGCAAGTTCAGGGGAAAATAGCACTTGGTTCAGAGAGAAGGTCAAGTGTGCCGGCACTTAACCAGCATTCTCTCCATTCCTTCATTTTTCTCAGGAAGTTTTAAAACAAACTTTGTAGGTGTTATCTATAACTAGACAAGAAGATTTTAAAGGAAACATTTTGATTATAGAAAGTTTATTTGATGTTGTCTAAAGTTCCTTAGCTCATTTTTTCTGATTATGTTTGACAGTATTCATTTATTTTCTTCTTCCTTCCAGCCAATACAAGAGTTGCGGGAAGTTGTTCTTAATATTTTACAAGAATCAGCCAGAACCACAGAAGGTACTGTTACTTCTGCATTAAAATTCATTTCCTCTAGCTGTACAATAACCATCCAGGAGCACATAGGAATAGAGCTTTGTGGTCCCCTGAAACCTCTCCCTCTGCCTCTGCACGGACTGCCCTTCTCAGCATTGTCATCAGCTGGTTGGTTTCTGTTTTCACAAGCAGATGCTTGCCTCATACTGAGCAAAGGTGGTTTACACCAGAGAACCAAGATGAACTGCCCTGCTTCCTGAGGTCCCAGGTGGGGGAGACAGAGGGCAAAAAGGAGAAGGCCCTGGGTTTCAGTCACAGGGTCAGTGCTAATGAACCCACCACCGCTCAGTCATCCAAATTCATGTTATCTCTTCAAAAATGGCCATCTCAACATCTCTTCACTTAGCTGTCCATTCACAGGACCTTCTGTGCGAACCATTGTGCCAAACACAGCGAATATAATTGCTTATAATACTTGTTATATGAATGGAAAGAAAAAGCAAGGTATATTTAGAAAACAAAGCATATTTTTCTCTTATTATCTCAGAAGGTAAAAAAATTTTAAGAGTGGATTTTTTTTTTTTTTTTTTTTTTTTGATGGTGCTAGGGATTGGACCCAGGGCCTTATGCATGTGAGGCAAGCTCTCTACCAGCTGAGCCATATCCCCAGCCCCAAGAGTGGATTGAACTGGGGACCATCAGGTGGAATGACAGTGAAGTAGCCTACTACTTTAGGAAATAGAGTAAATACACTCAGTAGGAGCCCAGGAGGGACGCCAGGCAGCGTCCTCCCAAGTAGTAGAAAGAGGGAGCAGGACTCAGTGCCCCTGTTGCCTGCGACTTCTCTCCAGGCTCAGCCAGGCTCAGCATCTGCTGTCCCAGGCTGAGGGACCTCTCTGTGTTGATCGTGGTGACTGAGAATTCCACTGAGACAAGACAGTTCTTGCTCACTGTCTAAGGTAACATCCTTGTGGCAGTCCTGGGTAGGGGAGAGGTCAGGGGCTGAGAGAGCTAGCACCAGTGAATCGAGAAAATTGATCTGGGGTGGTGTCGGGTGGAAAAGCAGGAGCAGTCCTGAGAGAGCTTTCCTGGAGTGGCTAAGAGGTTGGAGATGTATGTGGTCAGGGTTGAAAAGATCACGAAGACCCATCCTCAAGTGGCAGAAACCCACAGCTGTCTGGGGGCTAGGTATCACAGGGTATGGCTGTGGGGCTCAGCAGGAAAAACTAGTCAGAAGACCTCTTCGGATCAATCACAGCTTGTTGAACACATGGAGTCCACGAGGACCAGGGGGCACCGTGGTATATGTTAGTGTCCAGTTGCCAAGTCTCACTTTCTTCCCTGACCCTCATACACAGGTGTTAGCTCTGATGCTTTAGTTGCTGAAACTAATATCACTTCAGTGGAACAGCTGGTCAACAAGATGGATCCTGGACAGCCCTGTCCTGCAGAAGAGAGGGACCAGGCCACAGCAGCACCCCCAATACCCCAGGCAGAGCAGCATGGTCACACTGGCATCAAATTACAGATCGCCCCCATCCCAAGGTATGACCTCCAGAACAGGCCCAGGGTCACAGACCCCACCACCTGGGTCACTTCACCTCCACCAGGCTGGATACCTCTGGCTCACCCAAGGTCCAGGCACCCACTGGTGGAGGGTCTGGTCTTTCTCTGCACATACCATGCCCCCACCCGTGCTGAGATGCACCTTGCATAGGGGAGCGCACTGCCGGTCAGGAGGGTACAGGAATGGACTCTCCCCTTCCCAGGACAAGCCTACCTCTTCTCTCCCCTGCCCGGCATTTGGGGGTCTTTCCTACCTTCCCACCAGCCTGGTGCAATTATGGGGAGGTGGGTGGCCCAGGGTCCAGGCAGAAGCAACTCTAGAGCTGTGTAAGAGGCGGTGAATAGCCCACTGAGAACCGGAGGGCAATTGAGTGGCCCCACTGGAGCCCGCCAGAGCAGTTTGCTGTTTTAACAAGTCTGTGAAGGGTCTGTGTCGGGGTGTCGAGTTCACTTCCTAAAGAGAAAGCCCAGCATCACTCCTCTCCTCACAGTCTTGAGAGAATCCCAAGCAAGAGGACCAGGGCCACAGTGCTTGCCTTAGTTCCCTGGAAAGCATCACTGGGCCTCCACCTGGCCTAACCTACTCTCCTGGACACAGTCTCCCCACCGCTGCCCACTCACGGTAGATGGCAGCAGGCAGATGATCTGAAAGCCACCTGTTGCTGGTTCAGAACTCACTGTGAAAACCTAAGATAATGTGATCAGTCGCTGTGAAAGGACCTCCGCGCCCTATCCTTGGGTGCTACTCACTAGAGCGCACTCATAGGAGTACGAGAAAGATGCCGGTTTGTTTCCCTTTCAGTTTGTAGTTTGGCCACCATTCTAAAAATTGTTTTTTGAATAATTTACTGTCAAAGCTAGAAAGAATCTTAAAATATATCAGAACAACCGAGTTTGGTGTTAAGCCCTTTCCTTGAAACCTGGTGACTCTTTTGAAAGTTCATGGGGTAAACAACAGCCCCTGCAGAGTGGCTCCCATCAGCTGGGCCACACTGCACCCTTAGACCCCTAACGCCCAGTGCTCACTCCACCCAAGAGCAGGTGGCACCGCGGAGGCCCTGGAAGTCAGGAAGAGCCCCTGTAGGAGGAGAGCTGCTCTGGAAGCATCTGTTTTGTTATGGAGCAGGAAGCACAGGAGAGCAGTGGGGTTCTTTTGAAGGTTTTGACAACATCTCTTGCTCTCGCAGAATAAATGGGATGCCCGAAGTACAGGACATGAAGCTCATCACTCCCGTGCGACGGTCGGCCAGGATCGAGCGCGCCATCTCCCGCTACCCAGAGATGCTGCAGGACCATGACCTGGTGGTGGCTTCTCTGGACGAGCTGTTGGACGTGGAAGAAACAGAGTGCTTTATATTCCGTAAAAATGAGGCTTTGCCTGTGACGTTAGGGTTCGAGATGCTTGACTCATAATTTCTTGACTTTTTTTAAAAAAAGGTGTGTCAGAACCTCCATGAGATAAGAAATGTCCTTGTCCAAATGACCTGAAAAAAATGTATGATGGTGAGACATCATGATGGTGCAGATCGTGGCCTCTCGGAGCTGGGAGTAGCACCTGCCTTACTCTCAACTTCATATCCCCCAGGAAGGTCTAGGGTATTAGGTGCTCTGAAGCACGTGAGTTTTAACTCTATTTGCCACCATTTTGCAGCATACTTAAGGTTCACAATGTTGAATGCTGGTTACTCTACAAGTGTTGAGAGCCACAGCCGAGTCACAATGGCCCCTGGCATTTTGCCAGAAGTAATGGTTGAGAGGCAAGCCATTAAGATGATGCTGGATTGAAACAGGCTGTGTATTCAATTGTATATAGACCCCTGCTGTCCCACTCGGTGCCCCGCTACTTTGGAATTCTCGCGGAGTTCGGGGAGTTCGTGTTGGTTGGTGAGGTTCCAGTGGAGGGAGTTCCGGTTGGTGTGTGGTGTTGCTGGAAGGACCACATGGGTGGCGTTCGGGGGAGTTCAGAAATAAAGTTTGTTCCTGCTTGAGTGGCTCGTGATTTGTGCCCAGCCAGACTGCAGCATACAAGTGTGGAAAAAGTTTGCACTTTATCAGTCTACTTTAACCCTTGTAGTTACTTTTATCTCAAAGGTCAGTGCCACAGTGTGGTGGACTTGCCCTTTGGCGTCCACCTTAGCAGGGAGGGCAAGTTCTTGCAGGTGGAAACTGAGCTTTGAAGCTTGCTGGCCAGGCTGGACAGCCGGGTCCCCTGATGCTGCAGATGAATTTAACACAGGACGCTGTACCTGTGCTTAGAGACCCTAAGAGGCCTCTGTGGGTGAGCCTCCACTTACCCACCTGTTCCTGCGGCCAAGGGCAGTTCTTGTCCTTTCTGTGCCAGGTCTCCTCAAAGAAAGCACAGCCCTGGGTGAGTGGACATCTAGCTTTTTATACCCAAACCTAATTCTGCATTTGTTCTTCAGATGCTTCAAGTGAAAATGGGGGGGGGGGGGCACTTATTTCTGCACTCAGCTTTCGCTCTGCTGTGGACAGCTGGCTGGAGGAGGCAGTGTACAATTCCAGAGAGACTGTACAATTCGCTTTTTCTTCCCCTGGGCAACTGACCTGGGGAAAGTAGAATCAGAGTCATTATGTAAATATAATGTATAGAAAAACCTATCGGTGCGTTTTAAATTTTAGCTTTCTTGATATTATCTCTAACAAAAAAATGAAATTGTTTGTTCTTGCTTATTTATTAATCTTATTTATTGTAGAAAACGGATGGAGGCTTGGGAGGAAGATTGGAGGTGGTCTGGGGAACACCCACTCAGCTGGCCTGGGGCGGGAGATGGACATTTGCTGCCCTGGAGAACATGCCCTGACCAAGGGGCTGACCGTCAGCCTCAGCAGGACTGGGTTTCTTCATTGGAGGGAAGCAGACCTGTCTCTGATGTCAGGTGTGTAAACTGGGCCGTGAAACCCCATGCCATCAGACTGGCTTTCAGTGAGAGGTGGATCGTCACCACCACTGAGGTTCAGGAACCCCACGGCCTGGCCTGACTGACCTCATGACATGTGGCTGTGCCTGTGAGGCCAGGAACGCTCAGCGGGTGTCCAGGCACACAGACCTGCACAGGGCCCAGAGGAGTGGAATGCCCCAAGCCTCCGGGCTCTCGGAGTCAGGAGCCTGCTTGCTGGTGCCGTTCTTCATGTGTGGCTCCTAGAAGGTTTATCCTCGCTGCCAGGGACCCGCTGCCTGCTGGTTTCGCGTCTCCTCAGAAGCACAGTCTTGCTATTAAAGCTCATTTCAGAAAAGCGGCTCCCTCTTCACTGCCAGCTCCTCGCAAGATGTCCCTTGCCCCTCCCTGGTGCTCACTGGCAGTGTAGGTGGAACTGTTGCCATCTAATAGGGTCCAGATCCCAGCGTGACAGGTTGGAGACTGAACAGCCTGACCAGACGGGGTCATCTTCTATCAAAGGATGTGGAGATGGCTGGTGCCTCAGCAGCTGCAGGGGACCGCACCTTGCTCTCGGCTGCTCATTGGGGAGGGTCATGGGGAGTGGCTCATGGGAATGTGTGCCTGTGCTGAGTGCCAGTCTCGTGTTGTCTAGGGTGGTAGTTTAGAAGAGGTAAGTGTAAAGTGAATTCTAAAAGGTGATGATCAGGATGGTTATGGGCAGCACTGCCATTCAGAGTGACCACGAAGCCACGAGGAGGTGTGCGGCAGCCCTCCTGTTAGCATCCTGAGTACCCGCCCCAAGCTCTCCTGTGAGAGCACTGGCTCCCTCAGGACCACCTCCCACACAGACCAGTCATTTTCAGAGGAAGGGGCTGTGGTCAGGGAGGGCACGTGACCGAGCCTGGACAGCCAGAGCCCACATCTCCCCAGCCAGGAGCATGGACTGGAGGTCAGCAGGTCTAGTGAGAACCCGCGAGGCCTCACGTCCCTAGCGTTCGGTGGAAAGGATCCTTGGTAGATGGTAGCCTTGAGTTGGGATTAGCCATATGACGACCACATGACGCAACAAAACCTGCCGGAAAATAACTAGCTTCCACACAGGGTCAGCTGCGAGCCAGAGAGCGAGCTTGTCAATGACATAAATTGACTGACTGTTCTTGGAACTGGGGACCCTGCATTTTTCTATTACACAAGCCAATAAATCCCCTTTTTCTTAAGACCATTCCATTTAGTCTAATTTTTCATTAGGTGACAATGAAAACTCCTGACTAAAGACCACACATACACACACCTTACACACTCCACGGATGTCTCCACATTCTCTCAACACCTTGGTGACAGAGAGGGAAACTAGCCAGACAGTGAATGCCAGGGTGATGACTTCAAACTTGAGGCTGCTAAATCCAGAGCTTTTAGCTCCTGGTTAAGGACGTGAGAATGGGCAATGAGGCATGGAGATCTGAGAGACCGTCACTACTCCCCTTTGGCCAAGCAGGAGTCATGCAGTGGCCCGGTCACCTCCTACTATGGGATCATGACCCAGAGTCACTCCCAGACTGCTGGGAACTTGAGGCTGGAATTGTACACTGGTTCGGCTGCTGAAGCCGGCCCCCTGTGGAAATGCACCTCCCAGCAGCAGCAGGAGTGATGCAGTCAGGGCTGCAGTGCCAGGCTGGGTCACATGTCCTGTGGCTCTGCCCTCCCTAGGATGCAACCAGTCCATATGGCCAGAAGTGGCTTCCCACCAGCTCCACTCTCAGGCATGGAGTGGGGAGAAAGGAGGGGGAAGGTGCACCTCTCCTAAGGCCACAACTTGGAAGCCTGACACATCATTTCTGCTGCGATGGAGGGGCCAACACTTGGTCACATGTCCCCAACCATCTTAAAATAAAGCTTGGAATTGTGTATCAGGTGGCCTATTAAAAATCCTTCCAGAAATGGGGAAGCCACACACATCTTAACTAAGGAATAGAAAAACAGGATATAAATGTGACATCAGATTTCATGAAGAAAACCTCCATCAAATGAGTGGCCCCACATGGAAGTGCCAGTCCCACTCTCCTGCCCTTTCTTGTCCCAGACAGGTTTCCAGGAGCTGAGAATTCTAAGCCAGAGCTCCTTGAACTTCCCCCATCCCTTCCCACGGTTCTCCAAGCAGACCCCGAGTGGTGAACTAGGTACCTCTTCATTCAAGAAAACGTGCAGCACCCTATGGGTGCCAGTGATAAGTGGTGAGCCAGAAGGGCCTGACCCCAAATTCACAAATGTAAACAGTCAAGTCCTGAGAAAGAGGTCAGTGGGCCAGGGGAGAGCAGGTATAGCCCAAGAGAGGCAGGGACCCTCCCCTCCTCTAGCCTCCTCCCTCTGGTCTCCTTTCTCCTCCTCTCCTCTCCCCCTCCTCCTCCTTATTCCTTCTCTTCCCTTCTCTCTCCCCCTCCCTCCCTGTCCCCAAAGTCACATCTGTTGACTATCCCTCAGTCCTCTTCTGTATTCCCTCTACTCAGGGCAGGAATTCTAAGGGTGGATTTTCGTAGTATTGGCTCCTGGACGACACTTAGGAAAGACCTGAACTGGGAGCTGTGCAGTGTTCCTGCTCAAATGCCCTCCTCCAGCCCCCCAAGAGGATCTAGTGTTTGAAGACACAAGGCCAGAGCCGCCTGGTCCTGGCCGCAGAACCTTGGCCCGCCAGACCTGCACCCCTCTTAATGCACAGAACCTGCTCAGAGGGGACACCCAGCGCTGGCCTGCTGTCCTCAGACATGCCAGCGCGCCCGCTGCTGCTGCCGACCGCAGCAAGAGAGACTAGGGAACAGCAGCACGAGACGCCCGCGCCCCCGCCTCGAGGTGCGCCCTGCCGTTCCCAGCCTCAGGGGACGCAGCCCACAGCACCGGGACAGAGCCACAGTAGGAGCGAAGTGAACCAGTGAAGGGCACTGAGCAGTGAAGCAGTCAGGGCTCCTCCACATTTCCAGACGCCGGCACCGCGAACTGGCGGTCTGGACCGGGGCTGGGGAAGGTCACGGAGGCCATCTTCAGCCAGTCCGGTTTTATTCTCATTGTGTGACAATCGAAGTGATAGAGACACTATTTTAAAAAAGAAATAAAGACGCTGGCCGGGCCCCGCAGCTCAGGGCTGAGCCAGACAGGTCTCCACGGTCTAAAACTGCCCGTGGGGAGGCTTCGACCAACTGCCCCTCCCGCTGTAACTCCCCCTTGTCTGGACAGCAGCTCAAGCCCTAGTCCAGGACGGGGTCGCCGTCGCCGCCCGCCGGTCCGCGGCGCCCTCTTGGCCTGCAGCCTGGCAGGAGGAAGAGAGCGGCCGTGGACCTTTCCACCCAGTGGCCCCAGCCAGGGCTAAGGGGCCGGAGGGACCGCAGCCCGCGCTCCCACCGCCCGAGAGCTCGGGACTGGTAGCCGGCAGCGGGTCTGGAGAGCTTTTGACACCCTGATTACAGAGCGCATGCGCTGGGCTGGGTTTGGGCAGGGCAGGAAACCGCTCCCCAGACCTCTCTCCATGCCTCTCTGCCTTCTGGCCAGCAGGGGGCGCTCGAAACACGCGGGTGAAAGAACACATTTTTAAGATGTCACCTTTAAGCCGGGTACCGCCCAGCTTAAAGGTGACATTTTAAAAATCAAGCTGGACAGCTGGGCTGGCAGCAAGGACCCTGCACAGGGTTCGGGACCACGACTGCCCCTCATGATAGCGGTTGTCTCGGCCCATACATCAAATGATCTGAAATACGGGTCCTCCCTGTCCCCAAAGGCCGCCTGGAGCACCTGAGGGAAAGGTTAGTGGGGGGATGGGCCAGCAGCTGTCTGCAGAGGTGCAGGGCACCAACAACAGCTCAGCCCTGTTGGGCAGAACCTGTGGCCTGTCGTCCTAATGCCCCGTTTTGAAAGTCAATATTTAAATCCCCCCCTTTTCTAGTCTAAATTGAAATTCATAAATAATTATCTCCACAATTTCAAATTACCAATTTAATGCTCTAACTATAATAAATGAAATGAAAATAAAATCCATTTATAATAATATGTATTTCTACACAAGTATTCAAGAATGACTCCAGTTGAAAACCAAAAAAAAGCCCCTGTAGATTTCTCAATGCTCCAGCCCTTGGTAGCCTCAGGCCTCTGAGGTCCTCAGCCCAGCAAGGCAGCTCCCCCCACCACTCCCCGCCACTCACCCTCTGCCTACAGGAGAGCAAGCAGGAGGCCGGGTCCAGACTGGCCTGTTCTTGCTCCATGATGGTCTCATAAGGCATCTGTAGGGACAAACACAGGTGGAGATGGAGCAACTCCCTCAGTGGGAAGGTGCCCAGGATTCCTCAGTTATGCAGAGTCCCCAGCCCACAGCTGCAGAAGGAGCCCAGGAGGGTCAGCAGGGGGAGGAGGGTTCTGACCACTGAACCTATTTCAAGCCAGCAACGTCAAGGTCAGAGTTCTTTAGATGACTCACCTGGCCACTTGGGGGCGCCCTTTCTTCTCCTCTCTGGTCTCTTATGCTAATGGCACAGGTGGTTACACCTGGGAACCCCCAACCCTGTGTTGCCAGTGGGAGCCCTCCAGCCTAGCCCTTCTGGGAGACACAGCCCAGTGCAGGGGACAGAAGAGTTGGACGGCCCTGGGTTCAAATCCAAGCCCTGTGGTCTCTCTGGGTGATAGCAAGTGTTGTAGATCTTCTGCTCTTTGATTTCACCAGTGGTTTATAATGAGGATGATAAGACTCTCTTTGCCCGGATTTGGGGGCAGGGGGTGCTATGGATTGAACTCAGAGGCACTCAACCACAGAGTCACATCCCCAGCCCTATTTTGTATTGTATTTAGAGATAGGGTCTCATAGTTGCTTAGTGCCTCCCTTTTGCTGAGGCTGACTTTGAACTCATGATCCTGCTGTCTCAGACTCCCGGGCCGCTGGGATTACAGGTATGCTCCACTGCACCTAGCTGCTGGGATATATTGAGCAGAATCTTTGAAGAGTACCCAGCCCAGGGCAGGAAATATAGCCAATTCCCAGTAAATGGTCCCCTCTTAAACATCTGGAAGGCAACTGGGGAAAGAAGGGATAGGGAATCCTGAAGACCACTCTGCAGTCCAGATCCTTAGCCACAGACTCTGCATCTCAGAAGAGGGAAGCATGATGGCTGGTTGGGAGACTGACATGTGTGCGCTCCAGGGAAGGCCCTTACTGCTCAGCTCCTGCCCGCTGCCGCTAGCCATCCCTGCTTCCAGGAGTTTAGCCCAGGGGCATGCTTGGTCTGGGGGTGGTCGGGGGAGTTGCAGCCTCTACTGTACCACCTGCTGCCTGCTCCTTGGAGGCCACCCTGTGCTTCCGGAGGTGGAAGCAGATCTTCCTCCCTGTGACTGGCCGCATTACTACCAAGGACTGGTGAGGAGGTGGGTCTCCATTTAAAGCAGGGGTTGAGGTTGGGCCTGAGGAGGAGTGTCCCCAGCAGAGTCAACTTCTTGTCAAACTTAAATCTTGCGTTTTGTTTTGTTTTGTTTTTAGTTGCAAACAGCTATCTGCAAGGTTTTGAACCCCTTATGTCTGGAAGATAGGGACTGAGTCTGGGAAACTTGCACATTCATGGCAGGGCTGGGGACCAATGGGTTCTTCCCAGGAGGACCGGGAAGATTTGGCAGAGACCTACCAGTTCCGGGACGGCCCTAAACAGCCAGTTGAGTGGGAACCGCAGGACATTGAGGCAGGTAGCAGTGTAGAAGTGCGCGTAGCCCATCAGCTGGCCGGAGAAGAGGGTCGGGCGGAAGCCAGAGTGGAACAGGCTGCCCATGGTGCCCTAGCACAGGTCCAGCTCCCGGGTGAACCTCTGGTCAGAGGCAGCACATGAATGAAGACCCCAGCCCACCTTGACCTGCACCCCCATGGCACTGGGTGCCCACCCTCAGGGCAAGCACCCCTGCTCAGACCAGGCCCTCTCTCACCCTCTCCTCCTTGAGGACCCAGGCCTGTGTCCACCTGCAGAGAAAGAGCTCAAGGCTGTAATCCCACAGACAGCACACTTTTGGAATGGGGAGCTCCCTACTTTGCGACCGGCCTCACTCTAGGCTTCCCTCTCAGTGACCTGCCTGGTCCCGGAAAGTGGTCACCCAGGACTGAACCCACAGCCAGACAATAAGAACTTGGGCAGGCCCCCCTGTCCAGCCCCAAGGCCCCCCAGCAGCCCCGCACTGCACAACTGGGCCCCGCTTTCAGGGCCTGGAGAACTAGCTGGGACATTGCCTCCCAGGCCCCAAGGTCACCTATCTCCCCCTCTCTGTGCCCTGAATCTTCATCTGTAAAGGAAGGAAGACAGTCCCTGCCAGCCCACCTCCTAAGACTGTGGGGTGAGCAGACGGCTATGCTTCGTGTGTCTCGTGCCTGCAAAACCCCTCATTGTTGGTCCCAGCTGGGCCTGGGATTGCCGGGCCGCCTGACTCCTTTGCCTGAGCTGTGAGAACTGCCCAGCTCTAGTGACGAGTGAGTCAGTAAAGTCATGGCAATGTCCTCCCTTCTCTTTTCCCAGGACCCATCAGCTCACTGGTACTAAATCACGTTTTCTCACGCCCCATCTCTGGCCAACAGCAGACTTGGATCATAATTGGGGAGGTGGCCACATGAAGACCCAGCCCAGCAGGCAAGCCCTCCTAGAGAAGGGGCTGAGAAAATGGCAGGACAGAGGGCAGAAACAAGCCTGTAGACTGAGCCCTCCTCAAGAGCACGCCACTGTCATTTCAGTATTGGCCAGCAGGGGACGTGCTGGACAGCAAGGCCAGATGGCACTGGACAAGGTTGAGGAGACTCAGACAATTGGGCTCCTGGGACTCCTCCCCTACTGGGCTGGTCCCCCTCACTCACCACCCAGCACTTACTTGAATCTCCTTCTTGATGGAGTTGATGTTTTGCAGCCCACAGATGCTTCCATACATATGCCTGGTGCAGAGATGGCCATGTGACCCGTGGAGGAGGGGAACATACCTCCCTGGCTGCTGTGGAGGGGCAAGGATACCCACAGGCATCCAGTGGAGGTGCAGGGATGGGGTGTGCACGTTTGTGAGTCCATGCTGCGTGGGTTGGGAAAGGCCTAGAGGTCTCAGAAGATGAGTATCTCAAGGGGTCAGCAGGTCCCATAGTCCAGTCTACTGTTGGTTTTCCAGAGCCCTTGGCTCACACTTCACTGCCAGGCCTGGGCATGGGACCCTAGCTCTCCACCCCTGTCCTCCCAGCCTCCCACACCCCCAGAGAGGCCAGAGCTCTTACTGGTACAGATCAGCAGGTGTGTGTCCAGGCTCTTCAGCTGCTCTGACCTCTCTGAAAACCAGACAGGGAGCAATAGGGTGAGTGACAGCGGGGTCTGCCAGGCCCCAGCCAGGGGTCTCTGCTCCCCTACCTGTAATATCATGACCCCTTAAGTCAGATTAAGACTTTGCCCAGAGCAAAACAGGGATGACACAGGCTCCGCAGGACAGGTGATCAAGACATCCCGGGAGTCAGGTGACCCTCATGAAGTCACAGGGCAATGACTCAAACCCAGCAATGCTCAGAACAACAGAACAAAGTTGTCTTGCTCACAGCACCCCTGCCCCAGGGTGACTTCAGGTACTTCCTGGGTGGGAAAGCCTGTACCTTCTAAACCCAAAGGCCTCGGGCAGAGGGAGGGCGGCCTGAGGAAGGAAGTCCCAGTCCCGGAAAAGCCTCACGGATCTGGAGCAAGAAGATGAGGAATGAATCTCAGCTTGGCGCCCACCACCTGGGTGACCTTGAGCAACCAGCTTTACCTCTCTGGTCTGTCTCCCTGTTTTTAAACAGATTCACCTTCATAAACCACAGAGTGGACAAGATTCCTGGTCGCCACCAACCCCCCAGAGGAAAAGGGGAAGGAGGATGGGCAGCGTGGATGACCAGCACCCTCTGCTGGTACTAGTCTCTGTGGCTCACCCTTCTCTCGGGCACAGATGCCCAGCTCTCGGGACAGCTCAGGAACCACCAGGCAAGTCCGCCAGCCCTGCTGCTTCTTGGATTTGACAATGTCCCCAGAAATGTGGTCCCCAATGTACAGGATGTCCTTCCCCCGCACCCCAAGTACCTCGCACACCACGTCTCACGAGCCTGCCCCACAGAGGGAGGTCACAACTCCTTCCCTGCTGAGGCAGCTTGGGAGATGGACCCTGGCCAGGGTGTGCCTGCGGGCCATGGGCACCGCGAGAGCTGTACCTCCAGAGTGGGCAGCACAGTGCTGGGGGGGCCCAGTGTAAGTGCCCACGAGGAGCTTCGCCGAGTCCTAGAGGGCAGAGGTGGGCCTGAGTCAAGGAACACAGCCCCTGTGCTGGTCAGGAGGACTGGGCAGAGCTGGCAGGAGCAGCCTTGGGGGCAAGGGCGAGGGAGGAAGGATGCTGTGGGGCCCTGAAGTACAGGAACAGACAGGGCAGTGGAGGGCAGTAGACACATACAGGTCACATCTAAGAGTGGGCAGTCTCCCCTCCAACCACCTGTCAACGTAGACAGGACCTCAGCACCTGCCATTATCATGCTGACCTGTCTCAGGACCATCCCCTCTGCAAAGAAGCAGGGCTTCTGTGTGTCCACCACAATCTGTCGAAGTAGGACCTCCAGGGCCTGGCTGGGTCCTCAGCCTGTGGGGCAGGGCAGGGGGCGAGGCATGTGCACACACAGGAGACACACACAGCCTGGGAAACTGGACCCTGCCAATCCCCCGTGGCAGCCTCAGGCAAGATGAGACATCCGTGGGCCCAGGAACCAGGAGATCTCCCCCCCTTACTCAGCACCCCCAACCAAGCTGGGCTTCAGGAGGGGGCCCAACAGGTGCCCTTGGAGGTGGGCATTGGGCATCATGGGGGTCTTAGATTAGCCTCCAGGGCTCCTCACAGAGCAAACAGAGAGGCCCAGGGACATGTCACACACACAGCAAGGCCCAGCCACACCTGTGTCCGGGGTTTGAACTGTTCCCCTCCCCTGGCCCTCCTTACTCTCACCTCACCTGCCCTACCCCCCCAAGACCTCCCCAAACACCTGACTGCCTCTTTATGACCCCCAGGAAGCCAAGAGTAATCCTGCCCTCCCCCACCAGGAAGCTCCAGCAAGGCCAGCCACGCAGATGACCACTCACTTGTCTGCCCCTACTCCGAGGAGGCTGGACAGAGAGGAGGCCTGGCCCCCATCCCTCGCCCAGCCCCCCCAGCCCCGCCCAGGATACTCACCTCACCAGCAGCAAACAGGTAGGTCGTGATGGCCTGGCAGGGGCAGGCCATGGTCAGCGCGCAAGCTTGGGCGAAGCCAGGGGGCCACACCTGCCTCTGCCCTACCCCACTGTGGCCTCCTGGGGCCACGGGTGAGAGACGGTGGGATTGTTCATTCCTCCGAGGCCATGACTCGGGCCCGAGGTGCCAGCGGGAGTGGGACAGCACACTCCCATCCGTGTACTGGTAGCTGCCACTGGTGGCCAAAAACACCTTCCCAACCTCCTTTATCTTGCCGAGCAGGACAAGGATCCGCGCCTGCACAGACGGATGACTTTCTAGGGTTTCAGCCCCCGGGAGCTGAACAGCCCACTCTCCCAGAGCAGGTGGGCTCCAGGCCGGGGGACCCAGAGCAGCAGCAGATCAGAGCTCCGTGTAACCTCTAGGGAGATGACCAGGGTTGGGCGGCCTGCGCCCTGGAAAAGCAGGAGGCAGCCGCAGCCCCAGACCTGTGGCCACTCAAGTCCTGCTCCACTTATTTCTCCAGGTTGTCCAGGGTCCTCTCCTTGAGACAGCCCTGCAGGAGGCGCAGAGCTTCCATACAGCCACCGTCCTCAGTGGGAGGAGGGCAAAGGCGGCGGGGACTGGGGGCCTCGAGGTTGCCCAGGAAAGCCAAGGGAGGCAGGCAGAGGTCCTGGGGTGCTGGGCCACTCACCGACTGGTGGACGTTATTCATAGCTTCAGTCACATCCTGGAAGAGGCTTCAGAAGGACATGAAGAGGTTCCCATGCTGACAGCCAGTGTCACAGCTGGGATAGGCCAAGAGAGGACAGGGGAGGCTGGTAAGCAGGCCCGAGGGGACCACCAACCCTGACCCTGAGTGGCCCCCACACTGGGCTGACGTCCTGGTCGTTCTGAAGGGACCACCTGTGCTGAGCTCCCCTGGGGCAGCACAGGCCGCAGGCTTGGGTGCCCCCTGCATGGGCCTTCTTCCTAAGCTCCCAGAGTCCCCCAAGCCCTCAGAAGGGCCTCTGCCCCTTGTGGGGCCCCCTTTGGGGTTTGGCTGCTGGGCAGCAGCAGTGTCCTACTGGTCACCCCAGGGCTGGGCAGGGCAGAGGACGCACTTGGTGTATCGGGAGCAGCCAGCGAAATCGTCCACCAGGCAGCCATAGGTTTCTGGGACGGAGAAGCCAGTCAGTCCCGGCCCGGGGAGTGAGGCAGCCGCCCCCAGGCCAGAGCTGGCAAGGACGCCCCCCGCCCCCAGCAGCACTCATGGGCAGGTTGAAGAGCGTGTTGTGGACGTGAAGCGCTGACGGTCATCCCTTGCTGGGGTCAAAGCTCAGACCTCTGCCCTGGGGAGGAGGGGGCTGGGTGCAGCCAACGCTCCCTCCCGGTACCTTCCAGAGCATGGCCTGGGCCCTGGCCATCCCTTCTATACCTCCAGCCACCCCCACCCCGTCCCTTACTCTGAGAGGAAGGTGAAGCCATGGGCAGCCACCAGCATGTCCCCTGGCCATGCACCTTCAGCAGCTTCCCATACAGTGCGTCAAACACCAGTCCCCTGGGGAGACTGCATGGGGACTGTGGGAGGGGGTGCCGGGGCTGGCCACAGCCTCCCACCTGGCCAAGCTCCCTCACCTGGTGGGGGTGTAGGAGTAGCACGAGAACTCAGGTGGGTACCCAGTGCAAACCAGGCACTCCAGCACAGCTCGAGGACAGCGCCTCGTAGGTGGGGGACTGGTAGGCTACAGAGGACCCAGGCAGACCGGACGGTTGGTGCCTGGCTGCCTGCCCCTTTGCCCAGGCCTCAGGTATCCTGTGCTCCAGCCCCCCCTTCCAGCCAGGGTGCAGTGCATGAGGAAGCCGAGGCACCGGATCTTCCCCAGCGCCAGGCTGTGGTGGACAAAAGTCCTGGAGGGGGAAGGATATGTTGGGATTCACCCGTGAGTCCCCTCAGAGTCCCCGACCCTGCTAGTGGGTCCCCGATACCCCTGCAGTGGCAGAAATAAGGGGGAGGTGGGTCAAGCCGGCTGGGGCTCCTTGGGCCCAGAGTGTCCTAGGGCAGGCCAGAGCACGTGCCCATGGGTCCAGATGTGAGCAGGGAGCCATGCTGCTGCCTCCCATGGAGGACACGTCATGCTCCCCCACTCCCAGGGGTGAGGACACACAGCTGACAGTGTGGGAGCTTGTCACCTCCGGGACTGGAGCCACTGCGTCCAAGGTCAACAGGTTTGGTCAAGGGTGAAGGACAGAGACCCCTGTGGAGGCACAAAGAGGTGGGGACTCCCTGTGGGGTGTCTTGTCAGTTTCTGCCTGACAGGGGAACTGCTGGGACCTCTGGAAGGTCTGTCTGTGGGGGTCTCTTCCCACCTGTGAGCTTAGACGAGCCACTGTGCCACTCTGCCCTGTGGGGGTCCCAGGCCCAGGCCCCCACCAGCCCTTCCCAGTGCCCGTCTCACCTCTGGTACCAGTTCTTCATCGGGTCTGGAGAGGCCAGGCCCTTGGAGCCCGGGCTGGGCTCCTGCGGCTCTCCCCCGGCCACAGTGTCTACAGCAGCCATGACCCTGAGGCAGAGGCAGAGGTCCCTCCCCCAGCCTCCCGCACACTATCAGCGGGGCCCAGCCGCTGCCCTGTCCCTCAGAAGCCTCGGACCCCACTGACCAGCCAGTCCCACTCTGTGCTCCCAGCCCCCTGCCCTCCTCAAAGGGAGGAGCCAGCCAGACAGGCAGGTATCTCCTGTGCTCTGGAGGGTGCAAGAGGGACCAAGGAAGGACAGCTACTCCGGGAGGGCCACCCTGCATGTCTGGGGCTCACACGTCCAGAGACCTCAACGGCCTGGAAAGTTGAGGCCTGTTATAAATAAGGCCGAGGAGTTAGGAGGCAGGACCTGCCGTCACCCCAGACCCCACGACGAGCTCGGACTCTTGTTTCCACAAAATTGTGACACGTCTGGGCTGGGGATGTGGCTCAAGCGGTAGCGCGCTCGCCTGGCATGTGTGCGGCCCGGGTTCGATCCTCAGCACCACATACAAACAAAGATGTGTGCCCACCGAAAACTAAAAATAAATAAATAAAAAAATATATAAAAAACATACTCTCTCTCTCTCACACACACATTCTCTCTTTAAAAAAAAAAAAAAATTGTGACACGTCTGGTAATCAAATCTCCCAGCTCAAGGCCAAGGCCACTTCAGAAGAAGTGGCTTCTAGAAGCCCGAGGAGGGCTTCAGAAGTGGCCAGACTGCTATCTCAGCATCTAGAAAGCAGGGTCGGAGGGGGCAGGGAGGCAGAGTCCCAAACAGCCCCAAGGCCCCCAGCACCACCTGCCCAACAAAGCAGCCAGTCCACCCCCAGCTGCCGCTGCAGCGTCCAGAGGACTGGGTGGGGAGAAGGGAGGCGGCCGAGCATGTTTCTCCCTCCAAGATGGCCACACTGCGGGAAGCGAGGCACTGTGAATGGATAAAAGTCATGGGGTGGTCTGCAGGAGGGCCCCCCTCGACAGTGGCAGGCCAGCAGCTACCAAGCTGGGAGGGAAGGTCTGGCGGCCGGAGACCGGGCCACTGGGCAGGTTCCTGCATGGGTGGACTCAGGCAAGCAAGGAGGGAGAGACAGATGGACGGATGGACGGCAGGCTGTATGTGGCAGCCTTCCCTGGGAAGAAACAAGCTTCAGAATCCGAGGGACCCGTGGAGTCCCTTCCACCCGGTTTCTGTGCCGACTGCCCACTCCTGCTTCCTCTTTCAGAGCCTTTCCCACGCTGCACGGTTCCCCTTCGTGTCAGAAAAGAGACAGAAGAGGGACGTGTGGTTACAGGTCACCAAGCAGTCCTGGCCCCACTGCAACAAAACAGCAGGTGTGACAAGTGCAACCTGCTTCTCCTGTCGCTGGACTTGGGGTGTCCCTGGGACCCTCCATGCACCTGAGGGCAAGGAAGCCACGCCCTGGTGTTGAAGGACACACTGTCCCTCCGTGTTCCTCAGGACACTTCTCCAGGGACTCCCTGGGTTGTGCCAGCCATGCTGGGAATTGGGAAGGGCGTCACTCGGGACCTGGAGTGACCTGCATGGTCACCCCCGCCACTCCTCCCGGTGTCGCCAGTCCTCATAGTGGCTGAGTCTCCGCTGGGTCGTCACTGGCACAGTCTCTGCTGCCATCTCAGAATACGGCAGACTGCAGAGTCCCTTGAGTAACTGAGGGTGGCCAGGGAGGACCCTGAGCTGTCACAAGGCCATCTCTGAGGCACAGCCACAGGTGTGGGGCTTGCTGAGCTGGACACTCTCGGGGGGTGGGGGAGGGCAGAGCAGGACTGAGCCCAGGCAGTGGGGGCGACTTTACCAACTAGGCAAGCCCTGCTTTGCCCACAGCCCCTCACAGAAGTCCTTGGACTCCTCAGGGTTGTGAAAGACAACGGGAGCTGAGGAGTGCCCTGGATCAAAGGAACCATGACAGAGGAGTCCAGCAGCCGCACCCACCCCAAACCTACAGCGGGCACAGCCAGTGGGCAGGGGGCACCACCAGCTCTGCACACGGGGCAGGAACAGGGAGGATCAGGCGAGGGACCCCACCGCTGTGGCAGTGTGAGAGGCATCCCTGTTCTTGGGCCACAGTCACCAAAGGACTGGGGTAAATGTCACCATGCGTGTCACTCACCTTCAGGTGGTTCAGGACAAATGATCCTGCATACCTACTCATGCACATGTGCATACCTGTGGGGGGGTGTGTGCACACACATGCGTGTGCATATGGGCTGAGGGTGAATGGTCAAACAGGACAAAATTAACTCAAACTTTGGTCAAGGATATAAGGATGTCTCTGTGCAATTTTTATTTTACAACTTTTCATAACTTTGAAATTATTTTCATATTTAAACACTTTAAAGAGAGTCTGTATTCCAAGACACCCCTTACCCCCCATCACTGGAGCTCCTCCCTCCCCAGTCCCCACTCCGAACTCCTGGTGCAGCAGCTCTCTCTGCTTAGGGCAGGAGGACACAGGACCAGCCTGCCCGACTCCTCCGACTCCCCCGCGGGGACTGTGCCTGAAAAGTGCCGGGTCCAGTGTGCGCTGCCTTTGCACCCAGCTGCCTGCACTGAGAGAGGTCTCCAGATCAGGGAGCAGGTGTGGGCATGGCTATCACCCCACGCACGTCCTCCAGCTCATCCACAGCAGCCTAGCAACAGGGGACCTTGTCCAGGGGCTGGAGGGGGCTTCGATCCCCTTGAGCTTGGAGAAGCAGAAGCATCCCCAGGAACCGGTTCTTCCAGCCTCCTGACCCAGGGGCAGCTGGCACAGGGAGACCGAGGTGGGGACCACCACGAGGTGGGGACACCAGGAAGTCTACCAGAGGAGCGGCTTCGACAAGGTTCATGGGGATTTCCCGTAGCCACCAACAGGCGCTGAGGCAGAAGGACCGGGACCGCAGGGGACAGCAAGCAAGGGCTGGTTTCTGGGGCCTGGTCTTACATCTTCCCCTCTGGTGTGGCCACATCACCAAGTGCATGTTCTGGGGGACAGAGAGGGACAGGCACAGGGTGACCAGAGGTGAATTCCACTAGCTGGGAAGGGCCTGGAGCCGAGTCAAGGCCATGGGGCACCCTGTCCCAGAAACAATTCTGCCCCTCCCAGGGCCAAGGTTGCCCCCTGTGTGGGTGGGGCTGGACACAGAGGGAGAGATCCATCGAACCTTGCTGGGGTTGCCATGTGAGCTTAAGTGTGTGTGTGAAGGTTGGGGTGGGGTGTGCACGCACATGTGTGAGCATGGATCTATATGTGTGCAAATGTGCGCGTGCTGTGTGAGGGTGCAGGTGGGCACGCTGGCCTGGGGGGCAGAGGGCCTGCTGGTCAGGCTGGAGCCCTGGGGCCTGCCACCTTGGTGAGGGTGGGGTAAACAGGGGACAAGGATGCCACCCACACAGCCTATCCCTTCTGTCCTACGAGAACACAGGTTGGGGACAGGGAGGCCAGGGCTGCCCCCAGGCCATCACCCCAGGCTGTCTGGAGCCCTCTTTTGGGAGAAATTGCCCCCCCCCCCCAGATCTGAGGCCTTATTCATCCCTGGCTGGGAATCAGAATAGCCTGCAGTCAGCGGCTACTCCACCCAGACTGCAAGTCTGGGGACCTCAGGACAGGCCCGAGGGCATCAGAGAGGCAGCGTGTCCTGACCTGGAGGAATGTGTCAGTCTGGCCCAGGCGGACAGAGGGCAGGAAGCTGCAGGAGAGCCCAAGGCAAGGTCTGGGCCAAAAAGAAAGGCCACAGCAAACCTGCCGGGCACCCCTTAGGCCTCGCCAGGAGGGCCAAGGCAGGGGCATCTCCCAACAGAGACCCTCAACTCACCTGCCTGCAATTGGGGGCACACAGCTCCGTGCCAGGATTCCGGGGTTGGGCAAGGCGAGCACAGGCCAGAGCACATGGTCCCAGGCAAAGGGATGCTGCATGGGAGTCCGGGAGACTGTGGACAGGCCCTGCCTGCACGTAAGTCACCGTGTGAGACAGCACATGTGCCCTACCGGGCACCGGCCATGAGCGCTCAGCCAGGCTCCAAGCTATGAGTAAGATGCATTCCTGGTCCTTTAAGGTACTCACAGTCTCAGAAGGGCAAAGGACGCAGGCACCAGGAGGGACAGTGAACAGGAGGCTTCCAGGGCCAGCTCCTCACCCCGGGGGGCCATGCACACGTGCGGCTTACTCCCTGAGCCCTGTGGGCAGGTGTGACTCCACAGCAGGTGAGACTTCAGATACTCAGCCCCCAAGCCCAGGAAATGGGAAAAGCTGCATGAAGAAGGCTGTCTGGAAAAAGCAAAGGCTAGGTCAATGTCCAAGTGGGGAAGAGCAAATCGGTTATTTTTAAGATGTGCGCACACACACATACACACACACACACATGCCTAAGTCGTTATTAGCTATAACCATTATTAAACATTAGCTAGTTATGGTTAAGAAGATGAATTCAAACAAAAATGCTTTAGAGGGCTGGGGATGTGGCTCAGGCAGTAGCGCACACACCTGGCATGCGTGAGGCCCAGGTTCGATCCTCAGCACCACATACAAAGATGTGTCCGCCAAAAACAAAAAATAAATAAATAAATATTTAAAAATTTTTTAAAAATGCTTTAGATATGTCATGTGGGTGGGGATAGAACCCCAAATCGTGTTTTCACTGGTGTGCCAACTGTTTACAAAATGCTTACATGAAAGGACTAAAGAAAATAACTCAGTGAACAGTGGGCCTGTCTGGGCAGCAGGATCATACTTAATTTCTTGTCTACAGTGTTTAAATTTTCTGATCTACAGTTCAAAAATAAAAATCAGATGGGATAAAATGACAGAAATTTCAAGAAACATTTATGCTTCATGAAAGGAGCAAAATGCAAACTGATACTGACATTCATTCATTTTTTTAAATTAACTAAAAAAATATTCTGCATTTCCTGAGTACCTACCCTGAACAGAATCCAGGCATTAAGCTCTCAGTGCTGGGAGACTGCTCCCCTAGACCAGTACCCAGCACCTGTGTCCTTAGCACTGCCCACAGCAACCAGAGGGCCAGCCCGCCCCTGGGAGAGGACCAGCCAGTCCTCTGTGGGGTAAGGGCAGGCCCAGGAGGCAGCAAGCTGGCCCTCCTGAAGGGTGAGTGGGAGTCCCCAGCAGGCCACCTGGAGAGCTTTCCAGGTACAGACAGAAGGCAAATCCAGCGAGCTCACACCAGGGCACCCAAGGACTGGGGGTGGGTAGCAAGGCCATATCTGAAGAACCGCTAAAGTGCCTGACCTTGACCCTGCAGATGGTGGAGGGTGTGAGGACCTGGTCTGCTGCTGGGAAAGGCGCCCCTGGTGTGGGTGGGAGGGACTGGGGGCCAGCTCTGGCAGGAGCGTGGAGAGCTTGAATGAATGCCCAGGATGGAGGGCGTCTGGCCAGAGTCCTTGGGTTAATCAGGACTTGGGGAGGCTGGAGAGGGAAGAGGCTAGGGTGTCAAGGAGCCCGAGTCTGAGGCCACAGCCCAGACACACCAGCGGGAAGGAAGGGGCCTAGGCAGCAGAAGGCACCGCTCCTGAGCTGGGGAGGCCTGGGCTGGGCAGAATTGGGAGACGCAGCGCTAAGATCCCCGAACTGAAACTTTGGGACAAGATATGTCTCAGAATCCAGCATTTGCTAAGTGTAAGAAGTACTGAGATCTGCTGTACCAGTGTGTGACCACACCCTTCACGGTGCAGCCCTGCCACTGCACAGCCAGGGGATGAAGACTCGTGCCTGACACTGAGGGTCACACACAGCCAGTAAAGAGCTCATGTCCGGGGCAAGCGAGGTTTGCCACCAGGGAGCCCGGAAGGCCTCCTGGTTTGGGGATCTCAGGATTGAGGATGAGGGATATTGCATCGGCACCTCTGGTGGCCAAAGACCCTACAACAGGAGGCCAGGTTGGAGTGGGGCAGGACAGGTCCAGGAGGAGAGGGACCAGGCAGGGGCACAGGACAGAAAGAGCAGGAGGGTCACCACCCCAGGAGCAGGGGCGAGTGCTGCAGAAAGGCCAAGTAGGAAAAGGCCCAGATGACCCCCTCATATGACCACAGGGGACATGGGGTGAAGAGGGGCAGGAGTCAAGGGGGAAGAAGAGAACAGAAAAGTGGTAGCAACCCATGAAAGGTCCACCTCGCAGGAGTCTCAGCAGGAAAGAGCCCAGGCGGTAGCCAGAGTGACAGGCGAGACACCCAGCAGGTCTGTGACTGGGACCTCAGTGAGGCCCAGAGGCTGCAGGAAAGACCGTGGTGACAGGGGATGGTCACACACTCATGACGTCTTCACTCATAATCATCCCCGGGGGACAACCCAAATGCCCACCAGCCCCAGAACAGTAAAGCACTAGCATCAGCATGGAAGAACATGCGCTGTGGGGTGACAGGGTCCAAGGGGGCCCTGTGGGGGACGGGTGGCCAAGGCAGGGCAGGGCAGTGATGGAGAAGGGACAAGCCCGGCGTGCTCCAAGGGCCATGTGGTGCCACTCAGGGTTCACACTGATGATGGTAAATGGCGAGTTTTGAAAGTACAGGGTGCCAGACTTTCGTCCACAGGTCTATTTCTATCAGCCCCTCCCCAACTGTCCCCAGTTCCTTCCCCTCACTCTGCTGCAACTCCCTCTCCAACACTGAGGAGGCTCCTGCACTTGAACCCACCACACCCCGCCCCCAGGGCCAACCTGGACAGACTGGAGGGAAGCAGGAGAGGACAGAGCAGAGCGGCCAGAAGGGGGCTGCCCTCTGTTCCCCAGCCTTGCCACTTGGTCACACCCGCACAGCCACGCCAGAATCCTTCCACCCCCTCCCCAGGCTCTCCAGGTGCTTATGCAAATTCAACTTCTGAGAATGCTCCCTGTCCTTCCCTGCTCACCAGCCACTCTTGGGGGCGAATATGTGTGACACAGGACATACCCACAGAGAACCTGGCACAGCAGAACCAATCATGAGCTAATGAACTGTTATGGTTCCCAAATGGCTAAGATGTCTCCTTCACAAACTTCATTTTCTCTTCAAGAGAACAGACATGCTTCAAGGACCTTGTGAAAGAGCATGGGGATGGCAGCGCACAGGTTTCTCAGACTCACACTGCGCTGGAGCATCCCGTGCCTGCCTACCAGCCTCAGAGGACCAGACGGGGAGTCTCCTGGGCCCTCAGCAGCTCAGGCCCAGCCCTTTGCCAAGATTCTAGGTCGGCAGGAGGCTGACCTAATTAAACACTCAGGCTTATTCCTGGACCAGGAGTCCCAGTTAAGGCCCCTGGGCAGCCACCACACAGAGGCACAGTCCCAGAGGTGACCAAAGTGATTCTTAGTTTTTAAATAGCAGTTGCTTATTCCTGATTATGAAAGTAGTACATATTCATCATAGAATGTTTGGAAAATATGAAAAGTACAGAAAAGAAAATGCCAACCAAAGATAATCGCTATTTTTGCTTATTTCCTCTGGGTCTTCTTCCTTTTTGTACATATTGATATATTTGACAACTGAGGGGGTGTTCATTTACACAAGGGAGGGAAAAGAAACCAACTTACAAACTGCACAACCCTGAGTTTGTTATATGAATTTGGACCATCACATATATATAGTACCATATCCTGTTTATTTCACTAATATTAAAATACAAAGATTTTTAATGACTTCATAATATCCACCATATGGAATGTGGCATAAAATATTTCCCCTGCCATGGGACATTTAGGTACTTTCCAGAGTTTCAAATAACTCTATAAACAACCTCTCTCTTTATCTTTGATTCTCTTGAGCTAGATTTCTACAAATAAAGTTGTTGAGGACACTTTTCATACATTACCAAATGGCCTTCCAAGAGCTTGTGGAAATCAACTAACCAGGTGTGGGACACCCCAGGCCCACCTGTGATCCTGTCCTAACAACCAGAGCTTCTTTACCAAGCAGGTGGTAGATCCGGACCAATTACAGAGGCAACTGTTGGGAGGTAAGCCGATCCTCAGAGCCATCTGGGACTTGTGACTAAGCAGAGCCTGGCACTGTCTGCCAGCATTAGTCAGCCTTCACTAGGTTAGGCTGCTGCAACAGACAGTCCCAGAAGGTTAGGGGGTTACACATAAGGTTCATTTCTCACCCACATTGCTCAGAAGATATGAGTCAACTGTGACTTTTATTCCATGTCTTCTTCTGAGGCCCAAGCTGAAGGAAAAGCCCAGCACCTACCTACCTCATTCTCAAGGTTACGGTCAAAGTTACAAAGAAGAAGCCTCACTGACCCTCGAGACTTTCACTTGAAAGTGGCACACATCATTCCCCTCTCTTCCCATTGGTCCAGAAAGTCAGGCCTGAGGCACAGCAGTGTGGGAAGGGAGGTGCTGCAGGTCACATGGTGTGGCTCAGTGGTAGAGTGCTTGCCCAGCACACCAAAGGTCCTGGGTTCATCCCCATCACCAGCAAGGAAATCAGAATGCTCTCACCAAGCGGCCTGATAATACCCGGGAATAAGCGCACAACCAACCAACCACAGCTACGAACAGTCGGAAACAAGGCTTGATGTCCTGGTACCAAGCTTGACACCAGGAATGCTGGCAACCACAATCTCTCTCCATGCTGGACGATCCCATGCACCGGAAACCTCTCTAGCCCCTGGGGAAGGGGACTGCCCAGGCTTTCCCTTCATGTGAATACATTTTTAAAAAATGCATGAGATGTGTGTGTTTATGAGCATATATTTACAAGTAGCTCCATCAATAATGGGAAAGGATGGCTGGGCGCGGTGGTGCACGCCTGTAATCTCAGGGGCTTGGGAGGCTGAGGCAGGAGGATCTCAAGTTCAAAGCCATTCTCAGCAACTTATTGAGACCCTGTCTAAATAAAAAATAAAAAGACTGGGGATGTGCTCGATGGTTAAGCACCCCTAGGTTCAATCGCCTGTACCAAATATATATTAACAGATAAAAATGTTAAATTTTTTAAAAGGCAAAAGTAAAGCTTTGTGTATAATGGGCCACCATTTACTATTAAAAGGGAGACTACATACACACTGAGGCTTATTTGTTTGTAAATGTTTCCCAAAAGACCAGTAAGAAAGCTGGAGACAGCGCCTGTTTTAGGGAAGAGAACCAGGGAGGAGGGGCTGACTTCCCACCAGGCACTCTGCTTTATAGCTCATGATATTGTTACCTTTCCCAAAAAAAGTTCTTTTTAATTTAAATTCTTTTAATTGTCCTTTCTCACTGATGTCCTGTGGTCTCTCTATTTTTTCTCCATTGCTCCCAGATTGGGACATGCCCTGATTCCCATACCTAGAGCCTGAGGAAGCAGAGTTTCCAGAAAGCCCTGGAAAACCCAAGAAGAACTACCAACAATTGCAAAGCAAAAAGAAAGCTCCATCTGCCAGGTACGGTGGACACCCCTGTGATTCCAGTGGTTCAGGAGGCTGAGGAAGGAGGATCGTGAGTTCAAAGCCAGCCTTGGCAACTTAGGGAGTCCCTAAGCAACTGAGCAAGACCCTGTCTCTAAATAAACTATAAAATAGGGCTGGGGATGTGGCTCGGTGGTTAAGCACCCCTGGGTTCAATCCCTTGTACCAAAAAAAAAAAGGAAGCAAGCTCTGTCAGGCCAAGCCACCACACATGGTGTACACACTGGCTCCCGCCTGCAGGACATGCCGCTCTGGGTAAGGGGAGGTGGAGGGAGGGGCTGGCTCACTCTTGCATGAGTCAGTCTCATCCCTGGGAGAAGGTGGAGAGAAGGGTGGCCAGGAGGGACAGAGGGATAGCAGCAACATGCCAAAGGGGGCCAGTGCTGGGGACCAGGACCCTCCGCACACTGGCCGCCCGCTGAGCCATTCACAGACCCCTCCCCTTATCTCCCCCCTCCCCCACACCTTCAAAAGAGGCTCCCAAACCCCCGGAGCGGGAAGGGGGCGGTGGGCAGCTCCCTTTGCAGAAACCCAGAGGGCTGCCACTTGCCATCGGCAGGTGAGGAACAGGGACAGCACTGTGGGCAGGAGCTGGAGGCCACACTCCTCAGGAGACGGTGGGGATACCGGGGAGCGCCTCAGGTTTCTAGAGACATGGATCAGGGTTTCAGCCCGGGGCCTCCAGGTCTAGGCCCACAGTGGTCACTGGGTGTCTTATGGGGAGTGTCCTCGCCTGAGTGGCTGCACCGTCAGCACCCTGCTGCAGGGACAGCTGGGGACACTGGCGTCCTTGGAGGCCTCGTACAAACCCTTGCCAGAACCAAGAAGCTTGGGTAAACATGGTGGCACAGCCCACTGGGCACTCCGTCACCAAGGTGCTGATCTGGGCAAGCGGCAGCGTCACCTGTTGGAGTGCACAGGGGAAGAGCCATGCGCAGAGGGACAGGCCCAGGTCACATCACCAGAACTTGAGGTCAGGGAAGGTTCAGTGAAACAAAGACCACAGCACTGGGTTTGGTGAACTCAGTGGGAACGCAGGACCTCTAGGGGCTTTAATGTCCTCACACACATCATGAATCCCCTCCCGGGAAACACAGTGGAGGGCATCTCTCAAATTCCCTGGACGACAGAATCGTTCATTTCAGATCCGTTTCCAGATCTAGCCTGGGCTCCAAAGTCTGCCCCCAGCTGTTAACTGTGGAGCCCCGGGCAGCAGGACTCAGGGCCGAGGGTCCAACACATCCTACTTCACAATCTTTCATTTCATGTCTTTAAAACAACAAGTGTGCATCCCTTTTTAGATTCATATACCTGTAGTAGACAGGACCCTTTGGGGACAGACGAGAGAAGAGGCATCTTAGCTGACTTGTTGGATATTGTACCACAGTGCCCACAGGGACTAGCACATGGTGGGTGCTCACTGAACGTTAGATGAACCAGCTCTGAGAAGAAGACAGAGATAGAGACAGAAAGACGACTCAGACTGAAAGGACTAGCCAGCACAAGGAAGAACAGGCTCATGCTTTTAAAACTGAAGAGAAAAGAGGCGCTGAGTAGAGCTTTAAAGTGATGAATTAAACAGCGACATATGGGCTGGGGCTGCGGCCAGAGGCAGAGGGCTCGCCTGGCATGCAGAGGCACTGGGTTCGGTCCTCACAACCACATGAATGTAAAATACAGATATGTGTCCACCTAAAACTAAAAAAAATAAATAAATAAAAAGAAAACGCCAGGGCCAGGGGAGACCAGGCCAAGAGGTCAGAGCCAAGACCAGGCCCAGGAAGACCACTGACCAGGACCGTCATCCAGAACCCGCCGGGGACTCTTAACCGAGCAGCCAGCTCTAAAGTGGGCAGCAGGCATGATGGACACCTGCCAGACCCAAGGAGCCGCGCAGGTGGGTGCAAAGGCCTGAACACCACAGGCCCGGGAAAGCTAGCCAGAGGCAGGCGGCAAAAAACGCTGGTCCGGCGCGCGATGCCCCTGGCCGCGGACAGCTTCCGAAAGGAAGCCAGCAAGCCCCGGCAAGGGAGTGAGCCCCAGGGCCACGGCTTGGGAGCCCCCAGCCCGCCCCAGGGGCTGCTCAGGAAAACCCACCAGCCGGCAAAGCCCCACCTGACATGCTGGCTGCAGAGCCCAGTGGGCGCTAACCCGTCTATCTCCGTTGGCGGAGCACGGAGCCCCTCGGAGGCAGCCTCAGTTCTGACTCCAGACAACCTCGCAGACAGGCTGCGCGGCAGCACCACACCGTTCACACAGTTTACACCGTTCACACCGTTCCCAGCAGCAACACAAGAAATAGGAGCCAAGGCAGCTGGGCGGGCGGGGCAGGAGCCCCCGGGATGGAACACCGCGCACACGCACACACATCGCGCACGCACCACACACACACGTGGCCCACGCACCACGCACACACCACGCACACACACCATGCACACACCACACACCACCACGTGCATACCATGCACACACCATGCACACGCCACCACGCACACGCCACTGCGTGGACACCATGCACACACCCTCCATGCACACACCACCGCACACATGCCACCGCGTGCACACCATGCACACACACACCAGGCACACACAGAAACTATATAAAGGACCATGTCTGGATTACAGTGGGTTCACAGTGGAAATAATTTCATTTTCTCAAGAGTCAAATATCCTGTTCAAAATTAACCCAGGCTGGTGAAAGGAGTCTTGCTAAGTGGGGAGAACTTTCTGGAACCCCCAACTCAGAGTCCCAGCATTCACTGAGCCCTCAGGCTCACGTTCATTTCTTTCCTGGGCACTTCCATCATCCCTCCAGTGACCCACCCTCCCTCTACCTTCCCCTCTCTGACCTGCACATTCACCACGGCCCACCCAGGCAGAATCACAGGACCAGCCAGGTGTGGTGGCTCATGCCTGTGATCCCAGCAAGTCGGAGGCTGAGGTGGGAGTATCCAAATTCAAGGCCGCAGCAGGGCAGGATGCCGCTCAGAAGTAGAATGCTCCTGGGTCCATCCCCGGTACCAGAAAGAAAGGGAAAGGAACCACAGGACCCTAGAGAGATGGACCATATCACTCAGGGCTGAATGGTTCTGGCATCTTCTGAATGACACTCAGAGACTGGGGATCTGAAGAGAGAGCAAAGCAGTTTCAGGCAGGGGAACGGCATGTCTGGGCTGGCTCTGGTCATACCCTCCAGATAAGTGCAGGGGAGAGGGAGGCCTGGGACAGGCCGAGTGGACCTGCTGCTGGGGTGAGCATCAATGGAGCAGCTAGGCAACAGCCGAGGTGGCCCAAGGCAGGGGCTGTGCACAGCAGGCCTTGAGGTGGCCCAAGGCAGGGAGTATGCACAGCAGGCCCCGAGGTGGCCCAAGGCATGGGGATGTGCAGAGCAGGCCCCGTGGTGGCCCAAGGCAGGGGGTATGCAGAGCAGGTCCTGCAGTGGCCCAAGGCAGAGGGGTGTGCACAGCAGGCCCCGAGGACCTGGGAAATGGCTCCTGTGGCTACAGTTGCTGCCTGGTTGCTGCAGAAGCCAGAGGCCAAGTCCAGGCTTGCTGGTCCCTAGCAACATGAGCTCTGCCGCTCCAGTCCAGCCACAGGAACTGGCTGGTGTGAGTCAGGTGTCTGGAATGTGTGGGCGTGGGCCATGCTTCTCTGGCTCCAGCCTCACGCCCGCGGCACAGTCAAGTCCATCAGAGCCCAAGTCCTCTGACCTGGAACAGGCAATTCACCAGGAGGAAGGTGAGTGGGTGCTGGGAGCTCAGAGGACAAACACCTTCTCTCCAGTCCAGTAGCAAAAGGACTGACCTCCAAGCCTGTCGCTAGCAATGTGATTTGAATTGCTCAGTCATTTTTTAAGTGGCTAAAAGATATTGTGCCACACTGTTAAGTTCCCAGCACCGTTTCCTCGAATTTAGCCATTTGTGGGTTCCACCAAGGCTCCCAGCTCCCAGGAATGGCTAGTCACAGCAGCACAGGACATGGAGAGCCCTAGGGACATGGTTCCTGTTTGTTGGACATTTCTCATGACAGATCTCTTGCGAAGCCTCATTCTGCACGTCCACCCATGAGGCACGCGGGACTCGGCAGGAAGCAGCCCCTGGGAGGCCACCCAGCCCACCAGGCCTCCCACCAAGGTGTCGGGGACAGGAACTCTTCTCCAGTGGGCTGAGCAATATCCCCTCTTACACAGTGAGAGGACACAGCACTGTTGGAGTTCCTAAAGCCCACGGGAGAAGACGTTCTTGAGAAGTCACCGTCTGTTCACCGTCAGCCGTCAAGACAAGAAGGCAGAGTGCTGGTGTGCAGGATGGACTTGGCTCCTATCGACCTTCAGAGCAAGGGGCCAGCCATTGTGCACTCACGGAAAACACGCATGTCTTGGTCCTTCTCATGTGTATACATGGCGGGGTCAGAATCACTAAACCCAACAGCCAGGTTTCTTCACCACCTCCTGGGGAGGAAGGGCATTTCACAGGGGACAGAGCCTGATGGGAACCTAGAAGAGAGAGCGAGACTTTGGAGACACCCGAGGGACGGCATTTTTGAGGAGTTTGTAGAGTGTATCTCAGAAGGCGATTTTCATCATTTAGGGAAACCCAGCAGCTGAAGCCCTGTCTGTGTCAGAGGAACCCATCTTCAGGAGTCAGGAGGTCCTCGCAGCTGGACCCAGGATTCAGAGCAGCTGCTGCGGGCTGCAGCTACTGGCACTGTGCCCTTCTAACCAGACCCCTGGACCTCGGGGCATGGGGCTGCTCTTGCCTGCAGAGCCCCGGGACCGTGAGCAGCCAGGGTCTGCGAGCACCCATGATGTCCAGCAGGAAACACCCCGACCATGGACATGAGCTGCACGCTCTCCTTGGAACTCTCAGGGGACCTTCACGGAGACCCAGGGAGACTAGGCCAGTTTGGAAGTGGAGCCAGGTCATTTCCTCTGGCCATGTCACTGTGCTCAGGCAAGAACAGGAAGCCAGGTTTTACTCAGGTTACAGACGGCCTGTGTCTTGGGCGTTGTGACCATGGAAGGAGACCCACCAGCCCGTTCCCAGAGGCTGCCCCTGAGAAAAGAGGAGGACGGAGAGAAGGCATTTTGCTTTGAATTTTTTCTTTGAATTCTTTTTAACCATATTCATGTATTATTTTTTCCAAAGTTTAAAAATACTTATTTTAAAAAAGAAATGTAATGTCTACAAGTATATCAGTGTCTACATAAAAGATAAAGTAAAATATTCATTTTGGCAAAAAGCAGAGCCTTTGGAAGAGGCAGGTGGTAAGGACTTGGTAGTCTGCTAACATCAGCTGGGAATCTTAATTTGGTGAGCTCTCAGGACCGAGTGCATGACTTTTTGTGTATTTTTTCCCCCTTATTTGGCATGTCTTGAGGTTGTTTTATGACACTTATGCGATAAATGATTACTTTTAAGTAATATTAAACAACAGCAGAAGAGGTCCTCTGCTCTGCTCTTCAGCAAGGATGGAGTGGGGAAAAGCCCCAGTCAGCAGGGAGAGGCAGGAACCAGAAAACCCAGCACGTTCCTAGACCTCCAACGGCCCTGAGGGTCATGCCATTGGTTTAAAAGACCATCTGTCAAGGACAAACATAAGAGAGACATTGAAAAACTGTGCAGCCTAGGAAACTTAGCAAGACCACGTCTCAAAATAAAAAGGGTTGGAGATATCATTGGTAGAACACCCCAGGTTCAGCCCCCAGGACCACACGCACAAAAAAACCCCAAATGTGGTATGCCCATATGATGAAATGTTATTCACCAACCAAAAGGGAAATACTCAGTGCCCTGGGCTTACTCTCCAGTGAAAGAAAGGGAGAGAGAGGAAAAGGAGGGGGGAAGAAGGAGCGACAGAAGCAGAGAGGGATGACAAGAGCAGAGGGAAGCTGGGGAGTGATGAAACTTTCTCTTGATTGTGCTGAGGTTTACAATTTTTAGTCAGAATGGAAGTACTTTATTGTACGTGAAGTGTACCTCCATAAAGTTGATGTTAGAAAATAATGAAAGAGCGCGATATTGGCACATTATATTGTTATATTGGGTGCATGCAAATATGTGGCAACAAATCCCATCATCATGGACAACTATAATGCTCCAATAAAAAAAGTGTGGAAAGAAAAAAAAATAAGTAAGTAAGTGGAGGAAGGGTTTTGAGTGGGAGCCTGGCGTCAGGTTCATTCAGTGTGCATGCTCAGTGGCACTGAGGAGTGGTGCAGCCGGGTGACCCTCGTTGGGCCAGCTGGATCCAGGACACACCAGACTGAGGGCCACTGCTAGCATCTGAGAGAAGAGCAAACACAGCTTCTGTCCATCTGTCTCCCCACAACCTTGGTGCAGGCACCCAAGGAGCCCAGGCCAGCTGGGCAGGTGATGTCACTCTCCTCTCTCAGTCCTGAATGCAGGTCCCAGGCAGCTGGGAAAGGGGGTGACATGCTCACCTTGATCCCTGAGGAATGCCCACTGCCTGGCACGGAGCCTCGTCACTAGAGAGCCAGCTGTGTGGGCCGTCCAGGGGTCCACTGCTTCAGATTCAATGTCTGTCGCCACAGCGAGATGTAGGGGACAGCAGGTGACATGGGAAGCTGGCCAGCCTTGGGCAGTGGGAGCAGAGTCCTGCCTGTCCCCGGCTCTGGGTGGGGAGAGAGGCCAGTGAGGCCCTTCACTCACTGTGTCGCGCCTCATCCTCAGGCAACAGTGGAGAGGGAAGCCAGGCCCCATGCACCACTGACCACAAGAGCCTGGGATGAAAGACCGTGCATCCCACCCCAACCACCATGAGCACTTACTTCAAAAGGCAGGAGAGGCCCTGAGCAGAGGGTGAGAAGGCACCGAGGAACCCCCAACCCTGGTACAAAACACAAATTAGTCCAGAGGGGACCCATACAGCAAACTCCAGCTGCTTCCAGCTCCCGGCCGCCCAAGGGGGTTCACATGTGTTGGACTAAGAAGGGGGCTCTGGGCTGAGGATGGATAATATTTTATCCAGGGAATTGAAAACAGCAAGGGCAGCTGGGCATGGTGGCGCACGTAATCCCAGCAGCTTGGGAGGCTGAGGCAGGAGGATCTCAAGTTCAAAGCCAGCCTCGGCAACTTAGCGAGGCCCTAAGCAACTCAGCAAGACCCTGCCTCTAAATAAAAAATAAAAAGGCCTGGAGATGTGGCTCAGTGGTTAAGTGCCCTTGGATGCAATCCCTAGTATCAAAACCAAAAAACAAACCAGTAAGGGTGCTGGGTGAGAAGAATCTCAGAATCTCCAAAGATGAATATCAGTTGCAGCTGGGTCAAAAGAAAATGAGTAATGAGTACTCTGATCAGTCAGAACCATGTCCTGCATGCATGTGTCGCCTCCTGTGTTTAAACTCAAACACTTGACCTTCACAGTGACCTCAAAGATAAGAAGCACACTATCAGGCTCAAGTTCAGCTGGAAAACCTTACGCCCATTCAGAAAAGCATTTTAAATACAATCCATCCATTAATACTGCCTGACAGTGTTAGAACTGGCTGTGCTACTAAAATGTCTTTGATGTTTGCGGAGATGTCCTCCGAGTTGCTGTGCTGGTGGGACTCCATTGCCAGTCCCTCCCCAGCGGCTCAGCAGCAGGCTGTTCAGGTGAACGTGACCCTGGGCTTACAATTTTGTCTATGAAGCTGAGAGTTGATGGTTGGGCAGAATCTTCTTCTGTAAAAGCTGATGAAATTCATGATCACCTGGAGGAGGTGGCTGGTCCAAAGAGGACTGTGACCTGTCAGCCTTCCACAACGGGAGCTGTGACTATGGGCAATTGGAGGGCCTCAGACACGAAGCCCCACCCTGCAAGCAGGAGGACGGAAGCTGCAGAGGCAGAAGTGAAGGGCATGCTCCAAAGACTGAAAGCTGAGACTGCCTCAGACTTCTTCCTTTGAAATCTTAGAAGAGCATTCTTTTCTTATCACAAAGCAGCATCTTCTAGAAATTTTCAAAAATTGCAGAAAAACAGCAAACAATAGCCCACGATTCCCCCAACTAGAGAGAAGTCTACCAACTGACTGGCACCCTTTCCCAAAGAGTCCTTTTTCCATTCCTGTGAACATATTCCACACTTTTTTCCTCTTACAAAAATGTGATACTATTACAATGTCTTATAATTTGTTTTTCCTCTTCTGAATAAATTACAAGCATTCTTCCAAGGCAGATGCCACTCCGCACTTTGATGACAGTGTCATTAATGCCTCGAGCTATTCCATCAAGTGGATGTGTGACCAATCCCTGATTCTGGGGCACTTAGGTTTTTCTCCAGTCTTTCTGGGTTGACAATGCTTCACTGATCCCTCTTGAAGGGGTTTGGTTTGGGATTTGGGGGTTTTGTTTGTTTTTCACTTTCATGATTATTTCCTTTTTAAGGCTGTGATATTGACAACCGCTCTTCCAGATGTTCTACCTTGATACCACCCACCAATACACAGAGTAGCCATTTCTTCAACCCACCCTAACATAGAGGTGATTTCATATTTTTTTCTTTTCCAGTTTAATAGGTAACATTTCTGATTATCTGCTTACCAAAGAAAATTGAACATGTTCATGGCTGGCTTGCCATATATATTTGTTTTAATAATCTTCCTAGTTGTGCATTTCCTTTGTTCATTTTCTTATTGCACTGTTTTCTTAATTATTTATAACAGCTCTTTGCATTGAGAAAATTAATCCATTGTCTCACAGGTTACAGCCCCGGCTGGTTTTTTTTTGCCTGTATTGTCCTTTTGCATAGTTACGGAGTAAACTGTTAGTATTTCCCTCATCATTTCTTTTTTTTTTAGTTGTCAATGGACACAATGTCTTTATTAATTCTTGTGTGGTGCTGGGATCAAACCCAGGGCCTCACACGGGAGTAAGCACTCTCCTCTGAGCCCCAGCCCAGCCCCTCCCTCCTCCTTTCTGCACACCATGAGGATAAAAATGTGTCTGTATTTTCTTCCAAATCTCTTTAAAGACCTTAAGGATTCCACTTATTAAAGTGTATTTTTAATAACTTGAATCATTTTAGCTGCAGTGGGTTCCGAAGCCTTTCCTCCTCTGAGGTGATTCACCAGCTCTCGATTCCTCCCAGGGTCCCTCAGAGTTGCATGCTTGCCATGGGGCTGGGTGCCCTGTTGTGGGTGTCTGTGCATCGCAGGGGGTAGCAGCACCCTGGTCTCCATCACACCTGCTGCATCCCCCGGCTGTGACAACCAAACCACCCCACCCTTGAGCCACGTGTCCCCAAGGAGGCAAAAGATGCCCCCATTGAGACCACTGACTGGAAATGCCACTCACCCCACAGTACATTCTTAGACATAAGGTATGCTTGGTTCTGTTCCAGAACTTTCTACTCAGTTCCAATAAGATGACGCCTACTCTTGAACTCGTAGTTCCAAACAGTTTTTATTGTGTGGTTTTGTATTAACTTTTAAATCAGTTTACATTCTTGTTTTCCCAGCCGCTATTTCTTTTCTAATCCTCCACAGAGTAGACTTAATCTCATGGAACCTGGGTGGGGTGGGGGCACCTTTGTGTCCCTGCTGCTGGCGGGCGGGCTGTGCACATGGGAGGGGCTGGCAGGACAGCTGCCCGAGGCTGATAGAAGGGAGGGCGCCGGACAGGGCCTGGGAACCCTGCCCGGGATCATCAAGTGAGACCAGAGGAAGGAGGACAGAACAAGAGCAGGACAAGGGCTAGGGCTCTGAACCCTGGTACAGGTGGGAAGGGGAGACAGGCGGGGAGGACAGGACACCTGTGACCATCCACAGGTGCTTAGCCTTCTGTCGCCCTAGGGCCTCACACAGCCCTCTAGGGAAGCAACCTTTAAGCCCCAGTAAGTGGCACGACTGCTCGATGCCTGGGCACAGGGAACGTAGGTCCCACCTCTGCCAGGGAGAGCAGGATGAACGGGTCAGAGCTACTTCACCAGGCCCACGCCCAGGGCTGGCACTGGGCTAGTCTTCCCAGGAGAGTCTGGGCCTGGGGACTGACTTATCTTCTTTGGTGTCAGGGTTTTGTCTTTGTTAAACAGCTCAGGTCCAAGTAGTGACCTCATCCCAGGAGTACCAGTTAGGATGGTTTCAGCTGCAAGCAACAGAAAACACAAACCTGCTTAAACAATAAAAGATATTTATAGGCCCATATGACAGAAGAGCCCCCAGGGAGGCTTCATCCAGCAGTTTAAAGAGATTACAGGGCTCACTTCTTTCCATGGCTCCTTGGCAAAGGGTGGGACTCTGTGCTTCCCCGATAGATATAAAAGTGGCCGCAAATTCTTTGCTCCAGTATCCCAGCAAAGGAAGGCGCAGGGGAGGCTGAGGCAGGAGGATTGCAAGTTCAAGATCAGCCTCAGCAAATAAATGAGGCCCTAAGCAAGTTAGTGAGACCCTGTCTCAAAATCAAAAGTTCAAAACAAAAAAGGACTAGGGATGTGGCTCAGTGGTTGAGCACCCCTGTGTTCAATCCCCAGTTGAAAAATAAGAAAATAAAGTAAAAAAATAGAATCCCAGCCAAAATCCAGCAAGTCACCTTGGGCAGACCAGAATTGTTCACACATCCATCCTGGAGGACAGAAGCACTTGTCACAGAGCTGGAGTCACTGAAGTGCCACGAGAATTGCATCTACTGAGAAGGGAGGAAGGAAGGGATGTCCCACACCAGACTTCGTGAAGGTACCCAACGGAAACATGCTGGAAATACTTGTGTCATTGGAGACACTGCCTGCTTTGTCTTCAGCAGATTCACAACATCATGTGTCCTTACAACATCTTTATAACTTCTTTCCAATCTCAGGTTCCAAAGGCCCCATCAGTCCCAGGGCAATGCTAACAGGTGGAGGCAGAGCAGATATATGTGACCTACATCAGGAACTAGAGCCCCAAAGCCAGGCCAGGCCAGGTTCCAGCAGTACGTTCTGACCAGCCCTTCAGTGCTCTGAGGGGCAGAGGTCATGAAACAATGTTTTGTCTAGGAAACAATTTATAGCTATTATAGCAAAAAGTACCCTGGTGACACCAGCTGGCCTGCATAGCCCTGCCCTTCCTGAGCTGCTTGGCAGCTCCGGGTGCCAGGACGAGGCTCAGAAGGGAAGGAGGAAGGAAGCAAGCCCTCATCCCGTGTCAGCCCAGGAGCTTTGCAAAGGCAGTACCTGGAACCGCCTCCCTATCTTTCCACAACACGCGTTGCATCTGCGAGTCCCAGCCCCTTCTCGTCACCCTCCCTCACCAAGTAGATTAGTCGCTGGCAGAAAGTTCTGTACGGTTGTGGGGGTGGGGTACTAGGGCAGATGAGCCCCCTCTTACACAGGCTGGGGACCCCAGGCTTGGTGCTGGGCTCCACGTGCCCTGGGTTCCCTGCATGATCAGGGTGGACGGCACTGCCACAGCACAGGGTGGCCCAGGGAAGCCAGCGCTGTAGGCCAGGCGCTCAGAAGACAGCAGCATGTCACCCTTAAAGCCATGCTTGCAAATCGTGCTCTTGAGTCCATCACCCTTGGTTCACTCATATAGAAAATCTTAAAAGCACAAGACTCTAGCAACGAAACCCCAGAAATAAGGGATAGGGAGACATTGCTACCAAGGACAAAGCAAGACTAAGCTCTTGGGCTTTGTTTTCGTCTTCCATCACCCCCTTATTTCTACTGGCTTTGAAGACCCCAAAGCACAGGCCACCGGTTCCACGGCAGGGACGCCCTCCTCTGTGCACACCAAGTGTCTCAATGCTCTTCTCTGTCCCTGTGGCATCTGGATCTTCTGCTGGCTGCTGACTTTACTGGAGGAGCCGTTGCCCAGGCGCACACTGAGTTGTCCCCTGGTCCTGAAATGGTCTCCAGGCTCACTCTGGGAGGGCACCGCACTTGGCACTGCAGGCTTATTTTTCTAGGGCTTGGAAATGCTCCTGCTTGGCTGGCTGACTGGCTCTGGAATGGACGCCAGATGGACGGTCCCTGCTTTGCTTCCACTTTCTCCACCAGCATGAGGCAGTCCCCTAGCATGCAGGCTGTGTGACCTTGGATTGCCTTCCCAACCTCTAGCATGCCCGAGTCTTCTCATCCTCAAGATGTGAGTCCCTGCGCTGCTGAGGAGTGCGGGAGGCAAAGCACGTGGACCCATTAATGCCACTCACGACTAATTTGCAGCACCCTAATTACTGTCTGATTTCCCTTTGGCCAAACCATCTAAAAATTACATGGCACAGGAAATCTAAATTGCATCTACCTGTTCCATAATTACATATTTAATTATGAATTAAATATGCACTCCAGAGAAGAACACGAAAAAATGAAAACAGTGGTCTGGGACCCGTGAGCTGGTGACTTCTAATGGACTGTTTGTATAATATGGGGAGAGCGCACTCAAAAGAGTTGTCATAGGTGGATTTAAAACTTTGAAATGCATGAAATACACCTATTTCGTGACATCTGTGAGGATCCAAGTGTCTTCCCTTCTGCTTGGGCCTTAATTAGACCTCCACCGGTTGTTACATAAGCAAGCATTTACTTTTGCCCACATGGAGGACCAGCAACTTGGGAAGGGCCCGGCTCAGCACCCTTCTCTGCTCACCTGGCGCAAGGTGAGTCTCGCCTAGAGCCGAAGCGTCAACTTCCAAGCTGGCACTCTACACACTGGTAAGTGGAGCTGGCTGCTGGCTGGAGAGAGGAGGGTGGGACCTTGGCTGCTCTCTGGTGATGAGCAGGGACAGTCAGATCTCTACGATAACTACCTCTCCCCAGAGCCAGCGTTTATGAAAAGGGAAATGAGAACTGCCACTCCTAGGCCTGGACTTGGAAACTGGCAGTCACTTATGCCAAACTCTAGGAAGCAAAGCACTGGGAACCCATCTAGCTGTAAGAGAGGAGGCCAGATCCCCTCTGTGGGAAGAAGGTCAAAGCGTCCTGAACCTGCCTGGCATCCTCCCACGCCAGTCTGGCATACGCAGTGCCACAGACACGCCATTACCAGCCCTTCTCACCTCAGGCACTTCCTCATATTCTTCTTGCCCAGCACCCATATTCCTTCCTAGGCCTGGTCCTCGGCCCACCTCCCACCCACTCATCCCTGTCACCGGTTTGGGTTTGGAAGCTCTCCAGTCCTTAGTGGCTCCACCGTCACTGAGAGCTGCGGGATCCAGCAAGCCCAGGTCAGAACCAGCACTCTGTAGTGTCTGCCGTGGCCAGGAGCGATGAGCTGTTTGATTCCTGATGCTCAGTTTCTGCACCTGAAATGAAAAGGCTGCCTCAGAGATGGCTGAGCAATGACTTTTGGCAAAACTGTTAAAGTCTGTCAATACCAAATGTTGGCAAAGGCACAGAACTGAGACTTACTCACAGAGGACAAGGGCAGCAACTGGGTGAAGTCTCAGATGGATTTTGCAATATTCAAGATTAAAGATGAGCATGTGCCACGGTATGCAACGCTGCTCCTAGATCACTCTCACTGGTGCCCACGGTGACCCACTAGGAATGCTAATGGAGGGGCCCCAGGCAGCTCAGCGGTAGAGCAGTAGCCCAGCATGCAGGAGGCCCTGGGAGGCCTGGGTTCAGTCCTCAGCAGGGGGAAATGCTAAGGAAGCAGTCTTTGTACTGGAAACCATCTACATGTTGGCAACAGATAACCAAGAGCCCTGCGGTCATGTTGAGCCAGAGCCCCAGGTGATGACCCAGAGGAGACTCACAACTACAGAGTGAAGCCAAAAGAAAGCCATGTGCAAGACATGATTCACGTGTGGCTTCAAGTCTTGCACAATGTCATAGGTTATTGACGGGCAGGTGTATGTGTGTCCAGTCAAGAGAAAAAATAATGAACACCAAACTCAGTCTGAAATTGGACAAGGGGAAAGCAATCCAGACCCTAAAATCTGAAGTTGTATCGTGGGTACAGAGTCTGTGTTATTTATTCCTTTCATTTGCTTTTGACTTCTTGTTTGGTTGGTGCTGGGGATTAAAGCCAGGCACTCTTACATGCTAAGCATGTACTACTGGCCACATCCCCAGCCCTCCTTTTTCTCTGTACCTTTCCTATGTCTGAAAGATTTAACAACAAAAAGTTTTGGGTTGTTTTGTTTTGTTTTTAGAGAGAGAGAGAGAGAGAGAATTTTTTAATATTTATTTTTTAGTTTTCGGCAGACACAACATCTTTGTTTGTATGTGGTGCTGAGGATCGAACCCGGGCCGCACGCATGCCAGGCAAGCACACTACCACTTGAGCCACATCCCCAGCCCAGCAAAAAGTTTTAAAGACCTATTTTTTACCTAGAATGTAGCACAGTGCTTAAAAGGTGGCAGAGGCTCATGGAAGTCGTGATGTTGTCCCTTTACTCAGACTGTCCACACCTTGCTATCGTCTCATCTTCAGGGTTCTCTCCTTCATTCCATCCTTCAGACGGAGCGAGGCATTTCCCTTTTTACCAAGTTCAAACAAGCTGTGACCAAAGTCGTAGAAAGCACCTTGAACATGGTTATCTGTCTGAACCAGGAGAGTTCAGTTAGGCATTGAGAATAGTCACTAATTTTGAAGGTGAGAAATAAACCTATAAACTAGGCTTGTGGTCAAACACCAACAGTGGATGGGCTTGGAGGTGCCGATTTGAAAGCAGGTCTTGCCACATCCCCAGCTCTACTCCCTCCTTCCTGGCCAGTGGATCCACCCCACGCAGACATCCGGGCTCCTGTTTCAGGGTTCTCCACCCTGGAAGCACACTGTTCCCCACTGGAGCTTTTAAAATCTTTAACACCCAGGCCACACCTACACCAATCAACTCACGGGGCCCTGGGTGGGAGCCAGGCCTGAGCAACACAGGGAGTCCCTTGTGCAGCCCAGGCTGAGAAGCACTGGCCCACCTGGTCATTTGGAGAGTGGGCAAGGTCATCCATAGGATGGTCACACAGGCTCCGAGTGTCATGCGTCATTGCACAGGGCAAAAGATGATTTCAGTGGAGGGACCTGCCAGGAGCTGCCCCCACACACCTTCCAAGCCGGCCTTCCGACTCTGCCGTTGATGCTGGGCAAGGCTCTCCAGCCAGATGGTGCCAGCTGCTGCCAAGGAGGAGTGAGACCACAGGGCTGGAGGAAGGAAAAGTGCACCCCTCACCGGCTCCTGTTTGGAAAAGCTAGTCTCACAATGTCGCCTCGCCTAGGAGCGACAGTTTCCCAGCACGGGGGTCACTGTGAGTCTTGTGTGCAGTTCCTCAGCTCTCACAGAACCAGCCTGTTGGCCCCTCATCACCTCCCCTGGGGCAGTGCCCTGCCATGGGCTGGCCCAGGCCTACAGGCCTCCACCAGCTCAGCCTCATGTCTCTCCAAGCTGCCCAAGTCTTGATTCCAGCCTCTGCACGTGGTGACCGCCACCTTCATGCCTGAGCGGTTATTTCTTGCCACTTCAGTGACCTGGTCATGCCTAGTTAACAAGCAGCATTCTAAACTCTAATGTTTGGCTAAAATATCTGACTTCTACCTCCCGACTGGATCCTGGCACAGAAACGGGTGCTGGGAGTAGGGTTCGCACTGCTCTGGCTGTACACAGCACTTGAGGACAAGCTGTTTCCTGCCCGCCTGGGTAGCACGATGTGGTCAGACCAATAAGACATTGATCCCTTGGGTCCTGCTCTCTGGTGTTTAGAGAGAGAGAATTTTTTAATATTTATTTTTTAGTTTTCGGCGAACACAACATCTTTGTTTGTATGTGGTGCTGAGGATCGAACCTGGGCGGCACACATGCCAGGTGAATGCGCTACCGCTTGAGCCACATCCCCAGCCCCAGACCTGCTCTCTGAAGGTGTCACCACAGGCTGAGGCTGGAATAGGCAGGAAGAGCCCCCTAGCTGGGTGCATGGCACATGCCTGTAGTCCCAGTGGCGCAGGAGGCTGAGGCAGGAGGATCAAAGCCAGCCTCAGCAACTTAGTGAAGCTCCAAGTAACTTAGCGAGACCCCACATTCAACAAAACATAAAAAAGGGGCGGGGATATGGCTCAGTGGTGAAGCACCCTGGGTTCAATCCTAGTATCAAATAACTAAAATAATTTAAAAAAAAAAAAAAAAGAAAGAAAGAAAGAAAGGAGAGCCTCTTTGTACTGTGGTGGTCAGGGAGCCATCAGAACAGCACGGGGCTTCTTGTATCTGTGAGAGAAAGTTCCTCTTTGTTCTTGAAGTTTTTTTGTCACTCCCAGTTTAAGGTAATCTGAATTAATACAGGGTCATACACTCTGGTTTTCAAAGCAATCTGCCAAAATTAAATCTTTCATTTCAGACTTAAGACATGAAGTTATAGTTTAGGAAAATTACTTGTCACACCGGTCAGGAAAGACACCTTAGGGCATCAATGACAAGTGGAATACTACCGTGTCAAGAAAAGTAACATGCCTCTATTTGAAGAATGAGGACAGTTAATACACACCTTTGAAGAGGTGTTCAAAAAGTCAGGCACTATACACATCACATGCATCATTTTATTTAATCCTCATGAAGTCCTGTGACATGAGCACTGTTATTTATCATCACCAATCTTTAGATGAGAGAACAGAGGCTTAGAAAGATTAGTAACCTCCCAGATCAAACAACTCAAAGTGCTGGAGCTGGAATTGGAACTCTGGCTCCAAAGTGCATGCTCCTCACTACGCACGACATCGACTTGGGAGGCAACCCACTGACTCCTAAGAGCTCTGCTTCCAGGGGAAACAGACTTCACAGCCTGTCTCTGTGAAGATAGTGATGGGGTAGAACGTAGTAGAACCACTCCAGGAAACCCCAAGGCTCTAACACAAGTGTCACTCACCCTATGATCCCACGCGAAGAGTACTTTCAAAAACCCAGGAAGGCCACCCACACTAGTCTGATGGGAATCCTGCCAGAAGTCAGGACTTCAGCTAAAAGACAAGAACCTTGCTTGCAAATCACAAGGCCTGGCCTGCACAGCCACCAACGGGCTTGCTGGCGAACGTCCCAGCATCTGGCCCTCCAAGAAAACAGAACTAAAATCCAATTCAATAAACGTTCCTGGGAGAAGAGATGGGGTCAACAGAGACTGTCCAACAGGGCTGAAGTCAGCTCTCCAAGGACCTTGCACCCCGCCTGGGCTGCCCAGAGAGTTCCAAAGACCCGCTCGTTACCCTTGGTGCGAAACTGAAGTACTATTCACTTGAGGAACAGAACTGACAACTCAGCTGCCAACTATTATTTTGCAAAGCAGGACACGACTAGTTGAAAATGATATTTTTCCAATTAGCACAGTGAGAAACATGCAGAGCCATCCAGCAGCCTGCAATTAGAGAGCTTTCGCTTGCTTCTAGAAATAGAACCAATGGGAAGCGGAGACCTGCTATCTAGGTCTTTAGCAATAATACCCTGAGAGGACAGATCTTGCTACCGTCTCAGCCATTCCCAGGAAACAACCCTCTTGCTCCTTTTAATGAGTATCGTTCTGCACCGTATCAGTGTTCTGAAGAGATTAGGAACTACCTCCATGTGGGGCTGGGGCACAGCGATAGCGCACCTGCCTGGCACGCATGAGGCACTGGTCCGATTCTTAGCACTGCATATAAATAAATAAAGGTCTATCAACAACTAAAAATATATTTGAAAAAAAAAGATCTGAATAGAAGGGGCTTACACAAAAGCCCAGTCATCAGAAAGGCGAGCTCTACCACCAAGGCGCAGCTCCAGTGCCGTGCTTTAGTATGCACCTAGACTCTGTTAATAAAGTCTCCAAAGTCTCCTCTGCCATGAAACCGAGTTTGGTACGACCACCTCCACCATCTCCAGCTCCTGGACTCTTCCCTGCTCTTCATATGTCTCGCTGTCTCAGGTGGATGGAAGATTAAAGACTTCAGATCTCAGGAATAAGTTCAGTAACCTTGAGAAACTTGGAGCTAAACAGGATTTGATAAGAGCCAAGAGAAAACCACTGGCATTAAGATATTTGCTGATGTTCTGTACTCTACACAAACATGACAGCAGAAAGCAGCTTTGATGAGCCAGGCACCCCAAACACCAGGTTGTACAGGGAGCACCATCACCCGGCTTCAGAGCAGTCTTACCTGTCACCTTTGGTCTTTAATCAGCTTTCTATTGCCTGAAGGTAAAAGGGGGAGGCAGAGTCTGAGAGAAGATCCTTTTATTTCCTGACAATCTGGAAATGAACTATTGAAAGCACTCTCTTGGCCCAGTTTAGCCCAGCCTGCAACATCTAGAGCAACTTGCAAGTAAGAAGTGTATGACTGTGACACCCACGGAGGCTCAGCTACCACATCGGGCAAATCAGGTGACTCAACACTGACACACTCTAGGAGTGGAACCATCTAGCTTCTGGACACAAGGGGGTTTTCCCACTGAATACAGGCTTCATCTTTCAGAAAGAAAGAACCTGCAAGCAAACTCCTAGGATGTCCAAACTCTTCAGAATGTCTCCTTTGGTACTAAGGCTGGGCAGGAGGGAGGGCCAGCAGTGTTCCTTCATTCTCTACTTCCTACACCCAACTGTTAGAGGTTTAATAAATTTCCTTCCTTCCTTCCTTCCTCCCTCCCTTCCTTCCTTCCTTCCTTCTCTTTTAGTTTTCGGCAGACATCTTTGTTTGTATGTGGTGCTGAGGATCGAACCTGGGCCGCACGCATGCCAGGCAAGCGCGCTACCGCTTGAGCCACATCCCCAGCCCACCAATAAATTTTCTATAAATATTTCTAAAACATCCATAGTCAAGAATTCCTGGGTAAGACAGATTGGAACTCTGACCTTCCCTCCCTCTCAAACACCACCAAAATGGCAGGAGGGAACATGGCAGAGACATAGTGAACAGCAAAGGGGCAAAATCACAAAGCTAGACAGGTTGGAAGCAGTCTAGGCAGACCGGGGAGACCAAGGTCATGCTGGTCACTGGCTCAGCAATGGGAGACCCAGGTGGAAGAGACGATGGAAGGTGGAAGCAGGAAGGACAGGCAGGGTGCTTGCTCATTATCAGACAAGTGCTTTTAATGGATGCAATTTTTTTTTTGGCGGGGCGGGTACCGGGGATTGAACTCAGGAGTACTCGACCACTGAGCCACATCCCAGCCCTGTTTTGTATTTTATTTAGACAGGGTCTCACTGAGTTGCTTAGCACCTCACTTTTGCTGAGGCTGGCTTTGAACTTGTGATCCTCCTGCCTAAGCCTCCAGAGCCCCGGAGAGGACAGGCATGTACCATCTAACTTCTGGACACAAGGGGGCTTTCCCACTGAATAAAGGCTTCATCTTTCAGAAAGCACCTGGCCAATAATGTTTTAAAACACTTTATCTTTTAGACATATTCTGAAGAATCTTATAGGCAAGAACTCTGGGCTGGGGCTGTAGCTCAATGGCAGAGCACCTGCCTTGCGCATGTGAGGCACTTAGGTTTGATCCTCAGCACTACATAAAAATAAACAAATAAAATAAAGGCATGTTGTCTGCTTACAACTACAAAAAAAAAAATTTAAAAAAAGAAATCTGGAATTTGCTTTAAAATAATCCAGTTTTTTGTTTTTGTTTTTTTAAATAAGTGTGTGAGGTGGAGGAAATGGATGAAACAAGAATAAAGTTGATTTTCCTTGGGAGCCTGTAGTATGTGGGGGTCATTATATTCTTCTGCCTTTGTGTGTACTTGGAACATCTCCATAATGAATCTTTCCTAAAGCAACAGCAGTCAAGCCCTGGTATCCCCAACCTCAAACATGTCTCCCACCAGCGTTCAAGTTTACTTTATAAGGGTACGAGAGAGTAGGTCCCTTGTTGGAAAACTGCAGATGGAGCTGAGGAACACACAGGCCTCCCCACTTTATGAGGAAAGTTGGGGCCCAAGAAAATGACGATGCAAAAGCTAAAGCCTGCAAAGGGATCAATAACAGGAGAAAAAGCATGGCTTTACAGTGAACATAATATTTTTGTTAAAACATTAAAAACCATATGGGGAAATGAAGAAATAGTAAAACTATTTAGTCCCCTGAATTTAAGACAATGTAAATACTGGCATCCAGTGTTTCTGGGTCAGATCCCAGCGTTCTGCCCTTGGAGTGCTCAGTGTTGTGCAGGATCTCCAGGCCCATCGCCGCCAACTGACACATTCCCTGCTTCACACCCACTTCCTGTATGGGGGCAAGCCTACCTTCCCAAGTTCCTCTGGCTGCTTACCTGGAATTTCCCCAACAGCAGCCTCATCTGTCTGCACGCACAGCTCAACCTACTGTGATTTGACTCCTACAGTCAGAGGAGTGTGGTGTTTCTGCCACATTGTTAATTTTTGCTGTGATCAGTTACAGAAATTCAGAGATCTCTAGACACAGCATCAATTCCCTCTCCCAAAGTCCCTGTAAGGCAGAGTTTGCAGCTGGGTGTGATGGCAGCTGCTGGGGTCCAAGCTATCAGGAGGCTGAGGCAAGAGAATCCTGTGAGTCCACAGTTCCAGGCCAGCGTGGGCGACATGGAAAGAGCACAACTCAAAAAAAAACCAATAGTAACAATCATAAGTTTTAAAAAGTGAAATAAACTTTATCCATTGGCTGGTCTGATAAAAAGTTGTTTAATGGTTTAAAAAAAAAAGTTTTCACCTTTTCATTCAAACCATTTGTATCCATTAAAGTGATACAAGCATGCTATTTAGATACATAATAGCAAATGCAAAATGGAAAGAGGTCACCTCAGGAAAGGGAAATAGCACCAAGAGACCTTGGTGGTTTTTGATAACAGCCTTATCAAACTCCTCTTTTAATATACATGAGACCTTGATTTTTTATTTTTGAATCAAGGGAACATCTATGTTCCCCCCACACACAAAGAGGACTGTGTCCTTACTAGCATGATTCCCTGCCTCATTGTTGACATTCCTAAATATGGAAATAAACTCCCCTCTGACCACTTTCTAGCTTTAGAGGTTCCCTCTTGCCAGGTCCAGCTGCCCTTCCTAGAGAAACACCTGTTAGTTGGAGTATTTTTCTTCTAAGAGGAAAATGTTAGAGAGGGTACTGTTCTCCATTAAAATCACAGGGCTCTAGAAAGATTGGGGCCAACTGAGCTTTTTTTGTTTTTGTTTTTTGGAAGCCACATGTGGTAAGAAACTTACCACATTCTTTGTAATATCAAAGCTAGAAATAATCTACAAGTTAAAAAATAGTCCATTCAAAGCAAGCAAGAGGGTAGCTAACACTGAAACCCTCAGCTTGGAGTTTAATGCTCAGCTGCCCCTCCTCAAGCCTGCCCTCCTTCCTCAAATAAAAATAATAAAGCTATTTTCAACCAGCCCCAAAGCTAATGTCCATTCTCTGCTAACATGTCATACAAAAGGAGAGTAAGACCTAGCACAAAAGTGAGGAATATATAAACAGCTTATACTGAGAGGTAAACACTTCCTGAGAACCTGGAGATCATTAGATGAACACGAGGATACAATGGCATATATCCAACCAGAAGTCTAACTTCTTAGGGACAAGCCACATGAGGGACAGCCTTATCCTGTTACAGTCTCACTGCTGGTTTCTAGTGAAACACAAGCAAACTCGAAAATTCACAAGCATTGTCCCACAACATTTTAAGGACAGGAACCATTACCACAACAGTGTTTATTTACTTATTGTTCTGATAATGCGTTTCAAGATAGAATAACCGGCCAGGAATGGTGCTGCACACCTGTAATTCTAGCAACTTGGCAGGCTGAGGTGGGAAGATTGCAAGTTCAAGGTCAGCCAAGGCAGTTTAGTTGAGAGCCTGTCTCAAAATGGGCTAGGGCTTTAGTTCAGTAGTAGGACACCCCTAGGTTCAATATCTGGCACAAGAGTTAAAAGCCTAGAGTTTAAGTGAAGCTGAGCTATATGTACACATGAAACTTACCATTCTTTGTAATATCAAAGCTAGAAACAATCTACAAGTTAAAAAATAGTCCACTGAAACAGGAAAAAACTTAGGCTGTTAAAGACAATGCATAGATGTACATGCGCTAACACAAAAATGTCTAGGTTATGCTATTAAAAGATGCCAAGATGCTACGATGGTCCCTACAGAGCGATGTCATGTATATTTTGGGATCACAAAAACCTCAGAGTGGGGGATGGTGAAGCTGGAAAAGAGCTTTGACTTGTGAAGATATTTACATGCTCCTCAGAATTACATAAGGCTAACTGACCAGGAGCCAGATGATCCAAGTATGTCAAACAAACACCAAGACAACAAATTTTCTAAAAATTGTAGGCTTTTTTTATTCAGTTAAGAGGTAGACAGATGAACATGGAAGGCTGTCCCATTTAACTTACCCAAAGTACATATTCCACTTCATTCATGCATCCCACACCACCATAAATCTTAATAACCAAGATTGCCAGAAGGCTTTTCTTCCTACTTCTAAGCAATAATGGTCAAAGAAGTCACTACTAAATGTTCACTGTGTCCAAAGAACCCTCTAAGAAGTTCCCACACACACGGGGAGAACCTGCCACAGCGACAGGAGGCAGAGTGCCAATAACTACTTCTAGGAGGAGACTACAGGGGAAGCTTCAGCTAACTGGTTTGCTGTTAGATCCCTGTGCGTGTTAGGGCAAAAGCTGGTGAAGCCAACGAAGCAGAGGATGCTCTGCAGGATGGCTCTGCATGGTTCTCTCTCACTCTCTCTCTCTCTTTTTTACACACACACACACACACACACACACACACACACATACACACACACACACATTATCTTCAGAATACAACATTAAAACATAATGGAATTGAAGCCTGATACAAAAAGTAGAGAAATATGTACAGGAATTCACAGCCCAAAAGGAAAGGGGACCTCAGAAGAAACCAATGGAAACCTGGCTATTTTACATAGCTATTTTTGAGACAAGTCATATTTAGCACAAAAGCAATTATAGCATAATTAACACTTCCCTCCCACAGCTCCCAAACTTTAAAAAGACTCTCGTCAGTCTTCAGTAACACTGGAATCATTTTTGAAGGATGACATAATAGAAGAGTGCCATGATGGCAGCACTGATGACGCCAGAAATGGGGACCGTAACAAACCAGGCCATAAAAATGTTGCGAAAGAGCCGCCAGTCAACAGCCTTCTTGGACCGGAGCCAACCAACAGAGACAACAGAGCCCACCTAGGAGAGAGACAGGGGAAGGAAACTGGTTAACATGTCCAACATATTTTGGCAAAGACACCCAGACAATTGGACAAGAACAACTCCATAAAAGCTAGATCCAAATGCATTAAGATTACTACTAATGAGAAGATGAAGACAGTATGAAAATCCAATTACTGAATCAGTGTTAACTACCCTAAAACATGGTCTGAAAACAACACTTCCTCTTCCCTCCTGAACTACAAGAATCTAATGAACTCACACTGCTTTTAGATTTTCTAAAGACCTTCTAGAGTGTGAAACACTATAAGCAAACTGGAAAATTCACAAGCATTGTCCCACAAAGTTTTAAGGACAGCAACCATCACAACAGTGTTTTTTATGTATTGTTCTGATAATGCATTTCAAGATTGAATAACCCGCCAGGAACAGGGCTCACACCTGTAATTCCAGCAACTTTGCAGGTTGAAGAAGGAGGATTGCAAGTTCAAGGTCAGCCAAGGCAGTTTAGTGAGAGCCTATCTCAAAATGGGCTGCCCCCGCACACCCCACTAGAGAAGGATGACTTGGCAGGTTCCACATAGCACCAGCCTCCATTCCTCTGGAGAAGCCCTGTTCTTCCTTTTCCCGCAGTTACAGTCACTCAAAGACTTTCAGACTCACCAAGCTTCTCCACACTGCAGCTCTGAGGGCCCTGATGTGTGCTTTCTGTAAGAAAACTGCCCAAAAGCCCAGCAAGGCTCTCAGGCTTCTTATAACCAGGGCATCGGCCTCCACGCAAAGCAGCAAAAGCCCCCCAGCCCCAGCTATCCGGCTGGCCATTCTACTAAAACACATCCAAATTACTGTGAACGGCTTCCCCACAGAGAATGAACATACAGTGCTCAGAGATACAAAAAAAAAAAACAACTATAGACTGCCATGATGGAGGATTAAGTAACAAAGAGGTCAGGAGTCAGAGGTCACAGCTAGCACCACGGAAGAGAAATTTTCCATTATTTGGGGAAAATACATATTTAACTGCTTAAACAAGTAAGAATAGGCAAGAAATTATAAAATGTAAGCCTATATTCTGTTCTAATTTGTGAACTCTTCAAGACTCCAACTGCACAAAACTTACTAAATCAAAATATCAGAAGTGAAATAAAAGACCCTACACACTAACAGAAACACCTGGAAGATGTACTGAATTCACTCCACACTTACTTTGCAATGTGTTGTGCTGATGGGAAGGCCAATATTTGAAGCGATCACCACAGTGAGGGCAGACGCCAGCTCAATACTGAAGCCACTACAGACACAAAAAGACTGTCACAAATTCAGCTCACTTCAAGTTAGCAATGTGTTCTACTGAGTGATAACCCTCCCCCGCCCCCCAACATCATTTTAGCCAATTTCCATCATCCACTTTAAATTGGGTCATGGGACTCCCACTTTCCCAATCCTGTAATGACTGAGAGTTTAAGTTCTTTGGGAATTTGTGTGTGTGTGTCGGGGATGGAACCCAGGGCCTTACACATGCTTGGTAAACATCCTGCCACTGAGCCACATCCCCACCCCACCCCTAAATTCCATTATTAAAGTTTTTAATTTTGTTTTGAAGAATTTGGTAAATATCAGTCTTAGCTCCCAAGTAAAAACAAATAAAGAAAATCCAGGTATACACAGCCATCCACCATTAGCATAATATATCTTCCTCTGAAATTGTTAGATCATTGAAGGTGAGTAAACAAATATTCAACCAACAGTAAGTGAATCTAAAAGGTTCACACCAACAATGAGAATACCATCAAAAAAATTACACAAACTTGGTTAGTCTCATGTTAGCAACATACAGTATTACATGTCTTTTCTTTTTCTAGTTGGACACAATAACTTAATTTGTTTTTATGTGGTACTGAGGATCGAACCCAGGGCCTTGCACATGCCAAGTGAATGCTTTACCGCTGAGCCCCAGCCCCAGCCCCAGTATTACATGTCTTAAGAAATAAATACTAGCCTCTCTTAAGACCTGCTTTTTCTGCTTACCTAGAGGGTGTGATTGGTGTCAGATCCTTCCCCATGGTCTGGATAACTCTCCTTCCCCAAACCCACAGTCCAGTGCAGATGCCAACACCACCATAAAGTAGAAGCCATATTGGTACCGCCTCTTCCGAAGAAACATCCCCGGTGACATAAATCAGATACAGAGCAACCAAAGGACCAATGGCATTGCTGGAAGAAAAAAGGGGCAGAGATGACTCTTAAGGCAGAACTAGATCTGACTTACTAGGTTGACTAAGCCCATTTAGCAAATCAACCTTTTTTTCAAAGAAAACCAATGGAACACCAACATACACACAGAAGAAAATGAAATCTGTGATGGGGGAGGTGCCATGCGGCTGGCAGCCTCCTCCCTCCCACAGGCAGCTCGGGTTCCAATGAACTTTATAACCACAGAACTAAGGCTCACCCACCCAGAATTCCATTCAACAGGGGAGGGATTTTAAATTTTTCATCTTACATCCCATAATTTACTAAAAATCTACATCCTATCTGGACAGATAAAGGTCTCTCTGTGAAACACATCTGTATTTATCACATACAGAACAATTAAAAACATTCTCTCTGAAGAGCAAAACTTCCTTGTTTTATTAAGTCAATGACTGCCACTGCCTCATCTGATGCAGCCTACTCAGCATCTTGCACATGGCAGAAGTACCACCCCAAGGTTGTAAAAAGGACAAGACAGGGTTTTTTTTTCTTTTTCTGATGCTGGGGATTGAACCCAGGGCCTTGTGCATGTGAGGCAAGCTCTCTACCAGCTGAGCTACATCCCCAGCCCTAAGACAGTTTTAAAATAGAAGTGGTAAGACTCAAAATGGACTGACCTGACGTCATTGCCACCATGGGCAAACGACCCGAAGCAAGCTGTGAGGATCTGTAGGAACTGGAAGAGGACAGAGACTTCAGGCTTGTCCTGGTCAGACCATTCTTCCAGAGAGCCACTACTTCCTTTTCTGTCGCCCAGACCCATCTCAGCCTTGACACTCAAGTCCATCTCAGATGCTGAGTGGAGGTCAGACACAGCATTGCAGTAACTGGTATAACTGTCCATTCGAATACGCTTCTTGGTGTCTGCATTAGGCCACGTCAGCTTCTCCATTTCTTCACCCTTCTGTTCACCTTCTTTGGCACGGAATGAATCCAGGGGCATGCCACAAATTGCCATGGTGTAGGAAGTGTAGCTGTTATTGCGCCTCAAGGGCTTGTCTCCGGAATCTCCCATGCAATCTCCTACCTTGGCCAGATGCAATTTATGGAGCAGCTCTTTATACAAGCCAGAATCTTTATGCACAGTGTGATACTGGTAGTGGCCACTGGAGTTTATCTGGTTGCTGACGACTTGATTAAACTGAACGAGGTTCCCATTAGGCAGCTGCACTGTGCCTAGCCAAGACCAAAAAAGGTGACATTCATTACCAAAAGCACCAGGGTCTAGACTAGCGAGCCTGCTCACCTGTGCAGATAACTGCAGAACTCTGGAAGGTGGACTCACCATTCATGGTGCCGTCAATGCTGGTCTCCTCCTTCAGGTCCATGCTGGGGAGCCTCTCCCGCTCTGGAGCCTCCTCCAGATCCCCAAGTTTGAAGGACACTGTTCTCTCCTCCACCACGGTCCGGAGGGGCACAGTGGCAGGCCCCACCTCAGACACGGGATTCCTATTTTCAACATCACTGAGAGACAGCTTTGTTTCTTCATGGTCTTCTTTCAAGCTATTCTTTTTTTCCATTAAGGGGCTTTCAGAAGGACTAGACTTTATTTCTCCTAGGAGAAAAAATGGGTCAGGGTTAGCTTGGTATTGACCATACTACCTTCTTCCAAACCCCCATTCTTCCACCCTCAAAAACTTATCTCACAATAAGAACATGCATAAAGTTTTGTTAAAACACAGGTTGTTAACTGTCCTGCCTGCTTTACTGTCTGCCAGGAACTCAACTTTCACTTGGGATGGAGCTAGCCATGCAGCACTCCCTCTAGCAGGAGTCCCAAATTTTTGCTGTAAAGGACCAGGTATTAAATATTTTAGGTTTTACATAAGGTTCCACTCCACACTCATGGTCTTTAATTTTACAACCTTTCACAAATGTAAAAACACTTCTTCACTCCTTCAGTGGAAGGTAGCTCGAGCTTAAGCTGAAGATCAGATGAAAAGTTTGACTGCCCCCAATTCATGTTCTTTTTTTCTTGTGTGTGTGTGTACCAGGGATTGAACTCAAGGGCACTCAACCACTGAGTCACATCCCCAGCCCTTTTTTGTATTTTATTTAGAGATAGGGTCTCAACTGAATTGCTTAGCACCTTGCTTTTGGTGAAGCTGGTTTTGAACTTGTGATCCTCCTGCCTCAGCCTCCCAAGGTGCTGGGATTATAGGCGTGTACCACTGTGCCCAGCCTAATTCATGTTCTTTAAAAAAAAAAAAAAAAATTCCCCAGATTTCAGTTTGAGTTCAAGCAAAGTGACACAGCTCAATGCAGGAAACTAAAGATGGCACCTTTCACAGCTACCTGCATAAAACAGAGATGTGCCTATGATTCTAAATCCCACAGCCAGACAGGAACACTTCCTGTCCAACACTTGGCTCAGGCATCTCAGTCAAACCAGACTAGTGGTAAAGCAAGATCTGTCTCATCTTCTCCCAGACTGAGGAAAAATGAGGTCAGGGAGTCCTGAAAGCCTCGCTGCCTGCCGCACAGCCGAGAAGCAGAGCCTCTCAGAGGCTCCGGAGTTCGGCTGCAGTGACACAGCAATCTTCCCAGTCACCGCAGTCTGTGCACCCCTTGCTGCAAAGGACAGCACTCACATCAGGAATGCAGCATTTGTAAAGATGGAAGGGCAGAATGTAATTTTTAAAAGATCACAGCCCATAAGGAAGATTTTAAAAAGACTGATACTAATCAAAATTTACTCAGTATTTAATTAGCAGCAATAGTGTGTTATAATGGCCACTAAAATGATTCCTACATGGGACACCTGGAAACGTTTACTATAGAATTTGTGCTATAATTCTAGCAGCACAAATACACCATGCATCTGCACGTGTATCTGCCCAATGGGCATTTGTAAAGCAATGTGTACACTATCGCAACATGGATACATGTTGGTGGATGCCCAAGGTCAGACACACTTGATAGACTTGGCTTCACTTGTCTGAATCCGAATTATACACAGCAGTTGGGCAAATACTTGCTCTATGAAAATACTTTGTGCCTACCCCTCATTTTCCATTAGGTACACTTGTATTAACAGGCTACAACTTCTCTATTTACCATGCCCCTGGCAACTGACCGAGGTACATTTTGAAAGAAGATTAAGTGACCAACTTGTCTCTCCAGTATAGGCTAGATGTTTTTTATAATTAAGCCTCAGGTCATTTTAAATCTATTTAAAACAGTTTGAAAAGAAAACCCATTGTTTTCAAGTTTCCATTTAAAAATCTCTTATTTTGCCAATACTATCCAAATAATGGGTTATAACAAGTGGCTTAAAATAAAAAAAAAAACACAATATTACTAGTTAAACTTTTCTGTTACAATTATTACTTACGTTCAATTTTTCTCTTCATCCTGGGACATACAAAGAACCAGACGATAAGGGCACAGAAAACTGCACATCCCACCGAGATGAGGATGGTACCCCACAGAGGAAGTTTGTCAAAGCCCAGCACTAGGAGATAAAATGGTGCATCTTGAAAACCCCAGGGCAACAGCCCCTGCAATAACGTGCAAACCCTCCTGTGGGACAGAGGCTTCCCCAAGCCAGCCCGTCACCCTGGACAACTGCAGCTAGCTTTAACTCCAGAGCTTATTATGCCTTGGCTTCGTGAATCTGGGAGAAAAGTCCAATGACCATCTTAACACCACACCAGTTTTGGCCCAAACACCAGCAGACTCAGCTTTTCAAATACTGCCTTTTTCTTCTTTTTCTTGGCTTTCCTCTGACGATCTGTGACTAGCTATGAAACAGAAGCATTCTACTCCCCACACCTCATTCCTGAAGTCCACCTGCCACACGGTTCGTCTGCCCACATAGATTACATGGTTTAGAAAAAAAGGGCCTGGCACCCACACATATCATGCTGAAATAACTCTGGGAAAGTCACCACATCTATTGTACAGGCCTTGAGAAAAGCCTGATCAACTCTCTGAAAGCATCATCAAGCTAAACTAAGAAAAACAGGGACATCTACCTACAACAATCGGTTCAAGAATATTTTAAATAACTTTTTTCACAAAGGAAAAGTCTAGTAACAATTTCACTAATGAGCCGTACCTGAGAGAGAATTGCCACCAATACTTTGCATGTGGCTCAAGGATCAGTAACCTGAGTCCTCACCTGCTTTTCACTTGCATACCAACAGGCTCCAAGCAACTAGCCTCTACTAGAGAGGGAAGGGTGGCCCAGTAACAGCACTGCTCAAATCCAAGACATGCTATGAGAACCTGCATGCAGCTCAGACAACAGCTTAGTGACTATGCTTGGTTTGTGTCACTTTGCTCATTAGGTATTAAATTACTTTTAAAATGGAAATTCTATTGTCCTCCCCAACAATTAGCCTTTTAAAAATCAGATATAAATTGAAGTCCCTTCACAACTAAAGTTCTATGGTGGCAGTAAGACTACATGCATTTTAATCCTGCTTTCAGTTTTCCTTGCACTTCAGCACACAAACTAAAACATACATGAGCCTCACGGGAGATTTTCTGGTTTTACATGAAGAACTCCATGCGCAACGGAATGGAAATTCAGCATGCAAGCCTTTCTTCACCTGCACTATTTAGAAAGGAGTCTTGTATCCTCCAAGATCAATAATCTCATAAAGTTATCTATTTCTTTGCTGATATTCCAAGAATAAAGGCAAGGTTAAAAATACTGTTCGTTCCATGTTTTGGTCAGTGACTTTTAAAAAAATTTTAAAGGATATCAAGCTAACAATAAATGGCTTCACACTGTTTTAGCTGTCTGTCTTTCTCTACAACTACATATACATGCAGGTGCCCCCGGCAGCAACAGTGTTTTTCTTCCAGTGGGTCACAGTCGAAATATTAAAAGCCACGACTTACACAGTCATGAATCCTGCAGCCAAGTAAGCCTAGATGCCAAAGCTACTCTCCTGCCTGACAAGGTCTAGTTACCAGCTTCTTGGAGTTGCTAATTAAACAGGAGCACCATAAGTTAAATCATGCCTTGCCTCAGTCCCATATAAAAGCACCCATTACGACCTTTATGCTCTCACATATTATTACTTTTCCTCTGAGCTGCTGGGATTCTTCTTCCAAGTGTACTTAGACCAGGTGTTAAGCATCCCAACTCTTCTCATTCAAGCAGATTCAGGGGAGTAAATTTAGCACTTAGAAACAAAAGTGGCTCCACTCAGGAGAGAAAAAAACGATATCCAGCAGGCCAGTCCTAAATGACTGATTATTGAAGAACAGATATAACTAGTGACTCTTCAGTGGTCGAGGTATCAATTCCAGCATTTTTAGCATAGATAAGAAAAAGGGAGGGAGAAGGTCATATATTATCGGTGGATCCTGTGAAGACTAAAGAGGAAAGGTCTGTAGTGATTTAGAATCTGAGCAGGTCTCTTTTGGTTGAAAAACTATCTAGGTTAACTCAGCATACACTAGCCTGCAGCCTTCTGAAATGGGCGCAGGCCAGCCACCTTCTAGGAGATTTCAGCCCTGTAAAGCAAAAAGGGGTAAATTGGGCATTTAATGCAAGTTTTGTAAATAACTTTAAATTCACATTTAAGTATTTTGATATGTACTTACACGGTGCCCCAGTATACATGATGGAAAAGAGGTTTATTCCAACTGTGCAGGCATAAAAAACTGGCAAAGCTCGCAAACCATTGGGAACTGGGTCTGCCTATAAAACATTAAGATCAGTATCTTACAAGTTGTACAAGTAACCCATTTCCACAGAATCGTTAACAGGGCAGCTTCCACTGTAATTCCCAAGCCCAGTTGGGCTTTCCTGCCCTTGCTCCTGGAAGTCTCTATAAGATAAAGTCAATTCCATCTTCTGCTCCAAAATGGCCATTTTTCTGCTATTTTTTAATAACAAATCTACCTCCACTAGTGACTGCTAACATCCTGAATCATCAGTTCCAACATTTATGTTTCTAAAGCCTTGAAGTCCACACATAAACCCAAGCCATGCCTGAAGACGCACTCCACCTAAGAGCTGAAAGAGAGAGCTACGAGATGTTAGAATACTACCCCCCACCCACTTTACCTTCAATACTAAAAACTAAAACAGGGGGCTGGGCTGGGGCTCAGTGGTAGAGCACATGCCTAGCATATGTGAGGCACTGGGTTCGATTCTCGGCACCACTTATAAAAAAAGGTCCATCAACAACTAATAAAGTATTTTAAAAATTAAAAAATAAAAACTAAAACAGGAGAATACCTGCAATAACCACCTTATCTAAACATCTGATACAGCATAATTAACATTTCCAAAGTGGAAAGATAAATATCAACTGTGCACTACTCATCCTAGTTGAGTCTACAACTATTCTGGGCTGGCATGGTGGCACCCCCCTAGAATCCCAGTGACTCAGGAGGCTGAGGCAGGAGGCTGAGGCAGGAGGATCGCAAGTTTGAAGCCAGCCTCAGCAACTTGGCATGTTCCTTTCTCAAAATAAAAAATAAAAATGATTGGGGATGTAGCTCAGTAGTAAAGCACAGCTGGGTTCAATCCCAAAAACCTGTTCTGAGCACTGAAATACGGGAGGAAGTAAGACCAAAGTAAGGAAGTAAGACTTCTTTGTCCTCAAAGAAGAGATTCATAGTCTAGTACAGAATACTGCACCACCCTAGCAAACGCAGTGTAGAAAAAATAAAAGATAAAATAAGAGGACAAGACAGGAGAAGGAGCACATTTCATTTGAAGAGGGCAGGGAGTGAGCCTCAGCTGAGTTTCAGGGTATGAAAGGAGCAAGCCACCCAGCTGGGGAGTGGGGAGGACAGAGGTATGGGCAAGTGGAAAGGCCCCGAAGCAAGGTGAACAATTCACCAGGGTGTCCACTTTTCGTTAAAGGCTAACTTCGAAGAAAAGAAAAAAGTAAGCCCAAGGCCCAACTCTGAATATTAAAACACAATAAGGTTCCAAAGACTTCACTGGGGATTTCTCTCAAAAAGATTTTCAAGTTCTATTTAGTAATAGGGCATTTGCAAATCAAACTGCGACTGACTCGTCAGAGTTACGAAGTCACCTATACATTCAGGTTCAGCTTCTTCACAATTATGTACTCCCTGAGGTAAAGAAACAGTAATCACGTAGCTGGAGACAGGGTAGAGAAAGAGTAATCCTACTCATAGTACATTATGAAACATGAGTTCATGGTTTAAAAACAAAATTAACAATTTTAGGGAAAAGGTAAAAGAAAAGTCTCTTCTTTTTACTCTCTCTCTCTCCAACCTCCTCCCAGTCACTTCCAAGAGGGAAGCAGGGAGAGTAATTTTATGAAATAATACTTACACCATGAGCTACTCAGCACACATTTAAAACTTTACTTGGAAGTGATGTGACTATCTTATCATTTAGTTAGCAAATAGATCTTCACATTTCCTCTCCCCAGAACAGTTTATGTTTTACATGTTAAAGGGAACATATCCTAGAGAAACTAAATGATTCCAAACAAGTAGAAGAATGCTAAAAGCTTGATTTTCTTTGACTAGAACTTAAATACAACAGGAAAATTTCATCACTACTGTTTTTGTTGAGTGTCACATTTCTCCACAGAAGAACCCCCATCTCCACTCTGCCTTTTCCTACTCAAAGGCCAACACCTTTGGGAAAAAAAAAAAAATTCAGAAAATTTTCAAAGCAGTATTTTTTAAAATAAAGAAAATATTTTAACCTCAACTTTAAAGATCAAATTTTAAGAGTGTGAATGCATCTTAATAGTCAAATATGGAGACTGTAGAGCTGGACACCTCAAAGCTTACTAGTCTAAGGATGTTTTCTTGAAATTTAAAATCAACAGCAACCACAAATGTTCATACTCATCCACTCATTACTGAGAGACTCGCATGCAAGAGTGAGAACAGGTGAGTGTGTGTGCAAAGATGCTCAGGGTGAGCACTATTGGAAACCCCATTCCAATTGTCCTTGCCCATGCCCATCCCCACACCAATAGATATATGTGGCTATGAAGTTAATACATCTAACTTAAGCTCTCAGTAGAGGTACCTGGCTTGCATTCCTCAAATGAGATATCAAAATCCCTCACTGCTGCTTGGAGCAGCTCCACCTATCCTTCAGGAAGGGCTGATTTATTTTGTGGAGATGAGACACACAATTTGTCTCCAGAATCAGAATGATCTACTTCCCAGTAATCAAAAGGGCCTGTATAAACCTTTGTAAAGCAGGAATTCTTAACAAAGGATGCTGTTAATTTTTCTGGTTTTCTGGTATGCAGTGGGATAGGGGATTCCAGAAAGAACGCAATACTCTGGGTCCTGATTTCTGGTGAGTTTCAATGTAAGCACATCACCATGTACCACAGATGTGATGTGAGCAGTGGGAGTATAGGTACCAATCATACCGGCTTCCTGACTGAAACTGCCAAACTTAAGAGCCAGTACCAATGAACTTTCTACTGTCACTTTATATCAAACTATAAATGTTCCAAGTATTAAACTAGTGTGTTCTGCCAAATCTTAGGCTATGGATAAGGGTAACTGGAGAATCACTTTCCCAGTTAATAGAATTTCTATAAGACAAACCCAAATTCTTCCCCAGAGAAGTTCAGAAATACAGAAGACAAGTAGAGGTCTGAATTCGTTCTTACCCTTGGGATTAAGCTGTCTATCTCTCTTCACTCAGATTTCTACAGTTTAGGGGCGTTTTTTTAAGTGAATAACAATGGGCTGTTTAGAACATTCACCTTAGAAAAAGGGCAACTTTGTTTCCTGAGAAAAATGCATTTATTCTTACTGTAACTCAGTCCAATGTCAGTGTAATCCCTTGTTGTCTATTTTGGAGGCAGCATCGGACTTCTTGATAGAAGAAATGCTAGGTACCTCAAAAGGGATTTTCAAATACACAGGAAATTAAATGGTTGCCCAATCTGCCACCATCCCCCGACCCCCACAAAAACTTATCTTTATTGGTTCTTTTTTACCTATAGTGAAGCCTCATTTAGAAATTTTATAAACTGGTTCCAATAGTCAGCACTGTGGAGACCCATTTAGTTGTAGCCACGGGATGTTGTAACTTGTCAGACCCCAAGCTTACAATTTCAATTGTCCTGAAAACAATGGTGTTTTCAATGAAGTACTAACCTACATACAGCTGGCAAAGCCACCTTGAATGTTTCCTTACTTTTTTTTCCCTTCCAAGCTTGTTCCTAACATGCCCCATGATACTCGACTTTTTCCTTCCTGAATGTCTTCTTAAGTATTAAAAACTCACTTCTTTCATGCAACTCCTCGACACACAAGAGATGCACAGAACAAAGAACTTTAACTTTTCATGGCCACATAACTACATACCAATCACATCTTCAAGAATGTCACCCAGTGTGAAAAACAGACTGAGTGTGACCCCTGGAAGGTCACAACAGGGAGGAGAAAGATTACCTTGCGGAGGATGAATGCACGCACAAGAAAGAACAAGATTCCAGACATGATACCAGAAAGCAGTGGAGAGATGAACCAAGACATCACTGGAAAAAAAAGAGGAAGGATAAATGTAAACTAGTGAAACTCAGTAAATACTTTAAATGTTAAATGCTCCACTTCAAAATCTGCCTATTTTACACCATTTACAGATATATGCAAAGCCAAGGTAACACAGGACCAGAACAAAAATTAAACCACTCAGGATTAAACATACCAATTTTTATCAGTTCAGACCACTTGACACCCTTTTGCCCCTTTGCCACGAGGGAGAAACCAATGGTTGCACCAACAATACAATGGGTCCCAGAAATGGGGAGCTTCAAAAATGAAGCCACTAGTTGCCACACGGCAGAACCTGAAACAGAGCCGAATTTTAGTAAGTAAATGGAAACTACATGACACACACACATACACATATAATATACAAATAGTGATATCCATATGTATACACATATCATTATGTAAGCAATATTACGAACGAAATAATCTGAAAGGTTCAGCACAAAAATGGAACCACCCATGATACAAATTCGCTCACCCACCACAATACATAAAAAGAACTCACCAAACATCGCGCTGACTGAGCCGGCCATGAGCAGATGCTCTTGGCTCGAGTTGTACATGTTCACGTCAATCAGGCCCTTGCGGATGGTCTCGCTCACCTTCGCCCCCAGTAAGACGGAGCCCACGGTTTCGAAGATGCTGGCGAGGATGCAGGCTTGCTTCAGGGTCACCACGCCTGAGCCCACAGCAGTGCCAAACGAATTTGCCACATCATTGGCTCCCACGGAGAAGGCCAAAACGAAGGCGATGATGAAGCCCAGGATGAGCATCCACAGGAACTGCTGCGCAGGGGGACCAGACGCGGTGCTGGCTATCAGCGTCGCCACGGTAGATGCCATGCTCTCGGTAGATGCCATGCTCTCGAGTAGTGGTTGGATTGATAAGAGAATTACTGAGCGGCGTTCAGGGTGTGTAAACAGAATATGAGGTATCAAAATCACTATAATAAATAGTATATAATATATAACATTAAATACTGTAAACTAGGGCGCAGGAGAGCCGGAGTCACTGCTATACGCTGCGGGAGGGCGTCTGTTGTCTGGGGTGTCTTTGGCTCCGCAGGGCTACAAGCGTGGCGCAGAATCCCATGGCGGATTAGAGCAAGGACGCAAGTTTATCCTGGGGGAGAACACAACAATAGCGGCGCGCCCTGGGGGTCGAGCGGCGGGCCGGTCGGGCTCCGCCCGCGGCCCCCGGCCCGCTATCCCCGTCGCCAGCCCCAGCGGGACGCGCGGCGGCGGGGCACGTGGCTCGGGTCCCCCACGCCGTCCCGCGCGCGCGCTCGAAGCCGGAACAGGGCCGTTCCCGCGCGCGCCACCCGGGACCGCCAAAAAGGCCGGCGGGCGGGCTGGCAGACGGGCGGGCGCGGGAGGGAGGCGGCAGCCGCGAGCCGGGAGCCGCCCGCCGCCTCCCACGCCGCGGCGCCCGCGCCCGCGCCCGCCCGGGGAGAAGAAAGAGCCTCGGCGAGGCGGCGCCGCCACTCACCAGGGGAACCCGGGTTCGCTCAGGAGAAGAGACCAGACGGCGGCGGCAACGGGGCGCGGGCACACCTGCGGCCGGCGAGCCAGGAGGGCCCGGGCGACGCGACCCACACAGGGAGCGGTTGCGGGTGCCTCAGCAGCCGAGAGAAGAAAACACGCAGCGCGCGCCGGCAGCCATCACTCTGGAGGAGCACGCCGCCGCCCCTACTTATAGCCGGCGCGCGACCCGCGTGACCTGCCGCGCCTCGCGCCGCCCAAGCCCCGCCCCCGGCGTGACGCGGTGCCTGCCGGCCCCGCGAGCTCGACTGGGCGAGCCCTACGGCGGCGCTCATTGGCCCAGACCGCGCCGCGGCCACGCCCCTGGCGGGGAGCGCGTCCACGTGGGACAAGACGGCCCCTCCTTGGCCCCTCCCGGTGTCCCGCAGTGTCCGGTCCCTGGCCGGGACCGCGCCAACCCTCTCCTGGCCCTCGGAAGTCGTCTTGCGGGCCACGGAGGCCACGGCCAACCTTATTTCTAGTGTCTCCCACGCGGCCCCGGTTTGCGGTGCCCGCCGCACTTTGAGCGCAGTTAGGACTACCGCGCCTGGGTGTCACGCCTGGCCGCGGCCCCTGCGGGCGGCCAGATGACGGGGAGGGGAGTTGTGCCCTAGGGCCCCGGATCGCGTCCTGGCTCGCTCTCGCACCTGCGATTTGTCCTTGGCCAGACAGGCTGTCTCTCGCCCAGCGGTGGGGCCGGGCCACTCACGTGGTCGCTTTGCTCCGCAGTCACACACTTGGGTGAAAACTGCAAGGCTAAGGAGTCACGGGTGCCGGCCTGCGGCCCCAGCTGTGGCGCAGAACCTCGGGATGGCTGTGGGTCGTTAATTTCCCCACGGCAGCTCTGCGTGTTCTGCCGGGTCGGCGGCGCCTTTCGAGAACACTGCCTGGGATTCAGATTCTGACACTTGCTGCAGTGTGTCACCTTGAGCAGATCCCACTCTCTCTCGCAGACGCGTTGTCAAGAATATGGAGTGTTAACAGGCACTACCTTTCCTGTGGCCGGAATTGGATGAGGTAGCGAGTGACTGGAACGCAGTAGGCCTTCAGGAAATGCCAATTTCCGTTTGGCTCTTTCCGTGAATATGCCTGCTTTAGGATGTAGTAGGGGGTTGGTCTCTTTGCATCCTGGAAGCTTTCCTGTCCTTCTGGGATTTAAGATTGCTTCCTGGTCCCCTGTGTGGTACTGGGTGTGACTTTGACACTAATAAAATTTGTTGTGCACATTTGGGGGTGTTTTATTATATGGCTTAAATCAAGACTAACCAATCATGCCATAGGAGATTTAAGGTTGATCTTTTGGCAGGGGTATAGTGAGATTAAAATATTCCAGCCAGAAATACCAGGTTTAGAATGCTCTAGAGCCCTCCCCACAATTTTAACAGAGCACTGAATAGCAGCAACAAAAATGTTGTAAATCGTTGCCACATCTGAGTCATCCACAATGACTCCACCTAAGTTAAACTTCACCTGACTGTCCTCTGACTTGCTCAGAACGTGTGGTACAGTTATATGAGTTACACAGAGCTCTGGGGCCCAAGGTCATGCCTGCCAAAGAAAGTTCATGTCCCAGAGCATTGACCCTGGAGGGTAATTCTGGTACCTTCGAATGTACTACTTCACAACCTTTGTGTTATATTAAGATTATGAAAACATTGAATAAAAAGGACTGTTAAAGGTCCTTAGCAATAATTTCCAAAGTATTTGTAAGAAAATTTTTCCATCATGTGTTTTCTCAGTCTGTGGTAGTAGCTCTTAAAGTTGGCAAACACAATAAGACCACAGTAGGGCAGCAAAGATGATTGTCACCAAGGTGGGAGTGCACAGTCCAGGGAGGGTTCTCAGGGTGCTGGGCTTCAATGAGTGCAGTGCAGACCTCTGGGACCTGTACCCACCTTCTTTCCAAGGGGCTTCTTTATGCTCCCATAGGAGGAGAGACATAGGGCTTTGCCTCTAGAGAGAAATCAGACTACCTAGAAATGGAAAAGCAGAAGGAGTGTGAGGACCCCCAGCTCTGTTTATAGATGGCATCGGTTCTTCTGGCCTTTTCTCTGAATGCCGGGGAGAGCGTTCTCCACATTAGAATTGAGCCTTTGATACGAACAAGCTCTGGAGCCTTAGGGAGGCCAGTTGGTCTGGTGATTAGACACATAGACTGCAAACTACCAGCTCGGTTCCTCTGTAGTCACATGATCATGGGCAAATATATTTTCCACCATGGTTTCCTCATCTGCAAACAGGAGAGATGGAGAGCCCTCCTTCACATGGCTGCTGGGAGGGCTACATGAGTCAACATCTGTTTCTGTCCTAAAGGGCATCCCAGCATATCTGAGTACTCTTTATTCAGTGACTGGCACAGGACTGACTGCACAGCCCATGTCTAAATTGTGTGTGTGGTGGCCACAGGCCCTCTCCTTTCCCCAGTCACCTGGACTACTCTGTTGGTAGAGAGCAAGGGGCCAAGCAAATCAGGCTGCTGCCAAAGGGGAAAGAGCAGCATGTGGTGCCTAGCACATAAATGGGCTTACTGGCCTGCCCCAGACCCTGACTGCCCACGGGAGACTTGATGAGTCACCACCCATGAGCCCATGAGCCCAGGGGTTCCTCACCCACAGAGGACAGAACAACACAGCCTGCCACCAGCAGCAGAACACCAAACCGGGCTCTGTGGGACTTTCCTGGGGATATTTCCATCCCTTACTAACAGTGGGTGGAGTTGAGCTGCCAAGAGCTAGGACGGCTGGGTAAGCCTCTCCAGACCTCCGGAAGTCAGGACAAAAAGAGGGGAAGATACCACATGGACTCTCTGAGCTCAGAGGGACTAACAGTCAAGGAAACGCGCCTAAGGTCACATTCAATGTGCATGAAGTAAGCATCCTGCAGAAATTGCTGGGAAGCAGGGGACTCAAGTGGGCCTGGGAACAGTGTGGAGCAGGTCCAGAACAAGACAGTTTCCCAGGCTGTCTCTTAGTACCTGGGTGGGAGCAAGGGGAGAGTGCATTCTTGGCAGAGAAGGTAGCTACCTGCAGGTAAGCAGCTCCTCTCTGCCTGCTAGTACTCTCCCCATTCCCAGATGGATGCTTGGGGCCAGGCACTATTTCAGGTCCTCTGCATGTAAGATCTTTTGTGATTCAATAAACCTCTGAGGAGGTACTTTTACCTCATTTTACAGACACAGAGCTGAGGCCCAGAGAATGAACGCACAGTTAAACCCGCAAAGAGCCCTCCAGACTTCAAGCTAGTGCATGCCTTCTCCCAGCCCACCCGCAGGTGCAGGGCGACTTGGGTGTCAATGCTCATTTGCACTTAGGCTAACACATCTGCTTCTCTCTTCTGTTCTCCTTATTTGTATTAACTGTTGCTTTTCCCGCCTATATTTTAAGGCTCATCAAACCCTACTGGAAGAGAAAAGGGCTTTTCTAGGAGACAGGTCTCCAACAGTGGCCCCAGTTTCCCTGGAGGAGAAAGAGGTGGGAAGACAGGGCACAGGTTCTCTTCAGAAATAAAGCTGTGGCCTGACCATCTCTTAGAGTTACTGAAAACTGTGCTCTTGAGTCTTCCCAAGAAAGGAAACCGCCTTGCCATTCAAACCCCCCTGTGGTCAGCTTCTACAGGAAATAGGATCAAAATACTGTTTCCAGGAAGGGTACCATGTCACCCCTGCTTCTCCACCTACTTTGGGTGTGGCGGGCCTTGTCCTGACATTTCCCAAAGCCTCTCTCCTCTGAGCAGGACTGGCACCTGGCCTCCATTGCTGTGCCCCTGTAGGGTCCAGGGCAAACTTGAGGCCTGGGGGCAGGTAATGGTGGGTGAGGGATGCCTTCAAGCACTCACTCAGCCAAGCCCTGATGTGGAGACTCTCAGGTTTAGACTGGCCTGGGGCCAGCATCCCAAGCAAGAAAGAACTGAATTAGGCTGGCCCATCGGTTTCTCTGCCAACACAGAAGCTGGCCGACCCCCTGCAGATGTGCCTGCTCCCCCACCTCTGTCCACTCATCTCATTTGGCTCTGTGTTCGCCCATGGTAGATGTGATATGGCAGAGGACGCAGGCAGAGAGAACAGGAACGCAGTTCTCAGAGCCTGGAACGGTCCAGATGGTCCTCTGAGAGAGCCTCAGGACAGCACAGCATTCTCACACTTCAGAAAACCTCTGGGGAGACTTGCACTGGGACTCCCTGTCTTCCCCCAGGCTCAACTTTCTCAGCTCTGCAGGGAAGAAAGGCAACTTGCTAGAAATTTAGGAACTCTATAAGGAAGGTCCTGCAGCTAGAAAGGGTCAGTGGATTTAGACTAAGAAAGTGCGGGGATGGCCAGACATGAGTCACCCCCAGAGTCACCTCCGGGTGGTGGGGGGCACAGAACCTCAGCCTGTCCATGGCTTCCCCCAACTCCTCATTCTTTCAACAAACAGCCTACTGTGGTTCCAGGAGATGAACCGGATTGACCAGCCCACACCCTCACGAAACACAAACTCCTGGTGTTTAATTCCACACTGCGGTCTGGCTGTGTCTGCCTTCCATCCCCTTCAGCCTCTCCTCCCCTCTGGACCTGCCACTTCTTACCTACCCACACCCCTCATCTCCATACACCCAGATTTATCACTTCTTGAACCCGATGGACTATGTCAAGCTGCTGGTCCCCCCAGTCCACCCTCTCGGGGTAGTGGGTCAGGCTCACCAGGCCCCCCTCTCAGCCAGCTCAGGGATCCTGTTCATCTGACCCCCTCAGCAAGGCAACAAGAGAAAGCTCCACACCCACAGGACACAGTGGGTGGAGCAAGCTGCTGTCTGGGAGTGACTCAGGCCTGCTTTGCTAGTCCCCAAACCCAACTGTTGGGTGACAGAGGGTTCAAAGAGCCTTCAGCTTTGGAAACTGACTCACGGGAGAGACTAAGGTTCAGAACAAAACCAGATTTCTTCATTTTCAGTAGAGAAATCCACTTCTCTGATAGAAACCCTCTTGCCTTCTGCCTAGAGCTTTGCTCCTCAAATTGTGGTCGGTGGACCAGCAGAGGAGCTTGCAAAACCTCAGGCCCTGCCCTAGGTCTGCTGCCTCAGAACTGCTTTTTGATTGATTGAACCCAGGGGCTTGCACTTGCCAAGCACATGCTTCACTTGAAATCTGCATTTTAATAAGATCCTAATATGATTCCTAAGCACATTAGTTTGGGAACTACTGATAAGAATAACAATTGTTGTTACCTGGTAGGTTTAGAGACAGTATGTTGACGTGATTTTTCAGTCAGGAAAAAAAACAAACAAACAACAACAACAAAAAACCCCACCAATCTTTTCTAATGTTGGGTCCTATTTTCTGAACAATTCCTCCTGCCCTCATACGTAAGGGATCATCAGCGTACACGTGGGCTGTGGGGTCAGGCTATCGGAAATTGGACTCCTGGCTCTACCATTTACCAGCTGTGACTTGGGCAAGTTGCTTCACCTCTCTGTGAAGTAGAGATCACAAGGTCATTACAGGGCTTGAATAAGCAACAAGCATAGAACTCTGCCTGGTGTTTAGCAAGCCCTCATTTGGTTACTAATTGGATTTGGTGTCCCTAGATTTTGTACAAACTACACTTACCATTATTTAGATGAAAAGCTTCTGTAGCTGATGATCTCATCCATTGTACTTAAAATTCTTGCCGGTTGTATTTTCCAAAAGTGACTTTGCTTTCAGGGACCACTTAACTGATTCCTCAAAATACGTCTATTTCAGGACAGTTCATTTATTCTACCACTCAATGCCCACCATGGGCAGGGAACTGAACTTGTTGACTTACGTTGGATAATGCCTCTACCTTCTTAATGATTATAGCTTATAAAAACCTTAAATATATATGCATATAGGACTCACTCTCCTGGTACTAGGTACCTTCAGCTGAGTGCCCTGACACACACCTCCAATCTTAGCTATTTAGGAAGAGGTAAGTTCTAGGCCAACCTGGACAACTTAGCAAGACCATGTCTCAAAAAATAAATAAACAAATAAAAGGGCTAGGGATGTAGCTCAGTGCAGAGTGTTTGCCCAACATGCACACTGGGTTCCAGCCCCAGTATCTCTCTCACACACACACACACACACACACACACACGCACGCACACACACACGCAAGTAGCATTGTTTCATTTTATCTTCACAACTGTGTGATGCAGATAGAGCAAGCACAGGGAAATGAGAGCCCACAGTCACACAACTGGTAAATAAGGGAGGAACCCTGGTATAGGGGTCCTGTGGGCAGTGGATGGATGAATGGCAGTGACTGGTGTTCTTCCCACCGCTCTGTGTAGCTTCCGGATTCAAACCAGAGGAGCCAGTTATGGGAATGAGGATGAAACTTTCAGGCCAGAAAACAGAAGGAAGAGAACTTCAGATGACCCTGATTGCAAAGACTTTCTTCCTTTATCCTCATAAGAATTCATATTCGTCAGATTGTGTTCTATTTAGTTCACAAAATATGGTCATCAAACTATTAAGACTAGTGGATGAAATCGGTTAGGGCAAGAGGAGCTCCAGATTTACAGAAATTATTATAAGAAATTCATGCTCCAGTAAAATGACACCTAGAGAAAAGAATCAAGTTAAGTGTGCACCTCCCTAGAATCCCAACTTTCTGGTCTAACCCCCAAAATAACACCATTAGCAGTTCCTTGAAATAAACACATATAGAGGTGGTTTGGTTTTTTTTTTTTTGTTTCCCTCCAACATACACCATTTTTCTTTTTCAAATCAGATGAAATCATACCATAAAGTTATGCAACCTCTTCTTCATTGATGTCACTGAACATTGTCCTAGATGCCTTTGCATGTCATCGCACACAGATCTCCTGATTGTTTTCTTTTGATATCTACACAGTAGTGCCCTATAAAGTGGGTGTGTCTGTCCTGGGCCAGTGCCAGTGGATTACCTGGGCTGAATGCATGTTTTTATTTTATATGATGTTGTACTGACTTACACACCCAGCACATAAGAGAAAGTGTCAGGTTCAAGGTCGGCGGCTATTTCAATTTCCTTCAGAGCATACGTGGCCTGAACCGTCTTCACCAACACCACCCTCTGCATCCCTGGCTCAGGCAGACTGAAATTCGTGGGTGCTCGTCCTCAGCAATATGGCCTTTTCTTTGCTGTCCCCTTCCAGCTGTGTACCTGTCATTCCTGAGCAAGCTTGCCTCCCTCTTCCCTGGGCTGTCTCCGGGTGGAATGCCTTCTCTTTCCTGTTCCTGGCCTGCTCTAACCCTAACAGCCTCCTGTGGCTGCTGATGGGCTCCTCCTCTCCCCAGCTGTGTGGAGGGAAGTGTTTGCCTTTCCAATGAGGTCATCCCGCCATCACCTCCTTGCTTGTTGATGTTCCTGCCTCCGCAGGGCCCACTGTTGGCATGGTGGTTGTTATGGGGTCAGCGTGGGTAGCCAGGCCCTGCAGGGACTTGGCTTCACTGCTGGGAACTTGAAGTCTGTAGTTACAGCCTCAGCAGAGGCTGCTTCCCAGAGCCGGCTGTCTGGAGCGCTGGTGGTGGAGCTCATCCCCGCCTCACCTCCCTGGGGTCACCCACTCTGACTTCCCATCATTCCTGGCACCTCGTGCAGGGCCACTCAGAAACTTCACTAATGTTTACAAGCTTCTGGGTAATTTCTAGCTAACAGCTCTGATGGGGCCTGTGACGGACACAGGAGACAGGAATCGATGCAGAGGTGCTCAATCTCCCCCCCTGGGCTAAGAGCACCCTTTGCCTTTCCCTCCAGCTGCCTGAATTTCCCTAGAAATTCAGAAATGAGGACCGCAGGGACCACACCAGCACAAGCTATCAGGCCTAGCCGAGATCCAGGGAAAGGGAAGCGCCTGCTGTGAAATCCAAGATTAGCACCTCCATCCAGCAGCTCCCCGCCCTCCCTTCTCCCTCATTTTCGCCTTTGTCCTCCCTGGATTCAGGACCTCTCTCTTATCATCTCCTATTTTGCCTTTGAAGATCCAGGACTTGCCTTCGAGGAGTCTCCTCTTGTTCTGTCACTTCTACCGACGGTGGATGGCAGGCTCCCTGAGAGAGTCGTCTGCACCACCCCTTTCTCCACAGCTGGTGAAATCCCCCCCACCAGGGACCTCCCATGCCGAAGAGCTAAGCCTTCCTCTTGGCCCTGCAATTGCTAATGCCGATGGAGCTCCTCTGCAGATGCCTGTGTTCTCCCCACCCCTCTGGTTCCACAACAGTCTCCTTCCTCCTTCCTCCTCCTCCTGCCCCCATCCCCCATGTCTCTCCTTCAGGAGTCCTGCCATATCCATCCCCCCACCAAAACCGCCACCTCCTTTCACAGCTGCCTTCTGCGGACCCTCTTTTGATCATCAGAGCCGCATCTGTCTCTTGTACTCTGAAGCCTCCGGCCTGCTATTCTTTGAGGCCTTCACCTCCCACCCTGCATAGGGCCTGGCCTGGCCACCTGGTCATCCCTCTTTCCCATGAGCTTAGTTTCCTTTCCCGTAGTCTCAGAAGGGTCCTGGAGCACTGCATTTCTTTGTGCCCTGCAAGGATGGGGTTGGCTGACTCACAAGCTCAGGGGCAAGACAGGGAAGGCAAATGCTTGAAGTCCAGAGGGAGGCTTGTGACCCAATAGCCTGGAGGGCCTGGGCTGGCCGAGCCCTTCTGCACCTCAGTGGACCTCAGGGCCTCCCGTGCCACGCCCTCCGCCGGGGGCCTGGCCTGATGTATTCCACTGGGGGCGGCGGCCAGTGCCTGGTGGCTGGCAGGGGGCAGGGTGCAGGCTGACCTGCTTTCCACAGCCTGGAGTGGGAGAAGCTGCTTCAGCAGGCCCCAGGTGCCCTTCCTCTTCTCACCCTGCGGGCGGGGCCGCGCCTACTGTCAGGCGCCGCCTTGTGCTCGGCTTCCTGTGAGTTCGGAGCGCTGCCTTCTCACTCCTGTGCTAAAGAAAGCCAGGCTGCCCCGCTCTGCTCAGGACCCACTCAAAGGCAGCCCGGCTGAGCCCACCAGGGAGGGCCTTGGGCTGGCAACCTCTTGATCACCAGAGGCATTTGCTAAGCGCCACTGACACACGACTTAGGTGGGAAAGAAGCAGGGCCGACAGAGGGGACAGGAGAGGAGAAGGCAGAGAGAGCCAGGAAGGAGCAAGGAGAAAAGGAAAAACCCGTTCTGTCCCCATTCTATTCCTGGCCCCGTCTCCTCCTGTGGCTGTGCTGACCTGGGCTCCCCCCTGACCACCCGACACCTTCAGCTGATTCCTGGCCCCAGCACTGCAGCCAGCCAGCACCAGTGGCCAGACCAGTCTGAAGAGTTACTCTCAGAGTCCCTACTACCACTGCCTGCAGGGTACACTCTGGCTGGGACTTTCCCCGGCCCCTTCACATTTCCCACCTCCTCACAGGAGAAAAATCTACTGTGCCCATTCTGGCGTGTCACTGCCCACCTGCCTCCCGGACACAGATGCCTGTGCTCTCCCCACCTCCCGAGGCCACAGAGCACAGTGGGGAGAGTGGCCGCCTCTGCTCCGCCGGCCTTTACCTCACTCAGATGAAAGCTCTGTGCATGCAGGGCATGGGCTAGGGCCTACTTTTCCCGCTTGGCAAACAACGCGTCCAATAGTGACCTCGTCCATTCGGGCTGCTGTGACAGCATCCCATAGACTGGGTGGTCTCCAGGCAACAGGAACTTACTGCCCACAGTTCTGGAAGCTGGGAAGTTCAAGATCAAGGTGTCCACAGGTTTGTGCCTAGCGAGGACCTTCTCCTCGTTCGTAGATGTCTGTCTTCTTAGGTGGCAGAGGGGCCAGGGACCTCTGTGACAGACTCTTTTAGAAGGGCATTGACCTCATGCGTGAAAGCTCCATGCTCATGGTCTCTCGCTCCCAAAGCCCTCACCTCCTGACACCATCATGCCAGGGTTAGGTTCCAGTGCGTGAATTCCAGGGGACACAAGCTCTCTTTGGGATGGGAGACAGGGACATAGCCTGGTTTTCCTCAGTCGCCCCTCAGTCTGAAGGCTGCAGGCTCCTGTGAGCCGCTCATTACCTGCCATCATTCCCTAATTAGATCTCCTGCAGCCCCCGCAGTGGGAGCCCACTTACACCAAACAAAGTTCACCTCTGAAGCCCAAGTTTATTCTCTTCATTTCCTCCACTGTGAGGTTTCTTTAAGAATGAAGGGATAACGGGATTTTGCTAACTTGCTGTTAATTCCGGTTGCTGCCGCCAGGGGCCGGCGGTGGCTCCATCCTGCTGCAAAGAATAGAAGGGGCCCCTGCAGACCCCAGGACAGCAGTTCAACTCTCCTCCACAGGTAGCTCTTGACTGCCAGGCTTTCCTAGGCCCAGCTCCTTCGGGGGGCTCAGCAGAGCAACCAGCACCCAGAGGAGAAGGGCGTCAGGGTGCAGTGTGGTAAGAGCAATCACAGAGGCAAGCCCAGTAGATGGCTGAGGCGGCTGGCAGAGCTGGGGCTGGGTCTCTATGGGGAGGAGGTGGGTGTGTCAAAGGAATGAAGGAAACATAGAAGGCTTGGAACCAGAGAGCTGCAAAGGTCCCCACTGTCCCCACCACCCCCTCCAGCCACGTCTTGTAATGAGGCCAGACTCATTACTCTGCAAAGCAGGGTAATGCTTCCAGCTTAATCCTAATCCCATCCGGCTTGGAAGCAAACTTTTGTCACTTTAGCAACCGAATATTGCTCCCTACACTCAAGGACCCCAGCTTTCCCCCTACACGTCCCAACAAGCACTTAAAGAAAACAGAAAATATCAGTGCATCCAACATAATAAGTATTATTTGATGACTTTTTGTTGTAGCTACGTGTGTGTGGACTAAGTGATAATGTAAAATATATTTTTTATTGTATTTTTAAAAGTTTAAGAAACGTTGTCTTAAAGGAAAACACCCTTTGATCAAATAGTCAACAAATATGATCAGAAACTGTGTATCGTTCTAGGCTGGGGAAAGGAGCAGGGTTTGGCTACTGCACTTAGGAAGCTCTGGATTGGGGGTGAGAAGGCAAACACACAGCACTGCGAAAGGATGTGCCAACCACACTGAGCGCGGGTGTTGCACCTTCGCAGGGCCCAGGGGCGGGTCCTCTCCCAAGGGCTGGGAGAGGAGGGGGGGGGCGGTTCTGGTGGGGCTCAGTGCAGAGGGACAGCGGGCCTGGCACGGCTGGCCCAGGGAAGACCTGGGCATGGATGCCAGAGAAGGATGCAGGGGTGACAGGGACAGAGGAGGCTGGAAGAACAGAAGGGGCCAGATAGCAACTTTTCCTCTGAGAGATGTGGGGTTATTTCTGTGGTTTTTCAAAGGGGGGCAGCAATGGGGTCAGCGACTTGATGTTGCCTTTGTCCTTCCTTCAAAGATACATCCAGTTTGTCTGACCATTGGTCCTGACTAAAATGCAGGGTACAGTGAGTGATGCGTGTTTTGGCGGGACTCGTCTGCATTTTAATTCCATCTTGTTTCTGTCCTGCTCTCAGGTCCTTCCTCTACAAAGCCTCCTTCTCCTTCTCGCCCTTGGACAGAGGACTGTGTTCCTCTCGGGCTTTGACACACACACACACACACACACACACACACACACACACACACACACACACGGGGGCTCTGCAGCTGGCTGCAGAGGACAGACCAGGCTGAGGCTGGATCCTCAGCTCAGTGGACAAGGAGCGGCTCCTCTTCCTGTTGGAGAGCTAAATGACCTAGGGAGCCCGCTGCATTTCATTTCCTCTTTATGCAAAAACACAGTTTCCTCAGGAGATCCAGAGTACAGTCTGCCTTGCCCTGGGTAATCACTTTGAGACCCGGTGCTGGAAAAGGACCAGGTAAACATCAAGTATCAGGCTGCAGCTCTCAGAGGGTGGGACTCACCCACCTCACCCACTCCCCCCCCCGCCCCCCCCCCCCCCCGACGGAGCCCGCCCCTCTGCCTCGTTGGTCCCCCACAAAGGCCCGTCTTCTTCACCCCTGCTGCCAAGGGGTTCTGCTCTCTGGGATTCTCGGGCCTCTTTTCTACACCAATCTGAATCCTACCTCGAAGGCCTATCTCAACACCTGCATCTCCCAGGAAGCCAGCCTACAGGAAGCACTAAGGATTCCTAAAATCTTTATGGCCTTTATGAATGAAAGAATCATACATCCCTTTGTGTAAAACCTCATGATTAAATGTTTATCACTCAGCTCATAAACTCTGAGCCTGAGAACTTTAATAACTCATCTTTCCATGCGTGGCCCACAACTGGGTTTCAGAACTGAAATCTCATACCACACTGGTACAAAACCTAGGTTTAAGTCCTTGGGACCGTGGAGCCGCCTAACCTCACCAAAGTCTTTGTTCCTCTGTGTTTTGCGGTGCTGGGCCTTGCACATGCTAGGCAAGTGCTCCTCCACTAAGCTGCACCCCAGGCCAGACTTCCTGTCTTATGAAAGGAGGGTAGTCATAGTACCATTTAGGGATTTCACAAAGGTTGACTGAAACTATAGGGAAATGTTTTAACACGTATAAGGGATTGATTATTTTTATCATAAAATTGTAAGATAGACGTAAAAGGGTATTTTTTTGTTGTTGCTTATGTTTTTATTCGGTTTTAGTTTGCTTCCTGTCCTTGTGATTTTATTTTTATTTATTTTTGAGATTCAGAACATTAAAGTGTTTCTAAAAGTCAGACCAGAACAAGAAGATATATTCATTACTCCTCATTCCCTTTATTCTTTTCATCTTGTTCCTATGCCCCGCAGGTAGCTAATCGCATTAGTTTCTGTTTTTTTTTTTTTTCTTTGTTTCTTTTTTCTTGAACAACTAGGCACACCTTCTTATTTCTTCCTCTCAAAGTATTCTTGAGATGGTATTTTTTGGAGGCCAGTTTTTCAGGGCTTCGGTCTCCCAGCATTTTCTGTGCATGCTGGCTTGGGAGGTGTGGAGACCCAGAGCTCCATGACAAAGGGGTTAGTCATGTGCTAATCTCCACAGGTTTGTCCTGCTGAGAGCGCTCTGACATTCTTCACATTCTTCACGGGGCTAGTTCTGTCATAAACATCAGCCCTGGTTCCCAAAGGTGTCCCTATGCTTGGTAATGGGGCCACAACCAGTTCTTGACGCTCAGGAGGCTGAGGCTCAAGTTTCATGGCCCTAATGAGCATCACACCAAAGCTCACCTCCTGGAGATGGACACAAAGTCAATAGAAGACCAGATTTCTGAAAAACATCATCACCCTCAAGACTTGCAAAGTCCCTGCATGCACACGCCCCGTTCTTGCGAACTTCACATTGTAGGGAAACAGCACTTCATGCTTCTAGTCTGTTTTCTTTATGAGATCTGAGGAAATCAAGATTGAAAGGCTTCAGCCAGGCACGATGGTGCATGCCTCTAATCCCAGCAACCCAGGAGGCTGAGGCAGGAGGTTGAAGTCAAGGTCAACTTCAACAACTTAGACCCTAAGTAACTTAGTGAGACCCTGTCTCAAAACAGAAAGAAAGTGTAGGGGATATAGCTCAGCGGTGAAGAGCACCCCTGGATTCAATCCTCAGTGCCAAAAATAAATAAATAAATAGGAATTTTAAAAAGATTGAAAGTCTTCTGAATATTTCTCCGTAAGACCTCCTTTTAGGGAGGATAAAATTTGGGTAAATAGAAATGCCCTGCCAGAGGGAGGTGGCTGGAGGAAGCGGAGCACCACTGCTGGTGGTATTCATTGGAAAAAGCAGTGGGAGGGGAGAGTTCTGTCTTGGAGTCAAGCTGTCCACAAGTCTGTGCAGAGGCTGTGACTCACTCCGAGGAAAAGGAGTGCCCTGTATCATGGGGGCGGCTGCTTTCTCCCAACAGGAGATCTGTGGCCAAGGAAGGAAATGAAGCAATCTAAGACGAAGCTGCAGCAGCCAGGCAGGCAGAGTCCAAGCCATGCTAATATTTGCCCTGTGCCCCCGAGGCACGAGAAGTCCCAAAGACCCGGATTCTGGTGAAAGAGGGAATCAGGCCTTATCTTGAGCAAGTAGCATCTTCTCTCAGCCCTTGGTTTTCTCTTCTATAAGAGAAAGAGGGTATAGACTGGACAGGGAGGAAACTGGCAGCCAGCGTCCATGACCATGGCCTTCAGCCATGTTCCCTTTACTCAGAGTTAGAAAAATAATTGAACTGAGGTGTTTCTGCCCACGTGCTTCTCTCTGGTTCAGCATGGCCGCCTCCTTCTCCTACCATCTTATCCAAAGTCAGTTTCACGACTTGAGGCCCTCAGCCTGCCTTCAAAGCTGTTGGAAATGCAGCTCCTGGACTAGCAGCCACTGAGTCCCTCCCAGGTCTGAGGCTCTAGAAGCCTCCGAGCAACACATACAGAACAGTGCGTGGAAAGCTGGTGAGCACCCTGCACGGAATGAGGAGGAAACCATCCTCCATCCTGGGATCCCAGAGAGTAAGCAAGGCTGGGCGCCAGGGCCGAGCACCTGCCAGGCAGACCAGACACAGCTTAGGCAGAGCTCAAACCGGCCTTCCCACAGCCTCCTGGTGCATCCTGTTTCTCCAGTACTGCTGCCACCAGCAAGTGGGCACCATGCCTGACCTTCAGGGGGCAGTGAGGGGGCTAGGTATCCAACTGCCCTATTACCTAAGGCTGTGGCTGGGAAAATGGTGCCTGAGCCCAGTCTGCCCCCTGCTGGGCAAGTGCAGAAGCGGCAGTGAGGTCAGGACAATAGAAGTGGGGGGGGGGCCTGGGCGGGGACAGGCGCCCCTCTCCTGGGTGCCCCCCTTGACTGAGGTGCTGATGCAGCGCAGGTACAGGCTCTGCTTTCCTGCTGCCTTTCAAAGAGGGCTTTGGCCTCTCCTTGTGGTTTCAGTGCCTCCTAAAATGTCTCTGGGAAGACAGTCTGAGGCCTCATAGGCCAAATCAAAATGCTTTTCCTGGCAGAGGGCCTGACACAAAGATGAGCTCAATAGATACTCACTGAATAAATAACTAGGCCAGCAGTTACTGAAGGTAGAAGCTGCTCCTGCCTTTTTTTCAGGAGAGCAACTCTACAGTTTACTCTCCTTCTTTCTCCAGTTCTTCTCCCTAAAAAAATAAGACACTAATGGCAACTCCTCCCTAGTCCACCCCTCTGACTGGTCCTCCCAGACCTGAGCTGCTTCCCACTGTGGCCCAGACTGGGCTCCTTCCTTCGGGCTCCCCAGGGCACTCCTCTTCTTCCTCAACCCCACTTCTGGTTTCTCCCGAAATGCTTACAAGTCTAGATCTAGGTCACAGCCTCTCCCTTTTCTCTCTAAATATTTCCTCCTGTTTCCCTTTTTGGAAGCCTGAGTTCCTCACTTGCCCTTCCCTTGGTGGGACCTGGAGACATCTGTGCTTCTCACCTTCCCCGGAAGTCCCAGACACAGGTGAATAGGGTGGGCCAGCCGGAGGGCTGGAAGCTTCCAGTTTCCAGAAGGGGCCTCTGAGAGACCCCCAGGTTGGCCTGAGGTAGGGCCAGACTCCAAATTGGGCTGGGTGGGGCTTGGATCAGGCCCACAGGCCATGTGGCAGGACACCTGGTCATCACTGAGCTTCTCCAAGCCTGCTTCAGGAGTTCCCATACAGCCTACATAATGGGGTCCTCATGTGTTGTTGTTGTTGTTTTCTTTCCTTATTATGCCTATTTTTATTCTAACTCATTTTCCTATTCACTAATAGGGACCTAACTTTTTTTTTTTTTTTTTTTGGTGTTGTTGTTATCTAAGTAAAACTTACACGTAAGAACATTTCGAGGGCTGTACAGAGTCAATATAAGGTCATGCTGGCTCCCCCTCCTTCTCCCACTTCCCCGACCACTGAAACTCTGCTGCCACTTCCTTGTGGATCCTTGTGGCGATACTGTCGCCCACATGCAGCTGTGTGTGCCCAGTCCCAGGGTCAATGGGTACTTCCCGAGCGCCTGCTCTGATCCAGGGGCTGCTGTTGCATAAAACATAACAATCCTCGCTCCACAGACTTACAGTCTAGCAGGCGGTGGGGGTCAGGCAGAAAGATAAGCTAAATCCAGCAAACTGTGAAATATTGCGCATTGAGACGCTTAATGGGGAAAAGCAGGATGAGGGAATGGGGGCTTGGTCCTGAGTGCCCTCCCCAGGAATTCCTCCCCCACACCCAACACCCAGGGCTGTGCAGCTGAGACCCCCAGCTCTGGGTCCTGGGGAGCAGAGACCTGGCCCTGTTCTGCTGAGTGTCCTGGCACTCTGCCTCCTGGTGCAGGAGGGCTTGCCTGGTGTGACCAGGTGAAATCATAGCAGGCCTTGGGGGCCTGGGTCAGGCTGCTTAACTTCAGCTTTTCACCTGGGTCAAGGTTCATGAGAGTTTTCTGGCTTTAATAAAATATTACCAGAAAGTTCTATATCAGTGGTTCTCAAATTTGTGGGTCAGGAGCATCAGGTCAGCCTCCTCTGGGGACATGTTCCCTCGTCCTCCTCCTCAGTCCTGCTGCTGTAGAGACCCTGGTGGGCCCAGCTCTCCAAGCTGCTACCAGCCTTGGAGGTTCTGGTACACAGTGGGGTCTGAGACCCTCTGCTCCGAGGAAGTCTTCACGCCTACCAGCCAGCATTATAAGCACACATTTCCTCTCTTCTTACCAATTTCTTTTTTTTTTTTTTAATTACTTCATTTTTATTATTTTTATGTGGTGCTAAGGATCGAACCCAGTGCCTCCTCACACACACTGGGCAAGCACTCTGCCCCTGAGCTCCAGCTTCAGCCCCTTACCGATTTCTTAAGAACTCTCTTCCAAATTAAATCCTAGTTGAGGAGTACAAATTCCATGTTAATAACTACAAGATGAGTCTCATTCCTCTACTATTTGAAAATAAGAATTAAGTCGGTGGCTTCTCTGGGCCTTACATATAGAGCATCCAAGTCCTGTTGACCTAGTTCTAAACTCCTATCCCTAAATTATGTTATTTAAAAAGCAGGGGCCTGGGGATGTAGCTCAGGAGCAGAGCATTTGCCTAGTATGAGTGAGGCACTGGGTTTGATCCCAGCACAGGGAGGGGACAAAAAATAGACAAAAATTGGTAGTAAATGAGAACAATGCATAAAATATGAGTTCTTAAAGTAATAATATGTGGTAACAGGTAATTTCTGTTTCTTTATGCTTTGCAAAAGAAACAGCAAATTATATCCTGATTGTTAGGCTGTGTCCTAGGCAATGCATAAAGCACTCATGTAATGTTATCAGCACAAACAACAATCAGAAGAATATATTTGGCTCCAACTTACAGATAAGCAAACAGGCTTAGGGAGCCTAAAAGATCTTGCCTGAGACACCTAGCAACAGGGAGGGGCAGGAATTCAGTTCTTTAATCTCAGCCTGTGCTCATTTTACTGGAAGGCACGGTTGTAAGCAATAGTGCTTATCTGGGCCTAATCCATGAGTATCCATAGCTCACTGGAGACAGAGAGCCTTAGGGAGGTCAGGGGAGAATAAGACAGTGGGTCAAGAGGGATCCCAAGACACACCAAGATTGCCAGTCTCACTTCCCTTACCAAAGGAATGAGGCCTGTGAGAGCAGGCTTGGTCCATTAATGTCCTTGGCCCACGGCCAAGACAGTAATCCCACTGCAATTCTGTGCCCCTGGGGACATTGCAGAAATTAGTTCCATAAAGATCTGAATGATGCAGGGCTAGTGATTTCCTTAACATTCGTATTTACCTCACCTGTGTGGTCAGGGCACAAGGCAATGGTGGTGGGGACAAAGGTAGAGTGACAGAAACCTATTCTGGATAAGGAGGTGCTCACCCTGCCCAAAGCACCTCTGTCAGCATCACTTCGTGGCTGTACAAATGCTTATTTGATTGCAATGATTTTTGCACAAATTATTTTCCCATGGGACATATCTTCATGACAAGATGGTAGGCAATGGGTCAGGCCTTGGAATTCCTGGTATTCCTCCCTGTCAGGCCTAACAACAGGAGGTGGCGTGGCCTGCTGCAGTCTTAATTAGGTGGCAGCCTAGGCTTGCTACCTGGGTCTTCAGGGTGCAGCAGACCCGTGGATACCTCCCAGAATCCCCCGCCAGGACACCCCACAAGCTGCTGGGGTGTTGGCTACTGACTCACAGTTGAGTCCCCTTCTAAGAACTACCTGGGCCCACAGGCACAGTCCTACCCAAGGTCGTGTGAGGACATACCACCTGTCCTCAGTATGCCTGGCACTTCTATTAATGGGAGGGGATATTCCCATTGGAGAAAATGCTGCAATAAGAACAGCAGCATCCGTGAGATGAGTGCATCTCCTGGGACCACCCCGCATTCCCTGGACTCTCATGTGGTGTGGATGCTGGGGAATGGGGCCACCACATGGATAGAAGAAAGAGCTGGCATGGGCGGGCATGCTTAAAAACACTGCCCAGCAGGCCCTGAGGGCTGCCCTCCCACTCAGGCCAGTGAAGCTCATTAAAAGACTGGCTATCAGAGAATTTGGCTTGTGCATAAAAAAAAGTAGCCAGTCATCCCCAGGCCTCAGAGGAAAATCTTCTGCCAACAGCATCAGTTCCCTGGGGACGTTGACACACCAAGGTCCCCGAGGATAGCCAGGCCTAGTTTACAGATAGGGCCAGCTGGGTTAAAAGTTGGTGGAATATAGTGGGCCCTGCAGCTATCTAGCTTCAGGAAAAACCTGTTTAAAACTTTGCAGGAAAAAAGTGATGTGGGAGTCCAAGGATTCAAGATGGCGGAGGCAGGTTGCGAGAAAAGACAGGGAGGTGAGTCAAGTCCCTGTTTACCCTGCGTCTGTTACCAGGGCACCACTACTGAGAGCCTATCACCATGGCAACCCCACCATGAGTTCTGTGTTCCAGTCAGGTAAAACTCAAGTAACCAATGGAAACTGTTCTAATTAGACAAAAATAAAGCCGCCGGTGGGAACAGATGGGGCAAGTGTTCAATTAGGCCTGTTCAGAGAGGGGACCTCGGCACAGCTCAGCACATAAGACGGGACTCGCCCAGACATGGGGCTTTGAGCCGCTCCCTTGGTGGGCCCACTCTGCTCTCCCGAGTGTCCCTCTTAGTTCCACTTTTCCTTTTCCATGTTTTCTTAGTGGCACACCATAGTCGTGCAGAGTGGCGATTTGTTGTCATATGGTCGTACGTGCACACGATATAACAACATAATTTGGCCAATCTCGCTCCCCTGCTCCTGCCCTCCTCCCTCTCCTCTCTCTCTTTCCTTCACTGATCTCCCTCTGATTTTCATGAGATCCACCTTACACATACCTTTTTTCCTTTTTCCTCTCTAGTTTCCACATATGAGAGAAAAATACATTGTTCTTGAACTTCACAGTTTGGCTTATGTTGCTTGATATTATGGTCTCAAGATTCATCCAATTTCCTGAAGATGACAGTTTCCTTTTTCTTTATGGCTGAATAAATGCGTATACATAACCACATTTTCTCTATCCATTCATCCATGATGGACACTGATGGACACCTGACTGGCTTCAAGTTTGACTGTTGTGAATTGTGCTGCTATAAACGTTAAGTGTGCATGTGTCACTGTAGTAAGATAACTTTAATTCTTCAGGATAAAAACTGAGGGGTGGGACAGCTGGGTAATATGATGTTTCCATTACTAGTCTTTTGAGGAACCTCCACATTGATATCCATAGTGTTGTACTAATTTATGATCTCACCAACAGTCTACAAGTGTTCCTTTTTCTCCACATCCTCTCCAGCATTTATCATTATTTCTTTGTTTTTGGTACCAGGGATTGAGATACACCTAGCAACAGGGAGGGGCAGGAATTCAGTTCCTTAATCTCAGCCTGTGCTCATTTTACTGGAAGGCACTAAGCAATAGTGCTTATCTGAGCCTAATCCATGAGTATCCATAGCTCACTGGAGACAGAGAGCCTTAGGGAGGTCAGGGGAGAATAAGACAGTAGGTCAAGAGGGATCCCAAGACACACCAAGATTGCCAGTCTCACTTCCCTTACCAAAGGAATGAGGCCTGTGAGAGCAGGCTTGGTCCATTAGTGTCCTTGGCCCACGGCCAAGACACTAATCCCACTGCTTAACCACTGAGCCACATCCCCAACCCTTTTTTATATTTTATTTAGAGACTGAGTCTCAATGAGTTTCCTAGGGCCTTGCTAAATTTCTGAGTCTGGCTTTGAATTCATGATCCTCCTGCCTTAGCCTCCCGAGCCACTGGGATTACAGGTGTGCACCACCACACTGGGCTCATTATTTGTTTTCTTGATGGCTGCCATTCTTACTGGTGTGAGAGGAAATCTCAGTGTAGATGTCATTGTCTTTCCCTAATTGCTAATGATGTTGGACATTTTTTCATATATTTGCTGGCCATTTGTATTTCTTCTTTTGAGAAATGTCTGTCTAATTCATTTGACCACGTAGTAATTGTTTGTCTGTTTTGGTATTAAGGTTTTTTTTCGGGGGCGGGGTACCAGGGATTGAACTCAGGGGCACTTGACCACTGAGCCACATCCCCAGCCCTATTTCATGTTTTATTTAGAGACAGGGTCTCACTGAGTTGCTTAATGCCTCACTTTTGTTGAGGCTGGCTTTGAACTTTCGATTCTCCCATCTCAGCCTCCTGAGCCTCTGCGATTACAGGCATGTGCAACTTTGCCTGGCTGGTGTTGTTTTTTGAGTTTTTTGGTTTTTTTTTTTAATATCTTCTTAATATCAATCCACTGTTAGAAGAGTAGCTAGTAAAGATTTTCTCCCATTCTGTAGGCTCTCTTTTCACATTCTTAACTGTTTCCTTTGCTATGCAGAAACTTTTTAATTTGATGTCCTCCCATTTATTAATTCTTAGAATTATTTTCTAAGCTATAGGGGTACTATTGAGAAAGTCATTGCCTGTGCCTGTATGTTGGAGTATTGATTCTATGTTTTCTTCTAGGAGTTGCATAATTTTTGGTCGAATTCCTAGGTCTTTAATGCATTTGAGTTGAATTTTGTGAACGGTGAGAGACAGGGACTAGTCTCATTCTTCTACATATGGATAACCAATTTTCCCAGCACCATTTGTGTAAGAGGCTGTCTTCTCTCCAATGTGTTTTTGGTACCTTTGTCAAGGACTTGCGTGGGTCTGTCTCTGTATCTTGTGTTCAGTGCCATTTTGGTCTATGTTACTGTTTTTATGCCAATACCTTGCAGTTTTGGGAACTTTAGCTCTGTAGTATAATTTGAAGTCAGGTATTGTGGTGCCTCCAGCATTGCTTTTTTGGCTTAGAATTGCTTTGGCTATTCTGGGTCTTTTATTTTTTTCAAAAGGAATTGATGACTTTTTTTTTTCTGTTAAGAATATCATTGGGGGCTGGGGATGTGGCTCAAGTGGTAGCGTGCTCGCCTGGCATGCGTGCGGCCCGGGTTCAATTCTCAGCACCATGTACAAACAAAGATGTTTTGTCCGCCGATAACTAAAAAATAAATATTAAAAAATTCTCTCTCAAAAAAAAAAAAAAAAAAAAAAAAAGAGACCTGGTCTGGAGAGAATATGATTAAAAAAAAAAGAAAAGAATATCATTGGTATTTTGATGGGATTGCATTGAATCTATATATTGCTTTTTTTTTTTTTTTTTTTTTTTTTTTTTTTTTTAATATTTATTTTTTAGTATTTGGCGGACACAACATCTTTGTTTGTATGTGGTGCTGAGGATCGAACCCGTGCCGCACGCATGCCAGGCGAGCGCGCTACCGCTTGAGCCACATCCCCAGCCCCTATATATTGCTTTTGATTGATGGCCACTTTAGCAATATTAATTCTGGCTATCCCTGAACATGGGAGGTCTTTCCATCTTCTTGTATCTTCTTCAATTTCTATCTTCAGTGTTCCATAGTAGAGATCTTTCACCTGCTTGGTTAGCTTTATTCCTGGGAGTGTGTGTGTGTGTGTGTGTGTTGAGTGCTTGTTTTGCAGTACTGGGGATTGAACTCAGGGCCTTGTGCGTGCCAGGCAAGTACTTTTACCACTGAGCTGTATCCCCAGCCTTCCCTCACTCTTTTTTCAAGGCTTTTGAGAATGAGATTGCTTTCCTGATTTCTTCCTCAGAAGATTCATTGTTGGTATACAGGAAATGTATTGTTTTTTGTATGTTGATCTCATAATCTGCCACTTTGCTGAATTTGCTTATTAGCTCCAGCAGTCTTTGGGTGGAGCTTTTTGAATCTTCTAAGTATAGAATCATATCATCTGCAATCAGTGATGATTTGATTTCTTTCTTGCCTATTTTTATGCCTTTAATTTCCTTTTCCTGCCTAATTCCTGAATTAGGCAAGAATTCTGGCAAGAATTTCTAATACAATATTAAATAGGAGTGATGAAAGTAAACATCCTTGTCTTGTTCCAAATTTTAAAGGAAATGCTTTCAGTTTTTCCCCGTTCACTAGGATGTTGGCTTTGGATTTTTCATATATAGCCTTTATGATGTTGAGGTAAGTGCCTTATAATCCTAATTTATTCAGTGTTTTTATCATAAATGAGTACTAAATTTTGTCAAAAACTTTCTCTGCCCTTATAGGTGATGATTACATTCATTGATCTGCATATATTAAACCATTCTTGTATCCCTGGGATAAAAGCCATTTGGCCATGATGTTCAAGCTTCTTACTATGTTGTTGAACACAATTTGCTAATATTTAATTAAGTATTTTCCATCTAAGTTCATCAGGGTTAGGGTTTGTAGTTTTCTTTCCTTGATGTGTCCTTATCTCATTTTGGTACATGTGATGCTGCCTTCTAGAATGAATTTAGAAGTGTTCTATCCCTTTTTATTTCATGGAATGATTTGAGGAGTATTGGCATTAGTTCTTCTTTAATGTTTGGGCGAATTCAGCTGAGAATTCACCTGGTACTCAGTTTTCATTTTTATTATCACTGCTATCTCATTGCTGGTTATTGATTCGTTTAAGTTTTCTATGACTTCTTGGTTCAATTTTGACAGGTCGTATGTGTCTAGAAACATATCTATTTCTTCTAGGTTTACAATTTATTGAAGTATGTGTTCAAAATAGTTCCTAATGAGCCTCTGTATTTCTTTATGTCTGTGGCAGTTTTCTCTTTTTTACCTCTAATTTTATTAATTTGGGTCTTCTTTATTTTATTTTACTTGTTTTTGTTATCTTGACTAAGAGTTCTTGTTTGTTTTTTAAAGAAACAAATCGTCATTTTGGTATTGTTTTTTCATTCTCAATTTCATGGATTTTTTTTTCCTCAATCTTTATTTATTTCCTTCTACTGATTTTTGGAATAGGTTTGTTCTTCTTTTTTTCAAGGGTCTTGAGATGCAGCATTAGGTGGTTTGTTTGAGTCTCTCTGATTTTCTTAGGTAGGCACTCATAGCCAACATCCCTCTCAGAACCACCTTCATCATGTCCCAGAGGTTCTGATGTGTTGTATCTCTATTCTCATTTGATTCAAAGAATTTTTTAATTTTTAATTTCTAAAATTATGATTTCTTCTATCATCCATTTATCATTGAAAAGTGTGTTGTTCCATCTCCATATGTTTATATAGTTTCTGAAGGGTTTTTTGGTGTTGATGTCTAATTTCATGCCATTATGACCTGATAAGATACAAAGAAATATATATAGTATTCAATAAGAGTTGCTTTGTGGTCTAAAGTATGGCTACTGGGGGGAAGTTTCCATGGGAAACTGGGAAGAAAGTGTATTCAGCTCTTGAAGGTTGAACTATTCTATGGACGTCTGCTGTTAAGTTCATTTGATTTATATTTTTTAGATCCAGAGTGTCTTTAGATTGAGTTTATGTCTGGATGACCTATCTGTTGGTGAGAGAAGTGTGTTGAAATCACCCAGTATCATTGTACTGGGGTCTATCTGAGGCTTTACTTTGAGTAGTGTCTCTCTTGTGCAACAAGGTATCTAAGTGCACCAACATTTGGGGAATTAATATTTGCTGCTGTTATATCTTCTTTTTGGATTGTTCCCTCTACCATTATGAAGTGACCTTTGTCTCTTCTGATTAATTTTGGCTTAAAGTGTGCTTTGTCAGATAAGAGAGTAGCTATTGCTGCTTGTTTTCGTGTCCCAATCACACGGCATATCAATTTCCATCCTTTCACTTTCAGCCTGTGGCTCTCTTGTAAGGTGAACCTCTTGCAAACAATGTATAGTTAGGTTTTGTTTTTTAATCCATTATACCAGTCTATGTCTCTTAGTTGGAGAGTTGAGACCATTTGCATCCAATGTTATTATAGAGAGGTATTTATTAATTCCTGCCATTTTGATTTGTTTCTAATGTTTAATTGGTCCTGTTTCTCATTTGTTTAGGTACTGTTCAAATGAGATTTGTTTATTTGTGAGCTCTGTTTTTTTTTTTTTTTTTTTTTTTTTTATTTCTTCTGTGTGCAGTATTTCTCTAAGTATATTCTGTAATGCTGGCTTAGTAGTCATGCATTCTGTTTATTTACATTTATCTCGAACCCAGGACCTTGTGCATTCAAGGCAAAAACTCTCCCAGCTGAGGTGTACCCCCATCCCCTCCATTCATCTTGAAAGGTTTTATTTTGCCTTCAACTCTGAAGGCTAGCTTTGCTGTCTATAACAATGTTGGTTGACAGTTATTTTCTTTCAGGACTTGGAACACATCATTTCAACACTTCCTGGCTTTAGAATTTATGAGCAATTGGAAGTAATTCTGATTGGTTTGCTTGTAAATATGACCAGACATTTATTCTCTTGAGACTTTTAAAATTCTATTCTTGTTCTGTATGTTAGGCACTTTAATTATAATGTGTTGTAGAGAGGTTTTTCTTTGTTTGTTTTGTTTTTTGAAAATATCTTTTCTATTTGGGGTTCTGGATGCATCCTGTATCTGGATGTCCATCTCATTCTGAAGGTTTGGAATTTTTTTCTATTATTATTTCCCGGAAGAGGTTATCCATTCCGTAAGCCTACATTTCACAATCTTCTTTAATTCCAATTCTTAAATTTGGACTCTCTCCCTTTTTATTTTTTATTTTATTTTTTAGTTGTAGTTGAACACAATACCTTTATTTTATTTTTATGTGGTGCCGAGAATCAAACCCAAGGAGGGCCTCACACGTGCTGGGAGAGTGCTCTACCACTGAGCCACAACCCCAGCCCTTCAATTTGGCCTCTTGATGTTGTCCCAGAGTTTTTGAATAGTCTGATCATGGTTACTTATTTCTTGCCTTTAATGCTATCTGAATGTTCAAGGATGACCACTTTGTCTTCCGGTTCTGAGATTTTTGTCTGCAGCTTGGTCTACTCTATTAGAGAGACTTTCAACCGAACATTTTATTTGATTTTTCATGTATTTCATTTCCAAGATTTCTGTTTGGTTCCTTTTTAATATCTCTATCTCCTTGTTGAATTTCTCATTCATGTCCTCTACTGACTTTCTTAATTCCTTCAGTCATTTTTTTGTGTTCTCTTGGAATTCATTGATCATTTTTATAATCATTTTTTGAATCCTTTATCTGACATTTCATCTACTTCAATATCTTTGGAGTCAGTTGCTGATGAATTATGAACTTTAGGAGATGTCATGTCACCTTGTTGTTTTTTTTTTTTTCCTTCATATTTCTGTATTCCTGTTTGGGGATTTTATGCATCTATTTGGGTGGATTTCTCTTTTACTTTTACTTGTTGTCCTTTTTAGTGCACCACTTTTCTTGCCAAATATTCTACAGTGGTCTAGCCTGAGAGCCCTTGTAGGTTGATATCCACGGCTCTGTGAATTCTCTCTGATTTTGCTGTAGGAGTGGATGTTCATGAGTGAAACCTGAGAGCCCACCTCTATCTGTTCCTACTTGGGGACTGGTCATTAGTTTAGATTTTTGTCTTTTCTACTCTTTGTATTAATGTATAGCTGAAGTTCAAGTGTGGTTAATTTGTGTGTGGAGCAAAGTGCACTGTCTTTTGGCTGGGTTCAGTTAAGCAGCAGAATCCGTACCCTGTGAACTTGTGTTCCCATGGATTCCCAGCACCTCACAGAAAGTGGGGAAACAAACACTAGCAACAACCAAAATAAACACTATAAGCATTAATAAGTATTCAGTGCCTACTAGCACATCTACCACAGTAATCACCACAAAAACAGGAATAGTGGGGTCATGAACTGCCAAGGGCAAAAACAATAAATAACAATTAACTAGGTCTGTCATTAAAGTAAGAAGCAGGGGTCAACTATGTCAACCACAGCAGTAATAATCCCAACAGCATGAATGGTGGGGAAGGAGTTATATAAACCAATTAGTTCTAAAAGATGGTAAAAATACAGATAATTAATAGAAAAAAATGTGATAGGAGGGTAAGAGAGTTTAGCATGTTCAAAGTGAGAACAAAAAGAATGCAGAAGAGATGTTGAAAGTGATGGTTATGAAGAAGGAGGAGAAAAATAGGAAAAAATAGAGACAACAAGAGAATGTGGCTGTTAGTGGGCAAGAAAAAGAAACAAATAAACAAAAATAAGCAAAATAAATTCCCTAACCACCCAAAAAACAAGGCAAAGAAAATAACAATAATTTTAAAATGCTGAAAATGAGAAAAAATAAACAAATATGTATATGTGTATATGACCATGAATTAATCAGCACAGCAAGAAAACACACACACACGAAAAAGTAAAGAAAGAAAAGGAAAAAAGTTTCTCAATGAAAAATGAAAAGAATCGTTTCACCGCGGTGGTGAAAACAGTTGATGAGAATGTATGACCACTGCCTATGCCCATCTCTCCTTCTTTCCATTTCTTCTTGGGATAAGTACTGAGAGAAGGGGGGACAGAGGGAGAGGGAGAGAGAGAGAGAGAGAAGGAGAGAGGGAGGGAGAGAGAGAGAGGGAGAGAGGGAGAGAGAGAGGAAGGGAAGGAGAGAGGAAGGGAGAGGGAAGGAGAGAGGGAGGGAGAGACAGGGAGAAAGAGGGGGGAGAGAGAGAAAGAGAGTAAGAGAGGGAGAGAGGGTGAGAGGGAGGGGGAGAAAGAGGGGGAGGAGGAGGGAGGGGGAAGGGGGAGAGAGGGGAGGAGGGGGAGAGGGTGCTGGAAGGAGGGAGGGGAAGAGGGAGAGAGGGAGGGAGAAGGTAGAGGGACAGAGAGGGAGGCAGAGAGGGAGGGAGAGAGGGAGAGGGAGAGAGAGAGGGAGATAAGGAGGGATGGGGAGAGGCAGAGAGAGAGAAGGAGGAGGAGGAGGGAAAGGAGACCCAGGGATAGTGGTGTCGACCTTCCTCTGCCTTGTTCACTGAGCTGCCAGTTGCAGTGGTTAAACTGAAGCTGGTTGAGAGAGCGCTCAGCACCCCTCTTACCAGGGTGAGGAGGTAGGAGATGGAAATGCTGTGGCTGGAGTTTGGTCTACACAGACTGGATTCACGCACTCCCAGGAGTTCTAGGAGGGAATTTCCAGCGACTGCTGCTACCTGGCAGGACTGGATCTGCTTGGGGAAGAAAGTAACTGTGCACCACAAGAAGATAAGGCATGGCCATCCTGTCCAGCAGGCACTGGGGGGACACACAGGACTGCTCTCCTTCTGCACCAAGGAAGACAAACCAAGGTTGGATAACCATGGTTTATTGATGTAGGAACACTGTTGTGTGGACCGGGATTAATACACTCGGCAAGGACCCAGAGATGGTGCTGACACTCAGTGGACACTTAGGAAGCACAGTGGCCTGCGCGAGGCGAGGCAGAGCTATCAGAACTGTCACACGAGTAGAGTAGCGGCCAAAGGATCGAATGGCTCAGGAATGGGCATGCTGAGTGGATCTGCCACTGCGGACAGGAGACCTGAGGGACATACCGTTTACCTGAGTGATGAGAAAGCCGGCCTCAGCAAGAAGCTAAACCAGGACTGGTGGAGGGAGAGCTGCTTCGGATGATGGGGTCCTGAGGCTAGGTGCCTGCACCCCTCTGCCAGAAGCAGGGGGGTGAGGCTGCTGTAATCCACGGAAGAGCAGTTACAATGACGGAGCCACGGGAGTCTTTTCCCAGGGAGAATTATAAAAATGCTAAAAGGACACGGTGTCCCCAGAGCAAGACATAGCCTAATTTACAGCCACCAAAGGGAATAAGCAATTATGAGAAGGCTCGTGGCAGAGATCCCAGCACGAGAACACCCCATCACTCACCTGGTTTCCACACTAGAGTCAGTAACACCCTTTGACTGGGAGGAAGGCTGGACTGCTAGGAAAGATGCTTCCACTTCCTGGTAGATTCCTCCAACCCTCCTCCAGAGGGACTGGGATCCTGTGTTCAGGGAACTATACGTTAAGGAAAAGGAATGGGGCTGGGGATGTGGCTCAAGCAGTAGCTCACTCGCCTGGCATGTGTGCGGCCCGGGTTCGATCCTCAGCACCACATACAAACAAAGATGCTGTGTCCGCCGAAAACTAAAAAATAAATATTAAAAACAAATTCTCTCTCTCTCTCTAAAAAAAAAAAAAAAAAAAAAAAAAAAAGGAAAAGGAATAGTGAGACGTTTTGTGGACTGTGGGACACAGGATTTGAGCTAAACTTGACAACCAGAGACTCAAACGTCTTCATTACAGGGCCAGGCAGCAAGTAGGGTCTGGACCAGGGGAGGCTCCTAATGGGTCCACTATGTTCATGGGACCACCTGATGGCCATTTCAGAACCCATGAATGTACAGCGGGAAAAGATAAGTGTGGCAGAGCTATCAGAACTGTCACACGAGTAGAGTAGCGGCTAAAGGATCGAATGGCTCAGGAATGGGCATGCTGAGTGGATCTGCCACTGCGGACAGGATGGCCATGCCTTATCTTCTTGTGGTGCACAGTTACTTTCTTCCCCAAGCAGATCCAGTCCTGCCAGGTAGCAGCAGTCGCTGGAAATTCCCTCCTAGAACTCCTGGGAGTGCGTGAACACAGTCTGTGTAGACCAAACTCCAGCCACAGCATTTCCATCTCCTACCTCCTCACCCTGGTAAGAGGGGTGCTGAGCGCTCTCTCAACCAGCTTCAGTTTAACCACTGCAACTGGCAGCTCAGTGAACAAGGCAGAGGAAGGTCGACACCACTATCCCTGGGTCTCCTTTCCCTCCTCCTCCTCCTTCTCTCTCTCTCCCTCTCTCCATCCCTCCTTATCTCCCTCTCTCTCTCCCTCTCCCTCTCTCCCTCCCTCTCTGCCTCCCTCTCTGTCCCTCTACCTTCTCCCTCCCTCTCTCCCTCTTCCCCTCCCTCCTTCCATCACCCTCTCCCTCTCCTCCCCTCTCTCCCCCTTCCCCCTCCCTCCTCCTCCCCCTCTTTCTCCCCCTCCCCCTCCCTCTCTCCCTCTCTTACTCTCTTTCTCTCCCCCTCTTTCTCCCTGTCTCTCCCTCCCTCTCTCCTTCCCTCTCCCTCCCTCTCTCCCTCTCTCCCTCTCTCTCTCCTTCCCTCTCTCTCTCCCTCCCTCTCTCCCTCCCTCTCTCTCCCTCCCTCTCTCCTTCTCTCTCTCTCCCTCTCCCTCTGTCCCCCCTTCTCTCAGTACTTATCCCAAGAAGAAATGGAAAGAAGGAGAGATGGGCATAGGCAGTGGTCATACATTCTCATCAACTGTTTTCACCACCGCTGTGGAAATGATTTCTGCAGAAACCAGATGTATCTTAGCAGAGGACAATGGACTTCTGCCAATGCCACCCAGTGGGAGCCCAGGGACACAGCTTTGCTTAGGAGGTTCCCAGAGTTTTCCCTCCAGCAGAATATCAGGAGGACACGCATGCAGACGCCACCACGAATCTGGCTGACAATCTGGCTGACGGCTCTGGTGTAGCGGGAAGGAAGCATCACATTCACACTGGTGGCCTTGTCAAGGGTGCGACTCTCCCATTTCTTGGGGTTGGAGTGGAATTTAGACTTCTGAAAGCAGACCTGGTGTGACTCATGAAAAATAATCTTGCAAAGTCAGGAGCAAGAGTAGATCACCTAGAAGTTTACAAGGAACTGACTTCATGTGCAACTACTGAGTCCTGAGATCCTTTTTAGACCACAAGCTCTGGGAATTTGTGGTTGCTGCTGGTACCTACTCTCCTCCGTCTGGATTGACAGGGCAAGAGACTATGAAAGCAATGAAGGGGCCGTGCATCAGAGGACCCCAGGAGCAATTCACCAGGACTCACACACAGTTGGCCTCACCATTCGGATGGTACAAAATGAAGATTATCCTGTCTACCAACCATCTCCATGGTCAAGTCCTTTCTTTTTATCCTTGATTTGTAAGAGTGCTCTGTGTGTTCTGAATTCTTTTCCTCTTACACCCAGTACTTATGCTATCTCCCAGTCAGTTCTGTTTCGTAGACTCATCGATGGCTTATTTTCTGTGCCTACTGTGGGCATGCTATCAGAAGGTAGTTCTCAAAGAGTTGTTACAGAAGGAGGCCATCCGTCCTCTCTGCTCCTGGTTCAAGATGTAACTGCATACTTCTGCCCACTCTCCACCATCTGCCATTCACCCCAAGGTCTTCATTAGAACTGAGCCAAAGCAGGCATCATAACCCTGAACTTTCAAAACTGTGGATTTGATAAACCTCTTTTTCTTTATAAGTAGCCTGTGTCAGGTATTTTGTTGTAATGATAAGAAGCCTCAGGCCTCTTCTTCCTACATACAAGGTGGACAGCCCAATACCTGACCAATAGTTCTGATCGATGGCAAGATTTCCACTTGTTGCAATTTTTAGGGCCACCTTGAGTAGAGCTGCTGTGTAATTTCAGTCCATTTCAGCTCACACCAGCAAGGCCCAGGATTTTTCTTCCACCAGTTGATTGTGCAGACCTACCCAAGGCCATAGATGGGAGGTGGAGAGTGGCTTCAATGGATCCAAGGAGGAAGATGTAGAGATCTGGGCCACGTATTCATTTAACTGCCTTGTATTCTCTGGACCTGCTCCCGATTACCATTTCCATCATCCTTGAAAGACAACTCCAGTTTCAGTCATTCGATGCCTCCCGGTCAATTTCAAAGTGTCTTTTAAAGCCGAATGGCAAGTGGCGGCGCAGGAGCTGATCTTCAAATGAACCACAGGTAGTTGTTTGTTGCAGAAGGCACACCCCCGTCCCAGTTTCCAGGGTTCTGTGGGGCAACTCTGTACTTCAGAGACCATATGCCATCTTTATCCACCAAGGACACACTGGCTCCACTAGACTTGCTAGTATGGGGGCCAGGGAGCAGGGCAGTGTGCACCCTGGATCCACTGCAGTGTCCCCTTGCTCTGGGCATTATCTGAACTAGGAAATGATGAGTCAATACTATATTGCACATTAGGTATGATTCCCCCAAATCCAAAGAGTTCCAACAAACGATACATGTTTCCCTTAGCAGTAGGGGGTATGTGAAAGGAAACATCTTGTCCCAGACCAGTGGATCCCCAGATCTTTTACCAATATAACAAAGCTTTAAATTTTAGGGAAAGGGGACCTTATCTTTCACCAGCTGTCACGTGAGCACTCAGAATATTTTGTTCAACCGAGTACAATTAGCATCTTTGTTCTGTATAATGTCAAAATTTTCATCAAGGTCCCTGTGGATTATATTGTGAAAGGGAGGAGCCAGGACAATGGTGTACATCTATAATCCCAGCAATTCGGGAGGCTGAGGCAGGAGGATCCCAAGTTCAAGGCCAGCCTCATTAATTTAGTCAGACCCTGTCTCAAAATAAAAAATAAAAAGGGCTGTGGATGTGGCTCAGGAGTAAAGTGCCCCCTGGGTTCAATCCTCCGCTGCAGACAGAGAGGGAGAGGGAGAGGGAGGGGGGGAGGGGGAGGGGGAGGGAGAGGTGGGGGAGGGGGAGGGGAAGGAAGAGAGAAGGAGGAGGGAGAAGAGGAAGAGAGTTTACATTGCACTGGGGCAAGGTAAAAAAATCTCTTCTTCTATCTTTCCCAAAATAATTTTGCATCTTTACTGATGCGAACTGAAAAGAGCATTCGCCAGGTCAATAGTTACAAACCAAGTACCAAAGGCCATAAGGATTCACTCGGGTAGAAATCCAGCCCTGCATTTGCAAATAGGCTGATGGAGGTCTACTGTCACCTACCGCAATCCATATGGGTTTTGCACATATGAGCCAAATGAGGGTATGACAGGAGCCACCGTCCTTGCATCTTCAGTCTTCGATGGAGATGCGAATTTCTGCACTCCTTCCCCAGACGTGGTAGTGTTATCTCTTGTCGGGACACAGGATGCTTGGACCTTCCTAAGATACAGAGTGCAGATTCTGCGAGCCGTTAGACATATCCATCCCAATGAGGAGATGGAGATACAGCTGCAAGGTGGGTCTTGGACATGGTGCCACGGGACGCACGGTGAGGCAAGCGTGAGGCATTGGCTTGCCCTGGGCAGGGAGCGATGGCAGCACTTCAGACCCCCTAGTGTCAGTGTCACCTCAGAACCCTGCTCCGCACATCCCCCTTTCTGTGATGGACAGGTGCTCTAGAGCATGGCTACAGGTCCCGTTAAGGGAGAAGTAGAGGAGTGTTTAGTGTATGCGTTTACAGACGCAGTGCTGGCCCCTCCTCAGGGGACCTGGGCTGTCAGAGGAATCTGAGAACTGACTCCTTCGCAGAACTGGAATCAGGACCTGGGATTTTCACTGTGGTGGATGCCATGGGGCTTGGCTTCCAGCTCTTCAATTTTTCTGATTATTTAGTCAAATGATCCTTTTACCATCTTCCCTCTTTGTCTCCTCCAAGAAATGCCGCGTCGAAGCACCTGGCTGCCACTCCACTCTTGCTGTCCATTACAGTGACGTGGCCACCTCCCCTGATGGACAAGTACCTTGGCCGTTGTTGCTGCAGAACCCTTTCACTCCCGTCTACACTCGGAGGGCTGGTTCAATGGCTTCTTGTGTCAAATGTAACTCTTCAAAGTTCAGCAGGAAGTGTCTTCAGCAGAGTGGCCCACAGCAATCTGCACACAGCTCTGGTTACGTTTCCTTTCTCATTTCTAAATGCATGTCTTTTAACCTTTTGCTTTCTTCATCCTTAAGTGGGCTCCTGAAGGAAGCAATTTGGGATTAATCTTATGACTTCTTTTTTTTTTTAAGTACTGGGGGACCCAAGGGCGCTCTATCATTGAGCTACATCCTCAGCCCTTTTAAATCTTTATTTGGAGACAGGGGCTGAGGCTAGCCTCAAATTTTCGCTCCCCTGCCTCAGCCTCCTGAGTCACTGGGATCACAGACTGCACCACTGTGCCTGGCTGCCTTGTTTTCTTTCCTGTTTCTTTAACATCAGGTTTTATTTCTACCAATTCCTTTTTCTACCAATTAGAATCTTTATTTCTACCTCATTATCAGTATATGTGGCTTACTTTTATTTATTTTAATTTTTAAAGTAATATGATAAACACTTGTGTAGTTAGTGTCCAACCTAAGAGCTAGAAAGGATGAACTTTATCTCTATTCCTTTAAAATATGGGATATGGACTTACCTGTGCACAATGACTAATCAGCTTGTAACTAAAAGTACACCACTTTTGGGCTGGGGGTGTGACTCAAGCGGTAACGCGCTCACCTGGCATGCCCGGGGCACTGGGTTTGATCCTCAGAACCACATAAAAAAAAAAAAAAAAAAAAAAAAAAAGATGTTGTGTCCACCGAAAACTAATAATAAATATTAAAAAATTCTCTCTCTCAAAAAAAAAGTACACCACTTTTTACAATGAATACCCTCCCTTTTTTTTTAGGTTAGTATATTTCCCCAAAAATACACTAAATAAATATGCTCTGGAAAGTGATTCTCCACCTTGGTGTTTTCTTCCCATGCAGCAGCAGGTCCCCGCCCCCAGGACAGCGCCACCTCCTGGACAGGTGCTGAGCCTTAATTGATGGCCCAAGCCGTTGGGTGTTGTGCTTATTTCATGTGCAGCTTGAGAACAAAGCTGAGATCCCAAAAGACTGAAAAATTACTGAGAAAAATGGTGCAAAATGAAGATTATCCCATCTACCAACCATCTACATGGTCAAGTCATTTGTCTTTTATTATTTTCTTCTTGATTTAGAAGACCCCTCTGTATATTCTGGATTTTTCTTACACCTGGTGTGTATGTACCTCCCAGTCAGTTCTCTGTTTTGTAAGCTCTTGATGGCTCATCTGCTATGCAGAGTTCTAAATTCTGATGTAAACAGTTTATTCAGCTTTGTCTGTTACATTTTCTGTCTATATTATAGACTATCTTGCCTTCATTAAATAAACAATTCTATGTGTTTGTCCAGTATACTGTTTTCTGTTTAGCTCTTTAATATATCTGGATCATTTTTAAAAATTTACTCTTCCAGGGGCTGGGGCTGGGGCTCAGTAGTAAGGTACCTGCCATGCACCTGTGAGGCCCTGGGTTCGATTCTCAGCACCACATAAAAAGAAAGAAAGAATTTGTGTCCATCTACAAAAAAAAAAAAAAAAAAAAAATTTACTCTTCCAACGCTGTCATTGAAGTTAGTTTCTTTGCCACAGATCTGCTTTGCCCTGCTGTCCTAGGTTAAATGTGCGTGTGTAAATGGGCATCTGATCTAGTCCGTTGGCCTGTCTTCTGGTATTAACCTTATTCTAGCGGCCACACTCCACAAAATGTTCTGATATCAGAATGACAGATGTCCCCTTTCGTTGATTTTCTTTATCAAGAATGTTCTGACTACTCTTGCACATTTAAAGTGATCTAAATGAAGTTGAGAATAGGCATTCTACTCCTAAGCACAGCTGTCCCTCAGTATCCACGGATGACTGGTTCCAGGACTTCCCCACGGACACCAGAATCTGCAGATCCTCCTACAGAAGGGTCATCTCCTCCTACTTTAAAGCATCTCTAGACTATTTATAACTCCTGATACAGTGAAAGTGCTCTGTAAGTAGTTGTTACACTAGATTGTTTATGGGATAATGTCAAGAAAAAAGTCATACGTGTTCAACACAGAGGCAGATTTTTTTCAAATATTTTCATTCCATGGTTAACTGAATTCATGGGTGCGGAACCTGTGGCTCCGGCGGAGGACTACAACCTGCGATCAGTATCTTCTCGTGGTAATGGCTACGTCAGGCTCTACTGCATGACCTTGTCAAACCCTACCAAGCCACTGCTGGACTTGGAAGTAATTGCATCACCTCCTTTTTCCACAGTCGCAAACCACAGTGTGATGAATTTCTAGACTGTGAATTGCTGGGGTAAGATATCGATACTTTCCCAGGTCTTTTAAGTCTTGCCATCTTGCTCTCTGGAAATGTTTTCCCCACAGGCATCTAGTAGCTGTGGTTAGCACACAGTTCCTGACACCCTCAATGACATTTAAAGATAATAATTTGCTAAATCAAACACTAGGGTAAGGAGTACACATATATGTTTAAAATACAAGTCCAGCTGGGCACTGTGGCACACACCTGTAATCCCAGTGGCTCAGGAGGCTGAGGCAGGAGGATCGCAAGTTCAAAGCCAGCCTCAGCAACTTAGCATGGCACTAAGCAACTTAGTGAGACCCTGTCTCTAAATAAAATACAAAAAAGATCTGGGGATCTTTTATTTAGGTACTGGGGATTGAACTCAGGAATTGAGTTCAATTCCCAGTACCTAAATAAGTAAATAAATAAATATGTAAACTATAAGTCCAGTTATATAGCTATATGTAGAAAGGATGCTATGGTTATATATATTTGTGTGTGTGTGTGTGTGTGTGTGTGTGTGTGTACAGTTATTTGAAAATAAGAGGCAAGTCATTTGCATTGAGTGAGACTTGGTATCCAAAATCTTAGCCTACTTCCAAGAAATATTATGAGTAGTTAAATGCTATAAAATACTTGGAAGTATATTAGAAAAATTAAGAACACTATGGAATATATGTTATTAAAATATTGATGAAATAATGGTAATGAATGAGGTTTGCATTCTTTTTCCAAAAGGACAATCATGGGGTATTGGTGGCTGCTGGGCTGTGTTCCAGGCAACATGTAAAGTGCTGGAAGTGTCTGATCTCTCCATATCCTCACAGTGGTCAGCTGAGTGACAGGTCAGGGAGCCTCAAGAACCCTTTCCCTTGCTTCAAAAGGTCACTGGAAAAAGTTAGGTGTGAATCAGGTTCTCAGGTCTTCCTCAAAGAAGCCACGCTGTGGAAACTAGCTCTTGTATGCATTGGCTGCACAGTGGAGAGCATGAACATCCCAGGGTCCACCAGACAGAGGGCTTTATGGGGTTAGTAGAGTTTGGGACAGAGTCCTTCTCACAGTGGGTCAGGTAGGATCCTGAAAGAATCTTGAGGTTATTTTGCAGTCACACCAAATACACTGCATGATGGCCAAATCCCTCCATGCCTTCCCTGGCCCAAAGATGAACGGCAATTATGGCAGCCAGACTACTTCCACCTAGATGCCCAAACAAAAATGAGTCCCTGTCCCTGTGGAAATCCCTATTCCTTGGGGCCACCCTGGAAACTTTAAAGATGCAGAGGTGCCAATTATATTGTTAGATTGTGCTCATGTGTGCGTATGTAATGATGAACCCCACCACCATCTGCAACTATACTGCACAAATTAAAAACATGGAGAAAAAAACGAAACATCAAACAAATCAAAACAAAACCCCAACAAAACAAAACTATGGTTTTACAGGTGTGTGACAGAGAGAGTTCATTCCTCATAAAATCCACATCTGTAAACAAGTGAACCAAAAGACATGGGGGTGCTGATTCCATCCTCTTCATTTAGCTCATGCGCTCGTCTGTACAAAACCCAGCTGATGGGGGTTCACATAGAATTTAATCAGGTGGAGATGCCAAGGCCCAGGTGGGCCCAAGTGGGAACAGTGTACTGGGAAGAGGCCATGCAGCAGAATGGCGTGCCCCCAGCCCAGGCTGCGATGGCTATGACTCCTGATGAACGTCCAGCTTGCCCTCGGCAGAGGCCAGCGCTGAATCGCAGAAGTGCGGGAAGTGTGGTGCAGTCTGGCTACACGGGCACACCCTGGGTGTGGAGCACAGTGACCAAGCCACCCTCCTAATGCTGGCCCAGGGGGAGGGAGGGAGGCAGAGTTGGAAGGCTTCATTTCAGAGCCTCCACATCCGAAGGCTGAGTGAGGGACCGCGCAGTTTCGTGGACTAGCCTGCCTTTCGGTCCCCCCTTGGATGGATGTCTCAGCTTTTTCACTGTGTGACTAAAAGACCTGACAAGAACAATTTTAAGGAGGAATAGTTTATTTGAGGGCTCACGGTTTTAGGGGTCTTAGTCCAAAGACGGCTGGCTGCATCCTCAGGGCTGGAGGTGAGGCTGAACACATGGTGGAGGGTGTGGAGGGGGAAGGGGCTCCCAGGATGATCAGAAGCAGAGAGAGGGCTCCACTCTCCGCATGCAGAATGTGTGCTCCAGAGTCACAACTCCATGCCCACCTCCTCCAGCCACATGCTGCCTGCCTTCCGTACCACTCAGTGAATCCCAGTGGGGTTAATTCACTCTGAGTGTTCCTGCTTTGCCACACACATGAGCTATTGGCGGACACCTAATATCTAAGCCACAAAAGACGCACCATTATCAAACTGTAAAGGACCCAGAAAGGCAGCCATGAGACAGTTGAGTTTCAAGGGTCACAGTGGTATGCCCAGAGTGGGCTGATTGGACTGAAACAGAGTGGGTGGAGCCAGGGCTCTGGGTAACAGGGCTTCCTTCACCCGGTGATGACTAGGAACCAACTCTGGACAGAAGTCACGGGTCCGGCAGGCACTGAGGCTTCTGTATCAGAAACAGGGTCCCAGCCAGGCACGGTGGCACACGCCTGTAATCCCAGTGGCTCGGAAGGCTGAGGCAGGAGGATCACAAGTTCAATGCCAGCCTCAGCAACTCAGTGAGACCTGTGTCTACATGAAATACAAAAAAAAAAAAAAAAAAAAGGGCTGGAGATGTGGCTCAGGGGTTGAGTGACCCCGAGTTCAGTCCCCGGTACAAATAAAGGGAAAAATGAAACAAACGAGGCCCTTTACTCTGTGTCCAGTGTATGATCACAGGTCCAGGGCCAGTCTGGATAACACGGTCTGGTAGAATGCCTATTTTCTCTCTCATCTCTCCCCTTCACTGAGGCGGGACTTCTGTCTGCCTGTTCACTGGCACATGTGACCCCAGCACTCAGCTCACGGCCCAGCACTTTGTAGGTGCTTGGGAAGTGACAGACATCATTTCTTTATGGAGGAAACTTCCAAAATCCTTTTCTAAATTGGTTTTATTGTTGGTTTTTGCAGTACTGAGGGTGGAACCCAGGGGTGCTCTACAGTAAACTATAACCCAAACCCTTTTTACTTTATTTATTTATTTTTTTTTTTTTTGAGACAAGTGCTCACTAAATTGCTGAGGCTGGCCTCAAACTCGCAATCCTCTTGCCTTAGCCTCCTTCATAGCTGGGATTACAGGTGTGCACCACCGCGTCCAGCTCTTCTAGGTTTTTGAAGTGTACAGTACGTTACCATTGTGTTTATCACCTGCTGTGCAATAGCACCCCAGAACTCCTTGCTCCTATCCAGCTATAACTTGGTACCTGTTGAGAGCCACAGCCGAAGGGGCCCCAGCAAACTTTCAGACTGCCAGCTGATGAGCTGAAGGGGCCCCAGCAAACTTTCAGACTGCCAGCTGATGATTGGCTCACAGCGGCCCCAGCAACATCTAGCTGATTGGCTCCTCTGCGGTGATGCTCATTGGGCTGTTTCCCTGCCCTTTCAGACCACGGAGCTGCTCATTGGGGGACTTTTTTGGCTCCGCCCATGCGACCCAGCCAATCGGCCTCAAGAGCAGGAGGATTGTGGGAGGAAGAGGTTGTTGGGGTGTGTGGCTTGTGGGAAGCCGGTGGTGGCAGTTGGGCTCTGAGGGTTTTTTCCTGAGGAGCTGTTTTGTTTATCTTGAGTGGTTCTAAAAATAAAGTTAGTTTCTTTTGACAAGTGGCTCCTGAATTGTGCCCAGCCAGACTGCGGCTTTTGGTGGCCCGTACGGGGATCGAACCCGCGACCTTGGCGTTATCAGCACCAAATGCCGCAGCACCAAATGCCTGGGTCAGCCTCTTGCTACCCAGGTCAACTTTCTGAGGAACTGCCACACTAGTCCCCAAATGCAGCACCATCCACATTCCAACCAGGAAGGTGTGACATCATGAATGCCACAGGCTCCCGCATAGTTCCCATTCCCAAGGGTGCTCAGCACCCACTTTCTTGCTTCTTTACAAATTATATAAAAATCTTGGCTTAAAAAAGTAAGCGATCTTGCTGAAATGAAGGCAAAAAATGATTTAATGAAATCACATTAAATGATCACAAATTCTATTTGTCTTGATCATTCTTGCAAACCTCACAAGCTGCACAGCCATGAGCAGTAAATGTGAAATGTAGTCATCTCTGACATGTTGCCAACTTTTATAAAAGCCATAGCTCTATACATATTTAAAATGCTGTTCCTGCGGAGTCATGTTTGTCACATCAGGAGGACAGCGTGCATTTGCCCCGCAGTGCGTCGGCTGTCACCCTTGGATATGGGACACATCGGCAAAGGGGCCTCCACTTGCACGGTGGTCTTGGCTGCAGGCCGGGGGGCCCAGCTGGACCTGCCAAGCTCTGTGGTGAGCTACAGGCAGCTCCTCTGTTTTTTTCTTGTCAAATCTGGTAGACATTGGAAAGGAAAGGCCCATAGTGACCTGGACGCGGGTCTAGGATTAAGCTGGATGACAAGAAGGCACCTCTCCTGAAAGAAGGCCGTGAGGCCAGGCCAATCAAGTTGAGGTGGACCTTCACTCTCACTTCCGGGCCATGGGAGGCACCGAGACAGACCATGGCATAGATGTGTCAAAAACGGCAGGTGGATTTGCTCTCTGGGAAGCTGCTGCTTTGTAGGACAGCACAGCCACTTCCAGGGGGATCCACTGGGGTACCCACCTCCACGGACGCGGATTAGGGGGTCCCCTCTGTGAACCAAGGCTCTCTCAAGGACTGTGATCCAACAGAGACAAGGTGAATGAGAACACATCTAGTTGACGCTTCCACCTTTGGTATCCCTCCAAACCCAGGTGCCTCTGGACCTAAAAAAGCCCCATGCAGATGGAAGCCCATGGGGAGAAGGCCAGGGAAGGCCTCTTCTGCCAGGGAGGACACCCATACAGTTTTATCGCCTGTGGCAAGGCAGGACACTGCAGCAGGGGGTGGATGGAGCAAGCTACTCACTGCACAGGGGCAGGGAAGCAAAGAGAGGCAGGAAGGAGAGGAGCCGGGGTCCCAGCACAGTCCTCTGGGGCGCACCTCAGTCACCCACTTCTAGGCCCACCTCCTGAGGCTTCCCCACCTCCCCATCCACCAGTGGATTCACACACAGTGGGGTCAAAGCCTCAGGATTAATCACTCTCCAAAGCCTGCCTCTGACCACTGCTGTACTGGGGACTCTGAAACAGGGATCCTACAGGAGAAAGAGATGGGGCTCAGCTCTGAACCAAGGACACTGGGGATGACAGCCAATGAACAGAGTGACGGGTCAGACACCAAGGGTAGGATGATCCTAGCTGGGAGCAGTGGCACTCTGTAATCCCAGAGGGTGAGGCAGGAGGATCACAGATTCAAGGCCAACCTCAGCAACTTAATAAGACCCTAAGCAACTTGCAAAACTCTGTCTCAATATAAAATATAAAAAGGGCTGGGAGTGTATGTAGCTCAGTGCTTAAGAGCCTTTGGGTTTAATCCCCAGTATCCAACCCTAAAAAAGTACCCATCCCTTGCTAGATTGACCTAACAAGGAGGTGGGGGATGAGAAACTTGATCAGATATCAGGAGTGGGGATTCTCACTGACTTAGCAGGATTATTTGCAAAGACTGGGCTGGGAAGGCCACAGGGTGGATGTTGAGGCTGAAGTCCATCTAAAAAGAGGCCTTGAAGGAGCCTGAAGAAAGCCTGGTCAATGGGAGTCTACAGACAAGTCTGAGAGGAAGACTGAGAAGAGCAGCCATATGCAGAGCCTTGGTGGCCTTGGCAGGAGCTCTGAAGAGGCTGTTTTCACATAATCCTACTGAAATCACTCAATGTACACACAATTCCTCTGTACATCCACATATATTAATTATGTGGCCATAAAAAGAACAAGGGACCAGGGGGCAGCTCAGTGGTAGAGCTAGCATGTACCTGCCTAGTATGCACAAGGCCCTGGATTTGATCCCCAGCACTGCAAAAAAGAAAAAAAAATATTTATGTATGATATGGACTGACTGCCAAGTTAAATTTTTAGGTGAAAAAAGAAAAGAGCAAGCATGTAAAGAAGGTTAGCCCTTGCATGAAAAGAAGGGGATAAAAACACACGTGTGCACATGTGGGTAAGTGCACCTGCATGTGTGTGCACCTGCTGGTGTGTGCATAGAATGTTCTAGAAGGACATACAAAAGACGGGTAATACTGATTACCTGCAAGGAGAGGAACTGAGACTCAGAACAAAGGTGAAAGGAACCCAATGCACAGACTTTTGTACCTTTTGAATTCTGTACCATTTGCAAGTATTACTTAAATATAATAATTAATATACAGAAAAATCTTTCCGAGATCATATACTTGCATCATAGCTTGCATGTTATTGATCATCTGTTCAAATGCCAATAAAGATCCATCTCATTCTTTTTTTAAGAAATTTTTTAGTTGTAGATGAACACAAAACCTTCATTTATTTATCTATTTATTTTTATTTTAGTTTTATGTGGGGCTGAGGATCGAACCCACTGCCTCACATGTGCTAGGCAAGTGCTCTGTGAAGGAGCCCCAGCCCCAGCCCCATTTATCTCATTCTTTCAAATTGCCATATGCATTCCATTTTATAGACAAAGCAGCATCCAACCAAACTGGTCTCAAAATATGTATTATTGTAAAAACAAAACAAAACAAAACAAAAAAAACACCACATGGTGTGTCCCTGCACATTCGTATTTCCACTCAGGTTTCTCTAGCACAGATTCCTAGAAATGAAACGGGATACTTCCACTGCCTCCAGGACACACATGTCCAGCCTGTCCATAGTGGCGAGTGCATGTGGCTGCACACCGTCTACACCGCGTGCTCCTCCCCGTGTGAGGGGACCCGGAGTGGCAGGCACCAGGTCAGAGCTCACTCACTGCCACGGAGCACACGGTGTGTTATCTCCCTCAGTGACTGTGCAGTGAGCTCGGCTGAGCCCTGATGATGGCAACAGTGACAGCCCCTAGAGCACTTCCAGAAGTGGCTCCTGATAAACATCCCCATGATCCTGGAGCCCCAACTCTTCCTTCATCTGCTGGGTATGTACAGAAGGTCGGGGAGGACTCTGAGCCTTGGCGCAGCGTTGGGTTGAGCAGAGAAATAGAGCGAGCACTTGTGAGGTACCTGGCCACCTTCTGAAGTCAGCCAGCACTTGAATTTCCTACAACCTTCTTCCCCAGTGAATGCAGCCTTGATCAACCTGTAAGCTGGCTGGGCCACTTAGAGCAGAAAGTGAGAGAGCCGTGGCTGACCACAAGGCCCAGGACCCTCGCCCACCATACTCCTAGTCCACCACGGCAGCTGCAGCCCACTTCCCACTCTGGCACCTGAAAAGAGCATGGTTTCTGCCTCCTTCACTCGCTCTCAATGTTCCCTGAGCACCTACTGTGTGCCAGACACTATTCTAAATGCTGTGGATAAAACAGCCAGCAAAAAGAGAGAATTCTGGCTTTGCAAAGATCCCATTCTCACGGGGGAGATAATTGTACAGCGAATCGACAAGAGCCTGAGATGGTGTGTGAGGCGAGGCTGAAGGGAAAGAGCCCAGGATGGAGTATAAGAAATGAGGGTTAAGCCAGGTGGGGTGGTGCATGCCTGTAACCCAGGAGGCTGAGGCAGGAGGATCATGAGTTCAAAGGTAGCCTCAGCAACTTAGTGAAGCCCTAAGCAACTCAGCAAGACCCTGTCTCAAAAAAATAAATTAATAAATAAAATGGGCTGGGGATGTGGCTCAGTGGCTAAGTGTTCTGGCTTCAGTCCCTGGTATCTTAAAAAAAAAAAAAAAAAAAAAAGGAATTTAAAGGAAAAGAAGTGAGGGTTAGAGGGTTGGGTGGGTGACTGTGGATGGCAAAAGGTGACATTTGTGCAAAGGCTTAGTGGTGATGTAGTTATCAGCACATTTGTCTGGGAGAAGAAGGTTCCCAGCAGAACAATTATGCAAAGGGCCAGAAGAGCCTGGCGTATCCAAGAGCAGAGAAGAGGACAAGTGGCCCGGAGCTTGGAAGGACATGAGGGCAGACACAAGGAGGAGGACATCTGGCTGCACCGTGCTTTGGAGGCCACTGAAGGGACTTTGGCTTTTGCCCTGAGTGAAATTTATGCCTTTGCACACTTCCAGACAGAGCAACAATATGTATTCTTACATCTTAAAAAGGAGGTCTCTGGCTATCGTGTGGAGGACAGTTATGGAGGTCAAGGTGAAGCAGAAACTGGGACATCGGGGAGGAGGCTGCTTCCGCCCACAACTGTGATAGAAGCTGGTCTGGATTTGGTAACAGCACGGTGGGAGGCAACTGGGCCTGGATATAATCTGGAGTCGGGAGGATTTCTTAATGCATTGGATGAGGAGTAGGAGAGAAAGAAGGGGGTCCAAGATACCGCTGAGCCCTTTGGCCTGAGAAGTTGGAAGAGTGGCCACCTGACTCAGGGAAGACTGAGATGGAGCCACAGTAAAAGCTCAGCTGGGAACGCAACACGACTGTGATGCTATAAGACACTGAAATAGCACTGTTGGGTTGGCAGCTGACATGTCGTGGTTTTACAGGGAAATCTGAGTGGAGAGTGGATTTCAGAGGTTGACTACCTTCCATAGTCACTTGCTGTTTTTCTCCTGAGCCATGCTTTGTGACTCACAGTATAAATAACACTTTGCAGCATCTTTCTGGATGAAGTGACACAGTGTGCAACCTCAATACGCAGTAGTTGAGTTAGCAGTGTATGACATGATTAGCTGTTGTGCTCAGGACTGAGCAGTGCTACTCTGATTTTTAACATTACAAACACCATCTTGTTTGTAATCTTGTTTCCTTGAAAGAACTAGAAATATAGCTCAGTGGTGGAGCACTTGTGTGAGGCCCCAGGTTCAATCTCCAGTATCATCAAAAAAAAAAAAAAAAAAAGTTCAACATCTTTGAGGACCTCATTACCAAGTAAGTTAGTATCATAAAGATACTAGCTATTTAGAGTTCAGCTATTAAAAATCAGAATGCTAACAATACCCATTGCCAGACATCACTGGAAACAAAGACTAAGTGATTCTGTTGTCTTAGTGACAAATGGAAGGACACATACAATGGATTAGGAAAGTAAGCAGGCAAAGCAGTTCACACTACACGACTACAGATGACGTGGGATTGTGCTTGGTGGGAAAGAGTATGCAGAAGCATGTATGAAGGGTAGATCCCAAGAGTTCAGCATGAGATAGGCAAGTATTCCTAAATCAATCAGAAGTGGGGGGTTTCACCCTCAAAGACATCAATGTCCCATTGAAAATGGAAGCTGTTGAATTTGATTGGGCACACCCCACCAACACGCCTGCGCTCCCATACTGTTCTATGAAACAGTAGAATTACACTTTCTGATTTATTACAATGAGATTCTCAAGGGATGGCAAAAGGTTAAATTCTGTGAGCAGGTGTGCTGGCCCCCGTACAGTGTAAAGCCGAATCTACGAGGTCTTACCAATGATCACACTTCTCATGTTGAATCATGGAGGCAACAATGAAGGGTCTCCCTTGATCTTAGATACTTAGATTTGAAAAATAGGGTTTCAAATATTCTTCTAGGGGTCTATGAAAATTGTGATGAAACTTTGGAAAACAAGAGTGCGGATATATGGATAGAAACTAGACTTTGCCAACTTATCTGCATATTTGGCAGACAGTGCAAATGTAAATATTGGCAAATCTCATCCAGTGTATAAGCATCTTACCATAGAAAAAGAAGAGATCTTGCTTGCCAAGTGTCCTTGATGCCTGTGAGCTGAGAGCCATGTGACCATCTCCTGTGATTCTGAGGCCTCCACAATGTGCATTATGGTCCTCTTCCCATTTCCTCAAAATGTGCGGACACAGGGTCTGGGGACATAGCACAACTGGTAGAGTGCTTGCCTCACATGCACAGGCCCTGGGTAATCCCCAGCACCACAAAAGAAAAAAAAAAGGCAGTGCAGACACACTAATGGGATGTTTCTACTTCATCACCTGGACTTGCAGCTGAGCTCTCACCAAGCCCACATTATGCAGATTCCTGCAGTCAGACCAGTGCAGTGACACCAAGCCAAATCTCTCTCAACGAAACATTGAATATACCACAAAAGAGAAAAAGATGTCCCAAAGGCTCAGGTAGTTTAAAGTATTCATGAGAAAGGATCAGAAAAAGCCAAAAAATATCTTACTGGATGGTAAACAGAAAGAAATGTCATTGCTATTTTTTAAATAAAGGTGACATCCACTTAGCACCACTGCATTTGTGTCTTTCCTCTCCCACGTCTCGTACTTCCATACTCTAGACCGGCTTGCCTGGCCTGGCTCTCAGGGGCTGAGCTCTGCGGGTAGGGTCTCAGGGCTGATCTGCATGCCCCCTTTTCCTCACCACCATTGTGCTACTGGCAGCAGGGAAGGCCAAGGTGGGCCTTGGAACTGCCATTCACACTCTCTGCCAGGAGCAGCTCCAGTGGCAACATCCAGGCCTCCAGGCTTGGAGCCTCAGGGGTGGCTCCCTCACTGTGCAAACCTGTCCACATCCTTGGCATTTTTGCTGCTTCCTAATGTTTTCGGAGTCCTGCTCCTTAGGTTAATGGATCTCACCCACCATGCAGCCAGTAATCGTGGCCCATCAGAGAAGAAGAAAGGGATTCATTCATATTACTTGTGTGTGACCTTGTCTCATAAGTCATGACCTTATTGGCAAATTCTCATTGAATTAAAAAAAAAAAAAAGGAGGTGTAGCAAACTCTATGTCTTTAGGGACTTCAGAATAGGTTCAACATCCTAGCTAAGTGCAATTGTGCAAGCCTGTGATCCCAGCTACTCAGGAGGCTGAGGTGGGAGGATGGCAAGTCTGAGGCCAGCCTGGGCAATTTGGTAAGACTCTGTCTCAAAATTTAAAAATATTTTTTCCCTTATATAGCTTAGTGGTGGAGTGCTTGTGTGAGGCCCCAGGTACAATCTCCAGTACCACCAATAAATAAATAAATAAATAAGTTCAACATCTTTGAGGACCTCATTACTAAGTAAGTTAGTATCATAAAGCAATCAGAATCAAACATGAAGAACTCCTCCAACCAGGTACCAACCTTGGATGGATGCATCTTGGCTGGGTTTCGAAAATGGTAATTTAAAAAATTTATCAATGTCTGGATCTTGCCCCAAGTTTCTGATTTAATTAGCCCAGGTATGGCCTGGGCATCAGGACTTTTTAAAGCAACACACTTTATGATAGAAGGCAGCACACTTTCTTTCAACATTATTAAGTTCCTTACAGGATCTGCTTTTAACCTTGCACATATTCTGCTTGAAGGTTTTTCATGGCACCGTTTACCCAAAGAAGGTTAAGTACTGACTGAAATGTTATCATTATTGTAGTGATTATGGTTTTCAAAAAAGTCAGAATGTTCAATAGCAAGCACAAAATCGTCCATTATAGCTGGAAAGCTCTCAAAGATAAAATGGAGACCCTGGGAGAGGCACCCCACTTCCTGCTAACGTCTCCCACCTCCTCATACCCACAGTGACTAGCACACTCGGCCTCCTCAGAATCCTGAAGGTCACCAGCTCCCTCCAACACTGCAGCACCTGCACACGGCCCCCCACACTGCCTCAGGCCCCCTCTACTCTTCCTGGAATTCTCCACCTTCCACACCCATTACTTCCCAGAATTCTCCACCTTCCACACCCATTGCTTGGGTGGGCGAAGCCATGTTTTATGGAGTGAGGCATTTTGAAAGATTCCCTGTTATGACAACACCCCCAGCAACGTGACTATGCTGGGAGGGGGTGATGGCAGAAAAGATGGTACAATGGTGGTGGCTGCTGCTGAGGCAGCTACACCAGGCTGTGCAATGGCTGCTGTGGCAATGGGTGGCCAGGAGGTGGCAGCTGAAGTGAACCCAGGAGGTGGCAGTAGCTGAGGCAGCTGCTCTTTGCCACAGAGATTCCTCTCCGCCAGGGTCCACTCTGCCTGTGTGCTTGGCCAGCAGGAAGTGGCAGGAGGGAACAACAGCCCCCAGATAGCCCTAGACCACATGGCTGGTGGAGGTTGGTGCGTGATACCCTCACGCCTTCCTGGAGAATCAGGCCCTCCACCGCTTCCCAGAGTCCCCCAGAGAACTGTCGCCCACGGTGGTCATCTGCTCGATGATGAGGTCCTTAGGTGCTGCGTCCCCGTCCCTGTCTCACTTCCCACTGCCCTGCCAGTGCTGTCTGGGATCACCTCCCCAATCCCTGTCTCAGGATCTCAAGCTAAGACAGTGCATCTTGAGCTGAGGACTGTGACTCAGGCACATATGGCACATTAGCAAAAGCTGAACACATGCCAAGCCTCGAGGCCTCAACAAATGTCAGAAGAGGGAAATCATATAAAATGTATTCCCAAACCAACTGCAAGTAGGCAAGAGAGCTAGAAAAATCTCCATGTTTAGAAATTAAGAAATACAATTCTAAACTTCTAAACAATCTGATATCAATGAAGAAATCAAAATAGAAAACTGTGCTTTGTCAGTAATTTAGTGCATATATTAGAAAAGAGAAAGCCTGAAAACCAGTAAGCTAAACATTCATTTCAATATGCAGGAAAAAGCCAGGTGTGGTAACACACAGCTGAAATCCCAGCAACTCCTGAGGCTGAAGCAGGAGGACTGCAAATTCAAGACCAGTTTCAGCAATTTAGTGAGGCCTCGTCTCAAAATAAAAATAAAAAGGGCTGGGAATGCAGCTCAGTGGTAAAGTGCTCCTGGGTTCAATCCCCAGGACTAAAAAAAAAAAAAAAAAAGGAAAAAAGAAAACTAAAAGCAAGGAAAGAAGAAGATAAGAAAATTGACTCAATTAAAAACAAATATACAGCTGGGTATAATGACGCATGCCTGTAATCCCAGCAACCCTAGAGGCCAAGGCAGGAGGATCTCCAAGTTCAAGGCCAGCCTGGGTAACTTAGTGAGATTGTTTCAAAATAAAAAAAAATAATAATAAAAAGGACTGGGGATGTAGCTCAGACATATTGAAAAGTCAATCTTTTCAAATAAATCCTCTAAAAGATCACTGGTAAACTCCTGTCTAGACTGACCAAGAAAATAAAAAGATACAAATAACCAGTGTCAGGAAGAAAATAGGGCTGGGCATGGAGGCACACGCCTGTGTGCTCAGGAGACTGAGGCAGGAGGGTTGCAAGTTTAAAGCCAACCTTGGCAATCGTGAGGTGCTAAGCAACTCATCTCTAAATAAAATACAAAATAGGGCTGGGGATGTGGCTCAGTGATTGAATGTCCCTGAGTTTAATCCCTAGTACCAAAAGAGAGAGGGGGCGGGGGGAGAAAGAAGCAGGCAATGTAAGAAATTCCTAGAAAAGTATAACTTACCAAAACAACCACAAAAATAGAAACAGAAGTTTGTATGCTTGTTTAAACATGGGCACAAACTCTGCAGACAGATGCCATCAGGAGTGGCCTCACAACTGCTTTGACCAAGAGTGTGGTAAAAGTGGTATCTTTGAGGCGCCCAGGCCAGCCAGTATCATGGGTGGCCTCTTCAAGTGTGCAGAGCTTCAGGCGCGACTGTGCAGGCTGCACCTCCACCCCTGGGGCCAAGCCAGCTGGTGCACCCCAGCTCCAGTGGGCCCTCCTGGAACCAGGAGCGCACCCTGGTTACAGTAAAGCCAGATGGGCACAGCGGCTGCTCATCGGAGCTGTGATCCAGCGCCTTGAGATGCGGGGCTTCAAGCTGGTTGTCACAAGACGCTGCAGGCCCTGAGAGTCCTTGCTGATCACTACCAGGACCTACAGAGGAAGCCCTTTCACCCAGCCCTCATCAGCAACATGTGCTCTGGGCCCAAGGTGGCCATGGTCTGGGAAGGGTACAATGTGGTCCGGACCTCAAGGGCCATGACAGGCACAGTGATTCCACCAAGGCTGCCCCTGGGACCCTCCGGGGGGACTGCAGCATCCTCATCAGCAGAAACATCATCCACCATCATCCACGCCAGTGACCCAGTGGAAGGGGCCCAGAGGGATCCAGCTGTGGTTCCAAAGCAGCGAGCTGGTGAACTGGGCAGATGGGGGCCATTACAGCAGCAGCTGCCCAGCTGAGGACTTGTGGTGCCCTCAGTGCCCAGCAACCACCAGGACCAACTACTTTGGTCAACAACTCCAGCCACACCCATCCTGCCTCCCCAAAAGCACTTTTTTGTTCACTTTCTGCTCCAACCCAACCCAACCCAACCCAAGGGAGTTTGAGGCCCAACTTTATGTGCATTTCTGAATCCTAAGTTAGCACAAGACTGGACCAAATCCTTCTGGAACAAAGTGCCAGACAACCTCTGGGCTCTACCATGCGGCCAGCGCAATGGTTTCATTAATGAGGTTCTTGGCATAAAAGTTAGCTAGTGAGATCAAAATAAACACACAGACTCAGTTACCTTTTTCTATGACCAGGTCCGAGACGGCTCCCCTCTCTGGTTCCTTCCTCTAACCGCCCGGCAGGGCAGCAAGGATTACTCAGGGCTAGCAGGAGAGAGAGAGAGCGAGCACACCAGGGAGTAGCCTTTTATTGGGGAGCAAGAAATTCAGGGGAGAATTCCATCCAATGAAGGTTGAAGGGGGGCCGCACTCCAAGGTCAGGGTCGGTGATTGGGCCTCCGGGGTCAGTGGTCAGTTACACCCCCACACGGACAGGTTCTCTCAACAGGAGAGGGCCGGGAAAGCTCCGACACAGCCAGAGCGCCTCAGGCCCTGACCGGGAGTCACCCAGTCACGTGTGAGAATGGCTCCCGACACTGGGCATCTTCAGAGGTGACACATTAAAATCCACTGCTAATTGAAAAAAAAAAAAAAGAACATGTGATGTCTTTAAGGTTTCCATTTCACTCTTTTGGACCCCGGAGACCACCATACAAGGAGGCTGGCCCAGCTTACTGAAAGAGAGGCCAAATGGAAGAGATGTTCTGAAAAGTAGCCTTGATCTCCATTTTGTTTATTCTCATCACATTTCTTTTAGGTTGTGCGAAGCAAACCCCACTGAAGTTCATTCAAGCAAGTTAGGTTGAAAACATCCACAGAAATCTGAGGCCTCAGGCCATGGCCTGGGGAAATCTGAGCTGGGAGAGAGCCACCAGGACTTAGGCAGCACTTCAGGACCCCAGGGACTGATCACTCTCCAGGGCCTGGGTCTCCTGTTTAGCAACAGGCATCCTGTGGTTCCTGCAACCTTAACTGTGCAGGACTTCCACCCTGGCTCCTAAGCCAACAAATAGGTTCCCTTGTCTTGGAGATTAAACCTCAGGAAAGACTCCCAAGGGCCAGGCTCACTTTTCTAAACCAGAGCACAAGTCTTAGGTTTCAAACAGCCAATTATTCCAGTTCCAGAGGTCTTAAGTCTGTTCCAGGGAGCAGCAACTTGTCTGAAAAAGAAAACTTGGCTGAGGTCATGGCATTGTTAAACCCAAACTCTGGAGACCAAAGGATTTCTGAAATAAAAGGGTTTACTGAGTCATTAAGATGCTATCCAGTAAAAGAAAGCATCAGGTCCTGGGACATTTTCCCCAGCGGTCAGCTGCAGGGCTAGGTAGCAGGTGAAAACATCTACAGAGCAAGAGCTAAGAGTATTTTTCATAAATGTTGGGAAAGGAAGGCACTGTGACCCACATCGCCATAGTTAAGAGAAGCAGGACAACACAAAGAGATGCGGGCAGCAGCTCTGTGATAGCAGGGCAGTCCGTAAGAAGTCACTGTTACTTCTGGGTTGGTTGATGTCAAGGGTCTAGAAAGTTCATATGTAAACAGTTAACCAGTGGGTGGTCTGCCAACATGAGATGGCATTTAAGGTTCTAATATACATTCAAGAATGTAACCGATCATTTGCTCTTTTCAGCTTGTAACTGATTAAGCTCCCTCTGTCCTCTGGTCCTTTGTAATTAACACTGGGAACATTCGGAATGTCTCTCTTGTGGGCATGCTCAGTTCAGTGCTCAGCCAGTGCTCTATGCTCTCAACCTGCCCCCACTCAGAGCCTGTGCTCAGGCACTAGGAAGTTGGTAACTGCCAGAGCCACTCAGCATCTCATCTGATCTCTCGCCCTCTGCCACACTCTTCTGATGGCAGGAGCGCACCTGGCCTTCACAGAACAAAGCAGAAGTGCCTGAGAGTTATCATCGCCCATGAAAATAGTCCTGGAGGAGAATGGGAGGGGAGAACCCTGAACTGAAACAGATTTCCGTGCAGGCATGTTTGTCAGGAGGAACCAGCTACCATTGCATGACTATAAAGCTCTAATAGTTGAACAGCCCTGTGGGGCAGATGGGGAGTTGGTGGGTAACTGAGGTAAATTCTATGCAGTCCCTCAGACGCCCCCAGTGGAAAAGCCAATTTCCCAGAGATAACTACCTTGATAATGCACAATTTATTGGTGCATCATCCACTTCCTACCAGTTTCTGGATTCAAATTGCAAATACACGATCTGCACTTGTTCTCACACTGGGCAAACCAAGGCAGAAGTCCAGTACCACAGCCTTCTAGGCCACATCCTTCCAGGTTGTTCAACAGTAAGGCCAGCATTTCATCTCCTTCCCCCAAAGCCTGTGTCTACTGCTCACTTAGTTCTAAATTCAGCAAAGAAGGAGGTGTGGTATTTACTGCCCACCAAGCAAGCTTCTAGAAAACACAATAAATATTTGGTGAGTGCTAGAGTGGAGAGAGAAAGGGGCTCTCCTCACAGGCATGCAGCAGGCAACAGGAAGGAGCACCTTCTCCTCCCTGGCTCTTCCTAGTCAGACCACATGACGCTGGGGGATGCATAACCAGGGTTTCTGCCCAGCCATCGCTCAACGTCCCCACACCCCCAGGTGCTAAAGGCAGCAATCAGGTCATTGCACAGTCTTTATTTATTGAAGTCCTGATGTCCAGGAAGCCAGGTCTGCAGCCAGGGCCCTCAAGACTCCAAATGGCCACTTTGCAGGGGGTGGGGATATCAAGGGGCCAGTCACTCATATCCAGTTCTCCTGCAGTCAACCAGGTTCTCAGGAGGCAGGAAGCGGCTGTGCCTGTGGAGAGAACACCAGCATCTGTTGGAACCTCCTCTGGGCCTGGGCTGGGGCCCACTGCTAGGGAGACTCTCTAGACACAGCAGAGGCTGTCTGTACTGTCCCAGGCTGGAGGAAAAGGGTGCCAGGCAATGACCTTAGTCACTTGCCACCAAGAACAAGTCGGCCCTGGCATGGAGTCATAAGGAAAGTACCATTTGGCTGTATTGGGGGCATTTTTTGGTACTGGGGACCCAGCAGGCAGAAATCTCTGATTCTGGAAGTTTCTATTCAAGTAGGAAGGGACAAAGAGCAAATGAACAAAACTATGTCAATTGATGAGTAATTCTTTGAGTGTAGACTAGAGAACAAAGGAGGCCTGAATCTTACTGCCCCCAACTAGGAAGGAAGAGCTGGAAATGGGAGGATGGTGGGAAAGAACTGGGTACTAATTACAGAGTGGAGAACCATAAAGTTTTTCTGTTGTTGTTTTGGGCACTGGGGATCAAATTCAGGAGCACTTAACCTACTAAGCCACATCTCCAGCCCTTTTTTATTTTTTACTTTGAGACAGGGTCTCATTAAGTTGCTTAGATCCTTGCTAACTTGCTGAGGCTGGCTTTCAACTGGTGATCCTTCTGCCTCAGCCCCCCAAGAAGGTGGGATTATAGGCATGTGCCACCACACCTGGATAGGGAGCCATAAAGTTTTAAATAAGAGACATGTGATCTAATTTCCATTTTTACAAGTTCTTCTGGCTACCAGAGAAGAGAGACTGTGAGGTCAGGAATGGCCACAGGGAGAGGTTGGGTGCCTGTCCAGGAAGGGAAGGAGCAACTGGCCTTAAAATGGGAGAAAGAGGTCTTTCCAATTCAATGCCCAAAACATTTGGAAGAAAGAAATGCTCCTAATAACAATGACTTGAGAAACCATGTGGACAGTATATGGTCATCACAAAACATTTTCTGGGGAAATCAAAAGTCCTTCCAGTTGGTTTCTACTCCTGGGATCTGAGAGGTTCACTTATTCCTACTCTACAGAAAGAATCAAAGACTACCATTCTGATTCAAAGGGCATCTTCTCAGCATTTAGTCAAGAACTCCCTGAAGCAGGAGATACAAGGACAGCTTTAGGGTGTGATCCATGATAGAGGGGGCCCATGGACCTTGAGCCTGGGCACAAGCATGAGGCATCAGAGGAGGTTCTCTAAAAGAAGTATCATATAAACTGGAATAAGAATTTGCCAGTAGATGAGTTAAGAAGGGCAATCCAAAAGCAGAGGGAACCAGGTGGACAAAAGCATGAGACACATGCATTTAAGTAACCGCATGTTCACTGGGGTTAGAACACTTAGCTTGAGGAGAAAAGTGGGGAGAGATAGGGATCAGAGGTCATACAGGCTCCAGGTTGTGCTGGAACTGAGAGCTGGCCTGCTGGAAATAAAATCCACGGAAAGATTACTAAGTGAAAGCAGAACATGGTCCTATTTCCTCTGAGATCATTCTGAGGCCATCACAGAGAAAGAACTGAAAAGGTTCAGATGGAGGCCCAGAAGGTGGTCTGGTGGTACAGAGAGAAGGTTGGGCTGCAGGGACCAAGAGAAGGCACAGGAGTGAGTGTTCAGAGGAGGCCAATGAAAGATGGGTCTTTTCCTTTTGGAGCTCACAGAACAGTGGGAGAACCAGTGAAGTCGACAGAAGTATTTCTCATTCTTTTTTCCTACTACTACCACACAAGGACCTTTTTAGACATTTTTCTAAATGCCCCATCAATAAAATTTTAATCTCTCAGATATGCTGTGTATCTATTTATGTACTGAATGCATAAAAGAAAGTTAAGACATTTTTTACCCACTTCATGCCCTCTGCCATACAGCTGAGGAACAGGGAAGGAAGAATGAGTGAGGGAGGAGGCAGGGAACCCAGCAAGGACCTGGGACTTTGTTCCCACTGTGAATGGGAAGCTACTGCAGTTTAAGCACAAGTGCAATGTGACTAGATTCCAGGCCACTGTGTGGAGGCACAAGAGAAGAGACTCAGAGAAATAAAGGAGATGGCAGGAATGGGTACCCTGGCAAAGGAGGGGTGGGAAGGTGGTTGGACTAAAGTAGGGGCTGGAGGGGGGCAGGAGGTGACCCCGTTCTGGATTCTGGATGCCTAGGGAAGGCACGTGTGAGAGTTGGGTGGCATGAGGACTTGAATCTTCCCCTGGAACAACTAAAAAGATGAGGGGGTAGATACTGATTAATAAGCTTCCTTTACCTCTACAGCTGTGGGCGAGTGTGGTGGCTGCACCTGCTCAGCACACTGCAGGAAGCGGCGCACGTGTTCCGCACAATTGCCGACAGCTGCCTCATTCTGCCGAAGACACTCTTCGAAGGCCTCAAAAGGCTCAGCACAGGCCTGGCGGATCTGGCGGATGATTGGGCTGGGGGAGGCAGGGCGTTTCAGACTCCAGAACACTCCTGCTCCGCTCCCCACCCACCCAGCCCCCAGTGCCACATACTTGCCCACACTCACTGGGAGGATGTGCACCGAGCAATGCTCATCTTCAGGTGGTGGCAGTCTCGCTGCCATGACTCAGGCTTGGCTGCCACACACTGGCCATACTGCTCCAGCTCCCGGCCACAGTAGCGAGCAGTGACCTCCAGGGCCGCCTGCCTGTGGGACAGGGTAGGCTGATGATAATTTCAGACAGCAAGCAAGAAAGAGAATTCTAATCTGGTTCTGGGGGAAGACTAGGGATCCTGGACAGATGTGGGGATCTTAAGGCTTCTGGGATGGGGACAGGAAAGGGCAGAGGTGAGGCGAGAGCTCTGGGGGTTGTGGAACACAGTGAGAACTTCTGGGGAGATAGTGGAAGTCCTAAAACAAAGTCTGGTTATACTGCACCAGGCCTTTGGCATCTTGGAAAGAAGGATTTTGGAGTTCAGGAGGTCCCCAGTAGGACTGGGGATCATGTAGAGAAGGCTTGGGCCTCAGAAGTGCGACCCAGAGTTGTAGGGGGAGAGCTTGGGAGACTTAAATGGGTTTGAAGGTCCAGGACGTTGGGTCTCAGGTCCTAGGGAAAGGTCTCTTGGTCAGAAAGTTTCAGGGATGAGACCCGGGCCCTGTGGTGGGCTGGGGGTGCTGGGATGGGGTGCAGGGTCCTAGGCATGACCTGGAAGCCCTGGTGAGTTGGAGGCTCTGGGTAGATCGAGTACTACGCCAGAGATGCTCGGAGTTGCGGGGACACGGTCTGGGAACGCAGGGAACAAGTCTGGGCCCCACACAGGTCTGGGGTCCTGGGCAGAGCGGAGAGCTCAAAAGCTGAGGTCTGGGGCCCAGGGAGAGGGCTCTAAGGTCGGGGCCGCAGCCTCGGGGCCTGGCGCCAGGACCCAGCAGCCCGCGGCCAGTACGAGGAAACTGGGCGGGGCCTGGGCCCCGGGGGCGGGGCCTGGCACGCGGGGCGGGGCTTGCGACGGCGCCGGGCCCCGAGGGTGTTCTCCAAAGAGCAGGGGCGGCTAGTCCTTCTTCCTGAGGTCCTGGGCTAGGTCCAGGTCACTGGGAAGAGAAGGGTAGCGGCAGCAAACTCGGGGCAGGCTTCCCCGCTACTCACATCTCGAGGCAGGTGCCGGCGTGGGATCAGTCAGGACGGAGCGCCCCGCCCCTTCCGGTGCCTGGTTGTCATGGCGGCGCCCTGCCTACCTCTCGCAGCCTCGCTTTTCCGGTCGCAGAGAGGACGAGCAGCCCATTCCGTTTAGCCTCGACCCGTCATGGCGGCGCCCGGCCTTTCCTTCCGGCCCCAGCCTGTCATGGCGGCGCCCGATGCATCCGCTTCCGGTCCAGCAGGCGGTAAGACTTCGTCCTTCTTTACTTCCGGCCCGCCATGGCTGCGCCAGGGATCGCCGAAAGTAGTCGGTCCGAAGTCCTGCGGGGCCTTGGCCTCAAGCGAGAGCGGAATCTGGTGTGGCTGAGCGGCGGCCTCGCACGCTCCACCTCTCCTGACTGGGGCTAGTGGCGAGCGGCGGCTGCGTTTCGCGGTCGATTGGGCTCCATGGCCGCCACCTGCGGGGTTCGGGAATTCTGAGCCGCCGCCACCATGGCCTGGACATGTGCTCGCTGTCCTCTAGCGCATCCTGTGCGCGTGCTGCGACCTGGGGGAGGGCGGTCACCTCCAGGGCCCGGCCCGGCCGCCCCAACTGCTCAGCCTAGGTGCCCATGCAGTCCTCCCCTAGCCCTGGGCGGAGGCTCTGGGGGGACGTGTGGACGTCTAGCCTGGTTTCCCGGTGTACTAACGTTTTCCCCTCCCTCCTCGGCTGCCTCCAAGTGCGAGGTGAGACGTGGCGTGCTTTCCCTACTTAGGAAGCTGGATATCCTCGGTGGGAGAACTGAGCATCTGTCCTGCCATCTGGTATGCAGGACTTTCTTCCAAAACTCCAGCCCAAATGAGCAGAAAATGCAGTTAATCATCGCGTTTAAGATGAACAAGAGCTGTTAGGGGGCCATAACCACCTGGAATGTCAGTATGTTCCTCTGTAAAGTAGGAGTGGTGACAACGACCTCCTTCACAGAGTGCACAGGGCGGTTCTCAGATCCTGGGGCCTCATGAGTTCTAAGTGACAGCTGTTACAGAGGCTGAACCCATGAGCTTCCCTGGGTGGCAGTTGACATCTGATGGCTGCTCCACTGGCCATATATCTGCTTCAGATGACAGAAGTAGGTTTGAAGTCATGAGCGAAGAAAAAGGTTTTCACCCAGAGCCTCCTCCATTCTTCCCATCTGAAAACTTCTACGCTTATGTTTGGTGAGAGAAGGGAGGAAGAAAACCGCAGCAAGGGCTGCGGGAAGACAGAAGACTGGCTTCAGCTGCGAACTGAATCCTTACATTTTTTTCTTTTCTGGGAGAATGAGATCTTTAATCAATCCCAAGCTTCTCCTCCCAACATCTAGGCAATGTGTTTCCCAAGGAAGGGGCTCAAACACCTAGGTTTGGACCAAGCAGCTGTAATGAAGATTCCAGCCTGGGATACCCCTCTTGGGGAGTGTGACCCCCAGACTTCTAGTTGCTTTCTGACTGGTAGCTCAAGAATGAAACTGACTTCTCTAGGGATGAAATAAATTTAAGAGGGAGCTAAGTGACCATAGGGTTTGGAGTGAAGCAAATTGGAGTTTAAATGGGAGGTCTCAGATGGAGTTTTCTGCATTCTGGGTTTCTCCCAACAGCTGCTTTGGGATGCCCACACATTGCTCTCTCCTTAAGAGCCTCCAGGGAGGCTTGCAGAAACTGGTCACAAAGAGGGGGCATTTCCTTCATGTCTCTGCCTTTCCTCAAAAGGATACAGTTGTTTCAAACAGAACCTTGTTGCACCACTTAGGAAGGAAAAAGGCATGAGAAGAGTGATTTCAGACCAAATTTCAGAAATTTAGTAATATGCTTTCTCTTTGCTTGTCTTGTCAAACACAAGGGAGATTCCACTTCAAGTTTTGAAAAGTTTAATTCTACCAGCAACTAAAATTTGCTCTTTATGATTCTGCTTCCAGTATGGAAGTATGTCACTTGTCTCTGCCAGTCTCTTTGATCTTAGCCATTTCCTTTCTCTTCTCATCCTGTCAGTTTTGACCTGAACATCTTTGAGTGTTATCATTCTTATTGCAAAATTGAAATGTCTGTGAGAAAAATACTCTCAAGACTTCTAGTTCTACCCCCCATCCATTTTTTATTGTTTTGGAGAAAAAAGGTAGTAGTGGTAGACTACTTTTCTTTTGTCCTCAAAAGGGATGAAGTTGGGGCTGAGGTTGTGGCTCAATGGTAGCGTGCTCACCTAGCACACATGAGGCACTGGGTTCGATCCTCAGCACCACAAAGAAATGAAATAAAGATTGTCTGTTCACCTACAACTAAAAAATAAATATTAAAAAAAAAAAAAAAAAGGAATGAAGTGGTGCCCAGCAGAGATCTCAAGTTATTTTGTTCTAAATCAGAATACAGGTAACCCAAAGCCCTCCAGATCTGTACTGAGGGAAAATCTAAGTTCTATCAAGTACTCTATCAAATATCTCTTTTTAAAAAATGTAAGTTTATCACACAAAGTAATTTTCAACAAACACTGTACTTTGTGTGGTATAAGGTCTTGATTACCATGTTTTTGAGAACTAAATTTCTTCAAATGCACTGCTTCACCATTTGTTGTTAGATTACACACACACACACTTGAAGAACCAATTTGCTTTTCCCTCTTGCATGAGAGTAAAAGGAACTGGGTTAATCTCCCAACATAATCAACTAAAACCTGGGCAGGACATGAGACAGCAAGAGTTCAGATGTTGAAAACAAGTTTTGTGGCAGTGTTCTCTGAGGGAGTGGGACAAATGAGCAGACTAGTAGCCCAGCTTATGTCTGCAGTTTCCAGGCCACTCAGCACAGGGAGGAGGAGCTACACATATCCCAGTGACTCCTTGTATTCAAAGACTAGGCCTTGGGGGAGCTAGCAGCTAGAGTTCACAGGCCGGGTGCAGGACTGCACAGATCTGCAGAGGCTCTCCCAAGTCTTCAGCTCCCGGTGTGCCTGTGAACACACTCACTCCTGGAGGCCACGGAGAGATCCACCAAGACACAGGCAGAGTCCCTGGAGCTCCTGATTGCCCAGGTTCCCACAGCCTTAGTGGACTCACTGCCCCTGTGTCTAAAGGCATTTCTTCTGCAGTGGGCAAAATCAGCCCTAAAGACCGCTCTGGTCTCAGCTATGGAAGCTTAAAAACATTGAAGCCTTTTATTTATTTATTTGGTACTGGGGGTTGAAAACAAGGTGTGTTTAACCACTGAGTCACATCCCCAGCTCTTTTTTGAGACAAATTACTTAAGTTGCTGAGGCTGGCCTTGAGCTTGTGACCCTCCTGCCTCAGCCTCCTGAGTCACTGGCATTACAGGCATTCATCAGCACATTGAAGCCATTTATGTGAAGGAAGATATTAGATGGAAATCTAGTATAAGGATCTCCAGGTATGACCAAAAGGTTGCTAGATGTTCTTATAAATCTCTTTGGAATTGCTTATGGCAAGAGGAGTACTACATTGTGGTGTTCATATTTTTGTGAAAGGTATGACAAACGTGGCACAAAGGCCAAGTGATGGGCAAGGGTGTGCTGTTGAAAATCTCTCACATTGTGAAGTGACGTATTTATGAAAGCATTATAAATCTAAAGATGAAGACTAGAAACTTTATTACTTGTTTGTGGTACTGGAGATTGAACCCAGAAGTGCTTCACCACTGAGTTACATCCCAAACCTTTTTTTTTTTTTTTTTAAGGGGGCGTGTTGCTATGGATTGAACTCAGGGGCACTTGACCACTGAGCCACATCCCCAGCCCTATTTTGTATTTTATTTAGAGACAAGGTCTCATTGAGTTACTTAGCACCTCACTTTTGCTGAGGCTGGCTTTGAACTTGCCATCCTCCTCCCTCAGCCTCCCAAAACATTGGGATTACACACGGGCACCACTGTGCCTGGCCCAAACCTTTTAATTTTGAGACAGTGTCTCACTAAGTTCCCTAGGCTGACCTCAAACTTGTATGTCAACCTCCCCAGCTGCTGGGATTACAGGCAGTGCCGCGGCACATGACACTAGAAAACTTTAAAGGAAACGCAAAATGTAGAGGTAGGATTAGTAAGCCAGCAAAGGAGAGGAAATATAAAATTAACCACCCCCAAATTAACTAACCCACACAAATATGTGTCACTGGTTTTCTTTTTTTAAAACATAAGAGCAAAACTAATTCAATGGAGGAAGTAGTCTTCAAATATGGTGCTGGAGCAACTAGAATCTATAGGCAAATGCCCACCCCAGAATCTTTATGTAACCCCACATTTTATACAAGAATTAGCTCTAAATGGATCAATTTAAATGTAAAGCATAAGACTAGAAAATCTTTGAAAATAATATGAAAAAATCTTTGCACTTAGTGGAGTGTCCTTGGATAGGATACTGGAAACATTATCCACCTGAAAACAACAGTAAACTGGGACTCATTGAAATTACAACTCTTGCTCTGCAAGACCCATGGAAAGGATGAAAAGGCTTTAGATCCAGAATGTAATCGAGTAAGAAGTCAAATAGAAAGTGAGCCACATCCGGAAGAGCTACTTGGGAGCCTGAGGCAGGAGGATCACAAATTCCAGGTGAGCAACTCTCAAAAAGGGCTGAGGATATAGCTCAGTGGTTGAGCACCACTGGATTCAATCCTCAGTACCACAAAAACTCATAAATAAAAACCATGAATATCACTACTCACTTATCAAAATGGTTAAAATAAAACATAGTAACACCACTAAATGCTGGTCAGAATGCAGAAAATATGGCCCACTCACACACTGCAAGTGGGAATATAAAAGGGTATGACTACTCTGGAAAGTTTGGTGGCGTTATAAAACTCAGCAATTGCACTGTTGAAAACTTGTCCCAGGGAAATGAAAACCTACAACTATACAAAAACCTGTACTTGACTGTTTAGGGCAGCTTTCCTGTTAGTGCCCCAAACCAGATATGACTAATATATCCTTTGAGGTTGATGGTTAAACTGGTATATCCTCGCTGTGGAGTACTATGTAGCAATAATAAAAGGAATTAACTATGAAAACATGCGACAACTTGGGTGGATCTCAAGGGAACCCTTGTGAATAAAAAGGGCCAATCTAACTGTGTGATTCAAGTTACAATATTCTTGAAATAAAATTATAGAGATGGAGAACAGATTAAGAGACAGAGGATAAGGCTGGGGATGTGGCTCAAGCGGTAGCGCGCTCGCCTGGCATGCGTGCGACCCGGGTTCGATCCTCAGCACCACATACAAACAAAGATGTTGTGTCCGCCAAAAACTAAAAAATAAATATTAAAAAAAAAAATTCTCTCTCCCTCCCTCTCTCTCTTAAAAAATACGCTCTGTGGACTGACCCAATGCTGTTTTCTTAGCTGTGAATCTACAATTTAAAAATTAAAAGCCAACAATTTTTTTTCAAAAATATTTTTATTTTTTTTAGTCTGCTAAAAAATAAACTTCTACAACAGATCTCAGCTAGGGAGTGTGAGGTAGAGACTAGAAATGGGGGTAAGTTTATACTTGAGATTCTACTATGGTAAGGCAAGGTATCAACCAACAAATCCAAGATGTTTTTCCTTATTTTTTCAGGTCCCTGAAGCAGAACCAGGATATATCTTGAAAGGTTAGGTTCTTCTTCTTTTTTTTTTAGTCAGTTCTAGCTCCCTTATAACATGACAAATACCTAAAGCGAGACTTAGTTAAGAACTATCATAGGGAAGCTTTTACCACCAAAATCTCTTACACAAGTACATGCAAGGTTATCTACTGCCAACACTGTAAGAGTCAAAACATGGAACCACCTGTCAACAGGAGACAGTACAGCCATACCAAAAAAAAAAAAAAAAAAAAAAAAAAAAAACACTGTACAAACTGATAGGAAAGGGGCTGGATTATAGCTTAGTGGTAGAGCACTTGCCTACATGTGGGAAGCACTGAATTTGATTCTCAGCACCACATATAAATAAATAAAAAGTGAAGGTTCATCGACAACTAAAAAAAAAAAAACTGATGGGGGGCTGGGGATGTGGCTCAAGCGGTAGCACACTTGCCTGGCATGCGCGCGGCACTGGGTTCGATCCTTAGCACCACATAAAAGTAAAAAAATAAAGATGTTGTGTCCACCAAAAACTACAAAATAAATATTTAAAAAAAAATTCTCTTTAAAAATTGATAGGAAGGCAGCTCACTATATAATGCAGAAAAAGCCAAGCACAAACTAAATACAGATTGGATTTCAGAGACGTATGAAAAAATATATAAATTATCAATAAATTTTAATATTCTTTACATGTTATAATGACATTTTGGCTATATATTTCATTAAGGTCATAAAAACTAATTTCTAAGATACTCCAACCACCTTACTGTTTGTTCATCAACCGAGGAGCAGACACGTGATGCTCCACACAACACAGTATCATTCAGCTTTCAAGGAGGAAAGCCAGCCCTGTCTACAATACGGCTGAACCTCGAAGCCAGGGGCCAAGTGAAGTCAGCCAGATACAGGAGGACAAATACTGCATGGTCATCAGTCCAAATAAGAGAAGCAGAGAGTGGAATGGTGGTTGCCAGGGGCTGGAGAAGGAACCCAGGGCGTGAAGTTTCAGTCATGCAAATGAGTAAGTTCCCAGGATGTGCCACTCACTGAAGTCCCTGTAGCTGACAATCCTATACTGTACACATGAAAACTGGCCAAGAGGTATACTTTTTGAGTTCAGTGTTCTTAATATATACAAAAAAGCAAAAATCACAGGAGGACAGACCTTTTGGAAGTGATGCATGTTTATTTGCCTCGACTGTGGATGCAGCACAGGTTGTGCACAAATTCAAACCCATCAGCTGCATGTGTTCCACGCATGTAGTTTTTTTTTTAAATTTTTATGTTTTAGTTGATAGACCTTTATTTTATAGTTACACGTGGTGCTGGGTCGAACCCAGTACCTCACACATGCCAGGCAAGTGCGCTACTGCTAAGCCCCAGCCCCAGCCGCCCCCCCCAGCTTTTTAAATTTAATTCTTTTTTGTTGATAGACAACACATGTAGTTGTTTGCACATCAATTATACTTTGATACTTTCAATAAAGTTGCTTTTACTTCATGTGGCTCTAAGAATAAAAAAAAAAAAGTCATATAATTGGCCTGTTACATTTGTAGCCCTTTCCCCTTACAGTTCATTACCAGTACATCATTTTAAAATCATTTTTAATTAATACATGTGGAATTTTTAAACAAATATACTAAAAGTCAACTTCAGGAATTATATCAGAGACTTGGGAACCTTAAATTCTTGTTCCTGTTCTTGGTTTAAAGTATTAACACCCTCGAGAAAACCTGGTAACACCTTCACTGAACTAAATAACATTCTGTTTTCATCTGATGACCCTCTTGTCCTAAAGAAAACAGCCTGTTACACGACGTCCAGCTTCACTTTGATGTTCATAGCTGCCAGTTCAGCTACAAAATACCGAAAGACATAAGGCACAGAGACAGTATCAATGGTATCACTGCGGTTACAGAGAGCACAGTTGTATTTTCTGTTGCGCAAGGCGGACCAGGAAGGGGGTGGTTTCTCCAACAGTGGAGAAAGTAAACTGCCACACTTGACACACACGTGGGCCACTGAGCGGTCAGAGCAGTTGAAGAGGCGGTCATGGAGGAGAAAAGATGTGCCGTGGGCCAAGAGAGCATCCCGCTCCATCTCCCCAAAACGGATTCCGCCCTGAACGTTTCTTCCCCCAATAGGCTGGTTGGTGACTTTGTCCCTGGCTCCAGTCGTTCTAACTTGAAATTTGTCGGACACCATGTGACGTAAGCGCTGATAATAAACCACGCCTATGAAAATGTCTGCCTCCAGTTCTACCCCACTGATGCCACTATACAATCTCTCAGTGCCATAGAAGTTGTAGCCCGCAGCCTTTAACATCTCGCCGAAGTACTCCAAAGCAGAGTTCTCCTCGGAAAAAGTGAAGGGTGTCGCATCGTGGCAGAGGCCATGCAAAGCGGCAGATTTCCCAGCCATACTCTCAATTAACATGCCGATGGTCATGCGGGACGGAAAGCCGTGAGGGTTGAACAGAATGTCTGGCACCATCCCACTTTCAGTAAAAGGCATGTCCTCAGCTGGCCACAACCGGCTCAAAATGCCCTTCTGCCCATGACGACTGGCGAACTTATCTCCGATTGTTGGGTTCCGAGGGACACGCATTGTGATGCAAACACACTTGAATTTCCCATTCCCAGTGTCGTTGCTGCACACTTTGATGTTATCCACAATGCAATTTTCTTTACTCCTAGGAAATGTCAATCACAGAAGTCAAGCTCTTGTTAAGCTTATGGAGAAATTGTACTGGCATACTTAGTGTTTCATAAAGATCATTTGTAAAATGAGTTGGTATCCCTAAAAGTGCTTTAGGGCTATTATTATGTTCATCTGCACCAATACCACCAATAAAGACAAGGAAAAGCCATCACAAAGGCCTATTAAAATCAAATCTGTTGTAAAAGAAAATAAAATAAAAATTTTGTTTTAAAAAGAGGCTTAGTGAACTCAATATTTTGGCTGTAACACATCATGTAGGAGATAACAAAATTCAGTGACAGTTTTAACATAAATCACAGACAACTCAAACTGTGGGACTGTTAACAAAGAAAGTAGAAAAGTAAGGGCAGCAAGACAAACAGGCCCTTGTCTCAGCAGGCAGTGTCAGCTCAGGCTCGACCGAGACCAGAACTGCTGTGGTGTGGATGCCTGTGTCCCTCCAAGTCCACACTGAAATCCAGCTTTTACTGCAGTGTGCTGAGAGGAGGGGCCCTGGGGGTGATGGGCACTGGAGGGTGGAGGAGCCAGCTGCTCCTGTGTGCCCTTCACCTCCTACCCCGAGGACACCCAGACACGCCATCTGTGGGGAACAAGTCCTCAGCGGACACCCGATCACCTGCCAATGCCTTAAGGATTTTGGACTTCCCAGCCTCTGTAACTGTGAGAAATGAATTATTTTTTATTGCTCAGCCTCAGAAATCTTGTTACAGCAGCACACTCGTATCTTCTCCAAAACCTCCCGCTACAAGACAACTCTCATCAATAGCCAGTAATGCCACTGAGACATCACCTCTGGAGAACAGCAGAGACCACACACTTACTTATAGAACACCACAAAGCTCTCCCCGGTGTTGAGGTTGAGGTAGCCGTAATATGGGTCTCCATACTTCAGTGCTGCCCCTATGAAGGGCAGTCCATCGCCATCCAACTTCTGTAGAGTCCGGGGGTCACCAGGTTTGACCCCAAACACCAGACTATCATCTCCCTGTTTAATTCTTTCAGACAGGTCTATGAACTCCGACTTGTAGACACTTCCATGGGCAAAGCCTCGCTCCCAAGAAGCCTTATTTAGAATCTGTGAGAACAAAAAATTGTTAACTGAGTCCAACGGAGGATTTTGAAAATAAAACCAGTTAGGATCATATTAATACTTACAATTATTGAATTTAAAACTCTTCCCATATTTTACAAATCATTAATACTATTAAAACCCAGCTAGCGCTTAAATATAAAAGGTAACTACAGAGACTACTCACTCAACATTCATTAGTACTGTGTGCTCAATATGGAAGACAGATGCACACCTGAATACTGTGTGAATATATCTCAAGGCCCACTTTCAACTTAGACGAGGAACAAACAATTTAACAGAATAAGAAAGTTTAAAAAAAAACTGGAACGACATCTCCTGGTAAAACTTACCATGGCATCTTCCATGTCATAGCCAGTGTATGAAATTACAGCAACAATGGCATTTGTCCCTATTGGGTAGTTATCCATGTCATAATAATCATACATGCATGGTCTTACAAGAGGACTCTGTGGAGTCTGAAGACGGTACAGTTTATTATCTGATCGGTCTTGGTAAGTGAGAAGGGGAAAGCCCATAGTCTGCTTACCTACAGAAGAAAAAACAATTCTTTGCATTTGTTTTTTAGCCCTCAATTGTAAAGTTGTTACATAAAACTGAAATGACTAAATATTCATCACAGATGAATGAACAAATAAACCACGGAGGTTATAATAACTACATGGTAATATTAGCTGTGAAAATGAAGTAGCTCTAAGTATCAACATGATCAGATTATGAGAACAACTGGATGAGAAGCAGAGTGAGGTGTCTTATGATTAGACATGAGGAGGCGTCCCCTGACCGCTCACGTGTGAGATGGTGCAAGAAGTTCAAGGAGAAATGGTTGGCTGGTTGGCTGTGGCTGGAGGAGTGGATCATGGGGGCGTGCCTTTGGGGTGATTTGCCTGAGCAAGCAAGAGCTCTGAGTCCTGGTGGCCAAGTCCTAAGCTGTTTTCCTTCATTACGCTCATCTATCATGATGTTCTACCTCTGAAATTTTGAGCCCCAAATACACTTTTTCTCCTCTAAAATTGTTCTTATTGGGTCTTTTGGTCACAGCAATGCAAAGCTGACTAAAACAGGTGTGATGATGATGCTATTGGTATACATCTGGAGCACACCCCAAACAATTCTATATGTTCATGGACCCATGTAAGAAAAGTACGAAAAGGGGATATAAAAGGCTACACACAAACTACAGGACATTACTACTGGGGGAATGTAGGGAGAAGATGGAGAACAGCTGTTACTGAATTATATTACTTTCTTATACACAGAAGAAAATATCAATATGTATAAATTCCGAGTAGTAGGACATTATAGGCAAGACTCATCGTACTACTTTACAGTACAGAGAGTCGTTTCAGAACAAAATGGTTTTAAAGACTAAACTATTTATACACATAATGAATTTTAATTTTCTTCATATAGAAGATTTACAGCTTTTAGTAACACAGGGCAAGTCCCTAGGGGAAAAAACAACTATATACATAGAAACCACCAGCCAAAGCACTGGAGAGTAACCAAAATCCATCAAACTGAGTTCCTAGTTTTTTTAATTTTAATTTTCCCCCCTCATGGTCCAAATAGTGTAGTACTTACAACTTAGATTGAAATTCACAGCCTCACTGTATAAAGAGCCCAAGAATAAAGTTGGGGATGTAGTTCAGTGGTACAGCATCTGCCTAGCATGCACCAGGGCCCTGGGTTTAATCCCCAGAACCGCAAAAAAGCAAAGAAACAAAAAGAACCAAGGAATAGAGCTCAGATCATGACAGTGACTAGAAAGTGAGGGGCTTATTTCAGAAAGGTAAGAACTACAGAGGGACAGCCTTAAATTCTGCACATAAACTGAGGCCACACTTCACTGAATTTCTGAGGTCTGCATCCAAGGGACAGGACCAGAATGCACACCAGTGACTAAAAGTGAAGGTCTCTACCAATTAGAACTAAAAGCTGATCCTATCTAGGAAGTTACAAGAGAACCCAGAATGTCCACGATGCGATTCATGACTAGTAGACAAGGAAACAGCGAAACATGACCTATTCTCCACAAAGAGCAGGAGCTGTCGTGACATGGTCCAGAGGCTGGGATCAGATAGTGACTCAATAGCACCTCGTATGATCCATGCTCAGAACCTTAAAGGAAAATGTGTCCACAATGAGCAAAGCAACCTCAGAAAACTGAAACTATTAAAAAGAAACAAATGTAAGCTTTAGACCAAAAAATACCTGAAATAAAAATTCATTAGATGACAGATGAAGTCAACGTCTATTAAAAAAAAAAAAAAAAAATCTGACAAGAAAGAAAAAAAAAAAAGAGAGAGAGAAAAAAGAAACTCAATGGCTCATGGGACAATACAAAAGGTTTGACATTAATAATGCACAACTGAATCTTAGAAGAAAAAGGAGAGAGGCAGAAGCAACAGCTTTAGGAACAACAGTGGAAAACTTCCCCAAGTGGGTGAGTTTACTTTTTCTTACAGATTTAAGAAGACCAGAAACTCTAACCAGGACAATCATATCATAGTCAATCTCCTAAAAACCAGAAAAATAAGAATCCTTAAGGTCAGAGAAAAAAATACATCATATTCAGGGAAATAAAAATAAATATAAGCACTGCCCTCCAATTAGAAGAGACAGCAAGAACAGGTAGCTTAGAAGTGTAATGTGCTGAAATAAAAGTAACTGTCAACTTAGAATTACATATCCAGTGGAAATTTCCTTCAGAAATAGGTTTTGGTTTTTTTTGTGTGTGTGTGGTGCAGTGCTGGGGACTGAACCCAGGGCCTTGTGCCTGTGAGGCAAGCACTCTACCAACTGAGCTGCATCCCCAGCCTGAAAATAATTTTCAGATGAATGAAACTAAGAACCTGTGGCCAGCAACCTGTACTACAAAACCTCCAACACATTTTTCAGGCTGAAGGAATTTACACGTGATAAAAACATGACCCCTTCAGGCAGAAATGAAGTGCTCTGGCAGTGCTAATTATGTGAGTGACAGTGATGGCCATCCGGGTCTCCTTCAAAAACTGAATCAAAGGGGCTGGGGGTGAGGCTTAGAGGTAGGTAGAGCACTCGCCTAGCATGTGTGAGGCCCTGGGTTCGATTCTGAATACTGCATACAAATAAATGAATAAAAATAAAGGTCTATCAACACCTAAAATAAAAAAGAATTGAATCAAAGGTCTTGGACAAATCCAAATCAATGGATAGTATACAAAACAAATCACCTTTTTCTTTGAAAATATCAGTGTCAAGAAAGACAAAGAATGGCTAAGAGCTATTCTAAACTAAAGGAGACTTAATAGACATGACAACTCAACACAGAATGTGATCTTGGGCTGAGTTCCTGCTGCACAGAAAAAATCTGTCGTACATGGATGCCCAGTTGAAATCTGAGTAAGAACAGCATCACTATTAACTCCCTGGGTCTGCTAACTTGTCTGGGCTGCGTGGTGAAGGGCCTAGTTTGGAAGGCATGCTGCGATGTTCAGGGGTAAACAATGTCTGCAACATATTCGCAGGGGAAAAATGGGGCAATGAGAACTGTCAACAGAAAAGATGATGGTTTTTGGGAGCTCCTGTCCTATTCTTGCAAATTTTCTCCAAGTCTAAAAAGTACTTCAAAATAAAAAGAGCTATGCACATTCTTCTTGCCCAACTGTACCCACCACTGCCCTCCATCCACCTTACCCATCTGGCACTGGTACATGTTCCGTGGACTCTGGTTGTGGTCAGAGAAGGGGATGAAGTTGGCGATGACACTGAGCAGGCTGTGAGGGAAGAGTTCCTGGTGTGTGGTGACTCCAGCAAAAACCTCATCCTCAAAGATAGCGATGTTCATGAAGAGCTGCAGGAGAGGAAAGCTGAGGACAAGGCACTGAACAGCCAGACTCTCACTACCTCCCCACCTCCAGCACTCAGATGCCCCAAGGGAAGGTGTGAGGCAAGTGGTATTTCTAAGTGGAAGTTTCCTGTGTATGCTGAAGGGACCCTCTGGGGTGCACAGGAAGCTTCCACTTAGAAATTCCACTTGCCTCACACCTTCACCACAAACCTACCAGGGTCCAGCTGTGAAGGGGACCAGGACGAAAGACAACTTTTGTTAAGTAACACAAATCCCACAGTTTTGCAATTTTGAAGATGTGGGCAAAGCCCAAGAGCAACAGAGACTTTAATCTCCCCAGCTGAGGCAGAGCCAGAGGCAAATGTGCTATGGGAGTGGGGCAGGATGGGAGCACTGAGCCTCCCTCGGGTTCTGAGGAGTGAGGCAAGACAGCAAGATACGAAGTGGTTCAGTAATGTCATCTAGGGGTGGCCAGAAAATAAGTGCTTTCTTTCAAATGCCTAATTTTTTTAGTTATCGGCAGACACAACATCTTTGTTGGTATGTGGTGCTAAGGATCGAACCCGGGCCGCATGCATGCCAGACGAGCGTGCTACCGCTTGAGCCACATCCCCAGCCCCAAATGCCTAATTTTTGCTGAAACAATACCCTTAAAAGCAACAGTGAAGCCTCTGGAGGTTCCACTACACAAGCAGAGACCTGCCTTCACACAGACTGCGCATACCTGTTCCATTGTGCCAATCAATTCTTCTTGGCCCAGTTCCAAGTTCTGCACAGGCCGCACCAGTCGGCAAGGAGTGGTAAAAAGCAAGAGTCCTGGGTACAGACTTGGCTTTCCTGTCATGGGGACAAGGACCACCTCCATCCAGGGGGGGATTCTTTTTTCTCTCAATACCTGTTTTTAACAAGAGAATGTAATTAAGAGCAAGTGCTATGTTTTACGCCCCTCCCCCGACTTCCCTTCTACAGGGAAAAGCACTACCTAAAAAACATTAGGTCACACCAGTAATCAACCCAGGGCCCACTAAACCTGAAGCCACAGTTATCCCTGCCAGTCCATTCCCATACAGAACACCATCCACCTCTTATTCAGAAATGGCAAAAGCCCTACACTTCCTTGGCTCAGGCCTCTTATCAAGAAAACCAGTTATGAGACTGGGGAAAAAATAAAAAGTTTATTTTCTGACATCTGAAATACAGATGATTGGTTTTACTTTAAAATATATTAATTACATGAAAAGACCCTTCCACCTGGGAATTAAAAAAAATCCCAATAAACTATTAAACAACTCCTGCGCAAAGGGATAAATACAACTAGAAAATATAGAAATTTGACAAAAAATGATAAGACCCCTGTGTCAGAACTTATGGGAACTCAAAGCTCAACACATCATCAATAAAGATGAGAGGGTGCTGGGCAGAGGCAGAAATCAGCAGAGGCTGGTTAAGCCAGAGGAACAAGTTCTGGAGCTCCACTGTACAGCCTGTGCCCACAGCTAACACCACAGCTGATGACAGGGGATTGCGCAGCAAATCTGCCAAATGTGTAAACCTTGGACATTCTTAAAAGAAAAGAAAAAAAAGGGGCTGGGGATGTGGCTCAAGCGGTAGCGCCTTCGCCTGGCATGCATGTGGCCCAGGTTCAATCCTCAGCACCACATACAAAGATGTTGTGTCCACTGAAAACTAAAAAAAATAAATAAATACTAAAAAACTCTCTCTTAAAAAAAAAAAAAAAAAAAGAAAAGAAAAAAAGAAGAAAACAAAATGGTACCAAAATAAATAAATAAATAAATAAATAAATAAATAAATAAATAACTCAACTCATAACTCAAAAGCTAAAAGGAACAAAGTAGACCAAAAGAAATTAGCGACACGTTTTTTAGAAATCAGCAGTCTAGGAAATTCCCATTTCCAAAAGGAAATGGGAAAAAGGCAAACCACTAAAACAGATCTTAATGGAAATAGCAAGCTTAAGAAGACTAATCCCTTAATAAAAATAAATAATTTCTAATGTTTTACCAAAGCAAGGAAGATTGAAACCAGGGCCTTAGCACATGGAAGGCAAGCATGCTACCCACTGAACTACAAAACAAAATACTTACGAATGCTGATTTCAAAATATCATAGAAAATAAACAAACCACATCTTCTACTGGTCTTACCATCTCTCTGCCTCTCACTGTGGACCTCTGGCCTCAGCTGTCCCTGATGGACCCCTCCTGTTCCTGAGCCACTGGGGCCCTTGTACTGCTCTGGTCCTACACCCTGCAAACACCTCTCCTCCAGAGGGGCTGCCTCTCACAAAGCCAGCACATCCTGCTCCCAGACACAAATGCATTCCTCCTCCTATGAGCAACAGCAAGTCTCCAACTTGGGAAAACCTGTAAACTACTATTTTCTCACTCAATACTGGGGAGGGGGGAACCTAGAGCTTCTTTGCATGTGCTATACAATTGTTCTAGTATAGAGCTACATCCCCAGATACCCACTTTTTTTGAGATAGGGTCTTGCTAAGTTCTGAGCCTCAAATTTGCAATCCTTCTGCCTCAGCCTCCCAAGTAGCAGGGATTACAAGTGTATGCCACTGCACTTGGCTTGGAAGTACTATTATGGTACTTCTTAAATATTAAGAAAACAGTCACCAGCACCAAATGGGATCTTTCCTTAAAATTGACTCAACATTAATTACTATTATCAGAGAATGAATTAACTACCAGATTAGTCCATCTAGAGGAAAACTTGAATTTTCCCCAAAAAGGTGTCAAAAAATAAAGGTGATTCAGTAATTCCATTTCTAGGTATATAAAAAAATTGAAAGCAGCTGGGCATGGTGGCTCATGACTATAATCCTAGCAAGTAGGGAGGCCAAAGCAGGAGGATCACAAGTTCAAAGCCAGTCTCAACAACTTAGCACATGGAAGGCAAGCAATTTAGTGAGACCCTGTGTCAAAATAAATAATAACGGGCTAGGGCTGTGGCTCCATGCCAGTGGTTAAGCTGCCCTGGGTTGGGTTCAATTAGTAGTTCAAGGGAAAAAAAAAAAAACACAAAGCAGAGACTTGCATAGGTATTTATTTAGCGAGGTTCACAGCAATGAGGGACTTACAGTAAACAAAATGTAGCACAGCCACACAATGGACTGTCACTCAGTCTTAGAAGGAAGGAAACTGTGACACGTGCTGTGAAATGTCAGACTTGATGAACCTTGAGGACACTACACCACATGAAACAAACTAGTCACAAAAGGTCACCGTATGCCACTTACCACAGCCAAACCCAGAGGCAAAGCAGAAGAACAGGGGCAGAGCGGGGATAAAAAAGCAGTGCTCAAGGGGCTCAGAGCTGCAGCCCAGGATCACGATTGAGGTTCAGAGACAGCTGGTGGCACAGCTGCACATTTGTGAATGTGAATGTGCCTGAGGCCACTGGACTGCATATTTGAAGTGGTTAAAGTGGTAAACATTTTTGCGTATTTACCAGAAAAAAAAAAAAAAAAAAAAACAGCCCAGAGGGGTTCCCACTGACCAAATAAAATGATAATTGGGGGGGCGGGCTGGGCTGTGGCTCAGAGGTACAGCGCTGGCCTAGCACATGCGGGGTACTGAGTCCAATCCTCAGCACCACATAAAAATAAATAAATAAAATAAAGGTATTGTGTCCAACTAAAACTAAAAAATAAACGATAGTGCTGGGGGTGGGTCAGTGATAGAGGACTTACTTAGCATACACACCCCCCAAGTTCACTTCCCAGCACGGGGGTTGGGGGGTGGGGGGGGAAGAACCCATAGCAACAGAACGCCCATGAAATAAAACAGGCATTTATGAATCTATGTTGATGTAAATAAACACAGAATAGCAACGTATAAACAGAACAAGCGACAGAGTTAGGAAAGAGCACTCAGCAAACCAGCAAACCCTGAACTCTGCAGAGAACCTCCAGTGCCACAGTGCAAAGCAGCCAAGAGCATCGACCACTTGGTGACAACTCGATGGGAAAAAGGGCCTTCATGTATGTTTCAACTGCCTCTCCACAAAGCACTTGGTAGTCATTATACAGTTACTATTATACAACCTAATAAGAATTAAATTAACCTTTCCACAGAACAAACCAACATTATGTGTTTCCTGAAATGATATCCCAGGTATCACCCCAGGAAAGTAATATATAATCTCAAATGAAGGGATCCTGTACACAGTAAACAGTGGTACTCTTAAAGTTAAAATCTGTTAACACAAGCAGACTGAGGCCTCAATTTAACCAGCAAAAACTGCATGTGAGTTAGGTATCTGTCACTGACCTGAACCTGTAAGGCAAGACTCCAGGCACTTTTAGAATTAGCTTTCACCCCTGACAGTGGATGGTTCCATACTGCCCTGGGGCTACCTCATAAACCAGAAAAAAACCATGAACCTAGTCAAGGGGCATAAGAATTCATAAAAACTCAAAATCACCTTAAATCGTCGGAGAGAATCTGCGATGCCGGGAGCAAGATCCTTATCCACCCAGCCCACCATGAGGCCATCCAGCAGGACAGGGTAGCACTCGCTGTAGGGTCGATGTGGTGCTCCATCAACGGGAGTGACCCCTGGTGAAGACAGCACACAGAATGATGAATGCAGAGAGTTTTACTTAATCCCCGCCAGGCAGGCTTGACGAGGGCTTCATCAGTTGAGCTATCTAATCATCCTGCCTCTAAACAGGCAATTTTGTATTACAGCATAAATCACGTCATGAAAGATGTGGGCGACACTAGGAACTGTTCCTGTGAGTAGACTAGCCAGGGAGAGTGTCCAGAAGGCTGTCCACTGTGTAACTTCTTACATGCTGATTTCTGAGCCATGGAAGTATATTCACTTTTCCCAAAATAGCCTAATTATAGTAGATCCTCATTATCTGCAGACTGGTATCTGTATATTTGCCTACTTGCCACATTTTATTTCTAACTACAAAATTAATACAAGGGGCAATTTCAATTGTCATGCAACAAAAAATTTGAGTCACCTCATACACACCTTCTGCTTTATTGTCCCAGCTCACACTATCAAATGTCCTGTTCAAAGCTATACTTTTTGCATTCCTGTGCTTTTTGTTGGTGATTTCATTGCTTTAAATGGACCTCATGTGCAGTGCTGAAATGCTGTCCAGTGTCCCTAAGCACAAGGCAGCTATAATACGCCTTATAGAGAAAACACGTGTGCGTTACAGTGTGGCTGGCTATGAGCCCAGGGCTAGACTCAGGTACTGCAAATAATGAGAATCGACTATAATTAAGTAAAACCAAGACCCTCTTCGACTACTTCTGAAGGCACTGTTTTCCCGACTGTCATAGTTGCCCATGCTGCTTCATCTGTCCTATCAATACTTCCTACAGAAAGTAGTTTGCCTCTTTTATCCGGTCTTTTTCCCCAGGGCTAGAGCACATTACCCTCCCACCCTTCCTCTGCAATGGAGACATCTTCTGCCTCTCCACATTTTTCTTCTTCCTTTCTACCTTCTCCTGGACTTTGACACTTTAAATCACTGGTGGTATACATAATTATTCTTTTCCTCACAGAGGGCAAAAGTACAAATTACACTGATTCTATCTGTTTTATATATATATTTGTTGTAGACAAACACACAATATCTTTATTTATTTTTATGTGGTGGTGAGGATCGAACCCAGTGCCTCACTCATGCAAAAAGCAAGCGCTTTACCACTGAGCCCCAGCCCCAGCCCCCGATTCTACCTTTTGCATCTTGACTACTTCTTGAAAACTTCCCCTGGGGCTCCCTCTTACAAGTCACTCTCTAATTGGGAGATATGCTTTTATGCAACAATGTCTTGACCCTTTTGGGTTGCCTAAGAACATCCATCACCTGAACTGTTATGAACATTAGTTTTATTGTATAAACATTAGTCCCCTGGAGACCCACCACCAACCACCAGAGACAGAACACTTTTGGTTTCTCAATCACAGCCAGAGAAACCCAGAACAGGAGAATGTATTAACATCCAAAGAAAAGGCTGCTATCAGTACCTGTGAAGGTCAACTCAAGTTCAGTATCAAACTTGAAAGAGGAGCATGTTCCAGGCAAAACAGAGACATCAACTCCCGGGCTACCAGAAATGGAGGTTACTTATCTGATGATAGCAGGGAACAGAGGACAGCCTTCTTTTTAACTGTCTTCCTACGATCAGCACTGTTTGCTACCTAGAGATGCAATGGTCCACCAACAAATACAGAGAAAGAGCCCCCAAAAGTTACATAATACCTTCTCTGCTTTCAATATCCACATTGGTCTATTTCAAATTTTTAACTTCTTTTTAAGTTTAAAAAAAAATCTACAACTTTTAATTTTCCTTGTTTTCATTTTCAAAGAGTGCATTCGATCCTCTGTAAAGAAGCCAAGAATATAGACCCACTCCTGCATGGAGCAGTGAAAAAGAATTTTGCCTTAATGGTTTTTATGTATTAACAACCACAAACCCTCATACCTAAGCTGCAGAGCAGAGTTGGAAGAGATGTTGTATATACAAGCTGCGTGACGACCTCACACGTGGCAGTTAGGTGGTTCATCAGACCACAGGGTGCCCCATCTGGGGTGTGCACGGGGCAAAGGAAGCCCCAGGACTCTGGCAGCAGCCTACGTACAGTGGTGGTCCTCATCTTGGCAAAAGCAGCCCCTCTGTGCACACAGCGGAAATGGGAGAGATAGCGTATGAAGTTCAGCTTGTCAGCCACAACACAAAGTCCAGAATCTTGCAGGAAGCCAAGACCTTAATAAAACAAAAGTCACTCAAAAACAGGCCTGACTTTTCCAAAAAAAGGTCCACTTCTGAGGCTTTGATGACAAAACCTCAGCGAATTCTACAGAGCAAAAGGGTCATTTTAACATTCACTCTATTCATCCTGATAAGTAGAAACAGAAAATAATTTTGAAAGTCCTCAGGATTCAGAAATCATATGGCTGCAGCAGGTTGCTATCCCCTCCAACACGCCCTCCTCTGTGGAGAACACTGGATGATAATGGAACCACCAGTAATTACATTCATCTAAGCACACTGGGAATACATGAGCACTGCCAGCATGCCAATGAGAACCTGCAGCAATAGCACCTGTTTATAAAAAGCAGATTGCTGGGTCCCCATTACAGCTTCTTCTGCTTCCCAGGTCATTCCATGCCCTTGGTCCAGGGATGGGTCCACAGCAGTCCTTCCAGGACTCCCACTAGGTCGTCCTCCTGAGACACCTAAGGCAAGGAGGTGCCCACTAGGATGTAAGCCACACAGACACCCATCTAAAGTCCTTCAGGCTGATACTTGTCAAAATTTATCATAAAACAAAATCTGTCTTGAGTGAAAGTGAGAAGTTTACTCAAAAAAAAAAAAAAAAAAAAAAAACAAACTTCCTCAGTTACATATAAACCTACACTATGCAAATATTTGAAAAATATAACTAAAGTAAAGCCTAACTATTTAATTTCACCTGTTTTTGAACGCAGATTCCCAGTAGCAAGAAGATATTCAAATGGTCTTGTAAGGTCTGTTCCCATACTGAAAATCTTCATCAAATTTTCAGAGTTTATGGACACATCAGTCTTCTGAGCCTTCTTATCTAAAGCTATTTTAATAGACACTAACCAAGCTTCCATTTTTTCCTGAAAGAAGAAAATTCAAATTTCAAACAGTAAATGATTTAATTATCACAAATTCCATATTCACTCACATAATCTGTACAATCAATAACAGTCCATTAATTTATACACATTACATGAAAACGTAAACCACAAACCTTAAAAACAGCTTTTCAACATCCCGCTGGAGGCCAGACATTTCTTTTATTTATTTATTTATTTTTATGTGGTGCTGAGGATCGAACCCAGGGCCTCACATGTGCTAGGAGAGAGTTCTACCACTGAGCCACAACCCCAGCCCCCAGGCATTTCTTAAGAGAGAAGACACAATTTATCTAGACCAGGGTTTCTTCCTCAGCACTACCAACCCTGGGGCTGGAGACCGAGGTGGAGGTTGTCCTGAGCACTGCAGGGTGCTCAGCAGCACCCCTGGCCTGCCAGAGTATCCCTCAGTCATTGCAACCAAGCAAACATCTAGACCATGGACACGGGTGGTGAAGCAAAGCATTGCATGTTGGGGGTCAAGGGGGGGCAGAATACTGTTCTAAACCATCCACATTGATGTTTGACCATAGATAAGCTTTACATCTAAATGCTCTTATCAAGCAGTCAGAACACTCAACCACAAGCTTTGAGACCAAAACAACAATCACTGTGTTCCCAAGAAGAAATACAGCCTCTACCATGCGGCCAGCGCAATGGTTTCATTAATGAGGTTCTTGGCATAAAAGTTAGCTAGCGAGATCGAAATAAACACACAGACTCAGTTACCTTTTTTCTATGACCAGGTCCGAGACGGCTCCCCTCTCTGGTTCCCTCCTCTAACCGCCCGGCAGGGCAGCAAGGATTACTCAGGGCTAGCAGGAGAGAGAGAGAGAGAGCACGCCAGGGAGTAGCCTTTTATTGGGGAGCAAGAAATTCAGGGGATAATTCCATCCAATGAAGGTTGAAGGGGGGGCCGCACTCCAAGGTCAGGGTCAGTGATTGGGCCTCCGGGGTCAGTGGTCAGTTACAGCCCCACACGGACAGGTTCTCTCATCAGGAGAGGGCCGGGAAAGCTCCGACACAGCCAGAGCGCCTCAGACCCTAACCGGGAGTCACCCAGTCACTTGTGAGAATGGCTTCCGACAACAGCCAAGAGCACAAGGTCCCCAAATTAGATTCAACATCCAAGACAGTGACAGGCCAGGAGGGAAGGCTGACACTGTCTTCTGAAAATCTGAAATACAATCAAAGAGCAGCCAAAGACAAAAAGCCAGAAGAGGAAAGAAAGCCACTGAGATGCCGGTCAGAGGCTGGGCAAAAGCTCTTGGGCCTGAAGAATAAAGAGCTATGCTCTCTCCTCCCTCAGAGGACTGACTGCTCATTATCTTTCCTTTCTAAGATCTGACACATAACTGTGCCAATGGGATGTCTTCCTGCACACCCTGTGCAGTGGTCGAATCTGGGAACGAGCACTTGCGGGCACACACCAGCAGCTGGCATGTTTGTTCAAGCCTCACAACAAGCCCCCTCCAGGGAGTGGAGTGTGACAGGAACACTGAAAACCCTTGGTCAAATTTACTTCAGAACCCAGAATTCTGCAGACATCTCCAGAAAGCTGACAGGTGTGTGAGGCATGCAAAGCCCAACACTGGGGCCCTGACTCGCCATCAAACACATCTCTACGGTTCACACACAAGTCACTCGGAGGACAGGAGACACTACACAGTCTCCCGCAAGTCAGGTCAGGTGTGGCTGCCAACTGACTTTTTTCTGGTACTTTCTGGAGCTGGAACTACAGATAGGGTCAGGGACTCACATGGGCAGCCTGCACACTTCAGCACGAGCAGCAGAAGTGAGCAACCCCCTAGGCGACCTTCCTGTGGTGCTCCCCAGCCTCTCTGAAAGGTATAACGTGGTGATGATGAGACCATGCCTGAGGCAGGGAAGGAGACACCACAGGGAACGGTGAGCAGAGTCTACCTGACCTGCTCCAAGGGGCAGAAAGGGAGCAGTCAGTGCTTCCACTCCCATCACTCAGCCCTCAGAACCAATCCCACGGACCCCACAGAGCGCCCGGATCTCTGTGGCAACACTCAGTGCAATGGCTAGAGAAGTCAATTCCTCAAGTCACTGACAGGTATCTTCTTCGTTTTTTTTTTTTTAAGTATTGGAGATTTAACTCAGGAGCACTCGACCACTGAGCCCCATCCCCAGCCCTATTTTATATTTTATTTAGAGATAGGGTCTCTGCTTAGCACCTCGGTGTTGCTGAGGCTGGCTTTGAACTTGTGATCCGCCTGTCTCAGCCTACTGAGCCACTGGGATTACAGATGTGCGCCATGGTGTGCATCACTGTGCGTGCCTGGCATTGTCAGGTATCTTCTAAAGACAGTTTTCACATCTCATATTCAAGGTTTGGAAGCTTAACAGAGCTAGTGAAAGGTAAGGAAATCAGATGCGCCCCTGTTGCTGACAAAGGTCACCCTACTAATATCTTGCTTCTGAAGACACACAGTCAGCTCGGGGATAAGACGAACCCCGAACTTCACTGCAAGGATGTAGCGGGAAATGCACCTTAGCCTTTACCTGATAGGCCACACAACAGCAAATTTCTGATTTAGATTTTTATCAGAGAAATTCCAGGGTGCTAAAATTTTTCAATCCAATTCCCTTCCAGTAAGAATTATCATCTAGATGATGAGGAATCAGGATTTTTTTTTTTTTTTTTCCAACTTTAGCCCTCTCCATCTTCCCATACACAACATTACCTTCTAGACTAAATCTTTTTAGGGATAATATGCAAAACATAAAATGCTGCAGAACTGACTTTCCTATGGAATCACTTCTATACCAGCCAAGTCCCACTGTATACAGTGACATCGAGTCTGGCATGTTCATGTTCTGGGCCACCATTGTGAACACACAACTAGCAAGTGCTGGCCCTACTACCAGGGACACAAAGGGCTTGGTTCCTGCTAGTCTCTGGTCAAAACACTTCTGCAACTGGTCAGTACACAACACCTTATTTTACATGTGTGTCTGTTGCAAGAAACCTTATTTAATACATACAGTTGCTTCTCCAACGTTAATGTGGGTTCAGAGGCAGAGCATAGAACCAGACAGGACTTCACCACTATAGGCCCTTCTAAAAGGCACAGCGTGCACACAGGCACCCATAAAAATGTGAAAACCTGCACACAGGCACCCATAAAAATGTGAAAACCTGCACTTGGTAGAACTCACAAAGACCCTTGTTTACACTATGACAGCTGAGAGAAGGCAGCCACAGCCTTCTTCAACCTCAGCTGGGAACATAAGGATGAGGGGCCTCCGTGCCCATATCTGTGAGAAGCTAAGGAAGAGCTGGGTATTGATCCTGGTGCTGCAAATCACTTCAGCAAGTCGTGAATTTGAATACACAGAATCTGCAAATTAACTATATGTATGCATACAGACCATTTATACTATATCATCAATGTTATGATCAAGATCTGATTTTTACATTCTACAAAAGATAGTAAACAAATCTCTGAACTTGGTATAAGCTAGGATTTTTGATTAATCCTCCCTGCTGAACACACAAAAAGGAAGACTCTGCAGATGCCAAAACCAGGAATCATAAACACGCAGGAAACATACCATACCGTTCCCTGAGTGGCACAAGTGGTCCAGGGTGACAGCAGCATGGATTTACCTTCAAAAACATAAGGAACAGCTGGCCAGGTGTAAGGACTTCTTGATTCACCAAACTATCAGGATTTTCCTCCATGCACTCTCCTCTGGCTAAAGCAAAGAGCTTCCGGGTCATGAGACAAAGTACATAAAACTTTTCAGTATTGGATTTCAAGTGGATGCAGATGCACTGGCTGTAAAATAGAAAAGTAAAAGCTTCAAACAATTCAGCTGCAAATGCCACTTAATGTCCCTCTTACCAGGTCCCTCATTCATGTTCTTTTCTTTTGGTAGGTACTAGAGATTGAACCTAGAGGCATCTTACCACTGAGCTACATTCCCAGTCCGTCTTACTGAGACAGGCTCCTGCTAAGTTGGCTGGCCTCGAACTTGTAATTCCCCTGCCTCAGCTTCCCGAGTTGCTGAGATTATAAGCATGCACCACCATGCCCAAATTCTTGTTTAATTAAAACTCCTTCCCCCCAAAAAATTACTTTTCATCTTTACTAGCAACCTTAACAAAAAAGCAGAATATCCTCATAAAGTCTAGAACTGTGCTGGCCAACATGGCTATTTAAATTTAATTAAAACTAAATCAAATTAAGAATTCAGTTCCTCCTGTACTGGCCACATCTTCAAGGCTCAATATGTGGCTCCTTACCAGACAGTACTACTCCAGAGCTGGGCTCCTCTAATAGCTACCAGTAGTCACAGAAGACGAAGTTCTTGCTGTGGGGAAACCAACTGACAGGACACCCTCAACAAGTGCATCCAGGTACAAAGAAATCAAGTAAATGTTTAAAATTTGAACTGCTTTAGTGACTACAGTGTTCAATGTGCTATTTGGATGATGTTCTGAAGTCTGAAATTATTTCAAAACAAAAGAAGTTCAACAAAGGGAACTGAAGTGACCATAAGAAGAGTGAGGATGGCCACAGAGACAAAGCTGGCCCATTGCAGCGGGGCCTGATTCCACCCCAGCTTCGCTCTGACCCCCAGGTGACTCCCAGCACAATCCGTACTCCACTCAAAGACCACTAACACCCTCCTCCCAGCCCTTCACCCCTAAACACAAGCCAAGCACACATACTTGAACAAGAACTCTGCCGCCTGTTCATTGGAGTACCAGTCAGGAAGACTGAGTTTCACTCTGAAGCATTCCCCCAGGTAGTTAAGGACCTGTTTCTGTGTGGAACAACCCTCTTCCATTACTATCCTCAACATCTGAGACACAGAGTTCCTAAAGAAAGAGTCATCCTCTTTTCCTTTGATGAGCTCTTGAAAAATCTGATAATCAGAAAAGCTGACAAGTGCCTAGAATGGAAAAGAAAGTTTCTTTTTAATCCTTTGCCAATAATAACACAAATATTTTATTGTTTAGTTAAAATTCTCTCCTCTAATGACTTTAATAACCAAGAAAAATCAGCACTCCACTATTGCTGAAATGAAGTAAACTCTGCAAAATAATGCATTTTTTTATATGATAGCTGGACACCAAGATGCTCCCAGTGATCCTCACCTCCTGATAATCACAAATTTGTACAGTTTCCTCCCATACTAAGTGACCCAAACACTATGGCAAGAAAGATGCTGTAGACTCCCCAGGCTGAGTCGCGAAGGGCACTGTGGCTTCTGCCTTGTCTTCTTGGCTAACTATCTGGGGGAAGATGGGTGAGAGGAACTGAGACCTCCTGCCAACAGCCAGCACCAACTCATCAACTCACCAGCCAGTGAGCGCACCACCACGAAAGTGGATCCTCCAGCCCTGGAGTCTTCAAAGTGACTGCCACCCCTACTGACACCTCACTGCAAGTTCCTGACACCCCCAAGCCAGAAGTGCCCAGTCAACCCACTCCTAAACTTCCAACTCTCAGAAATTGTGGGAGATATGTTTACTGACATTTTAAGCTATGGAATTTGGAGGCGATTTGTTATGGAGGCAGTAGATAACTGGCACAGCTTGCACCTGACAAAGAGAACCTACCCGATCTGCACAGGATACTACCTCAGATGAGTCTCCTCACAACAAAAAGAAAACTTTCACAAATCATACCTTAAGTGCAAATCCCAAAGGAAGAAAGAACAGCTCTTTCCGGTAAATGAAGTTCAACATAACTGTGCCATTTTCCAGGTAGTGAAGGTTCATATTGACTGCAGAATGTTCTCCCTTCACACAGTGCATTGAAACTCCTATTGAAACAAACAGAAAATACCAGAAACTTGTAAGACCATAATTTCTTCAAAGATTTTTCTCTGAATTATTTTATTCTTTTAGGTATAATTTAAGCCAAATCACTAAATGTATCCAAGAATGACAACCAAAAATGTCTCCAAGACTTTACAAATGTCCTCTGGAGTACAGAACCTTCCAGGATATGAAACTGTGATGTAAAATAACCAAAGCAAAGAATTTAACCAAACTTCCAAGTTTCTTTCCAGGCCAGAGCCTACATACTACTGAGCATGTTTTAGTCCCTGCACTTTGCAGAACAGGGATGTCAGTGCAGCGAACCCCACCACCCTACAGAGTCTGACAGAGATGACGGCCTGACCCAACAACTCAACACAGAAAAGCAGAACTTGTCAGCTTCAGACAAGGGCTGCTAAGACAAACCACATCAACTGAACAAAAGAATAAACAGCTAGACATTCTGACACACGGACATACTGTTTTTTTTCTAGCTGCCATATGTATGATGACAATTAAAAGACTGACTTTTATCTCATTTATAAGGATAAATCATGTAACTGTCAGGACTGAAAAAGAATGCCATACACTGTCCTGTGAAGCCAGGCACAGTCACAAAGAGTGCTCAAACAGGTCAGGAGGCTGTCAGAGACCAAGAGGGGAATGCCAAGGTACCTGGAATCAAAGACCTCCAAGGCACTTGTCCCCGACCCCACCCCATGACCAAGCGAGGCCAGTCTTTATCTTTACATCCAGTAACAAACACATAAACAGTCTTCCAGCTTTAAAACACAGAAAGTAGTTTTCCCAATATAAAATGTTTTATCAGATGTTATTTTAATTCTTAAAATACATAAATGATTAAAAACTGTACATATTAAAATGATTCATAGACAGATGACCCCACTGATAGGCTGTGACTTTTTTCTACTTTACCATGGTTCAAAAGCCATACTCCACTCATAGTTCCCTTTTTTATTTTTTTGGGTACCAGGAAATGAACTCAGAAATGCTTTACCACTAAGCCACATCCCCTTTATAGTTTTAATTTTGAGACAGGGTCTCACTAAGTTGCTGAGACTGGCTTTGAACTTGCAGTCCTCCTTCCTGAGCTTCCCAAGCCACTGGGGTTACAGATGTGCACCACCATGCCCAGCCAATATGGTACTCTCTTGTGATGTTGGAAAGCAGCAGATAGGCTACAATGTACTCTGTTGCAGGTGTCTGAGGCACTGTGTTTTGTATTTTCACATCCCACCATATGCACAAAAAGCTCAAATGTGTGTACATGAGACAACCAACACTGTATAAAACAAACTCTGTGTCGAGATGATCTTGCCTACCTGCAGGCTAACATCAGTGTTCTGAACATGTTTAAGGTGGGGTAGGCAACGCTCAGCTATGATATTGGGTAGCTTAAGTGTATAAAGTGTTTCCAGTGCCAGGGATTGAACTCAGGGCCTCATACATGTTAGCAAAGCGCTCTACCACTGAGCTGTATCATCAGTCCCTAAGTTTCAACCTAGGATGGGTTTATCAAAACAGCACCCCATCCTAAGCAGAGGAATACCTGTATATTAATGATTAACATAAACTGATTAAAACATCATTCATCACCCAGGTCTCCATCGGTGTGTATGTGTGTACCTGTGGGGTCATGACGCTTTGATCTACTGCATTGTCAAATTTCAAGTAAACAATACAGTATTATTAGGCAGTCACCATGATAAACATTAGCTCCAGAACTTATTCATCTTATAAACATCTGTACCCTTTGATCAATCTCTCTCCATTTCCTCCTCCCCATTATGAATCTTAATATAGATATTACTAATAGAAAAACAAAAAAAATTATGTAAGAGAAAAATATTAACAACTCTACATAGATGCATATACTTTTTAAAAAATGAGTTTTAAACGTTTCTAAAAAAAAAAAAAAAAAAAAAAAAAAAAAAAATCCCCATGGTCACTCAAACTTACCAAACTGAGTATAGCCAGGCCCTCTGCTTTTCCACTTTGGTCTTACCATTGCAATGGGGAAATTTCTCCGAGGCATAATTAACATTCGGATGACTTTTTCAATGCCATTGATTATAAAATAGCCTCCCATTTCCTACCAAAGAGAATCTGTTAAACAAAGGTACACAACTAATTGTGAACACAAACCTTATTTCTAGCCAGATGCGGTGCATTATGCAGAAGAGCTGCACATAGGTGAAAGGGACAACAGACCCCTTGAAAACAGAGTGGACGTGGTCTTATTAAGTACTTAGAAAGCCCAGGGACACAAGGGAATTTTCATTCAGAAAATAAAGGTTGGGAGTGTAGCTCAGTAGCAGGGTGTATGCTTAGCATGTCCAAGGCTCTGGGTTCAATTTCCAGGAGGAGAAAGAAAAGAAAGAGGAAGAGGAAGAAGAAGAAGAAGAGAAAAAGAGGAGGAGGAAGAAGAAAATTAGGGGAAAACCCACCAGTTCTTCCCCCAGTGTGGCTCTAACTGTGGAGCCACTTTTCCGGTACCGTCTTAGTTGACAGTCGTCAAGGGCCATATGCAGTATGCAGATGAGATAACATTGAGCATTTTACCCATCCAGAGCTGAGACAGCTCTTGCCAACAACTCCCTGTCTTCTCACTCCCAACCCAGGCTGGCTACTGTCCCACAGCCTGGACCCTGTGATTACCTCTGCCTCCTCGTGGTGCTCAATGAGGGCTGGAGGAGGAAGGCTGTATAAGTTGCAAAGCTTGGACTTCACCATGATGGGAACATAACCAAGAAACTGCTTGATGATTCCTTTTGAGATTCCATTCACTGCCCAGCTGATATCAGCCTAAATGAAAACAGGAGAAAAAATTAGTTATAGTATCTGGATATGGAGAAACAAATTAGTATTTTAAGAGTGGGAAAGAGGAAAACAAATGATTTTATGCTTTTGATTTAGAAGATGGGATCTCTTAGATGACATTTAGATGATATTTTAGATGACATCTCTTTATATAAACCTTACCAGGAATCAAGTCCTTTTTTCAAAAATGAAGGGAGCACCATACACTATCATTAATACTCACTGTCAGCTTCCCACGGTAGGTACTCCTTCGGCCCCGGCATTCAGCTGGATAAACATTGAGCTCTTTGCAGATGGTCCCTTTTGGAACAGTGGGTGGACTGATGACAGCATCCACAATAGTAAGAGAGATACGCTCATCTTTGAAAGCAAAGTCAAAGGAAGGTATATCCTGAAATACAATTCATACTATTAAACAAACTGCCTGCATTTCCAAGGCACTTTTTCTCTAAGACTTTTAACTCCCCTGTGTTCTATAAGCAGCAATGCCTAAATGCCAATAACGACACCTCTAAATAGGATACTCCACTCATACCTCTTCTGAGTACATTAAGTATTTTCTGATCCTGCACTGTTTGTGTCAGATTCTGTGTAGGCTTTGGGGCACAGCAGTGAAAGAGCTCCTATTCTCTGAACCAAGAAAGTGCTTACCTTCCTTACCTTTGTTCTCTGCACGGCAGAACAAATGGGACTGCTAATAGGGCAAGGAAAAGGAAACATCCTCCTGATCAGGACCGGACACTCTAGTGCCCTTCCTTGAGCTCACACTTGCACATTTTACTCCGTGGCAACCTCAGGCTGAAGCCAAAGCCATGCAAAAGTAACAGTGGTGGCCAAGGCAGTTGCCCTTCTATAGCAGTTGCTACTCTGCAGCAGTCCCTGGGAAAAGCTTTGCTGTTCTTCTGAGGAAGAAGCACCACTCAGCTCTCCTGCACAGTAATTATGAACAACTTCCTAGCCTAAGTGTTAGAATAAAACGCAAAGATTCTCCACCCTCATGTGAGTTTGAGCAATCTTTTCTAAATTTTTACCCAAAGCTGGTATTATTTTAGAAATTAATATTTTATTTAAAAATCAAATTTATAACATATTTCATATTTAAAGTAGAGCAGTAGTTTAAAAAACAGATGAGATTTGCTTTCTCAAACCACAGCTGAACTGTATAAATAGTCAGTTCTCATTATTCACAATAGCTATGATCTAAAAAGTCACTCCAAATACTGAATTAGCAAATAAACCTATTGCTCCTAGGCAAAATACAGTCTCCTGGGAGCTTCTAGTTGTAAATTTTGTTAACCAATCAAGACATAACTTTGCTTTTTGTGTTTAATTATTTACTTAATATGCATAGCACTAAATAACAAAAAGGAGGGCTGGGGTTGTAGCTCAGTGGCAGAGTGCTTGCCTGGCATGTGTGAGGCGCTGGGTTGGATCCTCAGCACCACATAAAAATAAATAAATAAAAGTAAAGATTAAAAAAAAAAGTCTGGAAACAAAGTCCACATATTACTCTTTATAAAAACTCCATGCATATGAGCTCCATTTTAGGGCAAATCTTCCTTATCATCTCAACCCTGGACTCTTTTATCATTATTTGTATAAAACTCTATCAATTAACTTTCAATAAAATCTACTTTTTTTTGTATTTGCATGACGCTATAGTCTAGGGAAACACACAAATATTTCCCATCAATCTTGTCTTTCTCAAGAAGATTAAGGAGTATTCAACTTCAAAGAAATCCCCTTGGCTCCCATATTATTTATAAGCATCAGACCAGCCATCAAAGCTCTCTACATTCTAACCCTCTCCATGTAAATCTGACACCACCACCACAGGGCAGTGTCCCCTAAGTCTGTGGATCCTGGAGGAAAGGCACTCTCCTCTTCCCTTGAACTCATACAATCCTGACTTCTCTTGGCAGAGCAATTCCCAAACCACTGAGTGCTTTCGGGTCTCCACTTGTCCAGTGGCCCAAACGCTCAAACCCAAGAGCTACTGCCTCTTCCCTACCCTCAGGGCCTGGTGCCTGGAGACCCTCTCCCCGCCATCATCACCTGTGCTCCGCAACCCCTGCGGTCTAGACCAGTCATTAGGACCCTTTGTATTTTCTCATACCCGTCTAATCGGACCTCCAAGACACGAAAACTGAAGGAGCTCCACCTACGGATCAGCTCAAGCCTTTTGAGGAGCTTTTGCAGAAGCCAGGATTAGGAAGGCGCGTGCGACGTGAATGAGGGAAAGCACCCCCGGTGGGCACCTCTCCGCTCCCCCAGCTCCCAGGAACCGCCCTACAAGCAACCACGGCTCGCCGCCACGGCTCAGCCCAGACACCCCGAACCCACCTTCCCCAGTGAGTGGACCCGAAGCAGGAGGAAACCGGCGCCGCGTCCCCCGCACCTCCCTCTCCCGGGCCGCCCGCCCGCTGCCGCCCAGGTCCCGCGGCACCGCGAGCTCGGCCGGGCGCAGCCCCAGCGCCGGGAGGCCGCCGCGCACCTGCACCGCGTGGCTGAGCCCCTCGCGCACAGCGTAGTTGAAAGACTCCACGTGCGCCCGCGTCAGCTCCTGCAGCGCCGCCTTCTGCTGCTCGGGAGGGACCCCGTAAGAGGGGTCGGTGAGATGCCTCAGGCTAGGCCCGCTGGGCAGGCCACGCCACCGGCCGCCGGGATCCATGCCGCCTCACGCCCCACACCAGCGGCGACTCCGCGGCGCGGGAGCAATGGCCGGCCCCGCGGCCTGCCGGGAAGTGTAGTTTCCGACTGCTCTGCCCGGCTCGGTCCGGCAGCTTTATGGGGTCGGTGTGCAACCAAAACCGCAGCGCGAATGGGCGGCCGGAACTGCACGGAGTTAGAGCAGGACGGACCGGCCCCAGTCCGCTTCTGCGGAGGACGCTCGCGGTGGGGGCGGTCCCGTTGCCCGTGGGTTGGGAGTGCTGAGTAGCGCTGTCTTCCCTCGAGCCCGATCCTGGGCCATCATGCGAGAGTCAACCGTTACCGTCAGCCAGCTCGTCACTGGAACCCAAGCAGAGGCGGCCCGGGCTGACCCTGCCCTTCTTCTGGACCGAAGCCACGGGCCGGGGAAGAGGGCGTCCACGTGGACTCACCGTCCTTGGGCCTCGCGCGCGTGTCAGTGCGTGGTGCAGCCGCTGCACACAGTACTGCGCACGTCTAAAGTGAAGGCGTGGCCAGCTTCCACCTGTGCACACTCGGGAGGCCGCCACCGAAATGCAGCCAGTGAGCTGACCCCTCGTCCCTCAAAGCGTGCTCCCGCCCCTTGGGAATGCAGACTCCCTAGCGTCAGCCTCCCCTCTTCCTAGTTCAGCTAGCGGGTTAGTCAGCTTTGTGTGGCTGTGGCGCAGGACCTGGGGGAAGAGGGACAGCCTAGAGAGGGAATGATCTGTTTTGGCTCCTGGTTTCAGAAGTTCCGTCCACTGCCTCCTTTACTTTGGGTCTGAAGTAAAGGCCCATCGTGGTGGAAGGACATGGAAGAGGAAAACGTTCATCTCATGGCAGCCAGGAAACAGAAAGGTAGTAAGATATAGTCCTCAAGGGCACGTCCTGAAAGCCATCACCTCCAACTTGTTCCCACCTCCTAATAAAGACATAGCTATGATTCCCTCAATGGGTTGATCCCATTGATGAGATCCAATCACTTCCCAAAAGCCTTCCCTCTGAACATTGCTGCATTGGGGATTAAGCATTCAACACAGAAGCCTTTGGGGGAGACTTGATATTCAAGTCACAACAGCTGTTCATTTCCATTCCTATATGACTTTTAGAGGAGTTACCTTCTATGTCTAGTTCTCGACACCAACAGATCTACCCAGATGTGCAGCTAAAACCTAGGTCCTGCCTCCCCTCCTTCACAGTGCCTCTGTTCTTTCTAGGAAACCCTCTCCTAGTCAAGGACTCTTCAAAGGCAAGAGAATAAAGGGATTCTTGCAGGGACCATCATTCCCATCAACACACAAAAAGGCCAGAAAAGCTCTTAAAACTACTCACAGATCCTTTGTCTCTTTTCAGCTACCCCATCATTTCTCTGTCCCCTTCAGAGTACAAATCGGAAGAATTGACCATCCTCATTGTCTCTCCACTGTTTTCAAGGTTCATTGATGTCACAGCTGTTTCTTTCATGGTTGAATAATAACTCATTGTTGTGGATGTACATTTTGTTTATTCATTCATTAGTTGATGACATTTGAGTTGATTCTACTTTTTGGCTGTTATGAAGTGCTGCTGTGAATATCAGTGCACAAGTTTTTGTTATGCGTGTTTTCAGTTCTCTTAGGTATTACAACTAGGAGTGGAATTTCTGTGTCATATATTAACTCCATAATTAACATTTTAAGGTTCCGTGAAACTTTTTCAAAGCACCTGTACAATTTATTTAATATGTAAGGATATTGTAGCAATAAATAAGGATTCCAGCTTCATTGTGTCCTTATCAGTGCCTAATACTGTCTTTTGATTATTACTTGCTCATGCAGTAATATCTGGTTGTGGTCTTGATTTGCATTACCTAATAACCAGTGATATTAAGCATACTTTCCTCTGTTTATTGATTAATATTTTCTTTGGAGACATGTTTAGATACATGGCCTGTTTAATATTGGCTCATATTTTTATTGTATTGTGATAGTTCTTTGTGTTACATATGGCTGTCCTTAATAAGCATATTACTTACAAATCATTTCTCCCATTTTGTGAAGTTTTTTTTTTCCTTGATGATGTCAAACTTTCCAAAAAATTTGTAACTTTGATGAAGTGCAGTTTATTTCTAAGAGTTTCATAGTTTAAACTTTAAGTCTTCAAACTTTTTTGTAGATTGTTTGAAAAAGGGATCCACTTCATATCTATTTTCAATTGTCTTTGCACCATTTATTAAAGAATATTCTTTCCCCTGCTGCATTATCTTAGCCCTCTTGTCAAAAGTCAATTGACCTTATGTGCAAGGGTTTATTTTAGGATTCTCAATTCTATTTCTTTGATCTGTGTATCTGTCCTTATGTCAAAACCACATAGTATAGATTAATGGTAGCTTTGTGGTAAAATTTTAAATTAAGTATACATCTTTCAATTTTGTTCTTTTCCCTGTTTTGGCTATTCATTGTTCTTCGTAGTAACATGAATTTTAGTGTTAACTTGTCAATTTCTGCCCTCACCCCAGAAGAAGGAGAAGGGGGAAGGGGGAAGAGGAGGAGGAAGAGAGGGGGAGGAGGAGGAGGAAGAGAGGGGGAGGAGAAGGAGGAGGAGAGGGGGAGGAGGAGGAGGAGGAGGAGGAGGAGGAGGAGGAGGAGGAGGAGAAGCAGCAGCAGCTGAGGTTTTTGATCAAACTAGTTCATTAAATTTGGGGCATATTTCCAAAAATAATTTCCTTACAATCCACAAAGATGAAATGTCTTCCATTTATTCAGATATTCCATAGCTTTCTTCAAAGATTTTTGTAACTTATGGTGTACAAATGATTTTTTGTCAAATTTATTTCTAAGCATTTAATTGTTTTGGTGATCTGGCAACCTTGATGGACTCATTACTCCATCTAATAGTTGCTGTAGATTCCTTAGGCTTTCTATACATAAGATCTTGTTGTTGGCAGAGAGTCCACTCTCCCTTTCTGAACTGGATGTCTGCCCTCCCTTTCTTTTGTCTAATGGCTCTGCTAGAACCTTTAGTACACTTCTAAATGAGGTGTCAAGAATGGGTATTTTTGTTTTCTGCCTGATATTAGGGAGAAAGTTTTCAGTCTTTCACCATTATATAGGATGTAGTCTTTGGGTTTTTCCAAAGATGCCCTTTATCAATTCTTTTATTACTTTATGAGGAAAGTTGCATCTTCTGACTCCTGTGTGTTTTTATCAAGGAAGAGTGTTGTACATGATTTGAGTGTGTGTGTGCGCGTCATACCCAGGGGCATGCTACCACTGAACTACATCCCCAGCCCGTTTTTTTTTTTTTTTTTTTTTTTTGAGAGAGAGAGAGAATTTTAATCTTTTATTTTTTAGTTTTCCGTGGACACATCTCTGCTTGTATGTGGTGCTGAGGATCCAACCCGGGCCGCACACATGCCAGGCCAGCGCATTACTGCTTGAGCCACATCCTCAGCCCCCCCGTTTTAATTTTTTGAGACAGAGTCTCACCAAGTTGCTAACACTGCCCTCAAATTTGTAATTCTTCTGCCTCAGCCTCCCAAATTGCTGGGAATTTCTTTCCCTTTTTTGTAGTGCTGGGGATTGAAGACAAAACCTTGTGCATGCTACAAGCACTCTACCCCTGACCTAATCCCTAGCCTCTGGAAATATTTTTCTTAAACCCTCTTTGGTCTAATATTAGTAGCTCTATTTGAATTATTGTTTACATGGTATATCTTCTCATATTCTTAATCTGTCAACCTATTTGATTTTTAATCTAAAGCATACCTCTTGTAGATAGCATGAAGTTGCATAATTCTTTAAAAATCCATTTTGGTCTAAAAAATAAAAATAAATTTAAGAAATCCACCAGGCATGGTGGTACACACTTGTAATCCCAGTGACCCCAGAAGCTGAGGCAGGGGATCAGAAATTCAAGGCCAGCCTCAGCAACTTAGTGTGACTCTCAACACTTAGTGAGAACCTAATTGGGGATGTAGCTCATGGTAAAGTGCTCCTGGATTCAATCCCCAGTACCCCCTCCTGCAAAATCCACTTTGCCAATCTCTGTCTTTTGATAATGGTGAATGTTTAATCCATTTGCATTAATGAAATCACTGGTAAGACAGTATTTATCTGCCATTCTGTTCTTTGTTTTCTATATCTCATGTCTCCCTCCCCCTTCATTACTGTCTTCTCTTTTCTTATATACTTTATACTTTCTATTTAAACATTTCAGTTTCCTTATCTTTTTGACTATCATGTTAGTCTCTTTGTGGTTGATGTGTCTTGGTGTGGCTCTCTCTGAAACTATCCTATTTAGAATTTATGGAACTTCTTAAATGCATTTTAATTGTGTGTGTGTGTGTGTGTGTGTGTGTATGTGTGTGTGAGAGAGAGAGAGAGAGAGAGAGAGAATCAGAGAAGTTTTTGTCACTATTTCTTCTAATACATTTTTGTTATAAATTGTGTGTGTGTGTGTGTGTGTGTGTGTGTGTGTGTGTTTGGGGGGTACTGGAGACTAAATCCAGGATACTGTACCACTGAGTTATATCCCTAGTACTTTTTAAAAATTTTTATTTTTTGGTAAGTTGCTGAGGCTGGCCTTGAACTTGTGATCCTTATGCCTCAGCCTCCCAGGTCACTGGGATCACAGGCATGTACCACCACACCGGCAGTTAGGCATGTTCATAATACCCAGGAAAGCATGTTGCAGTCCTTAGTCCTCACTTCCTGCCATGTACAGACTCAAGGTCACACAAAAATAAAAGCTGAGGGAATAGTTTTTCCCTGGGCATGCACATAGTCCTATGCCTGCGTGTGACCTTCTGTGTTCTTAGAAATATGTTGAAGCTTCTCAAAACTTCCTATGAACATCTCCTTCCCCAACTTCTCTTTTGGTCAGTTTGCTATTGATCTGATGGTTATAGTTACCTCAGGAAGTTGATGTAAAATAACTGCTGCACTAATTTTCAGCAAGTGTATGCAGGGAAAAGATCATCACCTGGGCAAGCTCTGAACCCCATCAAATAAAGAAACACCAGGAGTGGGGGCTTCATGGAAAACCAGAAATGCCAAGCCGTGGCAGTTCTCTGGTAATGGGGCTTCGAGGAGCTCCAGCCTATTTCTGCCCACTTGATGGCTGCTAGGATGCTGGACTCCTCCGTGGGTTTGTGGATACTGGCTTCTGAGGCTGCCATGGAGCAGGAAGGAGGATGGAAATGAACAAGTTAAAATGTCAAGGCTAAAAGTTAAAAGCTCATGGTTCTTACAGAGAGGCAGCCATGGTTATTAAATAAGTTGTTTTTTTGATTGCTGCTAACCTTTAGTAAATGTCCACACCATGTTGCTGGCGTTCTGTTGCTTTTACGGCAGAGGGAATTTTCAGAGGTTTTTACTCAGCTATTCCGATACAGGACATTGACCTGATGTCCTTTCACATGAATTTTTAAGGAGTTTTGCTGGGACCTTCAAGCTCTCCCACAAAGCATCCTGCCTCACAGGGGTGTGTTTTCCCTGCTTTTAGGGATACTTTAGGGAAAACATCTTCAAAGTTTTATTGCATCTCTGGGGCCAAGGAGAACAGGAGGTTCTTTAAGGAGGGTAAGCTACTGAGAGCAGGTGTGACCAGCTTCTGAGAGGCGTCCTCTAGTGTCTTTGAATGTGCACTCTCAGGCTTCTCAGGATCTGCCTGCCTGGTGCCACGCCTGCTCAACCCTGCACTTTGTCTGCAGGACCTCTGCTGAGCCCCATGGAGTGTGTCATGTCACATCTGAAACTTCTTTGGAGTAGGGTACCTAAGCCAGGGTTTCTGGCTTGGGAAGACCCTCATCTGTGCTAGAAGTCTGTCTATGGAGTATAAGTAGCCCCTGGGGTGAGCCAGCTGTACCCAGGGAGAGCAAAGCATGCCGCCACATTGCATAAGAAGGGACAAGTTAGTGACTGTTTCCACGTGTGAAACCTTGAGGTGTTTGTGCTTCACAGCCACATAAAGACTTGCCCCAAGTGAAACGCTCAGGAAGGAACCTGGGCCTTCCAGCTCATCATGGAGGTTGCCTCCTTTCAGAAGCCCCTCCAACTCCTCCTGACTGTCCTCCACAACCAGGATCCACACAATACACAAGACGTGTGAAAAGTGGGGAACAGATTTCAGCACTTGAAATGGCTTTGATGATTCACCCCAGAGCAGTTCTAAAGGACAATCTGTTGGCTGATGTAATGAGCAATGTCCTGGGGTCAGCAGACTATGGCCACATCTGGCTTGGTTGTGTGTGGTCTATGAGCTTAGACTAGTTTTTCTGCTTTTTATAAGTTTGGGGGGAAAACCCAAAACATATGCAACAGAGACCCCACACAGCTTGCAACGCCTAGGGATTTACTAGCTGCTTGTTTATAGGGCAAGTTTGCCTCCCCCTGGATAATGGTGTCATGGATTTAAATAGTGAGGGACATCCTAGGACAGCCAACACTACAGTAAATGACAGACACATGGGGGCAAAAACACTTGGAATATCTTTAATGCACCAGGCATTTTAGACATCCATAAAATCACCTCATTTCAGAAATCATGTCCTCTTAGGTACAGAGTCTGTGTTCAGGACCAGAGACACATATACTACTGAGTTCTCGATGGCACCCACGTGCTACATGTGACCCACTTTGGCACCTTGTGCTGGGTAGCAGAGCCACCCCCACCACAGGGCTTCATCCATGCCTGCAGACACCTCAGCTGTTAATGAACACACCTGTGGCTTCATTAACACCTGCTGGTTCTGTGGATCCCAGTACACTTCTAGCCCTCCCTGATATCCCATACATGTGACCATCAGCCTGAGGAGCGTAGTGACACATCATGTCAGCTGGTACATGGGCAGCACCTGCTCCGCTCCATCTGAACACTGAGGCACTTAGATGCTCTTGGTGAAATGGAGCTTATAGTTATCTTAGGAGTAAAGTGTGAGGGAAGAGGCTTTTTTTCTCATAATTAAAACTTCAGCACATATTTAGATTTATAAAGTCACATGTTTACATTTCCCCACCAAGGATTCATGCACTGTTGACGTGAATGAAAGCATGTTTGAATTTCCAAATGCTGTGATGGAAGCAAACAGAACCTGCTTAGACAATACCGGCTTGTGCCATGAATACATCAGTGTCTGACTGTTCTGAAAGAAATGCTCATTTCCAAAATGAATTTTCTAAGAAGCCTTGTGTGATTCTTCCAAGCTAATCATGCTTTTCTCCTTCCTCCTCAAGCAGTGGCTCCAGGCATCTCAAGACATCTTGCTGCCTGAGGCTCTGACAGAATTGGCCAAGGTGGGGGGGGGGTGCCAGCATTCTCTGCCAGCTCCCAGGTGTCTCCAGCATGAGAACCCTGGTGCTCTTCTGGTTCTCATTCATCCTCATGACAAGCCCTGATCCTCGGGTCGGGCTGCAGTCTCTTCCATGAGATAAGAAACTAAGGCACAGAAAGGTAACAGGCTCAATGGACACTGTGCGATCAACGACAGAGCCAAGGTCGGCATCAAGGTGTCCTAATAAGCAGCGCCGCCTCCCCAGCATCTGGACTAAGGAACAAAGCCACTGGGGAGCCAGGTGTGTGGCCTTCTGTGCCAAGGATGGCATGGAGGGACATGGGGCAGCTCTGAGCCAACCTCCCACCTGATACAGAAGAGATACATAAAAGAGATCCGTATCTGAAACCCTGTGAGGGACCCACCACAAGGACCTCTTTTACCTAAAGCCTCACCTCCCTCAAATGCATGTGTGAATTCAGGTTTCTTAGAAGCCCTGCCAGGAGTCGCACTCCTCCTGATAGCTGATCCCTTAGCTCCCTCATGGCAAGAGCTGCAGAACTTTCCCATGCCCCTGACTTGAGTCCCAGTGCATACAAAACCTCCACAGTCCTGTAGACCTGCCAGGGCCCCAGCACCCTCCACTTTCTAAGTGGACATGCATCTTCTCTCTGCCTTCTCAGAACTCCCAGACACCAGCCCCTCGGCTGCCTCACCACTGGCTGTGTGAGTTCACTCTGGATGTTCCAGGGGACCAGGAGGACTTTCACTTTGTAATTCCAAATCACCAGCTGAGCGGAGTCAAGCCAGCCGGGAGGCAACTTCAATGTATCACCTTCCCGTCCCACACCCACTGCTACACCTATGAAATCAGTCTTAATCACTATTCCTTTTTTGTCGCCATAAGCTCCCACATCTCATCATACCTGAGGAGGCGACATTATTCCTTCTCCTTCTTAAAGTCACCTGACTACAGAAACTGCCAAGTAACAATGAATAATGGAAGACAGCACACCCCAGGAAAGCTTTCCACACATCTGCTGTGACTTCCCGAATACTCTAAGCTCACACTGAACACAAACGACGTCTTGCTCCCACTCTGTCAATCGACCCATTACTTGGAAACCACATCTGAATGAACTGTTTGTGGAGGCCTCCCAGATGCTGTGTCCAGCTCTAAACCACACCTCACCCATCTGCAGGACAGATGCTCAGAAACTGTCCCTGCAGCTCCAGGGACTGCTTGGAGCACAGGAGAACATAAGAGGGAATGCCACCTCCCTCCGGCCAGGGCCACCTGGAGAGTGGAACTCTCCCTTCTCCAACCCTTGGAGAGGCTTTACAAAGGTTAAAAAAAAAAAAAATAGACTGAAGGAAAGGGAACTCAGCAAATGTGCATCTAGAATTCTCGTTATACAATGATAAGTGAGAACCATGTCCAAAGACCCCGTCCACCCACCCCACCTATTAAGTAAAGCACGATATGTTTTTCCTCTCATGCTTATTTGATGCTTACAGGATTGGCAGACTGGCTGCTTTGTTTCTAAAACATGCAGAGAGCAGACTGACAGCAGTCTGGGCTGTTCAGTGCCTAATCCCAGGACCCCCAATCCAAACGCCACCAGGAAGGGGACGAGAAAACCGCCTCCCTGAGACACTATGCAGGGCACAAAACTAAGGACAGTTGGTGCATGCGTGTCCAGAGTTTAGTGGGGCGGAACGAGGTGGAGGAGATGAGCAGGGAGCGCACGGGCTATCTCCAGAACGCAAGAAGGGCCACTGTGTCCCAGCACAGCGGGCTGCAGCAATGCTCAGAGGTCAGGTCGCAGCAGGTGGAAGGACCCCGCCGAGGCCGCAGCGCCTGCCATCCCGGGAGGAGAGGCTCTGTGCCCAGGGCCAAGTACGGAAAGACCTGCAAAGAAGAGCACACTCAACAGCCAGATACCGATGGTGCCCCTCGGAAGGCTGGCCTGCTCCTCCCTCAGGGACATCTGCTTCAGGTCCCGAAAGCCTCCGCGGCTCTGTGGAGCGCTCCGCTTGGGCAGCGCCCTGAGCAGCCCGTGGGGGCTCTCCGGAGTAGCCTTCTCTTATCACGCCCGTGCCAGGGCTCTCTCTTCCCATCTCCATCCTGTCCTTCACAACTTGATGAAAGTGGTCGGCTGAGGCTGAGGCTGAGGCTGAGGCTGAGGCTGTTGCTCCACGTCTGGGGGCGGGAAGACGCTGGATATGGCTATGTCCACGATGCCCTGGCACAGTTCTGCGTAGAGCTTCCTGGAACGAGTTTCAGAAACGTCACTGAGGATGTTCATCAACGTGCAAGGGAAAAACAAAGGCTTCTCTCGTGTTTTTTTTTTTTTTTTTTTAAACCAAGCTCTGCCCTAGAAATCCCATCTCATGACCATCATTATAAAACTGGCTTCCGCCACATAGACAAATAACTCAGGAGGCAGCGCATGTAGGCAAAGAATTCTCTCAAAAGCTGTGTGTGCCTATAATCCCAGTTGCGCAGGAGGCTGAGGCAGGAGGATCACAAGTTCAAACACAGCCTCAGCAATCTACCGAGGTCCTAAGCAACTCAGTGAGATCCTGTCTGTAAAAAAAAAAAAAAAAAAAAAAAAATACAAAAAAGGGCTGGGATGTGCTCAGTATTAAGTGTCCCTGAGTTCTCCCAATGCCAAAAAAAAAAAAAAGGTAATGAATTAGCTCAACAAATAGCTTCTTTTTCTTTTTATTTTTTTTCTTTGTAGTTGTAGATGGACAGTATGCCTTTATTTTACTTGTTTATTTTTAAGTGGCGCTAAGGATTGAACCCTGTGCCTCACGCATGCCAGGCAAGTGCTCTGCCACTGATCTACAGCTCCAAAGGCCCGCCGGGTGAACTGATCAGACAACTCCTGTTCTAACCACAGGGAAGACAGGCAATTTCAACAGCATGAGAGCCATCTGCCCTTCCAGGAGAGGACCCACCTCAGCTTCCCCTTCTCCTCCTCCTCCTTGGTGAACAAGTGAACAGGCATTGAAGAGACACTTCTTTCAGCACAAGAACAAGACCTCAGGGCCCTGGCTCCTACCTCAGCCAGGAGGCTCAGGTAGCCTCCAGGCCCAGCTCACTGTAAGACCCCACCCTATGCAAAATCATGTACCAAAAAGACAGCATCTGGGCTGGGGTTGTGGCTCAGTGGTAGAGCGCTTGCCTCACATGTGTGACGCACTGGGTTTGATTCTCAGCACCACATACAGATAAATGAATGCAATAAAAGTCCATCACCAACTAAAAAAAAAATTTAAAAAGACAACATCTGTTCACTTTTCTATTGCTATACTTGAAATATACTCATAATACTATAACCTGGGTAGCATCTGTCTCCTTCCTCAAGTGGACTTCCTTGGGGACACCCTTCTTTACCTGTCCCCGACACCCTGCCACTCCCACCAAGACCGAGCAGAGGGACTCCAGCAGACATGGAGTGGTGGCTGGGGAGCCAGGGAGAAGAACCCAGAAAAGACAGAGCACTGATGCAAGCTGTGAGGCCTGGGGCCCTGCTCCGCACGGCTCTTCAGGGAAGCGGGGAGTCTCCACTGGAACACAGGGCTGCTGCTGGTGGGCAGGACGTCGGAGCACTGCCTCACACTCTGGGTTAACTGGGGAGAAGTTGCTGTTCCTCCACCCTCCCCTTTGGGTGTTGAGAGCCATCTGTGGACTATGTGTGGACCAAACAGGCATCACAGCCAGAAAATAGGAAAATCTGGTATTATGGGACTTAACAGCGGCAATACTGCTTAAAGATGGCCCAGACACTCAGCTCTGCCAGGTCCCACACAGCACGGGAAATGGATGGGGTGACCTGCTGGAGCCCCATAGCCTCTCAGAGATGGGGGTAGCCTGCCAAGATGCCAATCAACCTGCTGACTGCAAAACCCCATGAAGCAAGACTCCACCCCTGAAACCTCATCCCTGCCCTTGACATACCCCCTTACACTGACGGAGCCATTTTCTAGTTGTTCAGCTCCCGCTCCTATGAAGGCTGGACCTATCAGGGCCTCCATGCCTTTTAAAACTGTAATTCTCACTTTGTCTTTTATTTCTTCACTAATTATTTCAGACTTTATTTTCTCAGATGGCTTAGCCCCTCCTGAGCAGGAAAAATTACCAAGCAAGATGCTGGCCGCCTCAGGATAACAGGGTATCCATCCTTAACTCCTCATGGGGTAAAAGAGGCACACTAGCCTTCCAGTACCGCTGCCGGGGCCCTGCTCAAGGGTTTTCACTCTATAGAAGGGTACCACTTTGGTGGGAACTGCTTCATTAATATACAAATAAGCTTCAAGAATAAACCAAAACAGAATCATTCCCCCTCCACCCGGCAGGGTCCCCTTCTTTTTTTTTCTACACATTATACTTGTACGTCTGACTGCATTCTACATCCTGTTCCCTGACCCACCACCAAGATGCAATGGCACCCTTGACTTCAGTACATACCATGGCACTCAGAGGCCCCATCTGGACACTCTCAAAGCTCTCCATAGAGAGCCCACTCCACTGCCCCCATCTCCGCTGATGTGTAAGGATGGGCCAAACATAAGTAAATCTCCCACCAAAGCTACTAGGTAGTAGAAAGGTGATATTACGATGTCTCTACTGCAATTACTAACTCGTGGAGGAGCAGTGCTACCCAGGAACACGTGTCTGTTCATCCAACCATCGCTTATAGAGAACTGAGTGCCCGGCAGTGCTGGGCTCCAAAACTGAGTGATAATAAGAACCCAGGCCACCCCCTCATGGTCTATGCCACCTAGAAAGGAACAGAAGCTAGTCAACTTGGTGGCAATTGCCACATGAAGGGAATTACTAAGACTCTGGCTGGAGGATATTGGGATTGTCCAGGGACAGCTCCTTGAGATGCCATTTTGGCAGAGAAGGAGCTGGTCCTGGTGAGACTGGTGGTGGTGGAGGGGGTTCTATATAGGGATTATAGCCAGCACAGAGGCCCCCAAAGCTGGACAGTGGGCAGCAGCCCTCAGGATGGGGAGGGCGGGGTCTGGTTCTAATCTCAGGTGCAACCCGAGATCTGGTTTCCATGTTTCCACTCTGGCTGCACTGGGGAGGGGGTATTTTATGGCGCAGTGCAGAAGTGCAGACCGAGGGGGCTCTTTGGAACAGCCTCCGTGGTGATGGGAGATGACCTGCCAGAGCATCAGTACTGGTGGCAGAGGAAGGCAGAGGACAGGGAGGTGGGAGGCAGAGCCCATGGCTCAGGGGGCAAAGCTGAGGGTGCCGGCAGGGGAGGAAGGATCTGTGTCCACTTCCCACTTAGACTGTGGGGATAGGGTGGTGGCCTTCCAGCCCCAGAGGCGAGGTAGTCTGTGGAGAGGAGGGTGAAGGAGCTGCCTACGACATCCTCCCCAGGATCCGACATCCTCCCAGGAATGAAGAGCTGAGACAATCTGTGTGGGAGGAGCCAGGCAGCAAGATGAGGGAGTAGGAAGGGCAAGAGGTGGGAGGGCAGCGCAGAGCATGGAACAGGGCGACTCTGACAGAAGGACACAGGAGATGCAGGGCCCACTACCACGGAGGTGGAGAAGGGGAGCGTGAAGACCTTCTGCTCCCACCCCCAGGGGACTTCAGTTCCCACTGGGCCTTCGGCTCAGTCATACCCCTTGACCCTCCTCCTCGCTTTCGTCCTGGTGGTACCTGTACCTGGCCCCTCACCTTGCCCACAGCTCCTCTCCACTGAGGTCTGGGCCAGGGTCTCTGCTCCCTCGCCAGGGTGCGCGACCTAGGGAGCCTATGTCAGCTACAGGGAGTGACAGGTAGGTGGAACCACACCTGTCAGTCATCAGGCAGGTGGCCAAGGCTGGCCCTTAAACCACAAATGGTTCACGCTGCTTATTGGAAAATCACCTCCATTTCCCCAACTAGGGACACGGAGCCATGAGAGGGTCATACTGGCATGAAAGCGGGTCTTCAGAGGCGTCAGGACCACGGGGATTCGGTCCCCTTGACCTGCCCCATACCTGGGTCCTTCCACAGAAGGTCCCAACGTGCTTCCCACCTCCACCTTTCACCCCTCCACACACGGCGTAAGTACTGCTGCTGAGAGAAGGAACGGGAGACTCCGGGCAGCTTCTGTCCACCTGAGCATCTCCCAGAACTGCCCGGAGCCCAGCACAGGGCGCTGTCCCCCTGGACGCCGCCTCCCGTCTGCAAGCTGTCCCCACACCCTCTGGGGCCCCAACACTCTCTCCTTGCGTGCCAGCTACCGCTCCATGGCGTCCAGGTGCCTTCTCAGACAACCACCTGCCTGGTTGCCCCTGAACCTCCCGTCTCTCCTCCTGGCAGGACCCTGCCCATGCCACCTGCCACATGAGAGGGTCGCTCTGCCACTATTAGTTTTGCTGCAAGCTCTCGTGGCATCTGCCACCCACCTGGCGACCACATGAGAAAATGGGCAAGCAAATGGCAGAGCTAAGCCCCCCATCAGCCAGCTCCTCCCCAAGACCCCTGTCTGCGTGGCACACCCTGGGGCAGCAGCAAAGAGTCAGTATGAACCTTCAGTCAAACTATCCCAAGTGCACGACCACCCCGCCCTCCCCAGCACACCCTCTGGCTTACTGAGCACAAGCGGGGGCGCCATTGACCTCGATGAGCCAGACCTTCAGCTCCTCATCCACCATGAAGTCGAAGCCAAAGAGCTGGAAGCTCTGGTAGGGCAGGTATTTGGTGCTGATGGCTGGCTCCACGCTCAGGAGGCAGCTCCTGCAGGGAGAGGAGGGGAGCTTGCTGAGCGGCGGGTGGGTGCGTGGAGGACTGACTGTCAGCTGCATATGAACATCAGCTTCAACCGAACCCTCCCTTCAACATTAACCCAAGAGGTCATTCAGAGCAGGCTACTCAGCAGGCAGGTTACTGGAATCTGCACCCATGTTCTCCAGGTAAAGGCTGCTGTCCCAGGCCTGGTAGGCAGCTCAGCACAAGGCACTGATGCCTCTGTGACCACAGATGCCACCAACTGGGGGCTGCCGCCACATGTGTCCTGTACTTCCGCCTGTAAAATATGATTCTCCTTTTTTGGAGAGCGACATTTGCAGAAAGAAGGCTGGCCTCATTCATTTCTTTTGCTAGCTCTGGTTCTACAGCCCAATTATTGCTAATTAAAGGATTTCAGAGCTGTCCACATTAACACTAAATGCTGAGATACAGCACTGAGTTACTATCAGCATCAACTACTATTTGAAAATACTAATGGATTTCAGAGACTCAGAAAGAAGTTGAAAGTGAATCTCAGGAACATGAGTCTGCAGTCAGGCTATAATGTGGGACAAGTTCTTTTATATTTTTGTTGTCATTGCTGTGGTATCAGGGACTGAACCCCAGGGCACTCGACCACTGGGTTCCATGCCCAGCCCTTTTTATCTTTCATTTTGAGGCAGGATCTTGCTCAGTTGCCCAGGTTGGCCTTGAACTTGCAATCCTCCTGCCTCAGCCTCCTGAGTCGCTGGGATCACAGGTGTATGCTACTACACCTGGTATGTTCTTAACCTTTCTAAGCCAAACATTGATTTCCTTACCTATGACATAAGGAAAATATCACCTACATCTACTGTTGAGAGTTCACTGAGATAATGCTCTAAGGAACCTGGCCCAACTCTGGTACCTACAATCCACTTAATAAACATTACTCTTAAGAACAGCACATTTCATTAACTCACCAATAGTAACAATAACACATTTATTATTTCTAGATGACTCCATCCTCTAGTACAAACATCCCAGGAACCTTCGGCTGTTCTGTTTTATGAAGATCTTTCTGACTTTTCCCTCCGCTGGATGTGGCAAAATGTTTACCCTAGTAAATAAAATGTGTTCTGGTGACTCTGGTATCACCAGAGACAACCGTCCATCAGCTGTAGGTTTAGAAGGGAAGGGGCTTCCTCGTGACCAACTCTAAGATACATCCTCACATGACTTCAAGAGGAACTGAGGCCTTGAACGTAGGCCAGGTCTTATTCCCAGTCTTCCTCCAATAGCCACCCCCAATTTCGATCTTCTTTTCTTTCTTTCTCACCCAAAGAGAAAACTGTTTCTACAGATGTCTAAACCTTTGAAATCCATTTTGGGAAGGTTAGCCATCCACCTTTTTTTTTCCTTTTCCTGGTACCAGGGATTGAACCAGAGGGGCTTAATCACTGAGCCACATCCCAGCCGTTTTTATGTTTTATTTTGAGACAGGGTCTTGCTAAATTGCTCAGGGCCTCGCTAAGCTGCTGAGGCTGGCTTTGAACTTGTGAATCTCTTGCCTCAGCTCCAGAGTCATTGGTATCACAGGCATGTGCCACCATGCCCTAGCCATGAATTTTTAACCCAGGCTGGCAAATCGCACATCACATTTTAAAACATAATGGCCCGGGCATGATGGGGCACACTCACTGTCCCAGCTCTTCGGGAGGCCCAGGCTGGAGGATCAGTTAACCTGGGAGTTTTGAGACCAGCCTGGGCAACACAGTGGGACCCTGCTTCAAAACACATCTTATCTCTGCTCTAGGAGAGAATACCCAAAGATATTTTAATTAAAATAGCCTTTCAAATGTTATGATTAAGAAAAGTTTAATAGATGAGACAGACCAACAATTGAGAAGTATAAAAAGTAAAAATAGCATTACACTCTCCAAGGAAAAGAAAAACGGAGCCAGGGCCAAACAAAAGCGAAACCTTGGGCTTCATCTGCCGGGAGCTCCAGATGGATGGTCGGTGAATCGCAGTTTTTCATCCTCATACTCTGCATCTTTTTTTGGCTGGAGTGGGCAGGCAGGGGAGGGTGACTAAGGAGAGAACCTCAGAGTGGTGCAGGGATGCTACGCAGCACGCAGGTGGGGGGCAGTCAGGGGGACGGGGGGGGGGGGGTAGGGGGCGTGGGGGGGGAATGCTGTTCAGAGCACCTGGAGGCAGCACTCCCTGAAAAGCAGGAGCAGCCAGGGAGAGCGTTGTGCTTCCACACACCCCCTGACTAAACAGGAATCCTTCCCCCTGCACAGCTTATTTATCTGGTATCAGAATTTTAATCATCTGTAATCCCTGAAAAAAAAAAAAATGGGACTCCAAGCCCTGAATTCTTCTGCGGGACTCTGTAAGAAGACATCAAGGGAAGTCTTGGGCACTGCGACAGGGCAGCAGTGACAAGGCAGATGAACAGACTAAAACATAAGGGAGACCCAGGAACAGACCCTCTGGCAACTGGCCCCGACTGGTAACTCAGGGTCTGCACAGGGCAATGGCAGGGGCAAATGGTCTTGGCTCCCTAAGATATCCTTGTGGAAAAGCAAGAGGCCTGACACTGAACAATCCCAGGCAGATTGTAGGTCTAAAATATAAGAAGTCAAACCCAGAAGCTGTCAGTTATAGAAGGATAAACTCTGGGATATTCACATGGTGGAATATTACACAGCAGCAAAGAAGGACCAACTACTGCTCTGTGCAACAGTGTGGGCCACACCACACCACAGGCTACATATAGTCTCTGTTGCATAACAGAGTCAAACACCAATGAGTTCACACAGAGACCATGTAGCACTCCACTCACATAAGCTTTAAGAACAAGCAAAAAGGAACCTATGGTGACAAAAGTCAGAAGAGTGGCTATCTTTGGCAGAGAGTACATTTTTTAAGGGGGTTCAGAGGTGCTGTAAATGATTTAGATCTTAATTTGCATCACAGTTCAGAAAGTGTGTGCATAATTAAAAACTTATAAAATAGCACACTTTTTCGTTTAAAAAAATCCTTGACTGGATTTAGTAAACTGTAATAAATTAGTATTAAAAAATTATTTCAAGGCATATTAAGAAATAGACTAAGAGAAAAAAAAATAGATACAGACTTAGACATCAGGGGCAGGCAGATGTTTTTTACAAAGGACCCAACAGTAAATATCTTAGGTTTTGCAGGCTACATATAGTCTCTGTTGCATAAGCTTTTCTGTCTCCTTTTTCTTCCTCTCTTTCTTTTATAATCCTTAAAGTTTTTATTTATTTATGTGGCACTGGGATAAAAGCTAGAGCTGTTCTACCACTGTGCTGTACTCACAACCCTTTTTATTTTTTATTTTGAGACAGAGTCTTGCTAAGTTGCCAGGTTTGCCTGGAACTTGCCATCCTCCTGCCTCAGCTTCCCAAGTAGCTGGGATTATAGGTGTGCACCATCCTGCCTGACTACACTATGTAAAAAATAATTCAAAAAACATTCTTAGCTCATAGACCTTAAGAAAACAGGCATTTAGCCAGGTCCAGCCCCCAGGGCACAGGCACTAGCCAGGGGTAGTCCAGATTTTGTAGTTATCAGACAAGGATGTTAAAGAATTGCCAATGACAAATTCAAGAAAATAAGAGAGAAGTGGGAGCATCTCATGAGAACTGTAGCTTGAAAGAAAAGAAGCAAATGCAAACCTGAGAACTAAGCCCAATAACGAGAGGCGTGAACTCAACAGGGGAGACTAACAGCAGATTCCGAAAGCTTTTAACTCTTTAAAATGTCTTGACAGGTTTTGATAGCAAACAAAAATTGGGAGAAAAGCAGGAGTGGGACCGTCAGGAGAGAAAGTGGCACAGGAAAGTCACAGGAGTGGGACGCCAGAGCAGGAGCAGGAACAGGAAAACCACACACCGGTCTCAGCAAAATCCGTAAAAATCAGCAAAGAGGAAACACAAAAGCAGAAAGATGGCGACAGGAGCAGCACTGTGCTTCCTGCTGGCTTCTCAGAGGAAGGATCAGAGCCAGGTGACGATGACATGCCACCTTCAAATTGTTAACTGCCAACTGGACATGGATTTCCAGAGAAAAATGTTCTCAAACAACAAACGAAAGACAGCATCATCATAACAACTGAGATAATCCATCACAAGCAGACCTTATTTTTTAAGTGCTAAAACAACCAGGCACAATGGCACATGCCTGTAATCCTAGCAACTCAGGAGGCTGAGGCATGAGGTGAAAAAATGCCCACTGTCAGAAAAAATGCCCATTTATTGAGGAACAGCTCTGCATATTTATAGAGCCGGGGGTGGTTTGATAGTTGGCATGGGGTGCTTTTTGATTGGTGGGTAAGGATCAGGTGAGCAGCAGGGCTAGTCTGATTGGTGGGTAAGGATCAGGTGAGCCAGCAGGGCTAATCTGATTGGTGGGTAAGGATCATGTGAGCCAGCAGGGCTCACCATTGGACGGCTCTTCTTGGGGGATGGGGAAGTTAGTCTTTGGAGCCAGGGCAACTCCCAACATGAGGACCACAAGTTCAAGGCCAGCCTCAGCAACTCAGCCAGACCCTGTCTCAAAAATAGACAGGGTGGGGGTGTGGCTCAGTGGTAAAGCACCCCTGGGTTCAAGCCCAGCACCTAAAAAAAATTCATATGTATGTATGTGTGTGATACTGATGAACACCCAATGCTCCTCCCAGTGTCTTAGCCCCTGCTTCCCCGCCAGAGGAAACCGCGGCCCTCATTGACTTTGCTCTGCATTCCTGGTTTCTCCTCCTGCTTCTGCCAGACCCGCACAGTCCTCTACGTAATGCAGCAGGGCTGCCTGCTCAATGCATGCTCTTCAGCTCGTTCCAAAGGGATCAGTCTGTGTGTATCTTGCACCCAGCTTGTACTTCTGGCTTCACATTATGTTTGTGTAAATCTCATAAAAATATCCTTCAGGAATAAGCTGAAATAAACACATTCTCAGATGATGGGAAACTAGGATTTATCACCAGCAAAACTGCTTCAAAAGTCTGAAGGAAAATTATGTCAGAGAAAAATTCAGAACTGAAGGAAGAGCAAAAGAAATGAGAAGAGTCTGAGGAAACAGAAAAGAATATTTCCTCCTCTTATCTGGATTTATATAGAGTTTCACTTATATAAAAATTCAACCTGAAAATCTAACACGTCTGGAAATACATATAACTGTTGATAGCAAATAACATGCGCAGTAGATTTCAGTAAAATCACAATAGAGGGCAGAGTTACTGAACTGGAAGTTTATTTGAAGTGGTGAATTACTGATTCTAGAAAGGCTGTGAAATATTAGGTATGTAGTTAATCCTTAGATCAGCCACTAAAGACAAAACAAAACAAAAAACCAAAGAGAGATAGCCAGCCAGCGTGGTGACACATGCCTGAGATCCCAGTGGCTCGGGAGGCTGAGGCAGAAGGATCACAAGTTCAAAGGCGGCCTCAGCAACTCAGCAAGACCCTGTCTCTAAATAAAAAATAAAGAGGGGAATGTGGCTCAGTGGTTAAGCATCCCTGGGTTCAACTCCTGGTACAGAAGAGGGAGGGAGACAGCCAAACACTCAGCAGAAAAATTAAAATGAATAAAATAACATACAAATAATTCAAAAGAAAGCAGGAAAAGGAGAGGTTAAAAAAAGACAAGACAAACAGACAATAGGTGATAAGATGGTAGATGTGCTCCCAACCAAACCAATAATTACATTGTTTAAAAGGTATCAACTAATTAAAAGAGTTTCGTATTAGAGTAAGATTAAAAAAAAAAAAAAAAAAAAAGCAGCCAGGTGCAATGGCGCACGCCTGTATTCCCAGTGGCTTGGGAGGCTGAGGCAGGAGGATGGCGAGTTCAAAGCCAGCCTCAGCAACAGCAAGACACTAAGCAATTCAGTGAGACCCTGTCTCGAAATAAAATACAAAATAGGGTTGGGGATGTGGCTCAGTGGCCAAGTGTCCCTGAGTTCAATCCTTGGTACCAAAAAAAAAAAAAAGATTGAAAACTCAACCATATATAGAAAATAAAAGGTAAAAATAAAGGAGTGGGATGAAACACACCACGGAAACATGAATCAGAAGAAAGCAGGAGGCCGTGACCCAAATCAGACAGAATAAACAAGGACCCCCAGAGACACAGACAGTTACACACTGACAGATGGCCAGTTCAAAGAGGGACAGTCCTAAACACAGGTGCACCTAACAACAGAGCCCAAGACAGATGAAGAAAACCCAGAACAGTTGAAAGGAGGTACTGGTCAACCCAGGACCTCGCCCAGGACGCCAATGCTCCTGCTTGCGACTGGATCGGGACAGGCAGGGCAGTCAGCAAGGAGGGGGGACTCAGGGGACATCCTCAGCCTCGACCCGACAGGCGGGTGCTGGGGAACTCACCCAGGGACAGCACCGCGCGCCTCTCAGTGCACTGTGACCAGCCACACTCTGGGCCACAGAACCAATCTCAACAAAATTTTAAAAAATGAAACCATATTTCAGGTATGTCCCTGTGACCATAATGGAATTACTAGGGAATCCTCAAATATTTGGATATTAAGACAAAATTTTTTAAGTCCCACGTGAGTCAAGGATGAAGTCACAGGGGAAATTTAAAAATATTTCAGTACAAATAATAGAATAAGAACAGAACATCAGTAGGATGCAGCTAATGCAGAAGCTGGAAGAAAACTGTAGGCACCAAATGGTGGTGGTTGTTTTTTTAAAAAGAAATCTCTCCATTCAATGATTTAAACATTCACCTTAAGAAACAAAAGAAGAGGAAATTAATTCCCCCTGAGAAGCCAAAATGAAAAAGCATAGATCAAAGAAATTGGAAAAAATAGAGAAAAATCCATAAAGTCAAAAGCTATATTTTTGAAAAGTTTAACCCTCTAGCCAATCCCTCCAAGTAGAGAGGAAATATAAATGATCAATATCTGGAGTGAAAAAAGGGACATCATTACAGGTCCTACAGGTATTAAAGTGAAAATTATCATCACCAATGATTTTTGCCCATAAATTAGACAACCTAAGTGGAACGATTCCTTCAGCGGCATGAACACTCAAGGCTGCTGGGAGAAACTGAGAAGGCGCGGGGCGTTACCTTATGATATGTTTGATCTGTTGTAAGATACTGCTCTCCAAGGTGATGTTCAGAGCACTCGTCAGGTACTGGTTGAACTCCTCGAAGAACATCTCGTTCCCTTCCTCGTACTTGCCGTAATTCTTGGAGTACTCCTTCTGAATGCAGTGGTTGGTCAAGTGGCAGGTCTTGTCTTGGAAGTCGTCAACGTGATACGGCTCGGACGCAGTTCGGAGCACACCCTCCCGGTAGAGGTAGATGTTATACTCGTGGTCCACCAAGACCCAGCTTCTGCAATCAACACAAGCAGTGTTACCCGGGTTCCGCTCAGCCTCTCATGCAGTAGGTGCACGCAGCATTTGGAGCAAAACCGTAGGCATTGGTTATCTCTCTATGGTGTGTGAGGTGGGCAAATGGGAGCAAGGTGGGTTCTGGGGTTATATAAGGCAAACTGTGAGTTAGCCACAATGGGGGGTCATCACCATAAATGACGATGTGGAGACCTGAATCCAGTAAAAAGACAGCATTTTGCAAAGATCTGGGTAGATTTTGAGGATACCCTATAAAGCCTCGCTTTGCCCCTTCGGTGTTTGCAGAGGACCAGGGCTCCTCAGGAAGCTGACCCAACTCTGGCTGATGTCTGAGAAGCAGCAAGTCATTGTGAAGGCCTCAGGGAGACAAGAGCTGAGGGCAAGGTCAAGAGCAAGCTGGGGAGAGGCCGTTTGGCTCTAGAAAGCACCGCATCAATTCTTCCTGCATGACAGGCCCTTGCTCAGAAACTGAGAATCCAGAAACCTGAGGCAGGTATGCGCATGACATTCGTAAAAAGCAATGAAGTGGGGACCAACGGCTTGGCAGGATCACAGTACACTGTGTCTGGATTGTGGGTCCCATATACCTCTCTCAGCTTCCTCCACCAGGAGGCCCTGTGCACTTATACTCCTCTCTGCACCCACAAGCCCCTTCCTAACAGAGAATGCATTCAAAAAAATAAAACCCATCACCTTAGTGACGTTTCCTAGAAAGAAGAAATATTAAAGTAGAAAATTCAGTAGAACTCGGTTCCCTTCTTCTGCACTCAACAAAATACCTCCTCATGTTGCACATCCCACCTCCCACCAGACCTTGGACCCCCTCCCGTTCCTTCCAGGTGGAGGAAAACAAGATGCAGACCCCAAAGCATTACCGAATGTCGAACTTGCGGTGACCCGGCTCGAGAAGCAGAGGGTGCTCAAGGTACTTCTGGATCACGTGCACTTGGCCCTGGTTGTCTATGAAATCCAGAAGCTCGGAAGCCTCGGAGGAGATGAGGATGCCTTCGCCTGGCAGAGAAGAAGACACACCCCAGCGCAGCTCAGGCCAAGGGCAAGGGGCTCCCCAGAGCCAGAGACAGACCCCACAGAAGGAGGCTCTTGCAGGCCTGCTCACGGGTCCCCTCCCTCCCTTCCCTCCTGCAGGCCCCTCCCTCTCCCCTGACCCCATGAGAGCACCTGGCATTACCCAACTGACTCTTGGGCCACATAGGTTCTCATCACCATACTGGCAGGTTCCAATGTGACATTTTAGTTTTACAGACACCCACACTGTTTAAACCCTTGAACCAAATGTCACGTACTCTAGGTCAGTGGCCACCATAAAGACTGTAGCGCATATGACAATAAATTCACTTCTAACACTACCTTACAGAAATACCAGAAAGGTAGGGGCATAAACGCAAATGTATAGGGATGTTCTTGTGGCATAGCAATAAAAAAATGGATATGCTTAAATTGTTCCTACACATCAAACAAGTGATACAATATGTCCTTTTGAACAGTTTAATTAAGATGTAACATATCATAATATTCACCCATTATTTTTCTTTCTTTTTTTTTTTTTTGGTACAGGGGATTGAACCCAAGGGCACTTAACCACTGAGCCACATCTGCAGCCCTCTTTATTTTTTATTTAGAGACAGGGTCTCACTAAATTGCTCAGGGTCTCATTAAGTTTCTGAGGCTGGTTTTGAACTCTCAATCTTCTTGCTTCAGCCTCCCGAGCTGCTGGGATTATAAGCATGTGCCACTGCGCCCAGCAGCTGTTTAACTTCATGAGGGAGTACAAGACTCTTCCAAAATGGCTGGACCACTGCACATTCCCACCAGCAGTGTCTGAGGGTGCCAATGTCTTCAGCTTCTCACCAACGCTGGTTATCACCCGTCTTCTTGATTAGAGCCCTCCTGGAGTACGTGTGTATGTGCCTATGAAGTGGTATCTTGTGTGGTTTCAATTTGCATTTCCCTAGCAACTAGTCATGCTGAACATGTTCCTATATGTTTATTAACTAATTTGTACATTTTCTTTGGAGAAATGTATATGATTCTTTATTTTTCAATTGGGTTAATTGTCTTTGTATCATTGAATCATAAGAGGTACTTGTGTGTAGGTGTATGTGTGTGTGTGTGTGTGTGTGTTCTAGACACAGGTCCCTTATCAGACATGATTTGTAAATATCTTCAATTCTTAACAATGCCATTGCGGCACAGATCCCTTGTGCTGTCTTCGTAAGGCCACACCTTCCTCCCTCCCCCAACCCATCCCCATCCTGGTAATCACCAATCCGTTCTCCATTTCTATAATTTTGTCATTTCAAAATGTCATACTAGCCAGGAGCAGTGGTGCACGCCTGTAATCCCAGAGACTCGGGAAGGTAAGGTAGGAGGGTCTTGGGTTTGAGGCCAGCCTCAGCAACTTAGTGATACTTTGTCTCAAAATAAAAAATAAAAAGGGCTGAAGGTGTGGCTCAGTGGTAGAGCATCCCAGGTTCAGTCCCTAGTTCAGCTAAAACAAAATGGTATACAAATAGAGTCATCCCGTATGTGCTCCTGCAGGACCAGCTTTCTCCACTTGGCATCATTCCCCGGTTCCGTCGCTGCCGGGCAGACTTCTGAGGTATCAACTGTCCTGTTGTTTAATCATTCACCTGTTAAAGGACATCTGCATCGTTTCTAGTTTGAGCTTCAAACAAAGCTGCGATGAATAATCGCACACAGGCTGTCGTGGGAACCTGAGTTTGAACCTCTCCAGGACACGGGCCTGGAGTGTGCCATTACTGGGTGGCATGGTAGTTGCAGGTTCAGGCTTGTTTTGTTTTGGATTTTCTTTTTGTTGTTGTTGTTGCTGTGTTACCCAGGCTGGCCTCAAACTGCTGGGCTCAAGTGATCCTCCTTCTACGCTTGCCGAGTGCCAGAGCTGCAGGTGCTCCTCACCGTGCCCAGATCTAATGCTTACTGTATAAGAAACTGCCAAGCCTTTTGGCTCTTTTTATCCACCCAGGGAGGCTATGCCACTTCACATTCCAACTAGCAAGGTTGAGTGCTCCAGCTGACCCAGAGACTGGCCACCATTCACTATAATTAACACTTATTTTAGCGACTTCAATAGGAATAAAGTGACAGCTCCTGGTTTTGATTTATATTTTCCTAATAGTTAATCATTTGGAGAGATCTTTTCCTTTGCTTATCTCCTGCCTGCGTAGCCTCTTCAATGGAAACTATGCCCACATTCTTCTGCCCATCTTCTCATCAGATGGGGTGTCTGCTGTTGGCTGTGGTTTTGAAAGTCATTTACATTTTCCAGACCTGGGTCCCGTCATGTACAGGAGTTACAAATCCTTTCTTCCATCTGTACCTTGTCTTTTTGTCCTTTTAAAGATGTATTTTACAGAGAAAAAGTGATATTTTGATGAGTTTCAATTATTTAATTTTTGCTTTTATGGACTGTACCTATGGCAACAAGTTGAAGAACTTTTTGCCACACTTGTGGTGGCGCACCTGTCACCTCAGTGGCTCGGGAGGCTGAGGCAGGAGAATCATGAATTCAAGGTCAGCCTCAGCAACTCAGAGAGACCTTGTCTCTAAATAGAATATAAAAAAGGGCTGGAGATGTAGCTTAGTGGTTGAGCGCCTCTGGATTCAATCCCTAGTCCCCTTCCCCCACCCCATCCACCCCAAAAAGGAATTCTTTGCCAAGTGCTACCTGCTATTCTCCATCCACAATGTTTAATTTAACATTTAATTCCATGATCCATTTTGAGTTAGTTTTTTACCTTAATTAAGTTAGTCAAGGGGTGAGATCTGTTGAGGCGAGTTTGGGTTGATTATTTTTGCCTATGGATATCCACCTTATCTGGCTGCACTGGTTGAAAAGCTTCTCCTTCTATTGAATGGCTTTGGGATCTTTGTCCAAACTCGGTGGGCATTTGTGCTTGGTCTACTCCTGAGCTCTCTGTCCTGCTCCACTGATTGCATTTCTATTCCTTCGCCAATGGCCGCAGGACACTGAGCACCCTCCCCATCCCCTGGGCACTGAGCACCCCAGGGTACTGAGCACCACAGCAGCACACCTTGACATTGGTCACAGTGATGACTTCTAGTCATTCTTCTTTTACAAGATTGTTGACGCTATCCTAGGGCCTGTGTGCTTCCTTATGAATCTTAGCAGCTTTATGCCCATTTTGCCGATGTCCCAGTGGAGTGACAGTAACCCTGCAGACATCTTTACTATGGGAGTTCTGAGATCCATGAACAGTCCGTCTGCTCATTTTTTTCCCCATAAATATTTATTGAGTGCTTTCTACACAATAGGGAGCGCTTGAGACTTCGTACAACTGTGGAACACACGCATGCACACATCACCACCACTATCAACAACAGTCTATTCATCTTAATCTGGCATCTGTGGGAAAAATTCAAAGATATTTTTCAGATATTTCAGCACAGAAAACGGTAACTGCTGACATCTTACTATGTAAATCTATTCCTAACATACCAAATTTTCCAGGAATAAGAATTTTTGCTTATCAAAATTTCCTGTGCATGCAAAGTAGCCCAACGAATAAGACACCACATCTCTAGTAATCTTAATGTCAGCATAAGACCTAGAATTTCTGTTGGCTTCATGGTTTTGGCAGTGGGGATGCCTGTAGAGGATTGGCTAGTATTCTAGTCAACTCAACTGCCCTGTAAGCGTCTTCAGGACTATAGCGAGCCTTCCTCAACTCAGTTGCAGGATCCAAGCCTTCAAGACAGTGGCCCAAGCTTTTTGCCTTCTCTGAAATTTAAAAGGATTGACTGATGTGTACCTATAGTACAATGAGTTCAATGAGTTCTCTTTAAGTGAACTGGAAATATGTATACTTTCCGTCTGCTCATTTTTTTAGGTGCTGTTTGCCATCTTCCATAATTTCTAATTTTTTTTTTTTAGCATTCAGAACCTATAGATGTTTTGTCAAATTGAGACCCAAGCACCTCATTTTCTCTGAGGTAACTGTAAATGACACAGTTTTAATTTCGGTTTCCACACAATTGTTTTTTTGTGTGTGGATCTCATATACTGTACATTGCTGAGCTCACTCGTGGTCTCTAGGGCCCTCCCACCAGTCCTTGGATTTATAGCTCATCTCCATGTGGATCTGATACCTTCAGTACAAACGAATGCCATTTGTTCATTAATTCCGTGACCCATCTTTCCTCAGAGCACCCCATTCTTGACTGCCTGTTTCTGTCACTAGTCCCCCCATTTGGTTGGGCTCTTGGAAACTGCAAAGCAACATGGAAAGTGCACTTCTTCTCTTTTCCAACAGTGACTCTGTCTCACCTCCCTCAGGAACCACACGGACTTGCTGGTTCCAGTTTCGTTCCAGCTACCAGTTCTCAAGTTCAGGCTTCACACTCCATCCTCTGACCTGCCAGCAAACCTCCTCCAGAGTGAGCACCCCAATGCGCTTCCCTGACCGTCCTGCAGATGCTCTGCAGCACAGGGTAGCCCCCTTCCCTCCCATCGGCTCCAACCTTGTTCTCCTTGTGCAATTTCCTTATGGAAACTATTTCTTATTGAAAACTAATATACTTAACGCTGGCAGGTTGGAAAAAAAATAGTGGGGGAAAGGGAAGGAGTTCAGTAGATACATTTTTGTAAGTTTTATAACTTTTAACAAAAAAATGGAAAAGCTAACCATATTTTATTCTAATTAATTAATTTTATTTTTTCATATCATTTTCATGTGCACCTGGACAGAGCCTGTTCAGTCACAGGGAACTCATGACAGATTCTTTTTCACTTTATGTTATCGGTATTTCCACTGTTCTATGTGAACGTCACACTTATGTTAATAGCTCTAAAATATCCCACTGTGCAGAAGTAAAAAAAAAAAAATACACACACACTTGTTTACTGACTTAGACAATAGGTTTGTTTCTAAAAAATATTTATTTTGGTATTATAGATAACAGAGTAGTAAATGTCTTTGCAGCAGATGAAATATTTCTTTTTTTTGAATTTTTTTTAGTTATACATGGCACAATATCTTTATTTTTATGTGGTACTGAAGATGGAACCCAGGGTCTCACACGTGAGAGGCAAGTGCTCTACTGCTGAGCCACAACCCCACCTCATGAAATATTTCTTGGAGTAGACTTTCAGAATGAGATGACTGGGACTAATTATAGGAAGTCCTTATGGCCCTGAGGGGGTTCCATGCGTTTTCAATGGGCTGTGGATTCTCACCAGCACAGCAGTTCACTACCAACTTTCAGCAACAGTGTCACTAACACTTTGTTTTTTTTTTTTATTTTGCAGCTGTAAAATGGTACATAAAATTTAAATTTATTTAGTAATTTTTGGATATTGGTGTAGCATGTTTCCACGGGTTTGTTACCTGCATTTACTGCATTTCTTTTTTTGGCGGGGGAGGCAGAGGCAGGGGACCAGGATTGAACTCAGGGGCACTCGATCACTGAGCCCCATCCCCAGCCCTATTTTGTATTTTATTTAGAGACAGGGTCTCACTGAGCTGCTGAGGCTAGTTTTGAATTTGTGATCTTCCTGCCCCAGCCTCCAGAGCCACAGGGATTATAGGCATGTGCCACCTGTGCCTGGCCTTCTCATTTCTTCTATCATTTACTCATTCCTGTCCTTATTCACTCTATGTGGAAAAGTTCTAAAGGGACTTTTTTTGTGGGGGATCTTTGAGAAGCTTCATAGTCATGGTCCCTGCCCCCCTGACCCATTCCTATTTCAACTTCTGGAAATAGATGCCTCACTAACCTTCTTGTTGACTAGACTTTGGGTCCTTGAGGGTAAAAAACCCACATGTGCCTCGTCCACCTCCTTATTCCTGCACGTCCAAGCACTCTTGTACTCGGTGCAGATCCTGAACCTTTGCTGGATGCCAGCTCCTGTCCTGGCACGGGGCAGACAGTGCCGGGCACAGACGAGACACCATCTGAGGTGGGCTTTAATCGTCTCTGTCTGGGAAGTTCCATGTAAGCATTAGAGAATGGCCCGGAACAGGAGGACAAGGAGCAGAACTCCTGGAGAGATGTGAAGGTGACGTCGGATCAGAGGGCTGCTGGATGTGAAGCAGCTTGATACTGGACACGGTTTCAAGGCTGAGCCATGATACCAAGCACATGGTGGGTATTCAGAAGAACAGACACCATCTGTTCATCCTGTGATTCCTAAACAATTAACACACACCACTCACCTCCTCAACTCACAGCAAAAGCCCTTTAACGGACGTTTTATCCCCTCTTTACCTCTCCCTGCTGCATGGTGTCCCTCTGTCTGGTCCTAGAGAAGGTCCAGGGACCGTCAGAGGTCCTCCCAGTGGCCATCCTAACTCCAAGTTCAAATCCACAGGAGGAATCTGGAATACCAGGGATGACCATTTCCCCTTCCAAGTGCCCCCTCTACTGGGGACAGTACTCAAGAAGAGAGTGCAAAGGGGTCAGAGAAGTGGGGGAGGCACCCACAGAGGTAAGAGCCCAATTCTCCCCCTTTCACAAGACTCCAGGTGATGCCCGCCTGCCTCATGGTGGGTGGAAAGGAAGGGGAGGTCGGCTGGACCAGGGACAGGAGTGAGTACCAAGGGCCAGATGGTCTTCCAAAGAATAGGAAGTTCAAAATGGAACGGCTTTTAAAAGAGTATACGACAGTACTTACAGAGAGGCCACTGATGTGCCTGCTGCCTCGGAAGCTGCCTCTACTTTAAGCCTAAGTTGAAATCACAAACCTCAGCCCTCCTAGGCAGTCATTCAACACACACTACGGAGCGACTGCAAGGAGAGATGGAGACCAACAAGAGCTGTGGGTACGGCGTTTATACTAGGCTGGGGGAGACGGGCAGGTCATGTAATACAGAACTGGGAAGAGGTTAGTCCAGGAGGAGACAGAAGGCAGGATGGAGGGACAGGAAGTGATGGGCTGGAGGCTATTTAGACGGAAGAGGCTTCTCTGGCAAGGCAACAGCTGAGCTCAGAAACCAAATAATCCACGTCAGCACATCCAGGCCCCGAGACAAATTTAGAGCATCTGAGGGACATGAGGCCGTCTTTGTGGCTACAACACAGTGAACAAGGCCCAGAATAGAAGGAGGTGAGATCAGAGATACGGGGACATGTGCAGTGGCGTGGGCGGCCATCAGGGACCTGGAATTACTGTGATTGCATTAGGAAGCCAGCTGGTAAGTCAGGAAGTGACCTGATCAGATTTACGTTTGTGAAACATCCCTCTGTCTGGGGGAACCGGCTGCGGATGGGCACTGTGATTAGAGCCTGGGAGGATGGCGGTTTTGAGTTAGGGCGGGAGCAGTGGAAACGGCAAGAAGAAGCCTGATCCAGAGTCCAAACTGAAGGTTGCACTAGCAAGACTTAACACTTTAGGTTTAGATATCAAGGGTGAAGCTGGCTCTGGGGCTCCCAAGAGCCCCAGAGTGAACAGTGGACAAACACCAAGAAGAAGGGACAAAAGAGGGGCAGGCCGCGAGGAGTTCTGTATCAGAAAAGTTGGAGATGGAGAGGGTGACACGGCACCAGGAGCTTCAAGGGAAGTCCTGGAGCAGAGAGAGGATTTAGAAGGCACTACCACACAATCGGGCATTTAAAACAAGATGCAGTCCATGGGCCGTGAGTTCAGATCTGACTAGGCATCCACCTGAGTACGTCATCAGAATCTCAAGTGCCAGCACAGAGGAACAGAGGGGACGGCCAGGCCAACTCACCTTTGGCGCCTGCTGATGACTTTGCGATCCACACGTTGCCCTCCCCGTCCTCTTTCTTTCTGTTATAGGAAGCCAGGAAGAACTCTCTCTCATCCGTCCTGGAGTTATTGACAGGTGGCTGGATTCCATTCTGTGCTGGAGCAACTGGGGTCTTGAGATTAGTTGGGTAAATCACATAGGACTCGGGGAACCAGGTGCAGGACTCAGCCAGTTCTGGGCTTGTCTTGATCAGCCTAGCAGAGGACAGAGGGTCAGGCTCCTTTCTTAGTGCCCACTGTCACCCTGTTCAGAAAAGACACTGCGTTCCCTTCAGGGGTTTCCAAGGAGTCAAGCCATGGCCTGGTCTCCTCCTTACCCCTCCGCTTCCTCTCGGCCTCCCTGGACAGACCTCTACCATGCTGCACCTATTACATGCAATAGTAAAGGCGTGCCCCTTGCATCCACAGGACCTCCTGCCGGCCAGGTGCAGTGCCACACACCTGTAAGCCCAGTTACCCGGAAGGCTAAGGCAGGAGGAGAAAAAGTCCAAATCCAGTGCAGACAACTGGTCAAACACAAAATAAAAAGGGCTGAGTTTATAGCTCAGCCTCAGAGGACCTGCCTAGTCCTGGGTTCAATCCCAAATATGGGGAAGGAGGCTTACTGCCCAGAATTTGAGCTCCCTTTAAAGGGATTTCTAAGGACACCCAACTTGACCTAACTCTAAGTAAAACACCTTTTCAACAAACACGTTGGGACTGAGCCAGACCAACACCAAAAAATGAAGTGGGGGATTAAAAAAAACAAAAAAAGCCAAAACAACTAGTAAAATTACTGTCTTGGCCTCCATCTCTACTTGGGACTCTGAATAGCTAAAGACTATTTTTAAGTCCTTTATTTCCTGCTTTTAGCTCGGCCTCACTTCAGTGACAGAATAAAGAAGGAATCCTTCTAATGGGGCACAGGACAGGGGACACAATGAAACATGCCCTTCAGTCCCAAAATAACATACCACCACAGAAGATAAAGGCCCGCCCTGGGCAAGGCCCTGAACAGACACAGGGTCTTACCAAGAGCTTCCCACTGCCGGCTTCCCAGGTCAGAGGCACCAGGATCCACTTCACAAAAGAGGAACTGGGTCACAGAGGAGTCCCCTCCCGAGAGCAGCAAGTAGCCAGCACCAGGCAGGACACAAACCTAAACTGCCCAGCCTTCCCCTAGCCCAGGAACCAGGGCACAGAAGCCTCTCTAAACTGCGCTTCCTTCTATCTACAACAACTGTTCCTGTTCAGCCTATATTATGATTCACCTACAAAACCCGGCCTGTGAGCAAACAGCAGAAATAATGAAAAGAACTGTTAAATTAACATTAAAAACAAAGTCATTCTAGCCGGGTGCAGTGGTGCACCCTTGTAATCTCAGCAGCTCAGGAGGCTGAGGCAGGAGGATTGCAAGTTCAAAGCCAGCCTCAGCAAAAGTGAGGTGCTAAGCAACTCAGTGAGACCCTGTCTCTAAATAAAATACAGAATAGGGCTGGGGATATGGCTCAGTGGCTGAGTGCCCCTGAGTTCAATCCTGGTACACAATAAATAAATAAATAGATAGATAGATAGATAGATAGATAGATAGATAGATAAAGTAATTTTAAAGTTAAAAGCAACAGAAGTTGTAAGTTACTTGAACCCAAAGGAACAAAAATGATAAAAATACATACATAAACTCACCGAATACTCAAGTCTGAACCTACACTGTCCCGTAAGGTGGCCACTAGCCACGTGCGGACACTGAGCATTTGAAATGTGAGCAGCGTGACTCAGGAACAGAACTAAAAATTGCATTTAATTTTAATTTAAAAATGGATGCATCATAAAGTATTTTTCCATTAAGCAGCACTGTGCTGAGGTGACAGGATGACATTTCCCTTGACTAAACTGTGTGTGCATGTCGGGCCCGTGTGTCACTCCTAGTATCTCACTCACACACACACACACACACACACACACACACACACACACAAAACACGGCTCTGTTCAGGGACAATGGACCTACTCAGTTGAAGCGACTTTTTTCTGCGTACTGATGAGACGTGACCACGTGCTAATGACACAGACAGCAGGAGCTACTGTGCAAAGGACAATCAGTAACTAAGAGGCAATTATTTTTCTAAATAAAAATTACTATTTGTGTAACTAAAAATAAGTATGGTCTGATTTTTAAATTTAAAGCAAAAGCATTCTACTGATGCAAAACTGAGCAGGGACCCCGAAGGCAGAACAATGACCAGGACAGTGAAGACAAAGGACTGGAAGCAGGTGTGACAAATTCACAATGGATGGCGGCTTCACCAGGCTACGGCACAGTCAAGTGAAAAGCAGTTTGCTTTGCTAGGGAGACATTTTCAGCAAACAGATAATGAATCTGATGAGCATTTTTCCCTCAATAGTCAAAATATAATATTAGTGGCAAAAGTCATAAATATGCAACAAAAAAATTTTTTTTCAACAATTAAAAAAATTTTTTTTGTACTAAGGATGGAAGCCAGGGGTGCTTACCCACTAAGGCACATCCCCAGCCCTTTTTATATTTTATTTAGATACAGGGTCTCACTGAGTTGCTTAGAGCCTCGCTAAGTTACTGAGGCTGGCTTTGAACTTGTGATCCTCCTGCCTCAGCCTCCCCAGTTGTTAGGATTATAGACGTGTGCCACCGTGTCTGGCTTTAATAAAAAAAAAAAAATTAAGAATATATATATATATATATAGCCTCTACTGAGTTATGTACATCCCAGTCCCTAAGACCTTTTTTTAAAAATATTTGTTTATTTTTTAGGTGTAGATGGACACAACATGAGGCTCTCAGCTTATAACTTCAGTCAAGTATAAAATGGCCTGGATTCTAACACAAAAGGAAAACCACTTTAGACAGAAATATGGTGAAATAAATTATTTTAAGGCAAAGTTTTAAAAGATATTTTATGAAAGTAAAAAATCTTCAGCTCAGCCAGAATTGGCCACTGATAACGAGCTCTTTCTAACAAATAATATCAAAGACTGACTCAAAATTTGAAAAAAAAATTAAGCATTTTTCTCAGCTTTAGGTAAGTTGTGATGTGAAATGCTGCTAAATTAATGCTTTGGGCATGCTTATATTAAAGAGAAAAAAAAGAAACCAAACTGATGGTCCAAGTATTTTTGAATATTTTACATCTGTCAAAGAGCCACAAAGGGCTGGGGTTGTGGCTTAGTGGTAGAGTGCTTGCCTAGCACATGTGAGGCACCGGGTTCAAACCTCACCACCACAAAAAAGTGAAATAAAGAAACTGTGTCCACCTATAACTAAAAAATGAATATTTGAAAAAAAAAGAGTCAAATAATTTCACAACTAGATTGCTTTTTTGGGGGGGGGGGGCGGGGACTGGGGATTGAACCCAGGGGCACTTACCCACTGAGCCAAATACCCTGCTCTTTTTCTCTTTATTTTTTATTTTGAAATAGGGTTTTACTAAGTTGTTGAGGCTGGCCTCAAACTTTCAATCCTCCTGCAGCAAGTCACTAGGATTATAGGCATCAAACTGTTTCCTTTTTCACTTCATGCTACTGTATGATGCATATAGAAAACATTTGTTTTCTCAGTTTTCTGAAGCAGACTCTATAAAAAGTACTGTGGATACAGTTGTTGAAATGGTTCAGTATATACTTGCAAATGTTACAATGATTCACCAGTTCATGGAACTGTTGAAAGAAATAGAAGACAAAGAATTTAATGATACTAAGCTCTCTGCCAATACTCACTGTTTGATGATGTTTGAGATGAAAGAGTTTTACAAAGATTTACTGTACAGTTATCTCTGATTCAAATATTCTTGATATAAAAGGAATGCTTGCCAAATCATTATATACAATCAACATGTCATTATTTAACTCAAAAATCCAAGATTAAAAATGGCAACGTTATTTATATTACCCATATCCATGCTATACAGGAACAAGTTCAATTATAGCTCCAAGGCAGGGAAAAGACCTGGTTTTGATCCCCCTATACAGGTATTATAATTCATGTTCCAACTTCATAGAACAAGTTAATAATAATGATTTTACATGTTTTTATTACATGACAACATGCAGGTTTCAATTATAATAGTATTATAAAAACTGGCTTCAAGGCCGGGGTTGTGGCTCAGAGGAGAGCGCTTGCCTGGCATGTGTGAGGCACTGAATTCGATCCTCAGCACCACATAAAAATAAAATGAAGCTACTGTGTTCACCTATAACTAAAAAATAAATATTAAAAAAATTATAAAAGAAAACTGGCTTCAAAATCAAAAACAGAAAATTGAAGAAAACTTTGTTGATATTGATAAACTCTTCATTATATTAATGATCTTATCTAAATAAGATCAATCCATTTTCTCAATGTGTATATGAATATTAAAATGATTTTTTTTAGAGCTCAATTCAGTTCCTAAAAACTTCTATGTCCATTGGAACAACTTTAGTATGTACATCTACTTTTTCAATCATAAAATTCTTATGCAATCTCAATTCAGATCAAGGGTCTCCAATGAAAATTTAGTGACTGAGTTAAGTTGTGCTACAAAGATAAAATACACATCAGATTTTGAACACTCAGAATTTTTTTTTAAAGTCTCTATGTTTTTTATATTAGTAACATGTTAAAAAGGACAATATTTTGGGTTTGTTTGTTTGATTTACAATGCCGGGAATCAAACCCAGGGCCTCACACATGCTGGGCAACTGTTCCACCACTGAATTATACCCCCAGCCCAATATTTTGGATTTAGTTAGTTGAATAAAAAGATTACTAATTAATCTGCACCTGTTTTTTGTACTTAACGTGGCTACTGGGAAGTTTAAATGACAGGTATGGCTGGCCTTCCATTTCTGATGGGCAGAACGAGAGCAGGCCTGCAGGAAGACCTCTGCACCCCCTCGGCAGCCCACTGGGGAGCAGTCACAAAGGAAGGCTACTCAGGTCTACAAGGGAGTAATGCTCACCCAGGAAAAGAAAGCTCCCTCCTCCCAGCAGAAGGGATGCCCCTCAGGCCCTGGGACTATGGCCTTGATGAATCTGACACTCCCTGCAGGGAGAGCAGCCAGAAGCAGGCCCTCCCGGATCCAGCACTGAGCCCCATCCAGGCTCTGGGCAGCCCTGAGGGACACCTAGTCATGCTGTTCGTGGGGCCCATTAATACTGATCAGAACATCCTGGCTTAACCCGCACGGCTGTGGCCTTGGTCAAGAAAGCTGATCTCTCTGTGCTGCTAATCTGTCCTGTACAATGAAGGAGAGCGCAGTCTGACTCTCTGGGGTCCTGTTAAGTCACAAAAAACTTAGGGAAGACAGACAAAGGGAACCAAGACCTCCTGGAATCACCCCGGCCCTGGCAGGACCCCTGAGGGATGAAGAAAGCTGGTAAGGGGGGCAGTCCCTAGACTGTAAAGTCCTGTCACCATGTACAAGGTGCCACCACAGTCATGGCACACACCTCAAGGGTCAGACAGCGGGTATTGTCCACCATTTGTCTCCACATTGTACGCTGGACACTGGGGTTCACAGCAACAGTGCTCTCCAAGGTCACGGTACTGCCTTGGACCAGGTCACTACTCTAGCCCTGTACTCATTGCCTCCTTGCAGCTGCTAAATGTGAAATATGCAGAATGCTACTTTTTTTTGGGGGGGGGGGTACCAGGGATTGAACCCAGAGGCATTTTACCACTGAGCCACAACCCAGCCCTTTTTAGAGAGACAGGGTCTTGCTGAGTTGCTTAGGGCCTCGCTAAGTTGCTGAAGCTGGCTTTGAGCTGGTGATCCTCCTGCCTCAGCTTCCCAAGCTGCTGGGATTACAGGCGTGCACCATCGCACCCAGCCAGAATGCTACAGCGTATTCCACTTCCTACTTTTAAAGGGCAAATTCTATCTTAATTGTTAGAGAAAACTATCACAGCTCTGTTTGGCTGCATATCCATGTTTACTAGTTCATGGAAAGCCTGGAGATCTACTCCAGCCCTGACTGTAGGGCCCAAAGCCAGTATTCTGCTCTAAAAATGACAGCAATAATAGCCATACCAAGGAGTAATAAGAACTCTCACTTATGTAGTGTGAACCACGCAACAGGCATCCTTCAAAGCCTTCATAACAACACTGAAGTCTCTGCTATCAGGATACCCATTTTACAGGGAAGAAAACTAAGGCACAGAGTCAAAGACACACAATGTACCTGGTCACTGAATGACACATACTCCAGTGTGTCACCTGATTTAACCCTCACCACTGCCTCATGAGCATGGTATGGAGGCCGAGAGGGATAAGATCTGACCACACCAATCAGAGCTGGGTTAAAACCCATGCTGCCCACCCTGGATCTTAATCATCATATGACACTGTCTCCCTCCACTTTACAAACCTGCTCCCATGGCGTCCAGTCGTAACCCACTGCTCAGGATCCAGGTGGAAGAGCTCCTCTCACACCTGCCCAGATCTCTTTTCTGGAAGGCCCTAGCTGCTGGGAGAGGGGGCTGCGGAGGGCGATGCACACCTTTCTCCAGGGATGAGTCTCTGCCCAGAAAAACCTAGAAAGCTATGTCCCCCACCTTTTCCCCAAACAGAGGCTGGAGCCCAAAAGCCCAGCGTCCTTGCTTTGAGATGTGCCAACTCTGAGGTGCCGTTTGCTCCAGTCCCATGGTGACACAGCTGAAACCACATCTTTGCTTGGCTCTCAGCTTGCCCTGTCCTGCTCCCTGGCTTCCTAGGGGTGTGACTTGAGGACCTGCCCCCAAGAAATCACTTTTGCAGGAAGCCGCGAGTCAGCTGTGCTCCTAGGCAGCCTCACCTGAGGAACCCTAGGCTTCATCAAACCCCACAGCAACAACCCCTCGAAATGCAAGCCTACAAGAAGCTTCAAACTGGTATTTATGGACTTTTTTGAATAGTAAAAGCATTTTCACCCCTTTAAATAATCCCACGTTTTTGCATGAGTGTTTGAAGCCAAAGACATTTATGTAAAACACTGAAAATGGAAGAACACTTACTTCACTAAAGAAGCTTTGCGACACAGTTTGTCAGCCCCCCTGTAGTAATTCACCAGCTGCGCCAGCCCGGGCTCGTGACCTGCAAGGAAAGAGCAGGCTCAAAGGGGGGCCTGGACAGGTGGGGAGTGACGGCAAGGCACCAGCATGCCGGATGGGGACCAGGAGGGGCATGCCCGGCTTTTCATTTCAACTCTGGTTGTTAGAAATGGAATAGTTTGGCTTCTCTGACCCTGAGGGTCTTTCTCTCAGTATCCTTCTGGCCACTCACCCTCCCCCAGGGGATGCTATTATACCAATACTGCAGGTCTACGAAGACCACCGCCACCTTTGTTTTTTCTTGTTGGAGTGGAGCATGCTGGGTATTTTCTCTTCAGCTCTCCCTGGTCTTACTACGATCCTCTTCTGGCTTAATGTGAAGACTTGCAATCTCTAAATACAGGAAGCTACTTTAAGAGTCATGCTTTGCACCTCCCCAGCCCTGCTTTCTACAAACATCAGAGAAGGCACAGAACTGTGATACTGCTAGTCTCAAGCATGCTGGGCTCTGCCAGTTTCTGGAAGGCACCAGAAGGTAGAGGGAGGTGGTGGGCAGGCCATGTCAGAATATCAGAAGTAAGAACTTCATTCTGTGCTGCATCCCACAGGGATCTTAGTCTCAACAATTCTCATTACCACAACCCTTCTCTATGAAATTAGAGCTGAAAGGATAAAAATAAAAATACAGTTTTACTTAATTTTTAGGGGATACTGGGGAATGATATTTGTCAAATTATATTGTTATATTGTGTGCATGTATGAATATGTAACAACAAATCCCACCATTATGTACAACAATATGCACCAATTTTTTAAAAAGTGGGAAAAAAGAAACTGAAAAAATTTTTTGTTTTGTTTTGTTTAAAATCCTAATAATCCCCATGCATGGTGGCACATGCCCATAATCCCAGCGACCCTGGAGGCTGCGGCAGGAAGACAAGTTTAAGGCCAACCTGGGTGACTTAGCAAGACCTTGTCTCAAAAATAAAAAGGACTAGGGTTGTAGCTCAGTGGTAGAGCACTCCTGGGTTGAAATTCCAGTACTGCAAAAAAATAAATTTGTACATGCATATTTAAATTTTATTTATTAACAAAATGCATTGCATTTCCTATAATAGAAAGTAAGATGGAATAAAGGCATTATGAGTTGATGTCAGAGGCAATGATTCATCAGAGAATGGCATACGCCCAAATAGAAAGTGTCAGGCATTACTTGAATTTCAGTGTTTCCCTGTGGCAGAGAGACCCTCATTCTCCCCGCATGGCCCTCTCCACATGCCCAGGGCCCTGAGCCCTTACCTGACCCCTGAAGCTCCTTGGTTTCCATGTAGCACACTTTTAGTAAAAGGTAAATAACTCCAATAACAGCACAAAACCTATTTTCTTTCCCATAAAAACCAAATATTTGCTGATCACCTGCTGAATCTATGGTGCCTATGTAAGATTCGAAACCTATAGGTTTCTGCTTCTCACCTCCTAGCTAGGCATGAGCTCCACAGCTATGCCAACTGCCCCACCTCCACCTGGGCAGTGCTGTCTTTACTATTTTCCATATTAAGACTCCATCTAAGCTTTCACAGCCAGACACCACCAAGCACAAGAAGAAAGGAAGGCAGGAAGGGCAGTGGACAGAGTCAGAGGAAGTAACTTCTCCAAACTAGAAGCATTTGTTTCCTTTCCTCTTTCAGGGAAATAATTCCACATGAACATTACCTCTCCCACCCCACCCCCCTTTTTTGAGGAAGGGTTCCTGAGGAGATCCTTTAACAGGAAGGACTCTCCAAGCACACTCTCTGTAACCCTAGATTTCTGGGGGGCTCCTGTCAGCCCTTCCATGGAGTCACCATTCTTCATTATAAACTTGCATGGCAATGGAAAGTTGTCCCCAGCACTATTTCAAAGAAAAAACTCAGGAAGGCATTGCCTCAACAAGTTTGGTTCTCAAACACTGGTCTCACCCAAATCCTCTAGTAAGTTCACCAATGGCCAGTCAACTCCAGGTGGCCTGTTTCCATTCTCTGTCCACTCAACCTATTTCTGAAAACCCTCTCCTCTCCCCAGCATGGAAAGAACACCGCTCCCTTTGGTTGGCCCTCATTTTTCTCGGTATCAATTCTCCCCTTCTATCCTTGGAGTACAACTGACCCCCATCCCTGGTGAGTTCTGGCCAGGAACACAACTACCCAGAGAGCCCTTCCCAGATGACTGTGCAGTGAGCAGGTCACGAGCCGATGCTCAGGTCCCCGGGATGTGAGTGCACCTTCCGGAGAACTTATGGATTACGTCATTTGGAAAGGAGCGGCTGGTCCTCCCCTCACTCCTGTCCCTTCCTAAGGAGAGTAGGTGGACAGGGTGGTGCCAAGCCGGCTTCTACCACGTGAAAAGGCAATTCCCTCCCGGTACAGATGGAGGGGAACCAAGCCTCTAGTTAAAACCTTTATTCAATGCACAACTGTAAAAACACGTTCTTTGGTGAAGCCTTCGCTAAATTCAGACGCTCCTCCAGCTTTTCCTGGGGGAGGGTCTCCTCTGAAGCTCCGGTTTTGTATCCAAATGGCTTTTCCGAATGCCCTCCCTGCCTGTTATCCGAGCCTTGCGCGGGTACAACCCCAGGTTCCAGCACCTTTAGGGCCCCCTTCCACGCCCACACCAGGCGGGGCGGAGTCCTCCGAGGGAGACGCGCAAGGAGACTTCCCAGCTCTGCCGAGCCTCGCGCGCCCTGCGGAGCCTCGCGTGCCCTGCGCTCAGCTCCGCCAACCTGCCCGACCCGGGGCATTGGGCCCGGGAGCCGGGGACCAGCGGCCGACAGCCCCCGTGCTGCAGGGACAGGTCATTGTCAGGAGTAGCAGAGCCGCACTGCGAGTCCCTCCGAATGGGACTCAGGAGAGCGGAGGGCATTAAGAACGAGCGCGGGCGCTGGCAGATCCGCCCGGGATCAGCCCGGGAAGCCACACGGAAGAGAGACTCGCGACCTTAAAAACAAAAGCACCGGCCCCGGCCGTGGAGCGCGCCTCGGCCGGGGGCGGGGGCGGGGACGGGGACGGGGAAGGCTCACCCAGTCTCCCGAAAGGCAGCCGGTTCCTCTCGCCCAGCATCAGGTTGAACCTGGGGTTGTCTCGCCTCAGCCTCTTCCAGTGGCCGGAGGCGAGGAGCAGCCGAGAGACCTCGGCGTAGACGCTGCTGTTCTCGTCGCGCACCACGAAGGTGTACATGGCGAGGCCGCGCGGCCGGGCCCCAGGCCGCCGCCCGAGGACGAGCCGGCGGAGGCGGCGGCTCCGCGTGGACGGTGCCCGCCCCCCGCGCCGCGCTGCTCTCGGGCCGCGCCTCCCGGGCCCAGGCGACGCCTCCTCCGGCGCCCGCGTCCGCCCAAGTGGCGAGCGCCGCCGGGACGCCGCACCCTCCGCCGCGCGGCCCCGCCTCCTCCCCGTGATTCCGCGCGGCCGGCTCGGCGCCTGCGGGCCGCGCCCCCAGCCCCGGGCCCGCCGGTGGGGGTTCCCCGGGGGTGCACCGAGCTGAGCGAGCCGAGATCACAGCCAGGCGGCGCCAGCGGAAGACCCCCCTTGCAGAGTTCCCGGCTCCGCCACCTCTTTCACAGGGACTTTTATGAGTGAAAAAAAGTTGCTGGGCCCTGTCCTGGGTCCGAGTGAGCAGCGCTCCCCTTCCTCTCCACTCAAAGACTAGAGCACCCAGAGTGTTGCGGTACTGTTTGCTTAGTTGGAGTAGAGCGCTCTTTTCATGTTCTGAGACCTCCCGATTGTCGCACGGCCCAGGGGCCGGGGTGACCCCAGCGTCCACTGATGGAAACAGTCCCGAACAGGCTTCAGGGAGTCCTGGACCCGCTCCGGACCTGCCTTTCCAGCGTGGGCCAAGAGCCTTCCCTATTTCGGACCTCGCCTTGTCTAAGCTACTTTTAGGAAACCGATTTTGGTGCATTTGAGGGACAGAGAGGACAATGACTATCAGGTTTTCCGCAAACGTGCCCATATTCCCTCGTGAATGACCTACCCCAGCCTTGTGCCTCACAACTGTTACTCTCCTTTAGAGAAAGAACCTCCCATCCTGTGCTCCCCGCGTTCACAATATCTACCGAGCATTCTGTAAAAGCACCCTCCTCCCCCAGCTCGGCCCACATTCGCTCACTTTGCGAAACCATTCTGATCTGTGCACTTTCGCTGGCCCTGGGGAGCTTGCTCCGGTGCACAAAGGCAGCAACCCAGAGTGCGGGTGCTTAAGTTCCCTCTCATCCCTCCATCCATCAGGATAAGAGTGGGTTGACAATGCACTGGCGTCCTCACCCCTGCAGGATATGCTGCCAGGAGGTGCATTTCCTGGACTGTATTTCAAGGTATCTACAGAATTCAGCCCCTGCTGTCCACAGCTGTCCAATGCACTTCTCTTGGCTTCCTTCCTTTCCCTAACTCGCTACCCCCCACTTGCTCCTCCACAGATATCACCTTGCTTTTAAGTCCTTGTTCCAGGATCACCTTTTGGGAGACCTCAGATAAGCCATACCTGCTGCTTGTCACCGAAGGCCACATTCTTTCCTCTAATAGTTGGCTTCTCTGCCACTCCACAGCCATGGTCTCCCTAGCAACGCCAGGGATCCTCAATCCAGTGGTTCTCTCTCTCTCTCTCTTTTTTTTTTTTTTTCTCATGTATCTTTTATAGTGAACACTGTTTACACTTGTTTTAGTTTTAATTTGGGGGCAGCGTTCCTTATCCCCTTTGCTAGAAAATAGTATTCATCTTTTCCCCTCCGGACTTTATGAGACTCTGGAGAGATGAATACAGTCCATTATGGGCACAGGAAAGGCAATCTCCCAGTTCAACAGGGCTACTCCATCCCTTTCTGCCATAGTAGATGGTAAAGCATAAGAACATGACCCAAATCTGGACAATCTGATTCTTTGTGGGATTTGGAGCTATAAAGAAAAACTAATTTTTTATTTTATTTTATTTTTACAGCTGAAATTGCTCAGATGGAAGACTGTGTGCCACAACATGTAGCTATCTTACTATCCTACAAAGAGGAAGACCCTGTCTGTCTGAGACTTTGACTTCCAATGCCCCCTTGAATTAGGCCTGGCTCTCTGGCTATACAAGAGGAGTAATATGCTTTACTTCCTATTCTGGACCTTAAAATTAGAGCATGCCCCCTTCTTCCAAATGCAGAACCACAATAACAACAAAACAAAAAGATGCAAATGTTATAGTTAAAGCTTCGTCCTGGGGTTTCATATACTGTCCTCCAGACCACTCATGTATAATCGAATCAAGCCTTTATTGAAGCACACCGGTGGCGGCTGACCAGAACTTAAAGCTGTTCCCCTGATCTGCCCCGAACAATTGCAAGGACTCTCCTTATAAGCCTGAAAACCGCAAAAGGGATGTTTGGGGGTTCAGCCAATGCAAACAAGCCAGGTTATAGAAGCGGGAGAGTGCAGTCAGGCAGTGGGAAGCCTAAATAATCACAGTTAGCCCAGTCACCCCAGTTACAGAAACAGAGCCCTGTTCCCCTAGTTTACAGAAACAATGCCCCATTAGGTAGTTCCGTGTTCTTAAAGGTTTCTATAGCAAAAGGAAAAGAACATCTTGCCCCACTCATGACCCTTTTCCTTGGCATGGTTATTTTACAGAATGGAGTCATAAAACAAAATGGAGTCACATTTGCTTTTACTATCACACAAGGATTCTACCAAAATTGGCTCTTTGATTGATCCTAAAATAAACTTCAACAGTCAGGTACAGTGGCACACACTTATAAGCCCGACATCTGGAGAAGCTGGGGCTGTAGGATTATAAATTTGAGGCCAACCTCAGCATCTTACCATGCCCCTCAGCAACTTAGTGAGGCCCTGTCTCAAAATAATAAGTACAAAGGGCTGGGGATGTAGCTCCGTGGTAAAGCACCCTGGGTTCAATCCCCAGTACACACACACACACACACACACACACACACCCCTTGAAAAATTTCCACAGGTTGAGACAATTCTAAACACTTTCTCTAACAACAATGGAATTAAGTGGCTAGGAAATTCAGTAATATACTTCTAAATAACCTATGTTAAGTGAAGAAATCACAATAGTATAAGAAATATTGGCTGGGGATGTGGCTCAAGCAGTAGCGCACTCACCTGGCATGCATGCGGCCCGGGTTCGATCCTCAGCACCACATACAAACAAAGATGTTGTGTCTGCAAAAAAAAAAAAAACAAAAAAAAAAAACTAAGTAAATAATTAATAATAAAAAAGAAATATTGTTTAACTGAATGACAATAAAATTATGACATCAAGACTGGTAAGATACAGCTAAAGCCATGGTTAAATGAAAATTTATAGCCTGAAGCACAAATGTTAGAAAAAGAAGATTGAAAGTCAGTCGTTCAAGCGTCATCTCATGATACTAGAAAAAGGACGACAACATCACACCCAAATAAGTGGAAAGAAACTGAGGAATGAAGAAACAGATATACCAAAAATAAATCAACAAAGCCAAAAGGAAACAAACAAACAAACAGAAAAACACCTATTTGGGCTAGCTCATGGGTAGAGCACTTGCCTAACATGCGTGAGCCCTGAGTTCAATTTCCAGCACTACCAGTAAATAGATAAATAAAATTTAAAAATAGACTACTTAAATTGCTAATCATTCACAGTCCAGCAAGAAGGAAAGGAAGAAAGGGAGTGCAAGTAATCAGTACTAAAATGTCCAGGGGAACCCACTAGAAATCCTAAAGATGTTTAAAAATAAGGTACTGGGGCTGGGGATGTGGCTCAAGCAGCAGCGCACTCGCCTGGCATGTGTGCCGTCCGGATTCAATCCTCAGCACCACATACAAACAAAGATGTTGTGTCCACTGAAAACTAAAAAATAAATATTAAAAAAATAAAAATAAAGTACTATTAATAATTCTTGCCAATGAATTTAATAACTTGGACAAAACAGACAAATTCTATGGAAAACCCTAGTTTACCAAAAATGATTAGAAAGTAATATGAAGTCAGAATAATTTCATATCTGTTAAAGAGATTGATTCATTTGTAGATGACATATATATATATGTATATATGAAACTAAAAATATCCTGAAGATTATACAGATACCCCAAAAACATTAACACTAATAAGCAAATTTAGCAAAGTTTAAGAACAATCCAGAGAGGAAGTTAAGAAAATAATTCCATTTTACAATAGCATCAAGTAGCCAGGTCAAAAAGAGAAGATTTTTTTTTTTTTGGTGGACCCAATATTTTTATTTTTATTTATTTATTTTTATGTGGTTCTAAGGATCGAACCCAGTGCCTCACACATGTGAGGCAAGCATCTACCACTGAGCTACAACCCCAGCCCAATAAGATGAGATTTAAAAAAAAAACTGTCATTTTTCAAAGATGACATGGTTATATATGCACAGCAAATCTTAAGTCGCTAGACATAAGGTCAATATATAAATACTAATTGTATTTCTGTCAACAACAAAGAAATAGAAAATGAAAAATTTTAAAGATACAATTTATAGTAGCATCAAAAAATGTCAAATACTTAAGATTACTAATGAAAACTAGGCAAGAACTCTACACTGAAAACTACAAAATATGAAAAAAGAATTTAAAGAATAAAATAAAGGAAACATACACTATGATCATGATTAGAAAACTCAAAATTGTTAAAGCTGCCTGTCCATTCTTGCTGAATGGATCTGCAGTGCAACTCAAGCAAAATCTCTGCAGAGCTCTCCACAGAAATTGGCAGGACAATTCTAAAGCTCATATAGAAATGCAGAGGAACAAAAATAGGAAAGGCAGGCTGAAGGAAGGCTACCAGACACCAATCCACAAAAGTTATAGAATTTGAATTTAAAGGTATTGCTAGATGCAGTAGCTCACGCCTGCAATCCTAGAGACTCTGGAGCTGAGGCAGGAGGATTGAAAGTTCAAAGCCAGCTTCAGCCACTTAGCAAGGCCCTAAGCAGCTTAGCAAGACCTTGTCTTTGAAATAAAAAAAAAAAAAAAAATTAAAAAAAAAAATTAAAGGGCTGGGGATGTGGCTCAGTGGTAAAGTGCCTCTGGTTTCAATCCCTGGTACCAAAAATAAATAAATATAAATAAATTTAAACAAATAAATAAATATAAAGATATAGTAATTCAGGAAGCAGGGTTTCAAAGAAATAGATCAGTATAAAGAGACCCAGGTCCCCGTGGTCACTTGGCTAATAATAAAGGTGGTACTTCAGCTCAGATACCCTAAAACCTAATGCATGTAAAGGTAAAAGGTAAAGCAATCAAGCTTTTAGGAGAAGCAGGAGGAAAATCTTTATGACATTACTGTAAAAACATGAAGAGAAGAACGTGTGAAGACAGAGGAGAGACTGGAGTGTTATGCAGCTGAAAGCCAAGAAACCATGAGAAGCAGGAAGACTCACAAAAGGGTCCCCTGCTACAGCCCAAAGACAGAGCAAGGTCCCAAGGCTGCCCTGATATTGAATACCCAACCTCCAGAACCAAAAGAGAAGGTTTTTGTTTTGTTTTGTTTTGTTTTAAGCCACCCAATTTGTGGTTGTTATAGCTGTCCTAGGAAACTAGAATACTAACTAAGATATATAGGTATTTTGTTCTAATGTTCTTTCTTTGAGTGCTATTAATACAATTTCATAACTCTCCTGGAAAAAAAAAAGACACAAAAAGCTAGGGATAAAGGGAAATTTTGATGGATTGGAAACCTTGAAAATTAGAACTTTCATGTCTCAAGAGACACTGTCAAGAGAATGCAAAGGAAAACCACAGAGCAGGATGAGAGGCCCGGCGTGTGTCCATCCACACAGCATCCAACAAAGGATTGGCCTGGTGTATAAGAGAAATGGCAAATGAATAATTTTTGAAAACTGACAAGCCAATTAACAAAGGAAGTAATTTGGATACTTATTTAGATATATGCCCTCAGCAAAGAGAAGATTTAGAAGAGAGTTGTGCTAAGAAACTAAGGAATATATTTGACTAGAAAGCAGATCCTCATCTCACAGTTTCAGGGCAAGAGTACAAAGGTGAGCCACGCAGCTAAATGTCCACCATAAATATCTCAAAGTTTCAAACCAAGCCAAGGAATTAAAGAAAATGTCTACCTTCCTTCCTTCTAAATACACTTTTATAAGGATGACCTGGGGGACCAGGAGTTTTGGAATTCTCAGACTCACAGGAATTCCACACCAGAACTCGGTAATCCCGAAAGATATGGCCCTGGTTCCTGCCCACCCTGTTTCCTCTCTCCCTGACTCTATTCCGCATGGCAGGGGGACTTGCATGCATGCATAGGGACAGCAGAGCCGGGAAACTCAAGCTCCACTGTCAGGAGAGGAGAATGAATTATGGTTCTAGAGCAGCCTGGTGACAGAAGTGACGCCCCTTCCGGGGACTCCCTGTTTAAAGGCATAGATTTGAGACTGCTCAGCTGCTGTGGTGATGCTCTGTGCAAAAGGAGGTTCCATGCCAGCTGCGGAATTATCAGTTCCTGACCTTAAGTTCAAAGGCCAGCTGCCCACAGGTGGAGAATGGCGGATGTAAGTTGATAGTTCTATTTGGGCTGTTTCTACTCTCAACCTCAGTCTGTTTATCTTGAAGAAACTTCTCACAATAAATCCCTTTGATGTTAAAACCTATAGAATAAATGTGCTGAGCTTGTTCATGGCCACTGGTTCTCCATCAGGGTTGTTAGTGAAGCACCAGGACCCGGCTTTTTCTCTATTTTCTGTCTGTCTTTTCTTTATCCCCTCATCACCGGATTCGGTTACCTGAATTAATATCCTTGCAGGTTGTGGCCGTTGTCATTCAAACAGGGAAACCGGACATTCACAGGAACTTTTCATTTGTCAGATGAGTGGGACGCTCCTAAAAAATAGCTGTGTCAGATAAAGGAAGGAGGGGAACAGGTTTATATATAGCTTGGTGTAAACATGGGATAGTTGGGATCCAAAGAAAGGGATCTCTCTATTGCTATGCCTGTGCTCAAGTCTATGGTGAAATCAGGGAAGGCACAGTTGTCACAGTTTTAAAATTAGTTATTGAAATTTACCCCTGTTTTTATAAAGAGGGAGTGGTAAGTTCAGAGACCTGGGATAGACTTGGTAAACAGTTGTGTGACAGGTACACAGCCAAGGGACCAGATGAGATCTCATGGCTGTTAGATTTTACACCTGGCATTTCAACTGTGCAGGCCTGCCCTGTGCTGAAGTCACAATGTAAAAGTCTGATAGGCTCTGATAGGCTAACTCCAGTAGTGGCTTTGATAAACATCCCTAACACTGCCTCCCGTCTGTGGAGCTCCGCTTACACAAAGTTACACAATCTTTTCTTCTTGTCTGTTTTGTGTCTGTGTGCACACCTGTGTATTGTGTTGTTGTGTCTACATATGTGTTTGTGTCTATATATTATGTACAGGGTATCAAAATTAATGTATAGTTAAAGAGCACTCCTAAATTAAAATAAATGGATCCAAATATTTTTTAGTTTATATAACTTAAAGAATTTCAGTTTGAATTGGGTAAACAGATAAAAATCAAGATGTCTTTAAAATTACTAACTCATGTTTTTCTAGGTGGTCAGAAAACTTATAAAGTATTGGTTTCTATAAAATCTCTAAAATGTAATATTCATTGCTTCTAGGATATTTCTTCAACAGGAAAGAAATGGTTAATACTGTTAAGTACATTTGTTCAATATCTTGGCTTTTACAGTTAAAAAATGAGTAAATTAGATTTAACATAAATGGGATTAATCATAAATATGCTTGTTAAAGGAAACATCTGATTAATTTACAAAGTTAAAGTGCTAAACTATCAATTGCTAAATGTAAAATCAAGCACTCTTAACTGAAATATATTTAAATGTTATATGTGTTTTCATAAACTGGTAAATGGGAAAAAGGTTTGAGATGGCTTTGTTTCTGTGTCTTTACTAAAAGCAAGGTTGTAAGAGTTAAGATTCAGTCAGGTGTGATTTATGTACAAAGAGTGTGAGAGGTTTCAGTTGGGTTTAAATTAAAGTACTATAAAAGCAAAAGTAATTTATCTTATTAAAGTTATTTGTCTAAATTGAAGAATTTCATAAGGATTGTCTCAAAATATGAATTTGGAAAGAGATTAGTAACTAGGAAAGAAATATAAAAAGGTTTTAGGTATGAAATATATTTTAATATAAAAAGTAAAGGGAAATGTTTTGGATAAAAAAGTCTTTTTCTGGTAAGGTAAAAGTTTATAAATGTCTAATTAAATTACAATAGATTTGTAGAGATAAATTTCAAAAGTTTGTATGAAACTAAACTGGTTATATATAACTCATACAATCAGCTAAAGTTATCTAAGTCTTTTTCCTTTTTTAGGGGGGTTAGTACCAGGGATGGAACTCAGGGGCACTCGATCACCGAACCACAGCCCCAGCTCTATTTTGTATTTTATTTAGAGTTAGAGGCTCACTGAATTGCTCAGCGCCGATGCTGGGTTTGAACTTGAGATCCTCCTGCTTCATGCCCTGTGCCCAGCAGGGTTTTTTCTCTTTTAAGAAGAGAGTTCCTAATCTACAGGGCCAAAGGTCTTGTGTAGAGTTTCTGGAATGGAGCATGCTACAGAAACAGATATGAAAAAATCAGCTCTTCCTATAGGCTTCTGAAAAAGGGCCCAAGAGAGGGAAGAAAAACTGACTCCCCAGACACAAGTCAAAAATTAATACACAGGGCTGGGATTGTGACTCAGCTCAGGTAGAGCACCCTCCTAGCACATGCAAGGCCCTGGGTTCAATCCTCAGCACCACATAAAATAAATAAAAATAAATAAATAAAATAAAGGCATTATGTCCAACTACAACAGTGTTTCCCTTCGAGCATCCACCAATACCTTATTGCCCCAATCATACTACATGAGAATTGGGTACCTTTGCTAAATGGGTGGAACGTGCTAATACTTTGCCAGTGCAACATAAAGTCCCTGGCAGTAGTGAATGTGTCTTGGATTGGTCCTGCAGAATGGATAGACGACTACATCAGGAATCTATGACTCCTGGAGGCTTTGTTAGTAATGTTCTGACCTTCCGTGATGGTGGCTTGCAAAAAGACCCGTGACATTTAATATCTGCCTTAGATTTCATCAACTATATCAGCAGCCCCCTAACTGACCTGTGGACAGGAGCTGTAAAGCAGTTCCCCTGCTATAAGGCCTGCAGGCCTGTATCCAATCTCCTTATGTTTTCATTTCTGGAAAAGTAAAAGTAAAGAGAACTGGAAAAATATATATATATGCATTAAAAATGCTCACTTTATTAATAATTTAGGTCAAAGTACTTCCAAAGCCCTACAGAATCATGTAAGTATTGATGAAAAGATTGAGACTAAACTAAATGCTTTGGAAGCTACTATCATTAATATAGAAAATGAGCTTGCTGCTCTCAAATTTAGACATCAGCTTTGATGCCATGTTGGCTACAAATTTGTTTGTGTTACGTCTGCAAAATTTAACGTTTCCCATTAGGATAGGGAAAAAGTTAAAAGCATCTAATGGGCATTTGGCAGAGAAATAATGACCATCTAGACCTTATGGCATTACACATCACATCCAGGATATTTAGGAAAGCAGGAATGATCTTGTGGATCCTGTGTGGCTTGCTGAACAGATATTTAATGACTTAAATGGTTTTAATCCTTGGAATATATTAAAATGTTCAATAGGGTACACTTTTGGAATTATGGGTTTACTATTATTTCTCTTTTGTGTTGTACCAATAGGATGCTTCATCTTCCAAGAAGACACCTGAGAATTTCAAATAATAGCCCATCACTTGTGCTTAAAAAATAAAAAAGGAGGAGATGTTGGGAGCAGGGAATGAATTATGGTCTTTGAGCTGTCCAGCGACAGAAGTGATGCCCCTCCTAGGAATTCTCTGGGCAAAGGCATTGATTTGAGAATGCCCAGCTGCTGTGGTGACACCCTGTTCAAACGGAGGATAATTCCATGCCAGCCATGGAATTATCAGTTCATGACCTTAGGTTCAAATGCCAGATGCCTAGGGGTAGAGAATTATGGGTGCAAGCTGATAGTTCTAACTGGGCTATTTATAGCCTCAACTTTGGTTCTGTTAACCTTGAAGAAATTTCTCACAATAAATTCTTTTGATGTTAAAACCTATATGATAAATGTGCCAAGGGTTGTTAGTGAAACACTGGGACCCAGCTTTTTCTCTACTTGTGTGTCTGTTTGTCTTTTATTCATCCTCTCACCACCTGGTTTGGTGACCTGAATTAATGGCTGTGCAGGTCACAGCACTCCACCTCCCATCACCTCCTACCACCAAGTGCCTTCTGCCAGGGCTCAGGTCTCGTAAGGCCACTGACCCTTGGGAGAACAGACCTAGGGAAGAAGTCCATGCAGGTCCAGGAATAGAGATGGCTATTTGGACAGTTAGTCTGATTTCCAGGTTCCTTGCACAGTCTGGAAAGAAGGAGCTATATGGTCTCTGGGTGGCCAAATCCCTTGACCTCACAGAGGCATGACTTAGCTGTGGGGAGAAACTCTGTTGGAGCCTCTGTAGCTATCTTACATGGGCCTAAGAATGATGTTCTGAAGAAGCAAGCCTCCAAATTCTGAACTGCCTCTTCCTCTCTCTCTCCTCTAAGCATCCTAGACACCTAACAACTCAGAATTGTTTTTCCCTCATCGTCCCTAACACCGTCCCAATCATCTCATGCCTGTAACTGCAGTCGCCTCTGGCTGCACTCTGTGCTTTCCCTGGGCCTCGCCAACCCTCCCCAATCCCCTTTACTATGCTATCTTATAGAACACAGCATCCACCCAGGCCAGCATGCATCAAGCTGCGGTGACTCATGGAAACCAGAATTCTCATTCAGTCTTCCCACAGCATGTGCCACACTCCCTCCACCAGGGTGCCCCAGTGCCCGTCATCATCAAGGTCAAATTGTAGTATGTCAGAGGGAGTTTCATGTTGAATGTGTATGAACACTTCCAAAATTGCCGAGCCATGCAATGCATGGGTCATAAAATCTCTATTAACCAATACCATTTGTTAGCCAGCATTTTCTACCTCCCAGGGACACTGGATGTGACAGCTCACTCTTGGGTTAGCCTGAAGTCTTGATCACTCTTATGCATCTTGGAGGTGGAACTCCCCCTGCTCCAGTGGAGTCTTTGATCCCTGAGCTCTGCAGACAAAGATCTCCTCACCCTCTTCTCTCCCCAGAACCACTGTGCTAACCTCAACGTACTTGCTGTCGCCTTCATTTGCTCCAGATCAAGGGCCACATGGTTTCAGTGATATATTTTAGCTTCTCATATACAGCCTGTCCCATGGTAAGTGCTTACTAAAGATCTTTTGATGGGCTGGGGATGTGGCTCAAGTGGTAGCGCGCCCGCCTGGCATGCACGAGGCACTGGGTTTGATCCGCAACACCACATAAAAATAGAATAAAGATATTATGTCCACCTAAAAGTAAAAAAGATAAATATTAAAAACCTTTTGATGAAGAAAAAAGAAGGTTCCAATTGTAAAGAGCTGATGAGTTTGTACCAATTGGAAGTTAAGCTAGGAAAAGACACTCTCCAAAAGCAAGAGTTTATTAGCACAGGCCTGTAATCCCAGCAGCTCAAGAGGCTGAAACAGGAGGATCACAATTTCAAGGCCAGCCTCAGCAGCTTAGCAAGGCCTTAAGCAACTTAGTGAAACCCTGTCTCAAAATAAAACATAAAAAGGGCTGGGGATGTGGCTCAGAGGTGAAGGCCCCCTGGGTTTTCTCTCCAGTACCAAAAAAGCAAAGGAAGGGTGTAGTTGAGAATGTTCTGTCTGCTTTTCTCTGATAGGTTGACCTTGGCAAAGGCTCCTTGCACATACTCTACTAATATTTATGGGCTGCTGTAGTTTGGCTTTAGAATGTCCTCTAAATGCCCCTGGGCATAAAGCTTGGTTCCCAAGGCAGTGCCACAGGGAGGTGGTGGAACCTTTAAGAAGTGGAGCTTGGTGGAAGGTCCTTAGGTCACTGGGGATGTCCCTAGAAGGGGATTATGGCACCCCAGTCCCTTCTAGCATCCCAGCTCTGCAAATTTTTCTCTGTGTGACTCCAAACAAGTTGCTTGACCTCTCTGAGCCTTGAAGTCTCTCTCTGAAGAATGGAATAATGATGTGACAATCATGAAGACTAAATGACGCATCAAAGGCCTAGCACATGGCAGGCACACAGTGAACTCTCCATAACTGGGACGTTAGCAAGTATAGATGGCACGTGTTCAGGATGGATTAAAATCAGCACTCTTCGAGGGGAAGCAGGTCTGCAGAGTGGGGCCATCCCACTGAATGAGGATGTTCATTTCCTGGTTTCGAAGGGCCATCTCCCGGCACATGGGTCTACTTTACAAATCTGTTGATGACTCCTCTCTGAATACAAGCTGTTCTGTTTCATTGGTTACATATTTTCAAATGTTAAAGAATTTTTCAAATTTTCTTTCTGTTGTGGTTGGTTTGTAACGTAAATCCACTGTGGTCAGAGGAAACGCCTTGATTGCCCCTCTCACATACATTGGGACTTGCATGTCATCGTATGTGGTCTGAGGAAGTGTTCCCAGTGTGTCTGAAGAGCATGTGTGTCCTGTCCCCCCGGGCGAGCGTTCTGCGTATGTGGGGGGACGTTCTCCTGACAGCACTGATTTCATGAGCCAGCCCTTCCGCTGATTGTCTAGAAGGGGGCCTGAGGTCCACACTGTCTGTTGTTGGATTTCATGCTTCCCTCTTAATTCTGCTGCAAAGGACACTGATATTTATAGTTGTCACATCTTTCCAGTGTACTGGTTCTTTTTTGTCATTACAAAATTTCCTATTTTGTCTCTAACAATATTTGTTGTTTTAACTTCTATTTTTTTCCCCACTAGTGGGGATGGAACCCAGGGCCTCCCACTATTAGGCAAACGCTCTTCCACTGAGCCACACCCCAGCCTTTTCCTATTTTATTTCAAGACACAGTCTCTACTAAGCTACCAGGCTGGCCTTTAACTTGTGATCCTCCTGCCTCAGCCTCCTAGTCACTGGGATCACAGGCGTGCACCACGGCAACCAGTTGGTCTTAAGATTTTTTCTTTCTCTCTCTCTCCCTCTCTCTCTCCGTCTCTCTCTCTGATCTTGTAATAACATAGCTGTTTGTAGCAGGTTGCCACAATAAGTTCCTGCAACTGGATGACTTAAAACTGCAGAACTTGATCCTCAGCCCTGGAGGCTGGAAGTCTCAAGCCAGGGCCATGCTTTCTCTCAAGGCTGTAGAGAGGGCCCTTCCCTCCCACGTCTTCCTGCCTCTGGAGGTTCCAGCAGCCCCTTCTGTGTCTTGGCACAGGGACACACCATGCTAATCCCTGCGTCTGTTAGCGTATGACGTTCTTCTGTGTCTCCGTGTCCACATTTTCCTTTCTTACGAAGTCATCGTCATTGGATTGGGGCTCACTCTAATCTGGTGTGACCACACTTAACTTGATTACATCTTCAGAAGTGGGTAAATGGATTGCCGATTTCCAAATAGGGTCACACTCTCAGGCTCCAGGTGGACATGAACTTGGGGTGAGGGGCGTCATTCCGCCCAGCACAACACTCTAGCTCTCTTCCATCACCCCGCCTGTGAGGGGTCTCTTTTCCCTTCATTTTATTCTCCACCTATTTGAGTTTTTGGAAACAAAGTTTTTATCTGTCATAGACAGGATCAGACCTTAGTGTGTGTGTGTGTGTGTGTGTGTGTGTGTGTGTGTGTGGTGCTGGGGATGGAACCCAGGGCCTGTCCATGCAAAGCAAGTGCTCCACCACTGAGCTACTTGGGTTAGCCTGAAGTCTTGATCACTCTTATTTTTGGAGGATACTATCTCTGGAGACAGACCTCCTAATTGAAAGCCAGCTTTTTCCTCCCTTCAGCACTTTGAATAGGTCACACAACTACCTTTGTGCTTTCTTTGATTCTGAATTGTATTGGTGTTGGTCTCTGGGTTCTGCTTCAGTGATAACAGAGTCTTTGGTTTTCCATATTTTGACTATAATCTGTCTAGGTGTGGATCTTCTACTTGGAGTTTGTTGAATTTCTTGGATCTGTAGATTAATACTCTCCAATTAACTAGGGGAGTTTGAAGCCATTATTTATTCAAATATATTCTTCTGCCCCTTTCTGCTTTCTCCTCTCCTGAAATGCTCCTGAAGTGCATATTGGAACACATGGTAGAAGACAGGTCACTGCAGCTCTGTTCATTTTTCTGCATCTTTCCATTCTTTGTTGTTTAGATTGGATATTTCTCTCAGTCTATCTTCCAGTTCACTGATTCTTCCTCCTTCCATGTTGAATCTTGTCTTGGACAGCCTCAGTGTGGTTTTATTTAGTTGCTGTACTCTTTAGCACCAGTTATTTCATTTTTTAATAATCTCTTATTGGTACCATTGAGAATCACTATTGTTCATTCATTGTTGTCGTGTTTTCCTTTATGTCTGTGAATACTATTTTTTTTAATTTGTTAGAACATAGTTACTATGTCTCCTTTGAAATCTTTGACAAATCTAACAGTTGAAGTAACTCAAAGAAGGTTTGCATTGGTTTCTTTCCGCCCCCAGTGTGAGTCACACTTTTGTTACTCTTCATGTCTTGTCATTTGTTTGTTTGTTTGTTTAAAAAATGGTCATTGTAGCCACTCTGGATTCTGATTGCTTTTTTTCCCTGGAAGTTGTTTTGTAATTATTTGTTCAATAGTTTACCTGGACTATAGCTGTGAAATTTGTCCATCTCGTGGTGTGCAGTCATTCATGTCTTTCTTAAAAGCAGATTGTTTTGTTTTTTAATCTGGATTCCTGTGGTTGCCTCCCACCTGCATAGCTTAGTGGTCAGCCAGTGATTTGATAGACTGCTCACGCACCTCAAATCCGGGAGGCCTCCATCCTCTGCCGAGGCACCTGAATGTAGATGGCGGAGCACATTCACAATTTAGGCTGCTCCCAGGTCTTCCCTCGGCTTTTGAGTCATCTCTGCTTCTACCAAAGAGCTAGGGTCAGCTTGGCGACTCTGATTGTCTTCCGTGTGTGTGATCCACTGGCCCCAATCACATCCTTGTCCTCAGGCCAGTAGAGGCCCAACCTTGACTCTTCCCCACCCCTGCCTCGGGGAAGTCACTGTCACGGAACCATCCTGGGTATGAGCACCATCTACTGGGGCAGGTCTGCTTTCATGGCAATGGGGGAGCGGCTGGTCCTCAAAGGCTGTCCCTTCTGGCAGAAGTCCCATACTGACCCAGCTGGCGGGGATGGATGTGGACAGAACCCGCCAGAGCCGAGTGCTGCAACCTGTGCATGGGGCAGCGAGCGTCCAGGGACAGACACTTCTCAGCTGTGTGGCTGGGTCCATCTCCAGAGCACCAAAATGGGTGGGGCTGTTTACTTGTCTTTCTCTCTTGGGGACAGGGGCTCGTGCCCACCTTTATAATTGCTCTTGGGGAAGGGAGTCCATGTGAACTTCAGCCGCAGCTGCCCACCTGAACCCTACCCCTCCCAACACTTTCACAATTACCTCCTAGAACCAAAGCCCCTCTGTCCAAACACTTCACAGCGGGTTCTCGTTTCCTGACCAGACACAACTTGGCACTGCAGCCTTTATGAAGGCACCGCAAGCCAAGGAATGAACTATAATTTTGACTAGGAAATAATCCTCAGAGGTTTGGTGCAATTCATGTGCCGCAAGTCCTCCCACTCACACATGCACCAGGTCCACAAGAAGACCAGACTGTGCAGTCGCTCAGGTGCAGAGTGGGGGCCAGTCTCCATCGCTCATTCATTCTGAGATGGGGGCCTCCGTGAGTTTTGGTTTCCTCGTCAGTAAAGCTGATAATGAATATGTTCAATAACCTGAATGAGCCGTTTCATAATGGGCACATATATAAAAATATCATCTTGAATACCACAAATATGTACAACATTTTCCTGTCAGGTATTTAGTTAGTTACTTAGTTATTGGTAGTGGGGAATTGAACCCAGAGGCACTTTACCACTGAGCCACATCCCCAGCCCTTTTAATTTTTTTTATTTAGAGACAGGGTCTTGCTAAGTTGCTGAGGGCCTCACCTTAGTTGCTGAGGCTGGCTTTGAACATGTGATCCTCCTGCCTGGGCCTCCTGAGTCGCTGGGATTAGAGGTGTGTGTCACTGTGCCTGGCCTAGGTTTTTAAGAAAGAAATTAAAGATACTGACCTAGTGAAACTGCTCTGGGGGATGAGATGATACATGGAAAACGCCTGGAACACAGCACACCACCTGAAACACTCTAACGTGTATTTTCTCTCCATTATAAGCCTCCGTTCCTTTTACGGTTCCCAAGAGACAGCAGCCTGCTATTCACTCACAAAACAAACACCTATAAAAATTCACATATGCGGGAACGAGGAGTTGGAAGTCACATTAATGAAATGGCGCAGCATTTCGCCCGCTGGACTTTAGCTAGTCCCAGTCCCCATCTCCGTCCAGTTCCATGCATGGGAACCTTCTGGAGACCCCGGTGACTGCTGTCAAACTGCCAGCGTCCTTTCTGGGCTCTTGTCCGGGACCCTTACCGCAGTGGGGAGCCAGCCTTCCGCAGCTGCATGCATAAATCATGGTGCTTGCTTGTTGTGACACTGTCTGTGACATCAGCAGTGGAGTCGTTTGACAGTTGCTGGGCGACAGCATCGTCCCAAGCTGTGTGCAAGTGCAGGTGGATTTCTGTGCCTGGTAAGCCACGTAGATTCCTTACCTCTATGGTGAATCCAGGAACCGTCTCTGTTGCTTAGAGGGTGAAGAGTGTCTTGCCAACAAGGTAAGGAAAAACGCCCATGTTTTTTCCCTCACAGGTAGTTGCAGTGGTTGGCAACCACAGTTGGATTACAGGAACTTTACACTTTATGTTCTGGCTGAGATGGTGTTGCTAGGTGTATTCCTTAGGTGTCAATCTTTTTTTTTTTTTTTTTTTGGCCTGGAAAAGTTTATGTTCTGGTACATTTTGATGGGTTCCAAGTGTTTCATTAACAGAGTTCATGATAAAAAATATTATGTGGCTTATCTATTTTACAAGAGAACACAAGATCTACTAAATTATACACACACACACACAGAGCACTGGACACAACGGCCTCTCCTTTGGATAATTAGGAAGGAATGTCTAGATTCTGCATCACCTGTCTCCATCTCTGCAAACACCATATGTCCCCTGTAGCTGGGCTGAAGGAAGGTCCCCAGAAGAATGGAGTGCACAAGTGTGCCAGTCCAGCCCCACGGACACAACCAAAATGGCTTCAGCAAAACAAAAAAATGTGTGTGGAGGATAAACTTTTGTGTGACTCTTGGGGTTAAGCAGTGTCCCCAGGACGCTGTCTCACCCCCTTCCTTGGCAACCCCTTCCGCAGCGCCAGCTGTATTCAGAAGCAGGCACCCACATGGGCACAAAAGCCATCAGCACCTCCAGGCATGGCGTGGCTCTCAGCAGGTGTTAGGGGCCAGCCTGACTCCTGGGCGGGCCGGGGTCAGGGAGAAGGGCCTTAGCTTCCCTGGAAGCAAGCTGAGGTGGCCCATGATGTACTGCAGACCTGTTACCTGTTGGGAAAAGCCTGTGGGAGGCGGGGAGGCGCCAGCGGGGCCTGGTTCCAGGTCAAGTCCACCCTGCTGTGATGGCAAGACAGGCCCGGAGGCACACCATCAGAGTTCCCTCTCCAGCTGGAGACTGGACTTTCACTTTCTTTATCCCTGGTCACTGGCCAGGATCCACCTTGGGCCAGGGAGCACTCCCTGGGGAAAGCAGCTTGGTCACCTCAGGGCTTCTGGTTCCAGAGTTTCAAGCTGGTGAGGAATAAAAGCGCAAATTCCCTGATGGGAGACGGGGAAGAAAGACATCCTATTTCACCATCTGGTTTCTTACCCTTGAATTCTAAATTTTAGGAATGTATATAAGGGCTGCTGGTTTAAGGAGTGTTAGGACCTGCTTGTTACCTCCAAATGCATGTTGAAATTTAAATGCCATTGTGTTGGCCCTGGGAGTGGGACCTTGAAAAGGTGTGCAGGTCACGAGGACTCTGCCCTCGAAGCTGGACTAAGGCCCTAATCCCAGACTCATTATCATGGGAGTGAGTTCACCTGCCCTCATTCTCCCTCTCTCTGCTCTTCTGTCAAGTACACGCGACCCAGCAAGAAGGCCTGTCTCTTAAAGCAGGGATTTGGGCTTGTCGCAGTCTATTCTTTTTTTGTTTGGTTGGTTTGGGTATTTTGTTGTTTGTTTGCTTGTTTTGTTTTGTACCAGGGATGGCACTGAGGAGTGTGTAACCACTGAGCCACATGCCCAGCCTTTTTTGTATTTTTAATTTTGAGAAAGGGCCTTGCTAAATTGCTGAGGCTGGCCTCAAACTTTCAAAGCTCCTGCCTCAGCCTCCCAGACTGATGGGATTACAGGCTTGTGTCACTGCACCTAGCCACTGTGGAATATTCTGTTCCAACTTGAAGAGACCATCTGAACCAGGTATGGTAGTGCATTCCTGCAATCCCAGAGGCTTAGGAGGCTGAGACAGGAGGATCATAAATTCAAGACCAGCCTCTACTTTACAAGGACCTTAGTAATTCAGTGAGAACCTATCTTAAAGAGAGAGAGAGAGAGAGGGAGGGAGGGAGAGGGAGGGGCTGGAGATGTGGTTTAGTGGTTGAGTACCACTGGGTTCAATCCCTGGTACCAGAAACAAACAGAAATGGTCAGTCTGAGCCTTCCTCTGTAAATCTCCACTTGGGAGACTTTTCAATGAGAGAATAAGATTGAACAAATCACAGAATTTCAACACTGAAATTGTCTCCGTCTACCCGCACATTGCTTGAAATTTTTATATAACAGCCTCAAGTTGTCATCCAGATTTGCACACTACCAGAGGAAGGAAGTTCACCGTATCCTCGAGTAACAACACCATGAGGACTTGGAGAATTTTGCTTTGAGATGCGATCTGCAGGAGGACTTTCTATTGTTGCACAGTTCTCAGCCCTTATTCTAAAACCTTCCATAGAGTAGACATTGGGCAAAATGTGTTTCCTCTACTGTATTTAGTGCCATAAAGACTGAAGACCTCAATCATGTCCTCACAAGATCAATCATTTCTTTTCTACTTTTTAAACTGAAGATTAAACCCAGGAGTGCTCTACTACTGAGCCACATCCCCACCCCTTCTTATTCTTTCTTTTTTTTTAATATAGTATCTCACTAAATTGCTGAGGCTGGCCTTGAACTTGCAATCCTCCTGTCTCAGCTTCCTGGGTCACTGGGATTACTATTGTGCATCACCACACCCAGCACAAGATAAACCATTTCCTTTTTTCCCCATATTTTTTATTGGAGCATTATAGTTGTGCAGAATGGTGGAATTTGTTGTTACATATTCATACGTGCACACAATATAACTATATAATTTGGCTAATATCATTTCTCCGTATTTCCTCTTTACTTCCTCTCCTCCTTCTCTCTGGTAAAATTAACCATTTTTAAATTGTCTATATTTCACAGTTTGTGGTCCTCTCTCCATTATGTTTGCCCTCCTTTGTGTCTATCTAATTGTCTTTTTTTTAAATGCAATGCTGAGGATCAAACCAGAGCCTCATATGTACCAGGTAAGTGCTTTACCACTGAGTTATATGTCCAGCCCCAAATACAATCATCTGGGAAAGACTTTTTGTTCTTGTTTTTTTTTTTTTTTTCCCAGTGTGGGGAATTGCCCCAGGGCTGTAAGCCTGCTGGGTAAGTGTTCTGCTACTGAGCTACACCCCTGCCCCGTCACTGTGTCTTAAACCCACTTTTTCTTACGTTTCTGCTAAGCCACGAGCTATCCTGTACTTGTAAAGCCCTGAGTATAATCCCTACTTATCCCTTTAATATTTTATAGATTTTTTCCATTTATAGAAGCAATATGAGGTGAATGTCATATCCAGCAGAAGAACTTTTACACATCAAACATCCTGAGCTGCCCTGTCTCATGACTTCTGCTCACAGACTAGAAGAGATGGAGCCTTTCTTCTTTGATGACTTTGGATCAATGATACAGAACAAGGCCATAGAGAGAATCATCTCGTCGATGACTGTGAGGCTTTGCCATCTGCTCATCTCCATGGAGAGGGACGATGTGAAGAAAGAAGTGTTCGCTTCCTTGGAGAGGACAGCAGAGGGCCTGGCTGAAGCCAGCGAAGAGTTTGTGCAAGTTGCCAAAAGGTAATACTTTCAAAGAACTCCAGGTGCTTGCTCTGACAGGTGGCAGGAGGAGCATGTAACTCGAGCCTTGTTATGGTCTGTGCAAGTGCTTTTCGAAAGAAGCCAGGTGTGAGAAAACAAATGGATAAAGCATAAAGCCAACTGCTTACTGTGCTATTACTTAACACTGGGGTATAAGTATGGCAACGTTTCAAAAGTGGTGGGGTTTTGCACTACAGTGTGGTTCTGTGCCCCAAATCAAAAGATTTCCAGATTCATTCTTAGTGCTTCACAAATTAACTGTTTTATTATAGGATGAGAATTTCATTATTTCTAAACACAGTTTCCACGTTGGTCATTCAGTATATTATACCTGTAAACCTGCATGCAATTACTCTCATATGAGGTTCCAGGATTAATGTAAAGGGGTCTACTTAAAAGAACAAAACTGAACCCTTTAGATGAAAATTGAATACTACAACAAATGTTTACATTTTAGCTAGGTACAGGCTGCACACTGGTAATCCAGCAACTCAGGAGGCTGAGGCAGGAGGATGGCAAGTTCAAGGGCAGACTGGGCAACTTAGTGAGGACCTAAGGATATTAGTAAGACCCTGTCTCAAAACAAAAATTTAAAAAGGGTTGAGGAGGGACTGGGATTGTAGCTCTGTGGTAGAGCACTTGCCTAGCACATGTGGGGCACTGGGTTCAAACCTCAGCACCACATTAAAAACTAAATTAATTAAATAAAGGTTAAAAAGGGGGCTTGGGATATGGCTCATTGGTGAAGCGCCTCTGGGTTCAATCCCCAGTTAAAAAAAAATTTACACTTTTATGCCCGAAACTTAATGTAGGTACTAGAAATTGACTGTCTATATCTGAATCCTAGCCCCACTGCTTACTAGCTGTCTGGCTTTGGTTGAGTTCCTAAACCTCTAGATGCCTCCTCTGTGAAGCTGGAAATAATATCCAACCCATAGGACCTTCATCAGGGTCATGGGAAAAATCCCTACAAGTTGCTGAGCATGGTGCCTGGCACATAGTAGCCAAATTACAACTGCTCCCTATCTAGCTTCAAAATACAAAGAGATCTTTCTTCCAACACAAAGTGGCCTAACCACCTCTTAAGGTACCAAGTGAAGTACCTGCTGTAGGTGCTGTCCTTGGTGCTGAAGCACAGCCTCGAATAAGAGACCTTCCAGGGGTAGTGGAGCCAACGGAGAGAAACCACAAAACTGCATCAACACGGAGGAGCCCAACACCCACAAAGAATGTGGGGAGAGAACAGGCATTTCACTGAAGAAAGGGAAATCTAAGTTTTGGATGATAATTTGATCATATAGATTCAAGACTTTAGAAAATATGTATCTATTGACTCATTAACTCCTACTGATTTATTCTAAGGAGATACTCAGAAACAGGAGCCAGATGAATGTGTAAGGATGTTTGTTGTGACATTATTTAAACTTACGAAAAAATGAAAAAAAGCTAAACTATGGCATAATCTTGTGTTTAAGAAAAAGAGATTATAAATGCTTACCATAGTATAGATGAATATGCACTCATTAGAGGAGATGGCTACAGCACTGTTTATGAGGGAAAGCAGCTGCCAAACCCTTAAGGCTAACACAGAGCCTGAAAGAATTCATAATGGCAGCATGCATCAGACTTTAACAATACAGCAAAGTTAATTCCTAATCTTTGACAAATGCACTATGGTTATATAATATGATTGGAAGATGGGTAAAAGTACACAGAATGAGGTGATAGCATTTTTTACATGTATATATGGTAGTTTTAGCATGATTCATCATTATGAAACACCTGAAGCAACCCGGACACCCAGTTGTAGAAGATGCATTGAATAAACTAGAGTTAGCCACACAAGACATGGTACAGCTGCTAAAAAGGGAGCAGGGAAGAGCCTTATAAATGGATCAGGAGTAACTTCCATGACATGTTATGTGAAGAAACAAACAGCAAACAGAATGAGAGTTTGTGTGGTGGTTGCACCCCCAGGTTCTCTTTGGGAATAAGATGTGGTGATGTCAGCAGAAAGCCCTTAGGTGTTGGCCCTTAGGCAGGCCATCCTGGCTGGAGAGAACTGCCTTGTCTAGGGTGACCCCTAGCTGAAGGCTGACTTATGCAGGTATGCAAAGACCCCTGAACTGTCCACCCAACGTGGGACAATGCTGAGGGTCTTCAGTTTCATGCAGCTCAATGGGCTCAGTCTCCCCTTCTAGCCCACCTCTGCTCTCTCCCTTCCCAGGGGTGATCCTAGGAGCACTGCCTAGTAACCCTGCACCCTGATGGCCACCTCTATGTTTGTTTTCAGAGCCAAACTGTGGCAATATGCTACCTTTTGTATAAGGGAGGAATAAGAAAATACACATGATTATCTTATTGTTGCCTAAAAGAGAACAGGAAAGATAAAATAGACACTAATGAATTTGGATGAGTTCGGTTACCTACAGAAGTTGGCAGGTTGGGACAGAAGGAGTGGGAGGAGCACAGTGATACTCCACTGATTATATCTTTTTTTTGTATAATTTGTAATTTTGTGTGTGTGTGTGTGTGTGTGTATTTTGACTTTAGGAACAACATGAATTTTTTTGTATATGCAAAACATTTAAATCTTCAAGGATGGAGGGGAAACCATAAATGTAGAACAAGAATAAGAATAAATGCATCCACCTAGATTTGAAGCTAATAATGTAATCACATTGAGGTAAAATTAAAATAACTAAAGCAAGTAACTTTTGAATAAGGTACTTTAATATAAATCTTTAATCTAAAGACAAATGAACAGCGAATATATACTGTACTTCACTTTGTGGATTTGTTTTTCAAAACAATATGAATTAACAAGTGTGAAACCATTTTCTGTGTTCTGTGCTCATAGAACAGACGAGTAAATATATTGAGGATATTGGGAACCAAGTTTCTCACTAGTGGAGAGAAGACATACAAAAATAGAACAGGAAGTTCAGGACAAATCCTGTTATGTTGGATTAAAATTGGAGGTATTGAGCTGGGGATATGGCTCAGTTGGTAGAGTGCTTGCCTCATATGCAGAAGGCCCTGGGTTCAATTCCCAGCACCACATACACAAAAAGTTAAATTAAATTAAATTTTAAAATAAGATAATCAGCTGACCTTAGAACAAGGAGAATATTGTATTTTTATATATTTGTGTCTACGTATGTATGGATGTGTGTGCATTCCTTTGCTCTGCACACTGAAAAGACCTAGAAGCAATGATAACTCAGTAGCAATGAGCACATCTGTTACCAGTTCTTGGTATCTAAATACCAGTTGTTACTAAAAAGAGCCCTGAATCTGTGAGGAAATGGTTGTTACCAGGACTAGAGTAGGATAAATAAAACTGAACTAAGAATATCTTAACTGCAAGAAAGTAAGTGATGAAAACTGACTGGACAAATTAAAAAGACATATAGGGCCACTGTGAAGAGGTCAATTTGATACAAATATAGCTTAATATAGGATAATCTATGCATCAAAAATAAAAATAATGGTTTTTAAGCCATTGAATAAAATAAGAGTCAATTAGTTCATACTGATAATAAATAAGAAGGGAATGTTCTTCCTTACAGTACGATGAAAGCTTATGAACGTAGAAAGAATCTGGCAGCTATCATAATAACTGTTCCAGGCAGAAATCATTAACGGATGCTTAAATGGTGGGCAAAAGTTCAAAGAAGAGCAGGATGTTTATATTGTCTCAAGATGTCTTCCTAAAATATTTTACAAAGGGAAAAAATGTTCACAGAGCAGAGCCGGACAGGTATCATCTAACCCAAAGGATCGAAGTTGATGTTACTATTATTGGAACGAAAGTGGCCTCTCATGCCTACTGGTGAGATGTGCTGAGACGGATGCCACGTCTCTCCTAGAGAATGACTTCCCAAACTGTAAGCCAAGTCGATTAGCAAACCCAAATCGAAGGGCTTTCTATAGATTGCTGATTTGGACTCATCACAAAACACCAAAGGTCAAGAAAGAGAGCGCCCTGGGAACTGTTCTAGATGCGGGGCTGAAGGGCTTAAGTTTGCTCCCTATTGCTGCTGGAACAAGCCATCACAAATCAGTGACCCAAACAGCACGAACGTACCACCTCACAGTCTTGCGGGTCAGCAGGTGGTGGGCTGGGTGGGCCGCTCCTTTGTGGTGGTCTCATGGGCTGAATGGAGATGTCCTTCCAGGATTTCTTCGGAGGCTCTGCAAGGACCTGCTTCCAGGTTCAGGCAGATGGCTGGATGAACACAGCTCCTGAAGCCCTTGCTGGCTGTCAGCCAGAGGCTGACTTGCTTTTCAAGGACAATTGCATTCCTCGTGGCCCCTCCAGCAGCAACACGTCAAGTCCTTCTCCCAGTTCCTCTCTCTCACCCACCTTCCTCCCTCCTCTTCTGCCTTTAAGGGCACAGGTACTTACACTGGCCCCCGTGGGCAGTCCACAATATTCTCCTTGTTCTAAGGTCAGCTGATTAGTTGCCTTGATTCATCTGCAAAGTCCCTACACAGCAGAATCTAGGTTATCATTTGACTAACGGAGACCCAAGAATGTTAGTGATGGGAGCATGGGGCGTCTCATTAGAATCTTAACAGTTGAATATAATACATGTCCTCAGATTGGGGACAAGTTGCAAGATTTGAATATTGGATTTGGATTAGATAATAGTGTTGAATCAATGTTTAATTTTCTGGCTTTGATAATTATTCCGTGATTATAAACGCAAATGTTCTTGTTTGTAAGGAACCCATGCTAAACCATTTCGGCATAAAAGGGGCATGGGGCTTGGAAGTGTCTATACACAGAGAGAAAGAAAGGGAGAAAGAGAATGATAAAGCAAACTCAGCAAAATGACAATTTCGAACTGGCTAAAGGGTGTCAAGTACACTGAACGTTTTTGCAACTTTTACAAGCTGGAAATTTTGTAAATATAAAAAGTAACAAAAATATTATTAAGTTAAGTGAAATTCACAAGAGGATTCAAAAGTATATAGGAACTGTCAAAGATATAAAAACAGGACTGCCATATAATTCAGCAATTCCACCTCTGCTTATTTACCCCAAAGAGAAGAGAGCAGGACTTGAATAGATGCTTTTACACTGATATTAACAGCCGCACCATTCACGATACCAAAAGGCAGGAGCAACACAAATGTCTGCAGATGGATGAATAATAAGCAAACTGGTGCACATGCATGTGCTCAGCCTCAGAAAGGACATAACTCCTACATGCCACACCAGGGACAGACTTCAGGGACATCATGCCAAGTGAAATGAGCCAGACACAAAGGACTGATATGAAATGATTCCACTTACAGGAGGACCCTGGAGCAGTCATGTTCGTAGAGAGCAAGGGGAATGGTGACTGCAGGGGCCGGGGGAGGGGAGGGCGGGACTCACTGCTTAGTGGTTCAGTTTCTGTTTGGGAAGATGAATCAAGGTCTGGAGATGGACACGGGAGTGGAGCATGGAAGTGTGGACACTCAGTGCCAAAGCTGTACATTTAAGGATAATTAATTTCAGGCAGGGGATGTGGTTCACTTGCCTATCATGCACAAAAGCCCTGGGTTCAAACCCCAGCACTGAAAAGAAAAAAAAAAAAAAGGTAAATTTTATGTTATGCCTATTTTTCCATGATAAAATAAAGATATGGAGGCAGATTGGGGGCTATCCATGTTGAGACCCCAATTAGGTAAAAAGAAATTTGCCCAAAATATTTATTGTAATTTATTTAAGAGCTTGAGAACAGAGTGATTCTATATTCATCGAATACTTTGTGCATTCTAAGTTTTGAAACACACGTTTTTGTAATCACAAAAGAAAGGCACACTAAAGTTTGAGAGAAGTTAAACATCTTTGTCTGTTTCAGCATAAGTGCTTTCACTGTGCTGTCTGCAGCAACATGAATCATTTATACAGATAATTATCTAGGTTCATGACCATGGGAAATGGTCCAGCCCCTGGGCAATACTGCAGTATTTCGATAATTAACATTGCAATAATTCCTATCTGGACTTGGGTTTGGCAGGCTGGGCTCTGGGAGCAGCTCAGGGAAGGCCAAACGAAGGCCCAGCATGAACTGCCCAGGGCTTGCTGGCCAGCTCCAGCTTCCTGCTGCTGGGGAAGCTGCCTGGAGGCCAGAAGGAACCGATCCCATCAATCACCCTGGACTAGTATTCACCAGCACAGTGAGACTTTGGGCAGGGCCCTATGCATTTTCTTTCATTTGCAAACATATCATACAATGAACATTTAGGAAATATGAATGAGCTGAAGGGAGAAAACTTTATCTATAAGCTGATGACCTAGAACCACCCCTATGAACGTTTGGGTCTATATTTATTCCAGATATTTTTCTTTCCCCTTTTTATGTCCTCTTCTCATCTTTATGTCCCTTCCTCATCTCCTCCCATTTTTCCTTTTTAAAAATTCATATAAAATTGTTGTAGGATCCTGGTAGGGTGGTACATGCCTGTAATCCCAGCAGCTCAGGAGGCTGAGGCAGGAGGATTGTGAGTTCAAAGCTAGCCTCAGCATATGTGAAGTGCTAAGCAACTCAGTGAGACCCTGTCTCTAAATAAAACCTAAAATAGGGCTGGGGATGTGGTTCAGTAGTCAAGTGCCCCTGAGTTCAATCCTGGTACCAAGAAAAAAAAATCATTGTAGGTGTATACACACACATATGAATATGCACGTTTGTGTATACATAAAACAGGTCATACTGGTGGTGAACAGGGAAGGGTCACTGCACTGCCGTCCCTGGAGGGGTGCCATCGCTCCAGGCTCTATGTGAACACTGCTAGGAAAGACAGTCTCCCATATATTCTCCCCTCCAGTTCCAACTTTAGTCTCTCCTGGACACACAGCCAGATATTTTCTACTTACTGTTTTGGACTTGTTTCTATTTAATTGTACTGTGGTCCACTAAATACATATTTTAGCCATGTTTTGTGGCCCGTTATCTGACCTATAATTGTAAATTGTCCATGTGCTCTTGAGTAGACACATATTCTAGATTACTGGGCGAAGTGTTTTGCATATATCGTTGGTGGCAAATTTGTATCTTCAATGTTCCATCCCTAAGGCTGGATCTATTTATTTATTTATACATACATATCAGGAATAGAACCTGGGGACACTTAACCACTGACCCACATCCCCCCAGCTCCTTGTTTGTTTGTTTGTTTGTTTGTTTGTTTTGAGACAGGATCTCATTAAGTTGCTTAGGGCCTGGCTAAGTTGCTGAGGCTGGCTTTGAACTTATGATCCTCCTGCCTCAGCCTCCTGAGCTGCTGGGATTACAGGTGTGCCACCACTACTGGTGACAGGAACTTATTTTTAACTCAACACTATGTCCTAGAGAGCCTTCAATCATCACAAATAAAGCCCTACATGGCTGCTTAGAACTTTCTAATCTTTGTATCATAATTTCCTTAGGGATATGCTTTTTTTAAAAAAAAAATATTTCTTTAGTTGTTGATAGACCTTTATTTTATTCATCTATTTATATGTGGTGCTGAGAATTGAACCCAGTGCCTCACACATGTGAGGCCGCGCTCTGCCACTGAGTCCCAGCCCCAGCCCCCCAGGGATGTGCTTTTTACTCAGTTGCCTGTTGTAAATGCAGTGTGTCTGTCCAGGGTGGCAGGAGATTCCCAGACGTGGCTCCAGGAGGAAATGGAGTCCGTGGCCGAGTCTCTGATCCTGTCTGGAAGGAACATCACACTGGTGGCTCAGAAACTCCATCTGCAGCCAGAATGTCGGTACCACCAAAAGCAGCTCGTGACCACAGCTCAGCAGATGCTGGTGGACACCACAAAGGTGAGGCTGTTGTCAGTGCTGGCTGGTCACAAGCAGCAAGGGTGGGCATGTTACTCCCACAGTGGACCCCTGTCCCCAAGAGTGAAACCTGCTCATTTCTGTAAAGATCATAGGCAGAGAGTTCACTACCAATTTAGTCAATGCTGAATGTGGAAGCTTCCACGGGGAGCTGGGTAGACATATGTAGGGTCTATGCCTTGAACCCCATGTGGTCTCCTCACCCCCCAACCACCAATCTCTAATAAAAAGATGTTACCCAAAGGGTCATTTTTCCATCCTCTTTCTGCCAAGAGCTATGGGAAGAGGCTACTGAAACCTCTGCAACCCTCAACCTGATTGGCAAACCAGCCTCCCAGATGAAAGCTCTGTGGCCCTGGTCTATAGCTGGAAGGGTCTGGATGGACACCTGGCTCATCCCTTAGCCTTCAAATGCTCCCCATTTCCCATCCTGACATTCCACCATTACGACATGACTTTTAGTCTGGGCATTGCTGCTTATTAAAATCCATATGCCTTAAATATTATGAAATATAATCAGTAAAACTTTAGTAGTAGTTATTAGGGGGCAGGTGTTTGAATTTTAACAGGTTCTATTAAAGGAGGACTGCAACCATAGGTACCTTCTGACTGGGGAGGAGAGGGGTGCAAGGCGGGCTCTTGGTTTGGGTACCAGTTCTTTTGGAGGGGTGGATACAGCTGTCCTGGAGTGGCAGGGACAGGCTAGAGGAGATATCTCAGAGGCACTTCATGGCCGGCCTTCTCTCCAGCCCCCATCACCCTCATCCAAACAATAAATACTCCAGATGGATCCATCCATACATCAAATGTGTAGCTGCCTTACCTTCTCGGTTCAACCAAATGTAACCAAATATAAACGTCACTCTTGGGTGACTTTTGGGGCTGAGTCTAGGGGACAAAAGCAGCTGCCACTGCTGTCCCCATCACTCCAAATAATGTGCAATCATCTTCAAGCTCCTCCTGTCCCGATTGCCCGAACAGGTCCTGCTCCTCGCAGATGCAGCAATCGCCAGGCAGACGGTGCGGGCGGCCGGCAGGTGCCTGGCCTGCCTGGACGCGCTGGAGTCGGCGGAGGACGCGCCCTCGCTGCGTGGCCACTTGGGGGAGCTGGTGGCGGCGCTGCAGCACCTGGGCGGGCTGGTGGCGCGCGGACGGGAGGAGAGCTTGGGTCCCACGGGTCGCCTGCTGCGGGACTGTATCCCCGCGATGCTCGAGACTGCCCGCGGCCACCTCCAGCATCCGCACGACTCACAACTGGCCGCGACCCGGAGCCGCGTCTTCGCTACCACCAGGAAGACCCTGGAAGAGCTGCTGGAGCGGCTGGAGCCCGGCGTCGCGATCCCTGCGGCTGGGACCCGTGTCGGCGCGCTCTCCTGGCGCCTGCTGCAGCTGCGTGAGCTGCTGGCGGCGTCCGAGCGCCTGCGCGACGGCCAGCTGGACGCGCAGCTGGCCGTCGTGGTCGCTCACTGCATGCACCTGGCCGCCTGCTCCGCGCCGCCTGAGAGGCTGCACCTGGTGGCCCTCTGCGGCCGGATGCTGGAGCTGCGGGGCGCCATCCGGCGTCTGGACGGGAGCGACGGACCCCCGCGGACCGGCCAGCAGAGGCTTGAGACTGCGGAGGAGCGCGCGGCGCTGCTGGCCGCCACCGACGCCCTCTCCCTGGGAGTGCGCGCTGCGCTCCTGCGCCAGATCCTGGACACGTTCACAGACACCCAGAGCCCTCTTCAAAGGCTGGTCCGCGCCGCCTTGGAGACTTCTGCAGCCGGATCGCCGGGCGCGAGCGGGGATTTGCGGAAAGGCCTCCAGCGTTTCCGTGCAGCTTTCCACGAGCGGGCAGAGCAGATGCTCCGGGTGGCCCACTTGGTCTTGGTTTGCTGCTCCCGGCGACAAACTGGTAGAGACCTGGAGGCCGCCATGGCAGACCTTGGCGGGCTGGTGGCCAGAGTGCACCAGCTGTTCTCAGGAGGCCCCGCAGGGTCTGGTGCGGACTGGAGCCCCGCGGCCCTGAGGGCCCTGCTTCAGGCCTGGGCTCGGGCGAGCGAAAGCCTCGTGGCCTGTTTTGATGATGTTCTCAACATTCCTGAATTCCTGAGCGTGTCCACTCAGGAAATGATCAAGCACTTGGACTTCCTTGCGTGGGCTTTGAGGAGTGGAGATCCCGGAGGGTTTTCCAGGTCTGTGATGTATTTGCAGGGCCGAGCCGCACACATAGTGCAGGTAATGAGTAGGTATGTGGGCCGCGATTCGGATCCCATTTTCCGGAATGGCCTGAGAGTTTTGATCTGGCAGCTGCAGCAGTCTTCCTTGGTCCTGGGTGCAGCTACCCAGCACAGGTCAGGTGAGTGCAGCTCTCAGGATAGAGAGGTGCTTTTAGCCATGGCAACACATCTCATCTATTCTGTTCAGCAAGTCCAAGAGGGGTTGGACGGGACCAACCACCCACATATCCTCAGCCCTCTTCGAGACCAAGTCCAAAGATTTGACATAGCTAAGGGACAGCCTCATACCCTTCTCCCAAGCCTCCAGGACAACTCACTTCCTGGGTGGAAACACCAGAGGGTTCCTGTGTTAGGGGAAAGTGACCTGGCCATGCCCTGTCCACCAACAGACTGTCCTTCTCACCCCTGGAGTCCTAACACCTGTACACAGAGGTCTGCTCCACCCCTCACCACCAGCAAACTGAGTCCTGCTGAAGAGAGCCAGGACCTCCAGGCAGTGGCCTCAGCTTGCACCCAAGTGCTGGAGCAGGGTGCAGACACAGATGCAGCTCAAGAGGGTGGGGAGGGACTACCGGGATCAGAGAGAATGACAAGACTCCAAGAGATCCCGACACTGACACCTTCTGTTGTTGACCTAGCCAGGGAGATAGCCTATAGCACAACTGCTAGAAGTGCTGGCTTTCTAGAAGCCACTCACCAACTGTCTGGGGGGACCAGGGAAACCAGGCAGGGTTTGGTAGCCACGTCAGGTGACTGGTACCCTCTGTGTCAACAACTCTTTTGCCATAACCCCCAAACTGATCTATCAGAGAGCATTTCAGTATTCACAGAGCTTCAGCAGAATTTAACTTCAATGGTTCAACTAGCAGCTAAAAGTTGCTGCAAGGATCTGGATAAGAAGGACCCTGACTCCTTGGGACATCCAGAAGTGCTATTGCAAATCCAGGACAGATTGGAGGAGGCAGAGATCCATGCCAAACGGCTGTTGGACACGGTTCTGGCCTCTGATGGTCTTCAAGCTCCTGCATCATGGGAAGAGAACATTGAGAATGGATGCCTTCTGTGGTCAGTGGCTGTCCAAGACCTGATCCAGAACATGGAGAGGCTCAGCGGGAGACAAGGCCTGTTTCTACTGCCCCTGCAACAGGCTGTAAAGGATCATCAGGGATTGAAGGAAGGGTTGGATCAGGTAGCAGATGTTTCTCAAAGGCTGCAGGAGGCTGCCAGTCTGTCCAGCCTTCTGTGTGGGGATGAGCAGGTAAAGGGTGAGATCTCCTTTCTGTGCAGGGAGGTTCATGTACTCAGAGACGCTCTGCTAGATGTGGCACAGATCCTAGGCTCCTCCCCCAAACCATCTCCCAGCCTGTCCACACGCTTTCAGCTTCTCTGCCTGGAGCTCACCCTCCGAGCCAAGACCCTGATTGGCCACCTCAGTGGCATCAATGCAGAGTATGAATGTGCCTTTCAAGATGCTATTTGTCCACAGTTCTCTGTCTGCAAGAACTCCCAGACCAGGACAGAAAGATCCCTAGAAAGAATGGTTTCTGGTATCCAAGCTGTACAGGGAATTGTAGTGAGACGTCAAGAGTCTGGGCCTTGCCCAGAAGACCTTCTTATAGCTCTGGAGAGCATTCTCATCCTCACCAAGGAGGTGAAACAGAGGGTTTCTGTGCTCCAAGAAGGTCCAGAGGAGTGGGGCATGCATGTGTTGGAGTGGCTTCAGTGGGAGTGGGCAGCCAGGGCTCACCATGCGGTGGCCCAGCTCCAGACCTGGAAAGGTGGTCATACCAAGGCCTGGAGTCTCCTGGACCAGTGCTTAAAGCTCAGGGAGGAGCCAGCAAGGGCCCCAGAACAGGACTCCATCCAGCCCCAGCTCCACTGTGAGGAGGGTGCTGCGGGAGGCAAGGTGGATGCTCAGGGTTCTGCCCCCAGGGCCACCCTTGGGAGTTCAATGGGAACCTGCACTGCTGGACCCCCCCAGCAAGCATGGGCATGGTAGGCTCCTCAGCATCTTTTCTCCACCCACACCTCAACCCTCTTCTAGGCATCAGAGATCCTGCCAAGTTCCAGGGTCTCAGTGCCATGATGTAATTCCCCTTGGGCAGGCAGCACGCAGCCTCCAAGAGTCCAAGCTTGGCAGTCAGCTGTCTGGGCTGCACCTTCTGCTACCATTTTCCAGCTGGGAAGCTTCATCGCCATTTTGGACTCTGGCACTCTAGCCTGATGGAGGATGAAGGGTATCCAGGGAAAATATTTGCATTTGCCTGGCCTGTGGCCAGTGTCCTAGAAGCAGTGCCTACCTTAGTACTATCTTCCATGAGGTTTTCCCTGGTCACCCCACCCGGAAGTGGTTTCCTTGCCATGACTGGCAGCACTCTTCTTGAGAGATAGGCTTTCTCATGCCACTTTGACCTCCACAGATGTCACTTGCGTGCTCCAATCAGGGTTCTTTTCTTTGCAAATGGCGGGAATTCAGTGGAATTGCTGTAGCAAGGGGGAAAAAAGAAGGATTTATTGGAAAGATGTGGGGTCTGTCCTTCCACATGCACTCATTTCTTTCCAGGGTGAGACAGGACACGTAGGACACGCATTCATATTGACCAAGGCCAGCGTCAGCAGGACATAGACTGGGTTGGCAGGGCTCGGGAAGTTCCTCAGCAGACTTGTTCAGGCCGGCCCATGGCACAGCCTGGTCTGTCCCCCGTGTGAGGTTATGCTTGGCTGGGCAGAGCCTCCCAACCGTTCCTGAGACCTCCTCCCAGGTGCAACTGACCACCTGCTGTGCTTCTCCACCCATTACTTTTCCCTCATTTTCCTCACTAAAATGCGATCACCCTCAGAAGCCACCCTATTGCCACGGGAGCAGAGAGGACAGTAGGCACAGTTCCTTCTCCTGCTGCCAGAGTCCCAGCAGGGCTCTGGGCTCACTCGCTGCCCACCTCTAGTCACAGATTCCTCTGACTGGCAGCCTCCTCCCCCCATCCCTGTTTCTCCACAGGGTTTGGACAGTGCTGGTGCCGCTGGGTTCACTGACGGGCCCCTTGATGGATTCTCCTCCGTCAGAACCTCTGCGTGGAGCACCCCTAAGGCTCGGGGCAGGTGGATGCAGCTACCCAGGTCTGAAGGCCTCCAGGATGGAGAGCAGCAGCTCCAGCCGCCCCTTCGCCCCTCTTGTCCCTGCAGGGAAGTCCTTTCTCTGTTGGGGTCTGGGTCCCCCAGGTGAGGGGCAGGCCCCCATATTCTGCTCTTTCCACTCCAGGGGAGTGCTGTCCTGCACGTACAGGGGAACACTGGGACAGGGAAGGACTCTGCCTCCAGGGCCACCCTAGGGTGTGAGGACAGTCAGAGAAGCCAGCATTGCTGCCTGACACATTGCTGTATGATGCTGTCCCCACGCCCTGGGGCTCCTGTGGTGCAGGCATGCCCTCCACTCAACCCAGACCAGCATCTCACAGTGAGCCTCCCTCAGAACCTGCCAGGGAAGACAGGGGCCTAGGGAGGGGCTTGTGCATCCCCTGCCCTAGTGAGTCACTCTCCGAATCTTTCCTGCAGCCAGGGGAACTAGGACACAGCGTCCTGGGCTCCTCGCATTATGGAAGGGCCTGAAGACAGGTGTGGGTTTGGATGCTTATGGTCCCCACAGTTCCAGCTGGGACATGAGTGGAAAAGGGTATTTCCCAGCCTCCTCACCCTTAGCTGGGCTCATCAGGGCACCATTTCCTCCCCTGGCCTTCAGTCCCTGCAGTTGAGTCTTGGTCTCAGCAGAGTCTTCTCCCTTGTCCTTCTTTTCGTCTTCTGAGTCCCTTCCGGCTGGCCTGTTGGTGCTCTCTGCAAAAGGCTCCCAGCATTCAGAGGGTACCCACACTGTCCAGAACTAGACCAATGAAGCAGTAGAGGACACTGCACATGGCCAGAAGGTGGGGATGATTAAACTGAAGGCAACCAACAGGAGTAAGGCCAGGTGACTTCTTGGTTCACACTAGTTCAAGTTTCTTAATCCACGTCTTGCTGCTATAACAAAATACCACATGCCATGTAATTATATTATAAAGACAAGAAATCTATTCAGCTCACAGTTTCAGAGGCTGGGAAGTCCTGGATGGAGGGAGCCATCTCTGAGGAAGTAAGAAAAAGACATAATCAAAGATTTTCTCAACTCAGTTACTGGATTTACTTCCAAATGCAGAATAACTTGTCAATTCCAGGGTCAAGAAAAGGCTTAGGGAAGGCTCTGATAAAAGTTCAATAGGGAAAGAACATGGCCTACCTGTGAGCATGGAGCCTGCTTGTAGATATCAGGGGCAGCTCTTTTTTCTCACTAGAAAACAACCACCACCAAGCTCTTGTGTGTGTGTGTGGGGGGGGGGGCGGTCATAGTTTTTGATACCCAAACCTTTAGGTCCTTTTGCAGAAGTGTCTTCCCAGAGTTGGAATATTAAAGGGTTCTTGAATTTCTTCAAGAGCTGCAGATGATCCTTCTCCCATGCAAAGGCTAAAACTTCACAGAAGAAAATAACATCTAATATTTTAATGATATCCAGAACTAAGTGTGCCAGGTTTGGGTTTATGCCAATCCCAGATGAACGGAGCACAAGTTAATAGGGGATCATCCTGTCCCCTCACTGTTCTCCTAAATATTTGGGGTAGATGGCCAAGACTGCTGGGATGTGGAGGAATCAGGAAACCCTCCTGACTCCCTCTCCTCTTTCTTTAAAACATGATGGAAACGCAGTGGGCAGGCCACTGCAGGCTGAAGGCTGAGGGCCAGCAGGGCCACTCTGTTAATGCACTGTCTTCTTACGGCAGCAGAGCGACTCCCTCGACTCCCCCAGCTGTGCAGCCAAACCGCAGGCTGAGCTGGACCAGCCTCCCCAGAAGGACCAGGACGGCAGCACAGGCCACGAGAGCAGAATCGCCCAGATCACACGGGAGATGACGGAGCAGGTGTCCCTGATGGCTCAGAGCCTGAGGAGGAGCGGGCACGTCCTGGTACTGGGCATCAGCAGCCATGGTGGTGGGAGGCCTGGGCATCATGGGAAGTTACTCCCTCCCCCGTGCCCTCCAAGAGCCAGGGCCGCCCTGGGCAGCTCCCGGCAGGAAGGGCGCACGTGGCACCACTTGGCACTCACATCTCTGTGCAGTCCCTTCATCATCTACCTGGGAATAGCTTGATGTCACCACACCTCCTCCTTCCTCTCCTCCGCTGCTGGGTCTCTGAGGCTTTGTCACATTGCACCAGGGAAGATAATTTCCCAAAAGCTGAAGGGAGCTATTTATGTCTTTAAAACTCCCCAAGGCAAACTCAGAGTGGTGGTGCACAGTTGTAATCCCAGTGATTTGGGAGGCTGAAGTAGGAGGATTACAAGTTTGAGGTTGACCTCAGCAACTTAAGGAGACTCTGTCTCAAAATAAAAAACAAAAAGGGCTGGGCATGTGGCTCAGTGGTTTAAAACCCCTGGGTTCAATTCCCAGTACTACCCGCCCCCCCCAAAAAAAATCCCCAAAGCAGCCACCTCCTGAAGGCTGACCACTCAGGGCCACTCATCCTGAAGGGAGACCCTGCTCCCATCAGCCTTGGGGGGCCAACTTCAATTATATGAGGCCTATTCTAGTTCTCTTTTTCCCTCTGCTTGGTTAAGTTGAAGTAAGCATTCTTTGATATCAACACACCTGCAAGGAAAAAAATAAGAAGTCCATTTGCTGAGTGTGTGAAAGGAAGATATAAGATGGCAATGAGAGCCTCGTAGAAAGCCTCCGGTGTGGATCTACGGCATACAGCAGCTCCCAAATCCACGGCTGAGCCATGTGGGCCCCCGCTCTCAGTCTAGGGTGAAGGGTCCAAAAGAGAAGGGTGGGTGTACCTGGCTAGATGACCTCAAACCCAGCAGCCCCCTCCACACCCAAGCCTCAGACCTTCATTGTCCTGTCCCTGTTCCCAATCCCTGCCCATTACTACTGGTTAGCCCCTCACTGGAACAGTGACCCCAGGGTCATCAGAGCACAGTGGGGGTAGCTACGTCTTCTTGCTGACTTTTCTTTCTAAGCATCTCAGATATTCTTTTTTTTTTTTAGAGAGTGTGAGACAGAGAGAGAGAGAGAGAGAATTTTTTGATATTTATTTTTTAGTTTTCGGCGGGCACAACATCTTTGTTTGTATGTGGTGCTGAGGATCGAACCCGGGCCGCACGCATGCCAGGCGAGCGCGCTACCGCTTGAGCCACATCACCAGCCCTCAGATATTCTGATTTTATATAGAACTTGAGTGCTGGCAGGGTGGCTAAGGACCCCAAAATATGGTCCTCCACCCATTGAGTTCCCAGTAGTAAATATGGAGGAGATGACAAAAGGAAAACCAAAGGACCCCCTTTTAACAGGAAAGACAGCGCCTGGTGAAAGAGAATCCCTGTGCAGGGGACTCCCCCGGCTCCCCAGACCCCAGTCTTGATCCTGGACTTTAGCAGCCACAGTATCTGTGCTCTAGGGCGAGAAAGAAGGGTTTAAAGGTCTGGTTGGGAGGCACTGGCTAGGCACATGGAGGACCAGGACTTCCTGAAGCAGTGCAGTCAGATGTCACGATGTGATCAGAGGCAGCCTTACCAGCAGCTCCGCATCCCCGCAGCGGGGGCTGGAGTTGCAGGAAGCAAGGGGGTGGCGGGTAATCCAGCTTGATCTCCGTGCGTTTGAACCCTTCCCCTGCACACAAGGAGGTACTCTTGCAAGGAATTTCCCTAACTTCAGATCTTAAATCTTCCTTGGCCAAAGGCCTTCTGTGTGCCAGCAGAGAACACTAGCCATTCCTACAGTCACGTCCAGGTTAGGGCTTCAAGCTGTAACACATGCAAAATAAAAACACCCTCAGGAAATTGCAGGGAGGCAGGGAGGCATTCTCACCCATCCTCCCTTATCCTTCCAGGATTCCCTTTCCTCCTTATCTCAAAGACCAATGGCCTTGAAACCTGGCAGTTCATCCGCATTCTGGACAGGGAAAGGCTGATGGACCAAACAGCGGCCTAGACTCAAACCTTATCCAAAAAAAGCAAAAGATGCATTTCGTGACTTACTTGCCAATGGGGCGGCATGTCGTAAACAAATTGCCAGAGTGTGAAGACCTGGGTATCCTCCTAGGAGGGCCTAAAGAAGTGGGTGTTTTGGGTGGGTCTCAGTTTGGCATGGCCTCATTGATCTTTAAAAACCAGAAGGAAGTACACGGTACAGGTGACCAGTGCAGGTTCAGCTCATTTGGGAACAGCTGCTGCCGTCCTGTGTTTCAACAAGGCTTTTCCTGTCTCCCAAGAGCTCTCCAAAGGCTGGCAAGGAGCTGGGAATGGCTCTGAATTAAACACTGGGCTGGACGTACCTGCACCTGTTCCCTTAGCATTGGATTTGCAAACCCCTCTCATGAGCTAAGCCTCTCAGGCTGAAACCACTAACACTGCATTCTTTCTGACCAGAGAAGCTGGGGCAGCGTGCACAGGGGAGAGAGGGCCAGGGAGTGAGTCCCCTAACCCTAGGAGGATCTGGAGTTCAAAGCCAGCCTCAGCAAGAGCAAGGTGCTAAGCAACTCAGTGAGACCCTGTCTTTAAATAAAAGACAAAATAGGGCTGGGGATGGGCTCAGTGGATGACTGCCCCTGAGTTCAAAACCCGGTAGACCCCCCCCCAAAAAAAAAAAAAAAACCACCAAAACTGTTGATTTAGTCCAAATCTCTGTGAAAGGAAAATGAGGTTCTTTCTCAAACTTACTTCAAAAAGGTTAAATTTTCAGCCTATTAATTACCAGTCCCCAGCAGAGCTCTACTCTATAGCAGAGCTCCCCGGCAGCACTCACCTTTGTTCCAGCCTGGATGTCCCCACACCTGTCCCTTCTTGAGGCCTCACACATGCCTTGCCACCTGCTGACAGCTAAAAGCAGGGCACAGCTCTTGGGGACAGTGGGTGAGACCATGGCAGGAGGCTGCCCTCCCTTTGCAGTCCCATGCAGACAGATGGGCCAAGGCCACCACATTCTGCTGGGTGCCAGGGGTCAGCTTCTGACCAACCCAGGGAGGCTCAGGAGATGGTGGCTTATGCTGAAGCATGCTCACTTGGGGAACCGAAGGAACTTGTGCCCAGCAAGTTTTGGACAGGCTTTGCAGTTTGCCACCAACATCTTGGGGACAAATCATGAGAGCAATATTTACCTAGTTTTAACACTTTTGTTTCTTTGATGCAGACCAAAGATCAGCTCATCACCTCTGCTAAGAAAATTGCAACTTCTGGACAAAACTTCACCAGACTTATTCTTATCATTGCTAAGAACTGCATAGATCAGAGATGTTCCCAGGAGCTTCGCTGTGCAGCAGAGCAAATTCAAACCATGAGCAGCCAGCTCCGCATCATCTCCAGGTGAGAGGCTGCTTGGCACAAAACGCTAAGCTCTGCTATCTCAAGACCCAAGGGGGAAAGTGAGATTCCTCTTCAATTTGTTGATTTTTTATTCTCCAAGAGTTTACGTTCCTTCCCCCTCCCTTCCAAACACCATATTGCTGGTACACATCACTTTGGGTAAATCTACAAACACAAACAACTGATCTCTTTATATTATAACCACATTTAAATTTTTACCATTAGTTCTCTATTTGTTTTTATACTAATTTTATTGAATGAAAGACCAGTTAACTTTAACAATACAGAAAAGCCATACAGAATGACATTCTGGCCCATGACGGACTGCATGTGCAAAGGCAGTCTCATAAGATTGTCTCCCCCAGTAACATTATGGCCAGCTCAGTTTGTGTAAGTCCCCTCTGATGGCCACACGATGACAAAACCACCCAAACACATTCTCAGAATATGTCCCTGTCATTCACAATGCTGGCTGTTCATGAATGGTAAGTGAGAGGACCATGGATGTGCATGGACATCATCCTTCAGGAAGACCATGCCAGCCTGGAGCCAGTCTGTGCAACTGACCAGTTCCCACTGACTGTCTCCTCACAACAGCTTCCTGTTGATAGTACAGAACGTGGTCAAGACCACAGGATTGTTCCCTTTCCACCCGAGTCCCTTACATTATGGAAAGCTCGGTAGTTAGAGCTACTGTCAATTATTCTGAGGTATAAAAGTAAATATCACCCAAACCAGGTATATAAATTGTTTTTAAATTAGCAAGTAAAACCTAGCTACTTTTCTCCAAGAAATAATATCTTAGGTACACAGTCACCTCAAGATTAGCTGCCAACATTTTTCTACTTAATTTTAGCATTTCATATATGGGTATTGTTATAAGGGTCTGGGATTTGCCTTGACCAGGTAGACAGAAGGTAAACACACAGGTGAAGAAGGCAGTTTCGTGCTCACAGAGCCAGAGGCAGGAGGCACAGCATGCCACCCAGGGCCGCACAAGGAAACACCAGGGTCAGACCCCGGTAGAGGAGCGAGGGGAGCCATCGGCAAGAGCAGGTGCCATGGTGTTCACAGGAAGCACAGGCCAGGCAGCACAAGCAGGCTGGCACGTCCAGGGCTGGTGAGTTTGAAGGATTTCAGGGGCTCTGAGTATGGGAGTTGGCCTTGGAATGATGAGGGCAGATAGGTGTGGCCTGGAATGGAGAAGCAGGTAAAGGAGGAGGTGGGGGTGTGGGCTCTGGGAGGGTGGGTTCACACATGGAAGGTGTGTCTGCAGGTGACTCATTACCGTCTGGAAATTGGCTAACTCTCGGGGGCGGGGCAGTCCCTCTGATACTCAGGCGTCAGTGCATCAGAAAACATGCTTAGCATGCGGAGGGCCTGGGTTCAACCTCCAGTGCCACCCCCATCCATCGCAGGGGACTGAACTAAGGTCGCTCGTGTGAATATGGGGTGACACAAAATAAAACACAGACATGACTTACCTTTACCCAAGCTTCAGGACTTTCCCCCACTCTCCTTTCCCCAAAAGGAAGAGCAAGAGAAAGTCACGAGAGGATGATGATGATGATGATGATGAGAGAGAGAGAGAGAGAGAGAGAGAGAGAGAGAGAGAGAGTGTAACACATTTGGAAGTGACCTTTTTTATTTGGGAGGATACTGTTCTTAGGGAGTTCTATCCATAAAAGGGCAGAAGGGATAGGATTACAAGGGAGAGGTGGGTGTAACTCAAGCCAAGCACCTACACCTGAAGCCATGCCTTGCTATCCCTGCTTCAGGACTGGAAGGCGTGGTCATTCAAGTGGCTCCCCACACCCCAGCACATGGGAAAAGGGAAAGAAAGAGGGAAAAGGGAAGGAAGAAGGCAGAACCACATGAGTAACCACATGAGTATTCCGGGTGCATTTATCAAGCTCTCCGCCTTCTAACGGACCCGGAGGTCTTGCAATTTTGCCAAAGTGAGTTACTTAAGTTCCACAGCATTTTTATTTTCAGTGGTAGAAAATGACCTGACTAAAATCAGGTTTAAAACAAATACTATTGAAATGTCAATTTACTTAGTCTGACCTTCCATCACAAGTTTAAATATAAGACTTGAATACAAATCTATACAAAATTTCTTATTCCCTTTCATTATCTGAGGCAGTTGCATTGGTTGTGTTACATCAGCTCAGTTATTTTCATTAAAAATATACTTCTTGTTAATTTATAGATTCTATGAGAGTCACACTTTTTTAGCATTAAAATAAAAATGTCAGTTTAAAATGTAAAATTAGCCTTTAGAGCATTCTTCCTTCAAATAGGCCCCCCAGGGCACCCCAGTTTTCTGGAAGAGGCTCATGTTGTAAAACCTTCTGGCATTTATTATTTAGTTGAAATTGCCATCCTGCCCAGTGTAAGACTGGCTTTTCTTCTGTACACTCCCAAGTGTAAAGGCCTCCTTGGCAAGAAGCAGGTCCTTTGAGGAGCTGCTGGTGGACAATGCCCAGTGGCTCCTCCAGGCTGTCTTCAAGACCGTGAGGGCTGCAGAAGCTGCAAGTCTCAGGGTAAGTGGCCATGGGGATGTGGTAAATGGCAGATATTTACAAGGATACTCTCTTCTGCTTAACAAACTCAGCTTTGTTCCTTCCCCAGACCTGTCACCTGACTTCCTGTTTCTGTTTGGCTAATTTCTATCAGCTGACCTTCCCTCTCACTGATTACTTCTTCAGCTGTATCTAGTCTGTGACTGAGCCTGTCAAAGCCTTCTCCATGTCTGTTACCATATTTTCTCTTACTTCTAGCATTCCCATTTATTGTTTTTAATAGTTGTTAATCTCTGCTGAGATTCCCAATTTGTCCATGCATTTTTGCCTGCTTTTCCCACTAAAGCATGAATATATTCATCATAATTATTTTAATTTCCTGACAATTTCAATAAGTGGCTCATGTCAGAGTCTGGGCTTTTTAAAAATGATTACTGAAAGGAAAGTGACCACAACACTCAGAGCAACCAAGAGATCTTTATTGCAGCAGTGCAACAGAGGCGAAAAGAGAGAAAGAGAAGGAGAGAGAGAGCAAGAGAGAGGGGTGCGGCAGGAGGTAGATTTTATAGCCCAAATCTAATAGGGTCCCTGGGTTTGCAAGCTGCCTTGTTGGCACACAAGCTGCCTTGTTCAGCCCTGAGCGGGGGCTTGGGCATTTGGGCTTGAAGTAAACAGGTGATAAAGAACCAGACAGAGGGTTTGAGAAGCCAGGTCATCCTGCAGTTAATTTGTTTGGCATGCCCTGCAGACAACTTAGTCAGCCTGTCCTGCACCTAACAATTATTATTTTTCTTGACAGTGTTTTTGTTTTGTTTTGTTTTGTTTATCATTTTCTCTTTTTTCTTGTTTTGCAGGTCTCATAATTTTCCATTGAAAACTTGACGTTGTGTGGTAGACCATCTGTCCCGGGCCTTGGTGTCCTGGGGAGTGGACAGTCTAGAGCTGACCTGAGCTGGGTTTTGTGGGTGGAGTTGCTGTAGACACAAAGGTGTCCAACTTGCTGGTGTCATCTTAGCCTTAGTTCACCCTTCTTCCCTCAGTGGCTTGAGGCCCCGTCCCCTACAGGACATGGATCTGGGCGGGGATTGTTGCCTTTATGGCAGTGGTGGCTGCACCCAGGGAGGTGTTCCCAGCATCTGCCCTGACCCGAGTCTTCCTCCTGAGTACCCGGTGAGGTCCGAGACCAATGGCTACCAGTAGATGAGGACTTCCTGTGTTGTGGCTCCCATGGATTCTCCCATTGTCCATGGGTGATTTCTCAAAATTTCAACTGAAATCTTATCCATTCACATGGCAGCCCCACGCTGCTCCCCTCCTATCATGCTGTGCCCAACATACACCAGTGCTTATGCTTTCTCTCCTTGGAGTTGCCTTTTTTTTTGAGGCGAGGGGAGTACTCAGTGTTGAGCCCAGGGGCACTGAGCTACATGCCCAGAGCTTTTTTTTTTCCCCAACTTATATTTATTCTGAGATAGAGTGTCACTTAGGATCACAGGCATGCAGTGCCACACCTGGTGAGGTGTCTGTCCTTTATTAGATCTCATACTAGAGGAGCTTCAAACTCAGCTCTCTAATGTGTCCAAGAAAAGTTATGATTTTGCATATTGACTTTTCTTAGAGTGGGAGCAACCATCTTTCCAGCTCTCCATATTCTAAGTGGAAGCTGAAGAGGGACAGTATTTGCATGTTTAAAAGAACACCTTCCTTAGGGCCATTATGTGAGCTGCTCGCCCTGTGTGAGACCCATCTGCCCTCCACTTCCACTGCTTCTTGTCCTTTAGACCTGAACTTGAGTCCTGCCATCTCAAAAGGGACAGAACACCTTCTGCATAGATGTTCTTTAACTCGCGATGGAGTTGCACACTATAAACCCCCTTTAAATTGAAAATATCACTAAATGGAAATGTGTTTCATACACTTGACCTACCAGACCTCTCCTCCGTTGCTTAGCAGTACCACACGCTGTGCTTGGTTGTGCACCCTGGCAATCTCATGGCCAAACCCAATTCTGCCACTTCCCTGCACCTGGAGAGAGAATGACACCACAGAATGCCAGCCCGAGAAAAGAGCAAAATTCAAAATTCGAGAAGATTCTGTTGAATGCAGATTGCTATGGCACCTTCGTAAAGTTGAAATATTTTGAGTCAAACCATCATCAGTCAGGGACCATCTGGCTCTCAACTCAACCAGACCCAGTTTCTTCTGTTTTAGCATCTTCTATGATTTCTTCATTACCCTCATCACAGTTTGTAATTTTCTTTCTTCTATTTATTTCTCTGTCCATTTTATTAGAAAGTAAACTCCAACAAGCCACAGATTTTTAGCATGAAAGTGCTAAAAAAAGTCCAAGGAGAATTTTCATTTTGAGTTTAAGAAACTTTGTACCAGTTAAGTTCAAAGAGTGCACAGATTAGACATGACCTATGAAGAGCACTTGAAAACGTGCATCCTTCAGGTCCACACCCCAAAGTCCCTTGAATAGAAGGAAAGCTGAGACAAAAGCTCAGACTGGCCCCATGAAGCTGTTTTGGTGCCCAAGAGCCCTGGCTGAATCCCCCAGCCTTCTACTGACCCTGCAGCAATCACTGGAGGCAAGAACGCCCCTCCCCATCTCCAGACCCTTTGAGAGCAAGTGAACCCCAGAGCCAGGTGAGTGCTTCTGGCATGCACCTGTGTCTGGCTCCATGTGGACCTAAAGACCCGTGGATATTTTGCATAAAGCACGATCCAAAGGGAGGCAGAATCTGGAGTGGAGAGAGTATTTTTAAGAACTCTATACATTCTCAGAACATTCCCCTGTGACAAACAGACATCCCCAGTCCTCAGGCTGTGTAGGCTCAGTTCAGAGAACCCCCCTCCAACATTGCTCCTTGATCTCCACCAAATTAGGGGTAGAAATTCAGAATAGCAGCACCAGCCCCACTTGGAGGAACCCCTCAGAGAGAGCTCCAGGGAGCTGACACTGGGACCCTGCACTGTGTCCCCCAGCACCATACTTAGCTCTCTCTCTCTCCTCCAGGGCTTGAGACAGCCTTGCCTGGATCTGGAAGAACGGGAAGTTGCTGCCTTCTGTATACAGCAGAGGAAGGAAATACTAAGTCACAGACCTCAAGAAACCACAAACATAGACTGTGAAGAGCTGAGCCTGCAAAAGGCAGGCAACAAAGAACCGCCACTTGCAGCCTTGGTTCAAGAAGCCTTATAAAAAGCTACGACATTGTCTCCAAGGCAGACTTGGTTGCCCTGCACTTTCCAGACCCTGGGGTCCTCCAGGGAGTGCCCTTTAGGCTGAATCAGAGTGACACCGAGTGTTGGGTGGCCAGGGCCTGTGCCTTCACAGAGCTGCCTTGACAACATTCCGGGTGCTGCAGATGCCTCTGGCACTGATGACCGCTTTCCTCCTGGGAAGGATGCTTCTGTTTCTGGGCTTAGAAGGAATGTGTCAAGTAAACCGTGGAGAGAGGGGAGACCGTTCCAAGCACCGTCAGCTTGAGCCTTTCTGAAGATATTGCAATATGAGAACAGTCCCAGAAAATTCTGCAGGGAGCCAGGAACTGTCACCTTGGGGAGGTCAGAGTTCATCTTGCTCAGATATGTAGGAACTGTTCAAATTCTGAAGAGGTGGAAAGAGGTCGTGCTGATAAAGGGGTGGGATGCTCCACTGCAAGCTGGAGCCACCAGACTGTTAGCTGGTGAGTCTGGGATGGAGAGGAGCTAATCCTGGCCAGGGTTGGTGGGAATATTTCAGTTCATGGCATCTTGCACAGAAACTATAAGGGGGGATGAGCAGACCAACAACTGTCCCCTCAGAGGCTGAACCACCAGGGCCAGGAACAGAGGGCTGAATCTCAGCCCAGGGACAGGAAGGAGGGAGCAGAGGTCTTGCTTGCTTGAGGGGAACCAGGTAAGCCTCCTGGATGGGGCAGTTCTCGAGAAATTTAATTATCCTGGTCAATATTAGATGATTGAGTTTGCCATCTTCCAGTGGAAGAGTAGTTTGAATTTACAGTAAAGACAAGAATTTTTTCACATTTTTATAACAAGTTGGCAGTGGAAACTCATTGTGGTGTTAATTTGCTTTTTCCTAATTAATGGTGTTGCACTTTGCATATTTATTTTCTTTGACAAAGTATCTTTTAAAATCTATTGCCTCCATTCCTTTTTTTCCCCCTTGTTGAATTTTGCGAAGTTTCTTTGACAGATTATGTAATTGCAAATGTTTTCTTCCAGTCCATAGCTTATCTTTTCATTCATTTAAAATGCTTTTAATTTTCTCACTGGATCCCTGTTTTCTGTTTCATCAAACTCTTCTCTTGCCTTTAATGTTTTCTTTCTTCTGATAATTTCAACTTTAGTTTGGTATATTTTTTTTCACATTTCTGAATGTGGAAGATGAGGTCATTATTTTGTGACCTTCTTTTCAATATAGCTTTTTTTTTTTCTCTACATTTCTGAGCACTGACTTAGCTAATCCTAAATTTTGACTTTTATTTTTGTCTTTCTCTTTATACATTTAAATTTCCCTTTGATTTCTTCTTTCACTCATTGATTTTTTTGTAACTGCTTATTTAGTTTTAAAAGTATTTGGAAAACTTCCAGACTTTTTTCTACTTTTATTTCTAATTTAGTTATTTTGTGATTAGAAAACATTCTTTGTATGACTTGAACCCTTTTAAATGTTTAAAGCCTTGTTCTTGGGCCAGGGTTATGTTCTGTCTTGGAAAATGTTCCAATCCACTAGGAAATGATGTGGGTTTTGCTGTTGTTAGGTAGGGTGTCCAACAGACAGTAGTAGGCTGGGGCTGCCTGACGCTGTGGCTCAGGTCTTCTATGTCCTTCCTCATTTCCATTCTACTGTTTTTATCAGTTATAATGGAGAGTGGGATAATGCATCTGTAACCACATGTGAATTTGCCTATTGAGTTTTACCTAATGCATTTTGTGTCTTTATTATTAGGTGCAAAAACATTTAGGTCCTCTTAATGAATTTACTCCTTTATGAAATATTTTTATTTTTATTCCTGGTAATATTATTTTCTCTGAACTCTACCTTGTCCAATATTTTAATAATGGAAATGATATGCCATGTAAACATCAATCTTTTTTTGATTGATGTTTACATGGCATATCATTTCCATTCAATTGTGCTTCTCAAATTTGTACCTTTAGGGCTGGGATTGTGGCTTAGAGGTAGAGCGCTTGCCTTGCATACTGTAAGGCACTGGGTTCAATTCTAAGCACCACATAAAAATAAATGAAATAAAGATACTGTGTCCTTCTACAACTAATAAAAATTATTTTTAAAAAGTTGTACTTTTATAAAGTGGATTTCTTATAGGGAGCATATAGTTGGCTCTTGCTTTGTTAACAAAATCTGATGATCTCTGCCTTTACATAAAGGTTCTTTATATTTAGACTGTTTATATTTAGTATGATTACCAATACCATTGAGTTTAAATCTATCATCTTTCAATTTGATTCACCTTTCTATTTTCTTTTCCCTTCCCTTCTTTTCTTTATTTTTCTGCCTCATATTGTATTGATTTTTAACAGCTTTATTAATTCACATATCATATAATTCACACATTTAACTTGTCTCACTCAATAGCTTTTTAATATATGCAAGCATTGCCACAATCAATTTTGTAATATTGTCAACACCCCCAAAAGAAACACCATACTTCTTAATTGTAATTTCAACCTCCTCTTCCTCCCTTTCCTCCTCCTCCTCCTCCCAGGTTAAGTAACTATTACTTACTTTCTGTATATATTTTTTTATGGATTTGCCTAAACATTACATATAAGTGGAATAATACAACATGTAATTCTCTGTGACTGGCTTATTAGCATAATTTTAAAAGTTCATTTGTAATGTAGCATATATTAGTACTTCATTCCTTTTTATTGCCAAATGGTGCCATTGTACGGATAGACTACATTTTAGTCATTCATCAATTTATGGACATTGGGGCTTTTTTCCCCCCCAATTTGGGAGTGATTCTGAATAAGAATGCTATGAACATTTACTTGAATTGTCAAATTTATTGACAAAACATTGTTTATAGTATTTATGCATTATTATTTTATCATCTATGGAAGATGCAGTAATACCACATCTCCCACTTTATTTATATAGCTAATTTGAGTCTTTTCTGTCATTCTCTTTTTCCTGATCACTGTGCCTAGTGATTCATCAATTTTGTTGAACTTCTTGAATAACCATATTTTAATTTCACTGTCTTCTGAACTGTTCTCTTTTCCATTTACCTGATCCCTTTTATTTTTCTGCATTTTCTAGTTGTTTAAGACAGGAGGATAAATCCAGTCCCTGACACTTGTGGTAACTGTTCATTGCTTTAGGTACAGGTACAGTTGTTACAGGACCAAGAATGAATAGAACAGGGATGCCTAGGAAGGCAAATTCTCAAGGAAGAAGGAGACAACTCAAGATTTAAAAGTGGGTGGTAGGATAGTCTCTTTCTGAAATAAAAACAAGAAAGGTAAAAACTGCTGTAACAAAAAAGTAAGGTTAAGTCTGAAGATCAGAGAAAAGGGATGGCAGGGAGTCTTAGAAACAAAGAGGCAGGTGGGAAGTCTTCCTCCCTCTCTTCCTGACTGTCCTAAGGGTCAGATAAGGTAGCATTGAAAAGTGACTCAGGAAGCTGGTATGTTGGGGAGACCAGAGCCCAGACATGAGTACCTGGGGTAGTTTGCTCTGTGAGCATTTCTTGCGATGAGACTCTATTTTGATCCCAAATTCCTATCTAAGCAGTTTATCTGCTAGCAACATTTCAGATTCGAATCTTTTAATAAAAATTTAAACAAATGTTAAGAGATGCTTCCTGGAATGAAGCACATTCAATATTGTCAACCAGCACAGTCAGGTGCAGCATAGTCTCCCTGTACCATAGATAAACTCCAGGGCAGCTTAGTGAAAGGGCCTTCTGGGAAGGTCTGGGGTGCGTTCCAGGCACACCTCTTAAACGTGCACATGGCTCCCCTCTATTCTGTCTCTAAATGCTGAAGATTTATTAAAGCAAAGCAACACACTGCCAAACAGATATTATTAGAAACATTTTAATTTAAATTCAGACAATAGAAAGGTATCACAGAAAAAACATTACAGAAACTTGCAACAGCAGAATGCATCTTGGAAATTTATCAGCAAATTAAAAGAAGAAAAGGTAATCCTGATCTTACCAAGCAATTTGTCAGTCCTTAATGGGATAATGATAAATTCAGCAAACAAAAAAACAAAAAACCCTTGCTGGTGTTTTTTGAACAGAAAGTAGATTAATAATGCAATCTACCAAACTGATATGTACAAAAACCTTCTGAAGTGAGATGGTCTAGGGGCATTTCCCAACATTTGAGATATAACTTGGGGAATTAAAATAACAATAAAAGACCTTATACCAAATAGGTATAACCTGGATCTCAACCCATAGACACTGTTTGTGATTTGATAGGAAATGGGTGATCCTGTCTGGCCACCTCCCCACCCCCAACACACACACTCCATCCTGGGGCCACCAGTGTCCCTACAGGCCCTCACCTGAAATAAAATGCCCCAGGTCCTGTAGCTTGGGGTGGAGGCTGAGCCCTTTCTAAATTGAGGTGGATGGGGCAGCAGGTTTAGCATAGGGATGTATAAATTTTTTAAACTTTGGCAATTTAAATGTACAAATTGATTGTCGCTTTTATAAGGAGGTATCATCCTGCCTCTTGAAAAAATATTCTTATTTGAGTTCCCTCTAAAGCATCTGGAGGGCAAACTCCTATAAAAGAGAGGTAGACTAAAACCTCTTACCTGTAATAATGGTCAATTTATCATTTTTCACCTTCCCCTATTTAAAAAGCATATAAAATGTCAATCTATCATTGACAAATAAGTTGAAGATATTGCTGGTAATGGAGGTTTGGAAACAACTTTGTTAATTTATTTAAAAAACTGGGCTTCTATATATTTACTTCCTTTACAGTATGTTATAAATCAGACCTCTGAGAAAGTACTAGAAAATGCAAACTCCAGTACTTCCAACTTTAATACCCTTATGAAAGTACTAAAATCAGTAACAAAGGGCTGGAGGTGTGTGGCTCAGTGGGAGAGCACTTGCACCTGCCTAGCATGTGCAAGGCCTTGAGTTCCACCCCCAGCAAAACAC